>NW_022060073.1:0-699101 GCF_007399415.2 Gopherus evgoodei | reverse complement strand
CTCTGCCCACCCTGTCTAATAGCCGTTGATGGACCTGTCCTCCATGAATTTATCTAGTTCTTTTTTGAACCCTGTTATAGTCTTGGCCTTCACAACATCCTCTGGCAAGGAGTTCCACAGGTTGACTGTGCATTGTGTGAAGGAATACTTCTTTTTGTTTGTTTCAAACCTGCTGCCTCTTAACCTTATGCCAAAATCCCTAAAGTGGGCACTAGCAGCCACCATCCTGCTCAGCTCAGCTGCCCTCTTTCCTTCCCTCTGTCTCTCCCCTCAGGCCATAGATGGAGAACACTGGATGCAGCATTGACAATGCTAGAGTGTGGTAAGGGGCCTTTAGGCCCAGCCCCCTCCCCCTGCTGCCATCTTATAACAGGCCTCTCAGAAGTTCCCAGGGAAATGCAGATCCATTTGTCCCATGTAGACCCTGTACGTTAGAGAGGGTTAGAGCTTCTGGGGAGACCATTCTCAAACCTCAGTCCTTTCCTTGAGAGACCCTGAACGTGTCCCTGAGCAGGAGGGGAGCCAATAATTTGCCCTCAAAGAGGCCAGGGAGAACGCTAATCAGCTGAAATATTTTTGGTTCATGGGCCAGTTACTCAAAAAGAGAAATAAATAAATTCATCAGCACCTGCTTCTCCTGCTCACCCTTGTGGAGCACAGCATGGCAGTATGATGAGTTCTTGGGGTAGCCAAAGCTGTGGGTCCTCTTGTTACCCCCTTCCTCCAGCTTGAAGAAGTCTTGCTGGTGCTCAGCTGGGTGTCACCCCCCTAACCCCATCAGCCAGTTAGCTATTCAAGCGCTCTCCTCTGGGCTAGGCCAGCCCAGACTTTGCCTGGCAGGTTAACAATAGGTGCACCCAGTCCCTGAGTCCCTTTGAGTCCTTCCCTGTGATATCCAGCCCCTGATACTGGCTACTCACAGAATTACCAGGTCCACGGCTCCCAAAGTAACAGACACAGCAGCGTGTACGATTCAACTCAGAGTCAGCACTTTGCTCAACATAACAGCACTGTGATAGATTTATAGTGAAAACACACGTAAGTTTATTATCAAAGATTTAAGATTCAAGTGATAGTGACTAAGAATATTGGAAACAAATGGTGACATATAAAACAAAACCATAATATGCTTTCTGAAGAGGAAACTTCACTAACAGGTTAACCTCCTGTCCAGAAAAGTTGATCTCATCCAAAATCCTCTGCCGCATTTTCAGTGAAACTTTAGATCCGGTTTAATGAATGCAAATGCACTGTCCATTTATGTACTAGGTACAGGATGAAGAGGTGTCTTCCTCTTTTAAATATACCCCCATTGTTCATTGTCTTGACTCATAGTCAGGATAACCTCCCATGGCTTGTTTTTTTCCTGTGTGCTCCTTTTCTGTTGATTTCACATCTCTTTGTATGTAAATGGACATCTGTTGTGTTAGCTTACAATGCTTAATTTACATTCTGATAAAGAGAGAGGAATAAACATCTCTTATCTGAGAGAAACCTGGGTTTTTTACCTTTGCTGGTGACTAATACATTGATCTAGATATGAAAACATATTTTCAATATATATACATAACTCCTTACATAGTAGCTTTACATACATTTCACAATGGCCTTATAGGCCAGCGTGGCACTGGCTTTCATTAGAGACCTCACATGACATGCTTTGTGAGACTTGTGAGATTTCTGTAACTCCTCTCTCCCCCTGACATGCGCGCGCACACACACATCTTCCTCGTCAGGGGAGGAGGCTTAGCGTTAGAGGATCAAAATAATAATGTATATTAGAACAAGCAGAAGGTAGACTCTTTGAGACACAGTGCTGTGAAACTGCTCAGATGGTCCAGGGTTACCAAGGTAAGCATATCCACCTCATGCTCCTTGGGAAGATATTATAGAGAACTGGGAAATTCTAGCCACTCCTAAAAAATGTGAAGGTACCTGCCTGTTATCCCCAGCTGCCACAGCAGATTGCCATACTCTAATAACCAGTCTGTTGTGCCCAGCTGGTGCTGCAGGTTGCAATGCTTCCTCACCACCTCCTCTTGTCAGCAGCTGACTGTGGAGTGATGAGATGGAGAGCAGCCCAGATGTGGAAGAACAAGCACGTGCAAAGGGCCCCCTTGGACCAGCATTTACTTAATTTAGCCCCCCAGCCTCCATTTTATAAGGCCAAAAAGTTCTTTAGTGTGCACCAATTCAGATTCAACCTGGTGTCACTACTAAATGTGTCTATATTTCCTGGCTGGAGATTCAGTGTTTCCAACTGGAAGGGATGCTCATCTGAAAGAGTGGGCTTCTCACTCTACAGGCCCTTCACAGGCAGCCATGTCTGGGCAGGGTCACCTTAACCCCCCTCCCCTGGGCATGAACGCTCTCAGGCAGCATCAGAACGAGAGAGAGAGGAATTATGAGGTGTCATCTTACATCCTAAGGGCAGTGCTAAAAAGGGTGGGCTGCACCAGAGGTGGTACCACTCCGAACTTAAACATCTTACAGCTTATGCACTGTCTCTCTGAAAAGATAGTGGGACGTATATTTGTTTCATGCTAGTGTATGGGGCTTTGCTCACTGAGAGCAGACGCCCAAGCAAATCAGTTCTCAGTTTGTTCAGTACTACAGTGGAAAACTTTTCTGAAAACCGAGACTAATCAGTCAGAATACTCAGAAAAGTCAAGTTAGAATCCAGGTCCCCGACAGATACAACAGAAAAGAATAACGGTCAAATGGAAAAGTTGAAATGGTCCCTGAGTAGAACAGGAGAGAATACCACTTTGCAAGGGATAACTAGAGAAAGTCCAGGGTACTGAGGCAAAGTCAGAACAGTTATCTCAAAGCAATCTACATGGCTCCTACCCAAGCAGAGTTAGACACCTGGCTACATAGACCTTTGGACAAAATAAGGTTACTGGTCACTGTCCAGAGGGAGTACCTTATGGAGCTGTGCGAGAGTCACAGGCTCTGTTTTGACCACTCCCAATCTTGACTACTCCAAGGAAACACCAGGACAGGTAGAAAACCATTCATCCTCCACTTCACTGTGGAGCTATGTAATCCATGCATTTTCCATCAAGGGCAGTTCTCTCTGCATCCTAGCTTTGAGAATTAAAGAACAAGGAAGGAAGATTCTGCCTGAAACATCTGAACAAGTTCCTAAAGGAGGTTCATTTTCACATTCCCATTTTACCATCCCACAACATTCCCTGCTTTGTATACAGATAGCAGTTCTTTTATCTCTCTGAAACTGGAGCATTACCATTTAATCTGGCAAATGCTCCCACAGTCCTTTTCATGATCACTATGGTATTATAAAGGCTTTAGTCAGGACTCCATAGTTAAGTCTGAGTTACATTTTGCTCTTACACGGGAGAATCAATGTCTTTGTTATACATGAAAAATACAGTGTATTTTTTAATTTTAAGAGAATTTACAGATAAAGCCATTAATTAGATTGAGTCAAGATTCATTAAACAGTGATTCTTTAAGAACTGTAGCCTCTGTTAGTCTTTCCAGGGTCTCAATGATCTTAGCAACAGAATAACGCAGACTCGTTAAACTTTTCATATAGCTATAATAAACTGAAATCTTGTGTACAGGCTATAATTTGAAGAAATTAGGTTATAATTAAATTACAAACTTTCATAATTTATCTAATTGATAATTAAATCATCTTAACTTCAGTATCCAGAAAGATAATGGAACAAATATTCAATCAATCAATATGTAAGTGTCTAGAAGATAATAAGGTGCTAAGTAACAGTCAACATGGATTTGTCAAGAACAAATCATGTCACAGCAGTCTAATGTCCTTCTTTGACAGGGTAGCAAGCCTTTTGGATGGGGGAAGCAGTAGATAGGATACATCTTGACTTTATGTGAGATAGTATCAAAAGCCTTACTAACTTTCTCATAAGCAAATTAGAGAAATATAACCAAGATGAAACTACTATAAGGTAGGTGTACAACTGGTTGGAAAGCTGTATTCAGAGGGTAGTTATTAATGGTTAATAATCAAGCTCAAAGGGCATATTAAATAGGGGCCTGCAGGGATCTGCCCTGGATCCAGTTCTATTCAGTATCTTCATCAGTGATTTAGATAATGGCATAGAAAGTACACTTTTAAAATTTGTGAATGATGATACCAAGCTGGGAAGGGTTGCAAGTGCTTTGGAGGATAGAGTTAAAATTCAAAATGATCTGGACATACTGGAGAAATGGTCCGAAATAAATAGGATGAAATTCAATAAGGACAAATGCAAAGTACTCCATTTAGGAATGGATAATCAGTCGCCCAAATACAAAATGGCAAATGACTGTCTAGGAAGGAGTACTACAGAAAAAGATCTGGGGGCTATAGTAGATCACAAATTAAATATGGGTCAACAATGTAACACTGTTGCAAAAAAAGCAAACATCATTCTGGGATGTACTAGCAGGAGTGTTGTAAGCAAGACATGAGACATAATTCTTCCACAGTACTCCATGCTGATTAGGCCTCTGCTGGAGTATTGTGTCCAGTTCTAGGACCACACATCAGGAAAGATGTGGATAAATTGGAGACAGTCCAGAAGAGAGCAACAAAAATGATTCAAGGTCCAGAAAACATGACTTACAAGAAAAGACTGAAAAAACTGGATTTGTTTAGTCTTGAGAAGAAAAGACTGAGAGGGGACACGATTCCAGTGTTCAAGTATGTAAAAGGTTGTTATAAAGAGGAAAGTGATAAATTGTTCTCCTTATCCACTGAGGATAGTGGATAAAAGTAATGGGCTTAAATTGCAGCAAGGAAGATTTAAAGGTTAGTCATTAGGAAAAAATTCCTGACTGTCAGGGTAGTTAAGCAGTAGAACAAATTACCTAGGGAGGTTGTAGAATCTCCATCATTGGAGTTTTTTAAGAACTGGTTATACAATCATCCTTCAGGGATAGTCTAAGTAATACTTAGTCCTGCCTCAGTACAGGGGATTGGCCCAGATGACCTACCGAGTTCCCTTCCACTCTTGCATTTCTATGATTCTACGATTGTGTATGCAACAGACAGAATGAATTCAATGTCTCAGGTAACTCTTACATAGGCGAGAACCTCTGACGGGACCAAAAAGCCCAAGTGCAACAACTCGTTGCCTATTTCTAATAGAGTGTTTTCACCTCAACTGGCATCAGTCTACCACTGTACTGAGATGGAGCCAGGGCAATGAGTCTGGCAAACACTTCACTCCCTTTCCAGAAAGATGCCTGGAGTGGTGAAACAGAAATGCCAAGTCATGTTGGAACTGGTAGTTCCTCAGGAGATTGTGCATATGTACATTCCACTTTAGGTATATGTGCACACAGAGCACTCGAGTCGGAGACTTTTGCTAGCAGTACCATTAGGGCAACACATGTGCCCTGTACATCCTTGCACTTGCAGCCAATGGCATAAAGACATGGCTACACTGACTCCCTCTCAGATCCTTCTCACCACCATGGCTAATGGTAGAGCTCCATATTGCTCTTCCAGTGACATTTTTTAGCTAGCATTTCTTCAGAATCTCTTCTTCTAAATAATACTTAGACAGTTAAGATTAAATAAAGTTGTTAGATTTCAGTTCCCTTTCAATGGGACCCTTTATTTTCTTTTATTCTCTTGCAGTCCTCTCTGCTGTAAGTATGCTGAAGTCTCCAGGGCTTAAACAATGATCCTGCTGCACAGCAGTAATCCCTTATAATGACAAATATTCTTCCTGCCTCTCTTGTTTGGGAAAAGGACATTCAAAGGACAAATGCAGCATTTGCAAGCCCTTCTTGACTAGGATGTGGAGTCCAGACAAATTTGTCTGAGGTAGCACCTTTTAGAAAATCATGCTTCCCTCGTCTGATCCTGGTGACTCTGCCCCAAGTGAGCTGAGCACTGTTCAGCTAAGAATACTCCTCAAACTGCTTCTGCCTCACCTAAGAGCTCTCACAAAGTTCATGATGAGAAGAGAAGTCTTCATTCTTTCCTGGGGCCTTCCACAAAAGTGGAAGTGGACACTTCATGGTATGGATCTTAAAGCACACACCATTGGTCATCTGGTAGGGAGACTGGGGTGCAGTGCAAAGACTGCCACTCTCTAGTGCTGTCTGAGGTGGTGCTATTGCCTCTGGTATGGACATCATCAGGACTGTTGAGACCAGCTCCTGAAACAACATCGCCCATCCCAGAGGACTACAAGACTTTCCAAGAGTTGATGTATAGAGCGGCTTCAACTCTGGGGATTCAGGCAGCGATTGTGCAGAAAAATCCACACAAGTTCCTGGTCATCCTACTGTTGTATGCTTGAATGGGAAAACAAACAAAGTCAATATCGACACAGTTCAAATAATTGAATTCATCAGACGTGTCCTCTACTCAACCATAGCAATGGCTTACTTACCTCAGAAGAGGTTTCTGGCCATCTTAAACCTCTGCAAAGATCTAAAAGATGAACCATGGTCTCCCTGAGTTTCTTTCGCTGAGATTCCAGGTCTTGCACAGCCTCTTGCAAGGCCTGCTGTGCAGCCACAGGCCTCCCTTGCAGCTGCTTCTTCTGCCCCACTGAGTCCTCAAGGTGTGGTTCATTTCAGTGTTTGACCCTCAACTGCCTCCCTGAGGGGTCTCTCTCCCACCCCCAATTTCACCTCATGGTCTTCCTGTGGCTGTTTCATGGCTCTCTCCACCTCTTCCATGGGCTTCTTACGGACTCCTGTTTCTTCTTTCTTTCCTTTCCTCTGGCCCTTGGTGGGGGCAAAGCCTCTTTATATGGCCCCTCTGCCCCCACCAGAACAGGTTTTTCTCCCTCCCAACCCGTCACTGGGTGGTATCCCCTGGGCCCTTGCCTCAATGCTTGCCCCTTGGTGTAGTAGGAAAAGAGCCTGAGACATAAGCCTGGTATGAGGCAGGACCTGCCCACAGAATTTGGGAAGAACAGGCTGATACTGCAGAAATACACATTCCTAAGAAGTGCTAGTTACGCAAACACATCCCAATATTAAGTGATACCAGAACGTTCCTGTTGGCGTAGAAGAGTTTTCATTAAGTGCTATGGCCGTGAAGCTGTATTGGTGCAGCTGTGTCAATGCAGCGTTTTAAGTGTAGACCTGCCCTTAGTCGTCAGGTCCCTGCTCACCTTTTTGGTGAAAACTGAAACAAAAAAGGCATTTAACACTTCAGTCATTGTTGCATTTTCTGTTATTGTCTTTCCTTCATTGAGCTAATGGGCCTACCCTGTCCTTGGTCTTCCTTGTGCTTCTAATGAATTCGTAAAATGATTTCTTGCTACCCTTTATGTCCGTAGCCAGTTTAATCTTATTTTGTTCCTTGGCCTTTTTAATTTTATCCCTATGTGCTTGTGTTGTATTTTTATATTCATCTAACTAGGTGAGAGTGTATTATGTCCAACCAGATTACATTTCAAAGTTGGGACCCATCATTTTATCTTTAATTCAGACAGGTAGTCCTCAGAACCATCATAGTATTTATTCCCAAAGTGAACTTAATTTCTTTTTAATCAAACAATTCAAGAAATTTTCTTCCTCATTTCTATTAAGAATCAGAGCCCAATTGTTAGGATCACTGAGAATCTCATGGGCAGAGATGTCCTATATCTCCTATTACAAAATCTGCTAAGCAGTTGCATGGCCATAAGAGCCATACATTCACCAAGCTGGTCAATAAATCTTCCTCAAATGGCATTTTTTCCAGAAATCTTCTCCATGTTCTGATATCCTAGTAAGGGGAAGATCTGCATGTAGTTAAAGGATGATCATCCTTCCCACACTGGAAGCACATTGTTGTGAAAATCCCATTGTAACAGATCTGTGGACTTTAGCACGATAAAGAACAGTAAAATTGATTCCTGCTTATATGAAAGTTTCCTTTCTTTGAGTGATAAGGTCCAGAGATCTTGCCCATTGTGGAAACAAAAGGATCATCCAGAGTTGAAATAGAGATAAAAATTGACATACAAAAATTCAGGTTTATTTTACTCATGAGGTTTTTCCCCTAGTTCATCAAAAGATGGCAGCAGAGAGCTCACTGAAACTAATGGTTACAATTTAATTAGTGCAAATTATCCACATGCTCTGCAACAGGAGAAACTGTTGTCTCTGCTCAAAGTATCGTTGAAACAATCTCTGATTTAGAAAAGTACAACTGAATTATCCTGGCAATGGAAATTGTCTCAGCTGGTAGGAATTTCAGGGGGTGGGGCATTCCCCGACTGCTCATGACTGACAGGTCAGGTTCTGCCCCCAAGATGCAAGCCAGCTGAAATATCCATCGCAACAGATCTGCTGCTGTGATTACTTGAGAAAGGACACTTCCAAGTAAACAGGCAGTTTTCCTATTCTGTGTATTGCTCACAAACCATCCTGTGTAAGTATTCACTGTTTGGGGTACGCTGGATAGCTGTGAATGCTCAGATAAGTCCCATAATACTGAGCTGTCTGCCTCATTGGATGAGTGTGGCAGCTCTTCTGGCATGTGCAAATGTAAAATGTTTTTTCCACAAATACTCCCACATGCAACTTTCCATGAATTCTTGTGCTGGTGAAGCCCAACAGTATGATGAATGCTCATGAGAAAAAAGAATGAAGGGGGCAGAAAAGCCAAAGGAAATTCCTACGAGACTGTGAGAGAATTGCTCATTGGCTTGGCTACAGCTCATATTGTTCGTACCCTGTCTCTTCTCTTAGTAACAGGGAGAAGGAGCTACCATGTGTCTCTTTAAAGCTTGTTCTAATTTACAAGCTGCTCAAGAAGGATTGTAATTCATTGAAATTCTCGCTGTGTATTAAGTTAAATTACCGTGTACTGCTTAAATCAGCCTCTGTACCAGGTGACTGGTGGATAGCTAATGTGATGCCAATTTAAAAAAAAGAACTTTAGAGGTGATCCCGGCAACTACAGGCCGGTGAGCCTAACTTCAGTACCAGGCAAATTGGTTGAAACTGTAGTAAAGAACAGAATTGTCAAACACAGAGATCTACCTGATATGTTGGGGAAGAATCAACAAGGCTTTTATAAAGGGAACTCACGCCTCACCAATCTACTAGAATTCTTTGAGGAGGTCAATCAACATGTGGGCAAGGGGGATCCAGCATATAGAGCATACTTGGACCTTCAGAGAGATTTTGACAAGGTCCCTCACCAAAGGCTCTTAAGCAGAGAGAGCTGCCATGGGACAAAGGGGAAGGTTCTCTCCTGGATCAGTAAGTGGTTAAAAGAAAAGAAACAAAGGGCAGGAATAAATTGTCAGTTTTCATGATGGAGAGGTAAATAGCGGGGTCCCCAAGGGATCGGTACTGGGACCAGTGCTGTTCAACATATTCATAAATGATCTGGAAAAAGGGGTGAACAATGAGGTGGCAAAGTTTGGAGAAGATACAAAATTACTCAAGATACTTAAGTCTAAAACACACTGCAAATAGTTACCAAGGGAGCTCACAAAACTGGGTGACTGGACAACAAAATGGCAGATGAAATTCATTGTTGATAAGTGCAAAGTAATGCACATTGGAAAACATAATCCCCACTATACATACAAAATGATGGGGTCTAAGTTAGCTGTTATACTCAGAAAGCAATCTTGGAGTCATTCTGGACAGTCCTCTGAAAGCATCTGCTCAGTGTGCAGCAGCAGTCAAAAAAAGCGAACAGTGTTAGGAATCATTAGAAAAGGGGTAGATAGTAAGACAGAAAATATTGTAATGCCAATATATAAATCCATGGTACGCCCACACCTTGAACACTGTGTAGTTCTGGTTGCCCCATCTCAAAAAAGATACATTAAAACTGGGAAAGTACAGAGAGAGGCAACAAAAATGATGAGGGGTATGGAACAGCGTCAATAGGAGGAGAGATGAAAAATACTGAGACTGTTCAGCTTAGAAAAGAGATGACTCGAGGGCTGTGATAAAGGTGTATAAAATCACAAATTATGTGGAGAAAGTGAATAAGGAAGTGTTATACACCCCTTCATATAACACAAGAACCAGGTGTCACCTAATGAAATTAATAGGCAGCAGGTTTAATACAAATATCATGAAATACTTCTTCACACAGTGCACAGTTAGTCTGTGGAACTGTACCAGAGGGTGTTGTAAAGGCTAAAAGTATAACTGGTTTCAAAAAAGAATTAGATAAGTTAATGGAGGACAGATATATCAATGACTATTAGCCAAGAGAGTCTGAGATGCAAACGCATGCGCTGGATGTCCCTAAACCTCTGACTGCCAGAAGCTGGGCCTGGATGTTAGGTTATGGATCATGTGATAAATTGCCCTGTTCTGTTCACTCCCTCTGAAGCATCTGGCACCAGCCACTGTCAGAAGATGGGATACTAAGAACATAAAAATGGCCCTACTGGGTCAGACCAAAGGTCCATCTAGCCCAGTATCCTGTCTTCCGACAGTGGCCAATGCCAGGTGCCTCAGAGGGAATGAACAGAACAGGGAATCATCAAGTGATCCATCCCCTGTCGCTCATTCCCAACTTCTGGCAAACAGAAACTAGGGACACCATTCCTGCCCATGCTGGCTAAGAACCACTGATGGACCTATCCTTCATGAATGTATCTAGTTCTTTTTTGAACCCTGTTATGGTATTGGCCTTCACAACATCCTCTGGCAGGAGTTCCACAGGTTGACTGTGTGTTGTGTGAAGAAATACTTCCTTTTATTTGTTTTAAACCTGCTGCCTATTAATTTCATTTTATGACCCCTAGTTCTCGCAGTATGAGAGCTAATAAACAAACACTTCCTTATCTACTTTCTCTACACCAGTCATGATTTTAAAGACTTCAACCATATCTCCCCTTAGTCATCTCTTTTCCAAGGTGAAAAGTCCCAGTCTTATTAATCTCTCCTCATACGGAAGCCTCCATACCCCTAATCATTTTTGTTGCCCTTTTCTGAAACTTTTCTAATTCCAATATTTTTTTTTGAGATAGGGTGACCATATCTGCACTCAGTATTCAAGATGTGGGCGTACTATGGATTTATATAAAAGCAACATGATATTTTCTGTCCTATTATCTATCCCTTCCTTAATTATTCCCAGCATTCTGTTTGCTTTTTTGACTACCGCTGAACGTTGAGTGGATGTTTTCAGAGAACTATCCACAATGACTCCAAGATCTCTTTCTTGAGTGGTAATAGCTAATTTAGACCCCATCATTTTATATGTATAGTTGGAATTATGTTTTCCAACGTGCATTACTTTGCATTTATCAACATTAAACTTCATCTGCCATTTTGTTGCCCAGTCACCCAGTTTTGAGAGATCGTTTTGTAGCTCTTTGCAGTCTGCCTGGGTCTTAACTATCTTTAGTAATTTTGTATCATCTGCAAATTTTGCCACCTCACTGTTTACCCCTTTTTCCAGATCATTTATGAATATGTTGAATAGGACTGGGCCCAGAACAGACCCCTGCGGGACACCTCTATTTACCTCTCTCCATTCTGAAAACTGAACATTTATTCCTACCCGTTGTTTCCTATCTTTTAGCCAGTTACCAATCCATGAGAGCACTTTCCCTCTTATCCCATGGCAGCTTACTTTGCATAAGAGCCTTTGGTGAGGGACTTTGTCAAGGGTTAGATGGACCATTGGTCTGACCAGTATGGTCGTTCTTATGTTCTTATGAAGTCTGAACAGGCCACGTAGGAAGAATTCTTGCCTCCTTGGATATATCCTTTGTTATGTCATCAGCTAAAAAGATCGCTTCTGTGAACAAGAGAGGAAGAGGATTGTAATATTTATTCTGCTTGTTTTCCCTCAGACTCTACGAAGGGAAAGAAAAAACAGAATTCCAGGCTTCTTTGCAGCAATTCTTCCTGTCTGTCAATCAGCTGATGAAATCCACACTGGAGAATACAACCCTGCTATCCCAGGTGAGGAGGGCAGGGGAGTCCTGGCCTTATGATACCTGTTTTTGTCCCTACAGCTGAAACCTCAGCAAGATTCTGGAGAGGTGCAGATATATGGGAGCGTGTTTGTGTGTGTGCGCACTCATGTGTGTGCCTCATTCTCTGAAGCATTTGTTGCTGCCTACTGTCAGACATCACACAGAACTAGATTGGCCACTGAGCAGATCCAGTCTAGCCATTCCTCTGCTTTTATGCAGGGTGCTAGAATTTGCCATCCTGTTACACATGGTTAGATGGAGTGAGGGGACATGCATCATGCAGAATTGGTGCCATTAAGTATTACTGCATCAGAATCCTTCTCTGTCGGCACAGTGCCATGCCTGGTAGAGAGGAAGGGAGTTACACAGCTCCTTCATTTATAAAATCATAGAATATCAGGGTTGGAAGGGACCTCAGGAGGTCATCTAGTCCAACCCCCTGCTCAAAGCAGGGCCAGTCCCCAGCTAAATCATCCCAGCCAGGGCTTTGTCAAGCCTGATCTTAAAAACCTCTAAGAAAGGAGATTCCACCACCTCCCTAGGTAACCCATTCCAGTGCTTCATCACTCTCCTAGTGAAAAAGTTTTTCCTAATATCCAACCTAGACCTCCCCCACTGCAACTTGAGACCATTGCTTCTTGTTCTGTCATCAGGTACCACTGAGAACAGTCTAGATCTATCCTTTTTGGAACCCCCTTTCAGGTAGTTGAAGCAGCTATCAAATCCCCCCTCATTCTTCTCTTCTGCAGACTAAACAACCCCAGTTCCCTTAGTCTCTCCTCATAAGTCATGTGCTCCAGCCCCCTAATCATTTTTGTTGCCCTCCGCTGGACTCTTTCCAATTTTTCCACATCCTTCTTGTAGTGTAGGGCCCAAAACTGGACACAGTACTCCAGATGAGGCCTCACCAATGCTGAATAGAGGGGAATGATCATGTCCCTCGATCTGCTGGCAATGCCCCTACTTATACAGCCCCAAATACCATTAGCCTTCTTGGCAACAAGGGCACACTGTTGACTCATATCCACCTTCTCGTCCACTGTAACCCCTAGGTCCTTTCCTGCAGAACTGCTGCCTAGCCATTTGGTCCCTAGTCTGTAGCAGTGAATGGGATTCTTCCATCCTAAGTGCAGGACTCTGTACTTGTCCTTGTTGAACCTCATCAGATTTCTTTTGGCCCAATCCTCCAATTTGTCTAGGTCACTCTGGACCCTGTCCCTACCCTCCAGCGTATCTACCACTCCTCCCAGTTTAGTGTCATCTGCAAACTTGCTGAGGGTGCAGTCCACGCCATCCTCCAGATCATTAATGAAGATACTGAACAAAACCGGCCCCAGGATGGACCCTTGGGGCACTCCGGTTGATACCGGGTGCCAACTGGACATGGAGCCATTGATCACTACCCGTTGAGCCCGATGATCTAGCCAGCTTTCTATCCACCTTACAGTCCATTCATCCATCCCATACTTCCTTAACTTGCTGGCAAGAATACTGTGGGATTGGCTACCTCTTCTCTATCACATCAAACAAAGCTTCTGGTCTTAAATTTCAGGACCCTTCCTAGCCTATCCCCACTGTACCTGCCATCTCTCATGTACTATTGGGTGTTGACTCCCACTTTGGATTGGCCAGTGATGCCACCCTCCATCATTCACCTGTTAAATTTTCAAACAAGTCCCTTTGTGCTCTCTCTTGTGCTTCCCTTCATGGCTGGGAGAAGCTCTCCATAAACATCCTAAAAGCTACCTTATTATCCTTCTTGAAATCCTTCCTTAACATTCTTCTTTATGTTAAGGAAGGTATCTTTGCTGTGATATCTACAGAAAACTTGACAACGGTTTGGCTGCTGGTGTGCCGAGACTACTGGCTATCATGCTGACCAACTTTGTGTCATTGTTTCCTTGTACAGTGAGACAAGGGATGGGGTCTAAATGAGCTGTTACCACTCAAGAAAGAGATCTTGGAGTCATTGTGAGTAGTTCTCTGAAAACATCCACTCCATGTGCAGCAGCAGTCAAAAAAGCTAACAGAATGTTGGGAATAATTAAGAAAGGGATAGATAATAGGACAGAAAATATCATATTGCCTCTATATAAATCCATGGTACTCCCACATCTTGAATGCTGCGTGCAGATGTGGTCGCCGCATCTCAAAAAAGATATATTGGAATTGGAAAAGGTTCAGAAAAGGGCAACAAAATTGATTAGGAATGTGGAACAGCTTCCACGTGAGGAGAGATTAATAAGACTGGGTATTAGCCAGGATGGGCAGGGATGGAGTCCCTAGCTTCTGTTTGCGAGAAGCTGGGAATGGGTGACAGGGGATGGATCACTTGATGATTCCCTGTTCTGTTCATTCCCTCGAAACACCTGGCATTGGCCATTGTTGGAAGATAGGATAATGGCCTGGATGGATCATTGGTCTGATCCAGTATGGTTGTTCTTATGTACTCCCTCGTCTGTTGGTCTGTGTCCCTCTTTGACAGGCTTACTTGCCTAGTGGATGGAGGGGAAGTAGTAGATGTGATATCTCTTGGTTTTAGTAAGACTTTTGACACAGTCCCATATGCCATTCTCATAATTAAACTAGAGAAATGCGGTCTAGATGAAATTACCATAAAGTGGGTGCAAAACTGGTTGAAACACTATACTCAAAGAGAAGTTATCAAAGGTTTTCTATCAAACTGGGTGGACATATATCATGGGGTCCTGCATGGGTCAGTCCTGGGTCTGGTACTATTCAATATTTTCATTAATGACTTGAATAAAGTAGTGGAGAGTATGCTTATAAAATTTGCAGATGACACCAAATTGGAGAAATGGTCTAAATTCAACAAGATGAAATTCAATAAAGATAAGTGCAAAGTACTACAAATAGGAAGGAAAAATTAATTGCATGACTACAAAATGGGAAATGACTGGAAATAACTGGCTAGGTGGTCATATTGCTGAAAAGGATCTGGGGATTATAATGGATTGTGAATATGAGTCAGCAGTGTGATGCAGGTGTGAAAAAGGCTAATATCATTCAGAGTGTATTTACAGGAGTGTTGTGTGCAAAACATAGGAGGTAATTGTCCCACTATAGCACTGGTGAGGCCTCAGCTGTGTCCAGCTCTGGGTGCCACACTTTAGGAAAGATGTGGACAAATTGAAGAGAGTCCACAGGAGAGTAACAACGGTAGTTCTGCAGAAAAGGACCTGGGGATTACAGTGGATGAGAAGCTGCATATGAGTCAGCAGTGTGCCCTTGCTGCTATGAAGTCTAATGGCACGTTGGGCTGCATAAGTATGACCATTTCCAGCAGATCGAGGGAAGTGATTATTGCCCTCTATTCAGCACTGGTGAAGCCGTAAGTGAAGTACTGTGTCCAGTTTTGGGCCCCCCACTACAGAAAGGGTGTGGAAAAATTGGAGAGAGTCCAGTGGAGGGCAAAGAAAATGATTAGGGGCCTGGGGCACATGGCTTATGAGGAGAGGCTGAGGAAACTGGGGTTATTTAGGATGCAGAAGAGAAGAGTGAGGGGGGATTTGATAACAGCCTTCAGCTACCTGAAGGGAGGTTACAAAGAGGATGGAGCTCAGCTGTTCTCAGTGGTAGTAGATGACAGAACAGGAATCAATGGTCTCAAGCTGCAGTGGGGGAGGTTTAGGTTGGATATTAGGAAACACTATTTCACTAGGAGGGTGGAGAAGCACTGGAATGGGTTCCCTAGGGAGGTGGTGGAATCTCCTTCCTTAGATGTTTTTAAGGATCGGCTTGACAAAGCCCTGGCTGGGATGATTTAGTTGGTGTTGGTCCTGCTTTGAGCAGGGGGTTGGACTAGATGACCTCCTGAGGTCCCTTCCAACCCTAATCTTCCATGAGTCTATGATTACACAGCCCTGATTCATCCCCAGAGAATGGTCTATTGTATGCATTGAATGAGATGGGGTCCTATGTGAATCCAAGGATAAAAGATATGAGATATATTTAGGATATAGAAGTGAAATAAGTAGGGCTGTCAAGTGATTAAAAAAATTAATTGCGATTTATCGCACTGTTAAATAATAATAGTATACCATTTATTTAAATATTGTTGGATGTTTTCTACATTTTCAAATGTATTGATTTCAATTACAACACAGAATACAAAGTGTACAGTGCTAACCATATATTTATTTTTAATTACAAATATTTGCACTCTAAAAAACAAAAAAAATAGTATTTTTCAGTTCACCTAATACAAGTACTGTAGTACAATCACTTTTTCATGAAAGTTCAACTTATAAATGTAGAATTATGTACAAAAAATAACTTCATTCAAAAATAAAACAATGTAAATCCTACAAGTCCACTCAGTCCTACTTCAGCCAATCCTTCAGACAAATAAATTTGGTTACAATTTGCAGGAGATAATGCTGTCTGGTTCTTGTTTACAAAGTCACCTGAAAGTGAGAACAGGCATTCACATGGCACTGCTGTAGCTGGCGTCGCAAGATATGTACATGCAGATGTGCTAAAGATTCATATGTACGTTCATGCGTCAAACACCATTCCAGAAGACATGTGTCCATGGTGATGACGAGTTCTGCTTGATAACAATCCAGAGCAGCGTGGACCAATACATGTTCATTTTCATCATCTGAGTCAGATGCTACCAGAAGGTTTATTTTCTTTTTTTGGTGGTTTGGGTTCTGTAGTTTCCCCATTGGAGTGTTGCTCTTTTAAGACTTCTGAAAGCAAACTCCTCACTTCATACCTCTCAGATTTTGGACGTCACTTCAGATTCTTAAAGTTTAGGTTGAATGCTGTAGCTATTTTTAGAAATCTCACATTGAGACCTTCTTTGTGTTTTGTCAAATCTGCTGTGAAAGTGTTCTTTAAATGAACATGTTCTGGCTCATTGTCCAAGACTGCTATAACATGAAATATATGTCAGAATGCGGGTAAAACAGAGCAGGAGACATACAGTTCTCCCCCAAGGAGTTCAGTAACAAATGTAATGAACGCATTATTTTTTAATGAGCATCCTCAGCATGGAAGCTTGTCCTCTGGAATGGTGGCCGAACCATTAAGGGGCATACGAATGTTTAGCATATCTGGCACATAAATACCTGGCAATGCTGACTACAAAACTGCCACGCAAATGCCTGTTCTCACTTTCAGGTGATGTTGTAAATAAGAAGCAGGCAGCATTATGTCCTGTCAATGTAATCAAACTTGTTTGTCTTAGTGATTGGCTGAACAAGAACTAGGACTGAGTGGACTTGTAGGCTCTAAAGTTATATATTGTTTTGTTTTTGAGTGCAGTTATGTAACAAAAAATATCTACCTTTGTAAGTTATACTTTCATGGTAAAGAGATTGCACCACACTACTTGTATGAGGTTAATTGAAAAATACTGTTTCTTTTGTTTATCATTTTTAAAGTGCAAATATTTGCAATAAAAAATATCAGGTGAGCTCTGTACACTTTGTATTTGGTGTTGTAATAGAAATCAATGTATTTGAAAATGTAGAAAAACATCCAAAAATATTTAATACATTTCAGTTGGTGTTCTATTGTTTAACAGTGTGATTAATCGTGATTAATTTTTAATCATGATTGATTTTGGTGAGTTTATCGTGTGAGTTAACTGCGATTAATCGACAGCCCCAGAAATAAGTATTAATGTTGTAAGATAGGGCCTTCATAACTTAGGCAAACAAGGCCTCAAGCCTAAAGATAGACTTGGCAGAAAGAACTAACCAGTAAGTGACCCCAGGTCACAAGTTGTCACAAGACAGCAATGTCCGTTATTATAAGATGTCATAAGGTAGAATGCTGCATTAAGTCAGTGTTGTTAAATTGCTGGTATTTAGGAAATATATCTTGCAATGTACTAGTTAAAGCCAGTTAGAGTATTTTGTGGATTTTTGCAGAGGTAGGGGTCAGCAGTGTGTTAACAATAAGTTTTGGTGATTGAGTGACATAAATGTTAATGAGTACAAAGGGAACTAACAAGCTAGCCTATGAAAAATGGGGCACCCCGAATTTAGGGGTGTGTGGAAGTACAGATAAAGAAAAGCGGTTGAAACCTTCATAAGTATGTATGAACCTCAGTGGGGCATTATGAAAGCTGTATCCTGACAACACTGAGGAAGATAATGACTGACATTCTGGGGTTCCACACCAGGAGATGTGAGTGATGCCAGTCACGGGGCTAAATACTTGGTACTATCTCTCTATGTGCTGTGACATTGCAGTGTTTGTGGGATTGTTTGTGAATTTGCTAGCAAAGCGGCTTGTGATAAATTGCAGTTGTGCTCCTTGTGTCTTTCATTCGATTAACATTGGAAATAATCTTCCTGATGCTATAGGAGACCCAGCCCAGCCCAGCCCCATAGCAACCACTGCAGTCTGAGAAATCAACCAAGCTGAATTCTCAGTGCTTGGCTTTGCAACCTTAATGTTCTTTTGATGCAGTGTGTGTGTAATTTCATATTGTTTTCTTGAGTAAACAAAAAAACCTCTAAATTCCATCATGTGCGACTATATTTACCATCCACACTGGTATCCACACAAAATTCTCTGTCATTTGCACACTCTAGGGCACCCACCTTTACCCAGTTCCTAGGGCTCAGTCGGAAGGAACCCTCAGGCCCACCAGGTCACCTTTGATGGGAGGGCGGTGGCTGCTGCTGCTCACTGCGTAAAAGAGTGTGTATTTGGCCCTGAATGAGGACACTGGCACCAGCTGGAGATCTCCAAGGCGTGAGACCAATGGTTTTAGGACAGTGCTTTTCCTTGTGATAGCAGTTGACCTACTGGTCAATGGTTGAAGTCAGAATCTTGAACAGGGTGAGAACTGGTGGATTTACTAGTAGACTTGGGAGGCTTCAGATGTGTGTGCACCAGCAATGGCTGTGTATGCTGGCAGCAATTGTGCAGAACATAGAAGACTATATGGAGGCTGAAACATCGGAGGAAACACCAGAGCCCTGGCTGCAGCTCAGACCTGAAGGATACTCATAGGATGGGCTAGGGAACCATTGGAGAAAAAAATCTGAAGTGACTCATAGACTGCAAAATGGATCTAAAAATGAAGCTAGTGGAGGATCCACCTGCACCTCTAAAAAATGTTTTACTTGTAAGGGAACAGGGGCAGAGACAAAAATTCTGCCTCACAATGGAATGTGACTTTCTGGTTACTTTGTAGGTTTGCTGAGGGACATCTGAAAAGGACATTCACCCAGACCCTAGAGAGAAGTCCCAGCCCCTCCTTTATGGAATATGTGAAAACTTTGTTCCATTTGGGAATATGGCAGAAGCAAGTCATATTATTGTGGGAGCCCCAAAGACTGGGGTCTCTTTGTGGGACTGTGCCTATATAAATATAAGGGAGAATCCAATTTTCTTCTTGAAATTTCTTCCTCTGTTGTTTTAAAGTAAAGACCTGAAACAGTTATTCCTGTCTACAATGATATATTTGAATTATCACAGTCAGTTTTTTCTGATTCCTTTTAGTGTTGACCTAGTAAGAGTAAAGGATCTCAGCAAAATTTCTCCATTTGGGGAAGGAGAGCTCATGGAGCTACTGTTTACGTTAGTAATGTCATGGGTTTGTTTACATGAAGTATACTGAATCAGAGCAAAACTTCTTTGTGCATCAGCCTCAGTCTTATGTATGGAGTCAGGATGAAATTCAAGGAGCTTTTAAACAGGGTCTAACGAGTGCAGAGGCTTGGTGCTGGCTCTTTGCACAATAAGAACTTCACTCGGAGCAGTAAGATTTCTAGTACCTGTGTCCTTCTAAAGTTTGATAATAAAACATAGCCCAGTAGTTAGCTCTTTTTGCTGATTTCTGCTTTCAGGGAGCCGCTCTGAAGTACCTGCCTTCGATTCTGGAAGATGTGTTTGGGATCTTCGACTCCTCTGTGCTAGGGTAAGGGATACTTTTCTCCTTCTTTCAGCCAATGCACCAAGCTCAGTCACTCTCTCTCCGCAGAGTGGCATGTGTATTTGTAAAGGGCATCCTGTATGTCTGTTTCATCCCCCTGCCACCAAGGCTTACCTTCCAATAGTCCTTCAGTGATATCCTCTTCCTGCATTTGTGACATCACATTCCACTGATGCAAGGGCGGCTCTAGCTTTTTTGCCGGCCCAAGCACAGCAGGCAGGCAGCCTTCGGCGGCACACCTGTGGGAGGCCCTCGGTCTCGCAGATTCAGCGGCATGCCTGCGGGAGGTCCACCGGTCCCATGGCTTCATCGTACCCGCCACCGAATTGCCGCCAAATCCACGGGACCGGTGACCTCCTGCAGGCATGCCGCTGAAGGCTGCCTGACTGCTGCCCTTGCAGGGACCGGCAGGCGCACCCCGCAGCTTGCTGCCCCAGGCATGCACTTGGAGTGCTGGTGCCTGAAGCTACCGCTGCACTGATGTATATTTAAAGGTGATGTCAGTAAATTTATACTGCAGGATCAGTGAGAGTGGTCACAGGGTCAAGCATGGAGGACAGAGGCCTGGTGTAACTGAAACAACATAAATAATTCTGAACTGGGGCAAAGGAAATAAGGTGACAGTGAAGACAGGTGATTCTCCCAGGAAAGGGCCTCCCAGTGAGTGGCTATTGCACTGTTTGCTGGGTGGGGAATGGAAATGCTGCATCCAGATGGGGAGTGCAACAGGCAGGAGTTGTGGTAGGAGGAGTATCAGAGGGGGAGCTGTGTTAGTCTGGATCTGTAAAAGCAGCAAAGAATCCTGTGGCACCTTATAAACTAACAGACGTTTTGGAGCATGAGCTTTCGTGGGTGAACACCCACTTCGTCAGATGCATGTAGTGGAAATTTCCAGGGGCAGGTATATATATGTAGGCAAGCTAGAGATAATGAGGTAGTACAATCAGGGAGGATGAGGCCCTGTTCTAGCAGTTGAGGTGTGAAAACCAAGGGAGGAGAAACTGGTTTTGTAGTTGGCAAGCCATTCACAGTCTTTGTTCAATCCTGAGCTGATGGTGTCAAATTTGCAGATGAACTGAAGCTCAGCAGTTTCTCTTTGAAGTCTGGTCCTGAAGTTTTTTTGCTGCAGGATGGCCATCTTAAGGTCTGCTATAGTGTGGCCAGAGAGGTTGAAGTGTTCTCCTACAGGTTTTTGTATATTGCCATTCCTCATATCTGATTTGTGTCCATTTATCCTTTTCCATAGAGACTATCCAGTTTGGCCGATGTACATAGCAGAGGGGCATTGCTGGCATATGATGGCGTATATTACATTGGTGGAGGTGCAGGTGAATGAACCGGTGATGGTGTGGCTGATCTGGTTAGGTCCTGTAATGGTGTCGCTGGTGTAGATATGTGGGGAGAGTTGGCATCGAGGTTTGTTGCATGGATTGGTTCCTGAGCTAGAGTTCCTATGGTGCAGTGTGCAGTTACTGGTGAGAATATGTTTCAGGTTGGCAGGTTGCCTGTGGGCGAGGACTGACCTGCCACCCAAGGCCTGTGAAAGAGTGGGATCATTGTCCAGGATGGGTTGTAGATCCCTGATGATGCATTGGAGGAGTTTTAGCTGGGGACTGTATGTGATGGCCAGTGGAGTCCTGTTAGTTTCTTTCTTGGGTTTGTCTTGCAGTAGGAGGCTTCTGGGTATACGTCTGGCTCTGTTGTTCTGTTTCCTTATTTCCTCGTGCGGGCATTGTAGTTTTAAGAATACTTGGTGAAGATTTTGTAGGTGTTGGTCTCTGTCTGAGGGGTTAGAGCAGATGCGGTTGTACCTCAGTGCTTGGCTGTAGACAATGGATCGTGTGATGTGCCCAGGATGGAAGCTGGAGCTATGAAGGTAGGCATAGTGGTTGGTAGGTTTTCGGTATAGGCGTTAAAGTGACCATCACTTATTTGCACCGTGGTGTCTAGGAAGCGGACCTCCCGTGTAGATTGGTCCAGGCTGAGGTTGATGGTGGGGTGGAAGCTGTTGAAATCGTGATGGAATTTTTCTAGAGTCTCCTTCCAATGGGTCCAGATGATGAAGATGTCATCAATGTAGCATAGGCAGAGAAGGGGCGTGAGTGGACGAGAGCTGTGGAAGCGTTGTTCCAGGTCGGCCATAAAAATATTGGCATATTATTGGCATATTATGGGTGCCACTGATCTGGAGATATATATTGTCATCAAATTTGAAATAGTTGTGTGTGAGGATAAAGGCACAGAGCTCAGGAGCCATTTGTGCTGTGGCATCATCAGGGATACTGTTCCTGACTGCTTGTATTCCATCTGTGTGTGGGATGTTTGTGTAAAGAGCCTCTACATCCATGGTGGCTAGGATGGTGTTTTCTGGAAGGTCACCAATGCATTGTAGTTTCCTCAGGAAATCAGTGGTGTCGCGGAGATAGCTGGGAGTGCTGGTGGCATAGGGTCTGAGTAGAGAGTCCATATATCCAGACAGTCCTTCAGTGAGAGTGCCAATGCCCGAGATGATGGGGCGTCCAGGATTTCCGGGTTTGTGGATCTTGGGTAGTAGATAGAATAACCCTGGTCGGGGCTCTGAGGGTATGTTGATTTGTTCCGGAGTTAGTGTAGGGAGTGTCCTGAGTAGATGGTGCAGTTTCTTAGTGTATTCCTCAGTGGGATCTGAGGGAAGTGGCCTGTAGAATTTGGTATTGGAGAGTTGTCTGGCGGCCTCCTTTTGGTAGTCAGACCTGTTCATGATGACAACAGCACCTCCTTTATCAGCCTCTTTGATGATAATGTCAGTGTGGTTTCTGAGGCTGTGGATGGCATTGCGTTCTGCACGACTTAGGTTATGAGGCAAGCAATGTTGTTTTTCCACAATTTCTGCCTGTGCATGTCGGCGGAAGCATTCAATGTATAGGCCCAGACTGTCATTTCGACTCTCAGGAGGAGTCCATGTGGAGTTCTTCTTCTTGTGCTGTTGGTGGGAGGGTACCCGTGTATCAGTGCGCTGTTCAGTGTTTTCCTGAAAGTATTCTTTGAGTCGGAGACGGCGAAAGTAGGCTTCCAGATTGCTGCAGAACTGTATCATGTTGGTGGGGGTGGCAGGGCAGAAAGAGAGTCCCTGAGATAGGACAGACTTTTCTTCTGGGCTGAGTGTGTAGTTGGATAGATTGACGATATTGCTGGGTGGGTTGAGGGTACCACGGTTGTGGCCCCATGTGGCAGGTAGGAGTGGGAGCTATTTCAAAAAGGCGGTTACTGAATCCAAGTGAGATTGATTGATTAAAAACCAGAGACTATATAAATTTTAAATGTGCTCAAATGGCACATGAAATGGTTTTCTCAGTACCCGCTCTGCAAACTTTCTCTGGGGTTTATCTGTCTTGCATATCATCAGTTAAAAAGTTCCACAGGCCAGATGCTGCCATCAGAAATACCTATGCAGCCCAGGGATCTTCAGTGGTCTTGGGCAGCTGTCACTGACTGGAACTTGATATACAGCCAAGGAGGAAGAGCTCCCTCTCTTCTTATCTGTGTTGGCTCTGCAGGATTAATAGTAGTAAAAAGCAGCAGAAACTGATTTCCATCACTGAAGTCAACAAATCAGACTCTGAATACTTACCAAGAACAGAGCTGTTGAACAAGCTGCCACCATTTTTACACATTTCATTTTTCAGAGTTTAACTGCGATTTAAAGCTAAATAATTACAATTTCTTCTTCGAGTGCTTGCTCATATCCATTCCAATTAGGTATGCACGCGCCGCGTGCACATTCGTCGGAAGATTTTTACCCTAGCAACACCCGACGAGTTGGCAGGGCGCCCCCTGGTGTGGCACCGCTATGGCACCGGATATATACCCCTGCTGACCTGTCCGCTCCTCAGTTCCTTCTTACCGCCCGTGTCGGTCGTTGGAACAGTGGAGCGCGGCTTAGCTGATCTCCACTTCCCTAGCTATTCACCGTTCTAGTACTTATTGTATATATAGTTGTATAGTTATAGTTGTAGTTTATACTTTATTAACCTTTGTTAACGTAGTTAGTGTATATACTTAGAGGGTTGGGGATTAGCCTCTTCCCCTCTCCCGGTGCCCAGGCCCATGACTGGTTCACCGGGCTTCAAACCGTGCTCGGCCTGCCGCCGGCCTATGCCAATGGGAGAACCCCACGACTCCTGCCTAAAGTGCCTGGGGGAATCCCACCTCACAGATAAGTGCCGGATTTGCAAATCGTTTAAGCCACGGACAAAAAAGGAGTGAGACTTTCGCCTTAAGCAGCTCCTAATGGAGGCGGCCTTCACTCCTCCAGCCTCGGCACCGAGTGCCGCACAGTCCGCGTCAGGGAGAAGTGCCTCGTCGGCACCGAAGAGCGCTGGCACCGCCAAGACGCCCCAGCACCAGCCGTCACCGGCACAGAAGACAGCCCGGAACCACTCCCTCTCCCCACGTGCTAAGAAGGCCAAGGCTCCTGTGGCTCCAATACCCGCGCCGCAGTCAGAGCATCAGCCAAGACCGAGTTGCCCGGCACCAACAACTGCCGCGGCACCGGCGATCCCAGCACCGTTGATTCCAGCCATGCAAGAGCCGTCGAGTCCGGTGCGTGACAGCTCCCCGGCACATGCCTTGGTAGAGCTTCTCGTTCCCACCACGCCAGAGACCTTTTCAACGGTGAGGGAACTCATTGCTCTAATAGAGCCCACCCTCCCTCAACCCCCGGCACCGCCAGTGCAGGTTGTTGCGTCAGCGGGGAAGCCGGCCCTGGTCAGGCCACCTTCCATCGATCCTGCAGGCAGGCACCACTCGAGGTCGAGGTCTCGCCAGCATTCCCGATCTCGCTGCCAGTCCCGATCCAGGCGCTGCTCGCAGTCCCGGTACCGGTCCCCTTCTTGGTACCGGTCGTACTTGCGGCACCGCTCAAGATCCCGCTCCCCGGACCGGTACTCCAGATGGTGGTCCAGCTCCCGGCACCGTTCTCGCCGCAGCCACTCTCACCACCAAGCTTCACAATCCCGGTCGACCTCCTGGCACCGTGCTGGTTGCAGGTCCCGGTCAACCTCTCGGCTGCGGTACGACTCCCAGTACCGCTCTCCGGCACGGCACGACTTACGCATGGGGCCACTCCTCACGTGCACTCTGCTCCGCCATGGCCATCACGGCACCCATCTGAGTCTTTGCACACTGACAGCACCGTGTATGGGGACTCAGACCCGCAGAGCCATCTTCTTCAGGAGGCTCAGGGCACAGAACAAGCACCTCAGTGGTCCTTCTGGACGCCTTGGGCATATCATCAGGCCCAAGGCGAGCCTACAGTACCATCTCGTTCTGCCCCGTTGGAACACCGAGCACCAGAGGCCACTGTTAGCCACCCTCCTCCAGCGGCTACAGACGACTCGGCTCTGGCGCCGGACCCTCAGGTGTTTCCGGACCCTGATGTTCGTCAAGAACAGGAGTCACTGCATGATCCAGTCGTGCCGGGTCTGTCTTCCTCCTCATCACCAAATGAGGCAGTGGCTGGTACCACCTCATCGGGCCCGCCCCCGACTGACCTCCGAGCCCACCAGGACCTTCTAAGGCAAGTCGTCTTAAATATCAACCTCCAGGTGGAAGAGGTCCTGGAGGTGGAAGACCCGGTCATAGACATATTGTCGGCAGATGTGCCAACTCGCGTGGCTTTGCCATTCATACGGTCTATCCAAGCCAAAGCAGACACCATTTGGCAATCTCCAGCGTCTATCCCTCCTACGGGCAGAGGCGTGGAAAGGAAGTACATGGTACCCTCTAAAGGGTACGAATATTTATATACCCATCCTCTGCCATGCTCTCTGGTTGTTCAATCTGTGAATGAGAGAGAGCGCCATGGCCAACAAGCTCCTGCCCCAAAATTGCGGGAGGCTAGAAGGATGGATCTATTGGGGCGTAAAGTCTACTCCGCCGGAGGCCTCCAACTGCGAGTGGCCAACCAACAGGCCCTACTCAGCCGATACAGTTATAACACCTGGCAGTTGGTGGGTAAATTCGTTGAACTAGTCCCACAGGACTCCCGCCCAGAATTCCAAGCCCTTCTGGAGGAGGGAAAGAAAGTGGCATGGACTTCCCTGCAGGCCTCGCTCGACGCTGCTGATTCGGCGGCCAGAACCGTGGCCTCGGGCATTACAATGAGGAGAATATCGTGGTTGCAGGTCTCGGGTCTACCTTCCGAACTGCAACACACTATTCAGGACCTTCCGTTTGAGGGACAGGGCCTTTTCTCTCAGAAAACGGACCCTAGACTCCAGAGTCTCAAAGACAATCGAGTCATAATGCGTTCCCTCGGGATGCATACTCTGCAAACCCAAAGACGGTCCTTCTGTACCCAGCCTCAGCGCCCCTATCCCCCGCCCAGGCCATGACAAGACTTTAACAGGAGGCGTGGTCGTGGGAACTTCAGGAGACAATTGGGTTCCCAAGGGGGCCAGAATAACGCTCCCGCCAAACCATCAGCGGGACCAAAATCGACTTTTGAAGGTGCGCCCGACAGCAGAGCACCAGTCCTTTCCCAGGATCCTCTTCAGTTCTCCAACCGCCTTTCCTCCTTCCTCCCTCCGTGGGCCCAATTAACCTCAGACCTTTGGGTCCTACGCACGGTGGAATTTGGATACCGCCTTCAATTTGTTTCGCCCCCTCCTTCCCACCCGCCCTCCCTGTCCCTCTTCAGGGACCCCTCTCACGAGCAATTCCTCTGGCAGGAGGTTCGCACGCTCCTGTCAATCGGAGCTATAGAGGAGGTGCCGGAGGAGTTCAGGGGCAAGGGATTTTACTCCCGATATTTCCTAATTCCTAAGGCAAAAGGAGGTCTCCATCCCATCCTAGACCTGCGCGGTCTCAACGTCTTTCTGAAGAAGTTGAATTCCGCATGGTGTCATTGGGGACCATCATCCCATCCTTGGATCCCGGAGACTGGTACGCTGCTCTCGACATGAAGGATGCATACTTTCACATCTCAATTTACCCTCCGCACAGACGGTACCTACGGTTTATGGTGCACCACCAGCATTTTCAATTTGCGGCCCTTCCGTTTGACCTCTCCACTGCCCCGCGCGTGTTTACAAAGTGCATGGCGGTAGCAGCTGCCTTTCTCTGCGGTCGGCGCATAAGCGTCTTTCCTTACCTAGACGACTGACTGGTTCGCGGGACATCCGAGGCCCAAGTCACCAGGGATATGGCCGCCATCATGAGCCTATTCGAGCGGTTGGGCCTCATGATCAATCTAGAGAAGTCCACTCTGGTGCGCACTCAAAGAATAGAATTAATTGGGGCCATTCTAGACTCCAAGCTCGCAACAGCCTCCCTTCCGTTACTCCGGTTTCGGACGCTAGTCTCGGCCATAGAAAGCCTTCAAACTTTCCCGACGACCTCGGCCCGTACCTGCCTCAGCCTTCTCGGTCACATGGCTGCATGCACTTTTGTAACCAAGCACGCCAAACTATGCCTGCGTCCCCTCCAAGCCTGGCTTGCCTCAATTTACTGCACAGGCAGGGACTCCATAGACATGATCGTCACCGTTCCTCAAACCATCTTAGGCTCCCTCAACTGGTGGCTAACACCTTCCCTAGAGTGCGCAGGGATGCCGTTCCAACCGAGACAACCCTCAGTGTCCCTAACAACAGACACCTCGTCTCTTGGCTGGGGGGCACACCTAGGCCATTGCTGCATGCAAGGCCTCTGGTCAGCTCAAGAGCTGTCCTTGCACATAAACGTCCGGGATCTGAGAGCAGTCCACCTCGCCTGCCAGACGTTCCAACAACATCTACAGGGCCGTTGTGTTCTAGTGCTTACGGACAACACAACAGCAATGCACTACATCAACAAGCAGGGTGGGACTCGATCCTCCCCCCTTTGTCAGGAGGCGATCCAACTGTGGGAATTTTGTGTAACCCACTCTATAGACCTTGTAGCGTCCTTCCTCCCAGGAGTCCGGAATACTCTGGCAGACCATCTCAGCAGATCCTTTCTCGCCCACGAGTGGTCGCTTCGCCCAGACATTGTTCACTCCATCTTCCAGAAGTGGGGCTTTCCCCACATAGACCTGTTCGCTTCCCGCAACAACAGGAAGTGACAGAGGTTCTGCTCCTTCCAGGGTCTTGCCCCGGGATCAATATTGGACGTCTTCCTAATCTCTTGGGTGAACCACCTGCTTTATGCCTTTCCACCCTTCCCAATGGTGCACAGGGTTCTCGTAAAGCTTCGCAGGGACAGGGCTCAACTGATTTTGATAGCCCCTGCGTGACCCCGGCAACACTGGTACACCACATTACTGGACCACTTGATAGCCGACCCGATCCCCCTGCCCCTCCATCAGGACCTGATAACGCAGGACCACGGCAGGCTTCTCCACCCAGACCTGCAATCCCTCCACTTGACGGCGTGGCTCCTGCATGGTTAACCCGATCGGAATTACGCTGCTCTGCCCCAGTACAAGAGATACTCCTGGGTAGCAGGAAACCCTCTACCCAGTCTATTTACTTAGCCAAGTGGAAACGGTTCTCTTGCTGGTGTCACACGCGGGATGTTGCACCTACAGAGGTTTCCATCCCCACTATTTTGGATTACCTCTGGCATCTCAAACAACAGGGCCTCGCAATCTCATCCTTGCGAGTACACTTAGCAGCTATCTCTACTTTCCACCCTGGTGAAGGCGTTTACTCCGTCTTCTCCCACCCTATGGTTTTGAGGTTCCTCAAAGGCCTGGAGCATCTATTTCCTCTTGTGCAACGCCCCGCCCCTTCCTGGGACCTCAATTTAGTTCTAACGAAACTTACATCCCCCTCGTTCGAGCCATTGGCAACCTGCTCGCTCTTATATTTGTCATGGAAGACTGCCTTCCTGGTAGCCATTACATCAGCTAGGAGAGTCTCTGAGCTTCGGGCTCTGATGGTGGACCCACCATACATGGTGTTCCACAAGGACAAGGTCCAGCTATGCCCACATCCAGCATTCCTCCCTAAAGTAGTCTCGGCCTTTCATCTCAACCAGGACATATTCCTCCCGGTCTTCTTCCCCAAACCACATGCATCACGTACGGAGCAGAAGTTACATTCGCTTGATGTCCGTAGGGTGCTCGCCTTCTGTATTGACCGTACGAGGCCCTTCCGCAAAACTCCCCAACTTTTTGTTGCAGTGGCGGACTGGATGAAAGGCCAGGCCGTCTCTACCCAGAGGATTTTGTCCTGGATAACAGTGTGCATTCGGGCATGCTACGATCTAGCTCACGCCTCTCCGGGTCGTATTACTGCACATTTGACCAGGGCTCAGGCCTCATCAGCCGCCCTCTTAGCTCGAGTACCTATTCAAGAGATGTGCCGAGCAGCTACATGGTCTTCGGTACACACCTTTACCTCCCATTATGCCCTGGTCCAACAATCCAGAGACGATGCAGCCTTCGGCTTAGCAGTCTTCCATTCTGCAGTTTCTCACTCTGACCCCACCGCCTAGGTAAGGCTTGGGATTCATCTAATTGGAATGGATATGAGCAAGCACTCGAAGAAGAAAAGACGGTTACTCACCTTTGTAACTGTTGTTCTTCGAGATGTGTTGCTCATATCCGTTCCAAAACCCGCCCTCCTTCCCCACTGTCGGAGTAGCCGGCAAGAAGGAACTGAGGAGCGGTCGGGTCGGCAGGGGTATATATCCAGCGCCATGGCGGCGCCCCTCCAGGGGGCGCCCTGCCGACCCACCGAGTGTTGCTAGGGTAAAAATCTTCCGACGAACGTGCACGCGGCGCGCGCACACCTAATTGGAATGGATATGAGCAACACATCTCAAAGAACAACAGTTACAAAGGTGAGTAACCGTCTTTTCCAGAAAGTCAGGAAGTAGTTCTAGAGTCTACAGTAACGTTCTCTTCCGCAGGTGGCAGTCTGGGATGTTCTACAGCAGGGGTAGGCAACCTATGGCACGTGTGCCAAAGGCGGCATGCAAGTTGATTTTCAGTGGCAATCACACTGCTGGGGTCCTGGCCACCGGTCCGGAGGGCTCTGCATTTTAATTTAATTTTAAATGAAGCTTCTTAAACATTTTTTAAAATTTGTTTACTTTATATACAACAATAGTTTAGTTATGTATTCTAGACCTATAGAAAGAGACCTTCTAAAAACATTAAAATGTATGACTGGCACGCAAAACCTTAAATGAGAGTGAATAAATGAAGACTCGGCACACCACTTCTGAAAGGCTGCCGACCCCTGTTCTACAGTAACATTCTCTTCAGCAGGTGGCATTTTTTGGTACAACATTTAATAACAGCCAAAGACATAATTTTAAGCTCCACATTTAACAAGAAAAGCCACAACAGAGAATGTCTTTCTGTGATTTCTTGACTCTGTCAGTTTTCTTTTATAATGGACTAGGTTCAGTTTAAGGCACAAAGAAGGTATTGACATTGCCTGTCTTAAAAAACGGCCCCTCGTAAGAGATGGGAGGAGTGACCAGTTCAGAAACGTACAAGCATACAAACACTGAAGGGGGGCTTTTATGTGGGAAACTGACTTGCAAGCTTATCTCTAGAGGTGTGACCAACATGCCCAAAATGTCTGCCATCCTCCCAAAGCTTACATACCCCATTGCTTCCCTGATCCAACCTGCCAGTCAGCTATCAGGCTCAGATCTATACACTCTTAGCAGCCCTTCCCCCTAATTTGCCCAATCCCACCTGTGGGAAGAAGTGTAGTCAATAAATGACCTGGCATCCATTTTGAATTCTTCCTCAAAACAGAGACAGCTGCTGGTGCAGCAAGTAGCCAGAGCAGGAAAGTGGCTCAGTGAGGGGCTGGAGTATACACCCAGCAGGAGAAGGATATTGTAGCTTGAAGTTCCCTGGGATTTTCCCTATCCCAACCCTATTCTGGAGATTTTACATATTATCACCTAACCGAGTCCCCTTGCGTCTGGGCTTTAGGTGCTTGCTGCGGGATTTCATTGGGAACCTGCCCCCTCTGCGCCTGCTTAAGCAGAAGCTGCAGTCCCTGACGGAAATAGTCAACAGCAAGATCTTCCAGTCCTATGGTAAGTGGGGGACATCAAGGGGAACCCCCCATCACAGATCCACAGGGCCTCATCTATGCCCAGCATGTAAACAGTCCGTTGGCAGTGACCCTGTTAGTGTGCCAGGCCTCCAGAACCCACACAATTCACAGGGCAGGCCCGTGGTCTCCAAGACTGGGCCTTTGGATACCTGCAATCCCTCTCTCCCGGCAGCCAAGCCAGACTCCTATGGGAGGCTTGTCTCGTGCCCCTTCAGGGCGCAATGCTCTGAGTTTTTCCAGTATCACCAGGCAGCCTTTCCAAAACAAGGTAACAACGTATTAGTCACCTGGCCAATGGAATCTGAAAGTCCTTAGGTCAGAACACAGAAAGGAGGGTTTCTGTGTTTCCATAGCCAAGCTGCTATGGACCCCATTTCATGCCTGATCTCCCTCTCTTTGTCCTTAATTCCGAGTGAAAGTAGCAGTCGTTATTCCAAAGGGCAGTCGTTATTCCAGCTACCTTGACACCTTCTCCCCTTTGCTCTTAGCTTAGTTCACATGGTGTGACGGTGCTGCCCGTGGGAGCCAGCTGAGGTCACTCAATCAGGGTGAACTGCAAACAAAACGGGGCAGACAAATCCCAAACGCTGGTGGTTATTCCAATACTTAGATTTACCAAGCCAGCACAAAACAGCTTCTATAGTACCTCACTGGTCACTTAGAAGTCCAAACCATGCAGTTCCCTTAAAGTGTCCAGCCTCAGGCCTCCGTCCAGACACACCTGTCAGATATGATGATGATTCCTGAAAATCTTACTTCATCATATAAAAGAAAAGGTTCTTCCAATCCCAAAGGATCAGCCACATACCCAGGTCCAATTATAACTTAGATCTTACCCAAAATACACACTACAGCCAATTGTTATTAACTAAGCTAACATTTATTAGAAAAGAAAAGAGAGAGAGTGTTGGTTAAAAGATTAATACACATACAGACTTGAATTCAATTCTTGAGGTTCAGATACGTAGTAGAGGTGAGCTTGTAGTTGCCAAAAGTCCTTTTAGAAATAGTCCAGAGGTTATAATCCAATGTCCATATTCAGGGTGGCTCCAGTCAATGACTGGGGATCTCAATCCTTGTGGCTTAAGGTTTCCCCCTCTTGAAACCCAAAACAGATCTGAGATGAAGATGGATCGTGTCCCAGGCTTCTTATACATTTTCAGCAGCCTTTTGGCCTGAGAAAGCAATAGGCTTAACTCCTTCTCCCAAACATCCTGGCAATTAGCACAGAGTAATTTATCCATTAAACAGTTCAGATACAGGTTACCACAACCTTTAAAGAGACACATAGACAATAATACTATTTTACTCAAGTATCATCTTAAATGCTAATATTTCTTTTTTGATCTTTGAATTAAAATTATAGCAATAGACAAGACTTGTTTGCTGGCATCCCAAGACCTGAGCAAACATCTACCCTTCTACCTCTAACAATGCAGACTTGCATTTCAAAGCTCTATTCATTTACATATCTCTCTAACCAGTCCTTAAGGTTCACCCTTGGGTCAGGTCAGTCGGTGAGGTGAGTTAATTAACTCTTTCTGGCCCTGTCATCTTTCAACGAGATATTATATTATACTCATAACATCATACATGGTATGCTTTCTGGGGTGTCCTGCTGCCAGATGTCAATTGTTCAGTTGTTGTGGGTGGTCTCATTGTCTCTCTGGAGTCCCTGTTGAACTGGGTCAGTTTCAAACAGTTCTTCAACAACCCTGTCATTCCACCCAGACAGTTAGATGCCATCATGTCTCCTGCACTGCTCCAGGTGCAGTGTGAACTGCTTTTAACTCCTGGTACCAATGCGAGGTACAGGGGGAGGTCTAGGTTGGATATTAGGAAAAACTATTTCACTAGGAAGGTGGTGAAGCACTGGAATTGGTTACCTAGGGAGGTGGTGGAATCTCCTTCCTTGAGGTTTTTAAGGCCTGGCTTGACAAAGCCCTGGCTGGGATACTTTAGTTGGGGTTGGTCCTGCTTTGAGCAGGGGGTTGGACTAGATGACCTCCTGAGGTCTCTTCCAACTCCAATCTTCTATGAGTCTAAGGTACAGAGGGAAACTGAGGCACACATAAGCTTCATAAAAGTATTACAGAAAATTCAGTGTAAGGTTGGTATGTGCCCTGCTGGAAGGCCCTGAGATGTCTGTGATTTCCCTCTTCTCCACTTGGCAATGTTCCAAGCAGCATGAGTGCTTTGGGATCACTCCTTTCTCATCATCTAGTGCCACTAGTGACCACATCGTGTAGAGGATGGAAGGTTGTATTTGGAAAACAGTGACTCAGGAAAGCTTTCCGGACTCGTGGTAGATAGCCACTGTATTGCACTGAGAGCTCATGTTCAGTTAGTTGACAGAGCAGACGGGATCCTTGGACATGCATGGCAAGGCATATCAGGTAGAAGTAGAGCGGTGGTATTACACACTACACGGCATCAATGTAACCTTCTCCCAAGTGGTGTCAGCACCAAGGGGTTCAATATCTAGGGATGCCTCTTAAAATTATAAAACAAAACCAGCTTGAGCCCTCATCCAGAAATCTGGGGAAACTAACAGCCTCTCCAGGGCACCTCTCAGAGGCAGTCCTTCCCCACACACAAGCACTGAGTCTGTGTACAACATAAAAGCAAAACTGTGGTAAAGTGAGAGGGAACACAGCATTTATTTGGGAAAACAGCAACAATGACTCAAAAGTACGCGAACACCCATCTTGCGCTCTATTGGGCAGTAGTCCTTTTGCCTCAGTTTCCCACCTTGAAAGTCCAATGGATGAATGTCCGTTTTATATGCCACTCCCCCATTCCTTCCACTGTATCCTACTCACATGTTGTTTGAGTCCACGGGGTTCATCTAGGTGCATTCACCTTCAGGTCCTGGGGGTGGGCTACTGAGGCCTCTGCCACTTGCTGCTGCTTCTCATTGCTGCTGCCTCTACCACTGCTCTGCTGTGTCCTTTGTCTAGTCCAGTCCAGTCCGACAGCATCACAGCCATGCAGCCCAGCTCTTAGTAACCACAGCTCTAGGATCTGCTGGGTAGGGGAGGGCCTTTGCTGCTGCATCTCTACGTGTGCTGCATTTAGCTGCAAGGCCTTGCTCTGCGGCTCCGCCACCTCGCCCAGTTCTTACTGATTGCAGCAGGAGCGATTGCCCTGGGTAGTGCAGCATCCCAGAGCTGCTGCCTGCTCTGCATCAGACCACCCACTCAGTGATTGCACTGAGGAGAGGCACAGACTCTCCAGGGAGTCGAGTCAGCTCTGTCCTTAGACAATGACGAGGAAAGGTCAAGTGGTGTCTAGAGCACCTGACCTGTCTCCCGCCCATCCAGCTTTCACTTGGCAGTGGCTCACTACAGGGCCGCTCAGAGGATTCAGGGGGCCTGGGGTCTTCGGCAGCAGGGGGCCCCTGCTTCGGCGGTAATTCGGCGGTGGGGGGTCCTTCCGCTTCGGGACCCGCCGCCAAAGTGCCCCGAAGACCTGTGGCAGGGGCCCCCTCCGCCGAATTGCCGCCGAGGTCCTGGCACTTCAGCAGCGGATACCGGGGCAGAAGGACTCCCCACCGCGGGGCTTCGGGGCACTTCGGCGGCGGGTCCCGGAGCGAAAGGACCCCTTGCTGCTGAATTGCCGCCGAAGACCCAGAGTGGAAGAAGCTCTGGGGGCCCGGGCCCTGCGAGAGTTTTCCGGGGCCCCTGGAGCGAGTGAAGGACCCTGCTCTGGGGCCCCCGAAAAACTCCTGGGGCAAATTGCCCCACTTGCCCCTCCCCCCGGGCAGCCCTGGCTCACTACCTCACACTTAGCAGGCCAGGTTCTACTCACAGGGACCTCTCAATCAGGGCATATTAAGTATAACTCTTCTTCGAGTGATTGCTCATATAGATTCCAATCAGGTGTGTGCATGCCGCGTGCACAGTGGTTGGAAACTTTTTCCCTTAGCAGCTCCCATCGGGTTGGCTGTGGAGCCCCCTGGAGTGGCATCTTCATGGGGCTGAATATATGTCTCTGCCGAGCGAGCCCCTCCTCAGTTCCTTCTCACTGCCGGTGACAGCTGTTGGAACTGCGGTCGCTTGCAAAAAGTGCTTCCCTTGGCGTATCTTCTAGTTTGTAGCTGTAGTTTCCAGTTCACAGGTAATTAGTTATAGTTGTATATAGTGGATAGATAAGTTTTGGGAGTGGGGTCCCAAGCATTTAAGCCCTGCAGAACCTGCAGCAACCCTATGCCAACAGGTGATCCCCACGACTCATGCCTGAAGTGTCTGGGAGAGGCGCATCAGACAGAGAGGTGCAAAATCTGCAGAGCTTTTCACCCCAGGACAAAGAAAGAGCATGATTTCTGTCTAAAACTCCTCTTGATAGAGTCCACTCTTCGCCTCCAAACTGCCGCAGACCATCGGGACCCGTCACTGAGCACGTCCATGCAGAGCGCCCTGCCCTCCATATGCGACATGGTGCCAAGGAAGGACTCTGGTCTAAGAGACCCTCGGCAGTGGTGCTCCCCAGCACCGCAGGCTGCAGAGACAACCCAGCACTGCTCCCACTCCCCAATGCCACATAAGTGGCACAGGAAGACTGATAGGGGTCATTCCCCTGTGCCAAAGACAGCAGTGCTAGCAGGTGCAACAACAGTGCATCCTACGCAGGAGCACTCAGTGCCCAGAACACAGGAGTTGGCACCATTGACTTCGGTTCCCCTGAGGAGACCATCGAGTCCGGCATCCAGTGACTCTCCAGACAGGCAGTGCCAAGTAGAGGAGTTAGAGCTGCCCTCCAGCCTGGTCACTTTCGAAGCTTTCAGGGATCTGATTACCACGCCGACACCTCAACCCCTGGCAGTCAGAGACAAGCCTCTGGTGCCTCAACAACCAGCACCGTCTAGAGGCAAGGTGGCCATGATGCGGCGGTCGCCCTCTCCAGTTTGGCACTGCTTCCCACAGCAATGCTCCCGATCGCCTTCATCAAGGCACTACTCACCAGCACTGGGTTCCCGGCAGGGTTCCCCGACACCAAGAGTGGAGCGACACCAACAGAGTGGCACTGGTCTCCCACACTGTCAATTCAGCATCTGACACTCAGCACCGGTCCCCGGCACACTACCCATCAGTGCCACCGTGGTCATCAGGTCGAGATCAGTCTCATCAGACTCTGATGGCGACTCCTTTTACTCCCATCACAGCCGGCACAGTTCTGACAGGCACCGAAGTGAGGCAGGAGTGGTACCCTGGCACCCCCAATCGCAGCCACTTGCACAGTGGCCCTTTTGGACACCCTGGACTTATCACCAGACTCAGGGGTCCTTGTCCAGGGGCTCCCAGTCAGTGGCCTCTGAGACCTGAGCACCCCTGCTGCCTAAGGACCGACCCATGCCACGGGGATCCAAGATCACATTGGCACAAGGCCCATCAGCTGTCCAGGCCATCACTGCCAAGATGACATTGGCACAAGGCACACCGGCTGTCCAGACCACCGCCGAGATGACGTTGACACAAGGCCCACTGGCCATTCAGGCCACTGCTGCAACAGTGTCGGCACAGTGCCCACCGCCGAGCTAGGCCTCCACCACTGGGACAACAGTTGGCATAGAGGCCCCTAGCACTGACCAGGAGGAGGTCAGAGAGCTAGAGGGTCAGGAGGACCGTGCTGCCTCTGCCCTCATCATCCTCATCCCCAGACAAGGCAGTGGCAGGTGCATCTACCTTCGGTCCGCCCCCGATAGACCACGGAGCTCACCAGAACCTACTGTGGAGGATCACACACAACATGGGGTTGCAGGCAGAGGAAGTAGTGGAACCTGAGGGCCCTATGGTGGACATCTTGGCACAAGAGGGGCCATCCAGAGTAGCTCTGCCCCTGATAAAAACAATTCAGAACAACATTAAGACTTGTCACTGTCCCAAAGACTCATTAAAGTGAAAGACCAATAGCAGTAATAAAGGAAAACACTGAGCAATTATCTCAGCACAGAAGCCACCATTATTTCGACCCACAACACTTTATGCCAGTCAATGATGTCGCCGAAGCAGACACTGTGGATTGTACCAATTATTTGGTTGTTTGGTGACATGGACAAATGGGGTATCTTTTAAATGACCCACTGTCATACTAGGGTCATTTACTATGGCCTATGGTGGACATCTTGGCACCAGAGGGGCCATCCAGAGTAGCTCTGCCCCTGATAAAAACAATTCAGAACAACATTAAGACTCTGGCAAACCTGATCCCCCCATTTGCTGAGGGGTTTGGAGTGTGGAAGGGGGCTCAGAGCTGGGCTCTGGGGTGGGGCCAGGGATAAGGGGGAGGTTGGGGTGTGGAAGGGGGCTCAGGGCCAGGGTCAGAGGGCTGGGGGGTGAGGGCTCAGGCTCTGGTGTGGGGCTGGGGATGAGGGGTCTCTGGTGCGGGCTGCAGCAGGAGGAGAAGACTCCCCCCCCCAACCCCCTCTCGCCGCAGCAGCCTGGGGCTGGGAGAGAGTTGCCTCTCCCTGGCCGTGGCAGCTCCAGATCCTACTGCTAAAGGATGTCTCGCAGCATTGTCAATCAAGGTGCACCTTGCAGCCATTTTGGCCTTCCACCCAGGAGCAGCCGGATGTTCAATCTTCATCAACCCTATGGTTGCCCGTTTCCACAAGGGCCTGGAGCAGTTACACCTACATATTAGACTACCGCTCCCTGTATAGGACCTTAACCTTGTCCTCTCCAGGCTAACAAGGCCCCCTTTCGAACCACTGATGACTTGATCCCTTCTCTACTTGTCATAAGGTTGCCTTTCTGGTCGCCATTACCTCAGCAAGGAGGATGTCGGAATTAAAGACTTTCACTTCTGATACCCCCTACATAAGGACAAGGTACAACTCAGACTCATAGACTCTAGGACTGGAAGGGACCTCAAGAGGTCATCGAGTCCAGTCCCCTGCCCTCATGGCAGGACCAAATACTGTCTGGACCATCCTTGATAGACATTTATCTAACCTACTCTTAAATATCTCCAGAGATGGAGATTCCACAACCTCCCCAGGCAATTTATTCCAGTGTTTAACTACCCTGACAGTTAGGAACTTTTTCCTAATGTCCAACCTAAATCTCCCTTGCTGCAGTTTAAGCCCATTGCTTCTTGTTCTGTCATTGGAGGCTAAGGTGAACAAGTTTTCTCTCTCCTCCTGATGACACCCTTTTAGATACCTGAAAACTGCTATCATATCCCCTCTCAGTCTTCTCTTTTCCAAACTAAATAAACCCAATTCTTTCAGCCTTCCTTCGTAGGTCATGTTCTCAAGACCTTTAATCATTCTTGTTGCTCTTCTCTGGACCCTCTCCAATTTCTCCACATCTTTCTTGAAATGCGGTGCCCAGAACTGGACACAATACTCCAGTTGAGGCCTAACCAGCGCAGAGTAAAGCGGAAGAATGACTTCTCGTGTCTTGTTTACAACACACCTGTTAATGCATTCCAGAATCATGTTTGCTTTTTTTGCAATGGTATCACACTGTTGACTCATATTTAGCTTGTGGTCCACTATGACCCCTAGATCTCTTTCTGCCATACTCGTTCCTAGGCAGTCTCTTCCCATTCTGTATGTGTGAAACTGATTGTTCCTTCCTAAGTGGAGCACTTTGCATTTGTCTTTATTGAACTTCATCTGATTTACCTCAGACCATTTCTCCAATTTGTCCAGATCATTTTGAATTTTGACCCTGTCCTCCAAAGCAGTTGCAATCCCTCCCAGTTTGGTATCGTCTGCAAACTTAATAAGTGTACTTTCTATGCCAACATCTAAGTCTGTGATGAAGATATTGAACAGAGCCAGTCCCAAAACAGACCCCTGCGGAACTCCACTTGTTAGACCTTTCCAGCAGGATTGGGAACCATTAATAACTACTCTCTGAGTACGGTTATCCAGCCAGTTATGCACCCACCTTATAGTAGCCCCATCTAAATTGTATTTGCCTAGTTTATCTATAAGGATATCATGTGAGACCATATCAAATGCCTTACTAAAGTCTAGGTATATCACATCCACCACTTCTCCCTTATCCACAAGACTCGTTATCCTATCAAAGAAAGCTATCAGACTGGTTTGACACGATTTGTTCTTTACAAATCCATGCTGGCTATTCCCTATCACCTTACCACCTTCCAAGTGTTTGCAGAGGATTTCTTTAATTACTTGCTCCATTATCTTCCCTGGCACAGAAGTTAAACTAACTGGTCTGTAGTTTCCTGGGTTGTTTTTATTTCCCTTTTTATAGATGGGCACTATATTTGCCCTTTTCCAGTCTTCTGGAATCTCTCCTGTCTCCCATGACTTTCCAAAGATAATAGCTAGAGGCTCAGATACCTCCTCTATTAACTCCTTGAGTATTCTAGGATGCATTTCATCAGGCCCTGGTGACTTGCAGGCATCTAACTTTTCTAAGTGATTTTTAACTTGCTCTTTTTTTATTTTATCTTCTAAACCTACCCCCTTCCCATAAGCATTCACTTTGTTAGACATTCCTTCAGACTTCTCAGTGAAGACCGAAACAAAGAAGTCATTAAGTATCTCTGCCATTTTCAAGTTTCCTGTTACTGTTTCTCCCTCCTCACTGAGCAGTGGGCCTACCCTGTCCTTGGTCTTCCTCTTGCTTCTAATGTATTGATAAAAAGTCCTCTTGTTTCCCTTTATTCCCATAGCTAGTTTGAGCTCATTTTGTGCCTTTGCCTTTCTAATCTTGCCCCTGCATTCCTGTCATTTGCCTATATTCATCCTTTGTAATCTGACCTAGTTTCCATTTTTTATATGACTCCTACAAAATAAAAAGGTCATGCAAGATCTCGTGGTTAAGCCAAGGTGGTCTTTTGCCACATTTTTTATCTTTCCTACCCATCAGAATAGCTTGCTTTTGGGCCCTTAATAGTGTCCCTTTGAAAAACTGCCAACTCTCCTCAGTTGTTTTTCCCCTCAGTCTTGATTCCCATGGGACCTTACCTATCAGCTCTCTGAGCTTACCAAAATCCGCCTTCCTGAAATCCATTGTCTCTATTTTGCTGTACTCCCTTCTACCCTTCCTTAGAATTGCAAACTCTATGATTTCATGATCACTTTCATCCAAGCTTCCTTCTACTTTCAAATTCTTAACAAGTTCCTCCCTATTTGTTAAAATCAAGTCTAGAACAGCTTCCCCATCAGTAGCTTTTTTAACCTTCTGAAATAAAAAGTTGTCTGCAATGCAGTCCTGGAACTTATTGGATAGTCTGTGCCCTGCCGTGTTATTTTCCCAACATATATCTGGATAGTTCCACCTGGCCTTCTTTCCCAAGGCGGTGTCACATTTTAACACCAACCAGGACTTTTTTCTGCCTGTCTTCTTCCCTAAGCCTCATGCTAATGTCTGAGAACAGAGGCTCCACTCTCTGGGTGTTTTGCGAGCGCTGGCCTTTTCCATCAAGCACATGAAGCCGTGCAGGAAGTTGAACCAGCTGTTTGTGGTGATTGTGGACAGGATGAAAGGGCTCCTGGTTTCATCTCAGAGGATCTCATCATGGATCATGTCCTGCACCAGGATGTGCTCTGAGCTGGCTAAGGTTCCAGCCCCGGCCCTTATTGCACACTCCACAAGGGTGCAGGCATCTTCGGCAGTGTTCCTGGCCCAGTTTCCAATACAGGAGATCTTCAGGGCAGCAATGTGGTCCTCAGTCCACACGTTCCTCTCATTATGCTATCATCCAGCATGTCAGAGATGATGCAGCATTCGGCAGAGTGGTGCTCCAGTCAGCGATTCCATAACTCTGACCCCATCGCCTAGGTAGGGCTTGGGACCTAACTGAAACTGATATGAACAAGCACTTGAAGAAGAAAAATCGTTACTCACCTTCTTGTAACTGTTATTCTTTGAGATTTGTTGCTCATGTCCATTCCAAACCCGTCCGTCTTCCCCGCTGTCGGAGCAGCCAGGAAGAAGGAACTGAGGAGGGGCCGGGTCAGCAGTGGCATATGTTCAGCGCCATGAGGGCGCCACTCCAAGTGGCTCCACAGCCAACCTGACAGGTACCACTAGGGGAAACACCTTCCGACGACTGTGCACACAGCGCACGCCCCATTGGAATGGAAATGAGCGACACATCTCGAAGAACAACAGGTACGAGAAGGTGAGTAACCGTTTTTCTGCCCCCCTTTACTCATACAATAAGGATAACATTTCATTACCCCGCCTCCAAGGTTTAAGTGAATGCTAACACAACACAGCCAAAGCTGATCATCCTGGCAAAGCAGGTGTGTCTGCTCATTAGATCTTTTCCTCTGGTTCTTCAGTAGATGGCAGGAGACAGCTCAGTCATACCACTGACTTGCAGCAAAGAGACCATTTCTGGGATGGTGTGTCCAGTTCTGGTGTCCACACTTTAAAAGAGATGACACTGACGAACTGAAAAGGGTTCAGAAAAGAGCGATGAGAATGATCCGCAGTCTCTCTGCAGTCTCACTTCTGAATCAGAGACTGAAGTAGCTCAGGCTGTTTACTTTATCCAAGACAAGAGTAGCACAGGAGGTGACTTGGTCAGGGCCTGTGAGTACATAGATGAGCAGCAAAGAATCCTGTGGCACCTTATAGACTAACAGACGTTTTGGAGCATGAGCTTTCGTGGGTGAATACCCACTTCCTCAGATGCAAGAGGAAGCATCTGACTAGATGAGCAGAAGATTTCCGATCTAGCAGATGAAGGCAAAGCAAGGTCCAGTAGCTGGAAGCTGAAACCAGACAAATTCAGTATAGAAATAAGAGGCACATTTTTAACACTGAGGGGAATTAACACTGGAACAGCTCCCCTAGGGATGTGGTGAATTCTCCATGTGTACAGTGCAATTAAACACTCACAGCTGGCCCATTGCAGCTGACTTGGGCTGTGGGGCCGTTTAATTGCAGTGGAGACCTTTGGGCTCAGGCTCTGGGACCCACAAGGGGGAAGGGTCACAGAGCCTGGGCTCCAACCTGAGCCTGAACGTCTGCCCGTCTCTGACCCACTCCCTCCCCAGGACGGTGAGGTTTCTGTGTTTGCTCCCTTCCCACCCCACAACTAATATCTCTGTCTGTGCAGAGTGTCGAGAGATGCTGCTGCATACTACAATCCCCATCCTCCAGGAGCTGATTGCGAAGGGAGAGGAGGAGGAGGCTTGCATTGAGCTGCTCAGCAATATCCTGGAGGTGCTGTACAAAGCCCAGAAGGTAAACCCCCCATTACCCTAATGCACCGGCTGTCAGCCCTGTCCAGCTGTGGTGTTGGACTCACAAAGTTAAATGGGTTTGAGCTAGGTTGAATACAAAGCTCCTTTGTGGGGACAAACACTGGGGCTCAGGCTGGCATTCCCCCTCCCTCTACAGACCTAGGGGGAAACAGGGGGCATAGCAGGGGTTGCTGAGCTGTTGTGTAACTAGCTAACTGTCCCAGGCAAAAACAACAAGGAGTCCGGTGACACCTTAAAGACTAACAGATTTATTTGGGCATAAGCTTTCGTGGGTAAAAAAGCCTCACTCCTTCAGATGCATGGAGTGAAAGTTACAGATGCAGGCATAAATATACTGACACATGAAGAGAAGGGAGTTACCTCACAAGTGGAGAACCAGTGTCCCAGACACTTTCCCGAATAAACAAGATGGAGCTGCTAAAGCTCTCAGAGATGAAACCACAGCAATGATATCTGAGTCAAACCATCATGATTTGATGGGCCAAGCCACGGCCCCCACTGCAGTGATGGGTTCCTAATACCGTAGTTACCTGCAAGCCCTAGGGAAGCCCAATAATTCCTGACCACACCTGCAAGCCCTTGGCCCTGACCCTGAGGTGGGGAGACCCTATGGAAATAGAAGGTCCAAAGCATCATGGAGCCCTGGTGGGAAGCCTCTTTCAAACTTTGTCAATATTCTGTCCCTCCTCATGGGCTGACCCTTCTCCCTGTGTACTAGACCTAGGAGAAGCTGCCCAACCCATGTGAGTTACAGGACAAAACAAATGGAATTATTACATTTGTTTTTATTTGTTTGTAGTGTCTCAAAGCTCCAGCTGAGGTCACCCATTGGCTGGCTGCTGTATAGACACATAACAGGAGAGAGTCTGTGACATGGAGAGCTGACAGTCTAAATAGACATGACAGACAAAGGTGGAGAGGAACAAAGGGCTATTAGCACTTGGCCCAGAGAGATGAAGTGGCTTGCCCGAGGTGTCACATGGAGGCTGTGGCAGAGTCAGGAACAGCACTCAGTCTCCTCTGAGAAAGAATGAGCTCCAGACTGGCTCCCCTGTGAGGCTCAGTTGGAGCTGCTGTCTTTAAGGACCATGCTCAGTTTTTGTCCTTTTTGGCCTTGGTCCAGAGAGCTGCCTCTCACACTAGGCACTGCGATATCTGAGCCCTGCCAAGTCAGCACCACTGTTGTTAGCTACACGGACAGCCCAGTGTTCACGAGCTGCCACCCACCAGCCCCGGGAGTGCCCCTCATCCATCAAACTTGCTTCTGACCCATTTACCTTTGAAAATTAGCCAAAAGCAGCTCTAATTAGACCAACAGGACCATATCCTCTGAACCCTCCAGTTCCTGCCCCTTCAGTTGCAACTTTCTGAGGCTTCTATAATACATCACTTCAGGGTACATGATACAACCCTTTGCTCAAGGAGCTCCTTTATAAGGTGAAGTGAGGGGATAAGGCCTGGACATTCTGAGCCCCAACTTTCTCTAGTACAAGTATTCCCCTGGCAGACGCAGAGATGAGCAGAGTGGAGCTGGTTGAGACATCCACCTTCTGAAGGATGCCAGCACTGGCTACTCAGTGGGACTGGCAGAAGAGGCCTGAGTATAATGTCCCTTTTAACATAGCAGCCCGTCACCTCAGCCATGCCAAAATCATGTGTGAGGGTCTTACCCACCTCCTTCCAGCCTGAAGCAGAGAGTTGTACCAACATTCCTAGGAGTAAGACAGCTTTCCTCTCGGAAAGGCAGCAGGTTCCATGCTGCATTTGGAAACGTGTCCCAGAGAGGGAAAGGTATACAAAGGAAGCACAGCCCTGCCCGTAGGTCTTATGGTGAAATGAGCCAATGATAATGACTTTTAGCTTGATTGTAGAGATGAATTCTGTTTGATATTGTTGGTTCCAGAGAGCAGAAGAGTGGCTGACACATCAGAGTGGAGAAGAGAGACAGCACAGTGAGGACTCTGAGCTGGTGAGCATTCCTCTGGGAAGTTTTGAAATACAGGAGGAGAAAGGAAGAGTAGGGGCAGCCGGAGCACCTGGGAGAAGCCCACCTGCTTCTCACTTCAGCCCCCATCCTTACATTTACTATCACCTTGAGTTTGAGAAGTGGTGGAGATGGGGCTCCTGCTGAGCGTTGGGGTGGGGAGACTGGGACTGTAATAGTGGGTCTGGGGGCTGGGGGCTGGATGTGTGGTGCATCAGCAGAACTGTATGACTGAGAAGTTCAGATGTGCACTATGATTGGGTTTGGCCAGGGCTATCAGACCTTCATTTTCTAAACTTATTGGATTTCTTGAAGTCTTGTGTGAAGAATAATACGTCTTTAATTTGCTTACGGATCAGTGTCCTAACAGATAAAGCACAAGATGGGGTTTTAGTTGTTAATGAATAATAATCAGAAGTTAGGAAAGTTGCTCAGGTGCAGACTTTTAATACCCCACCCTAGCGACACCTTGTGGTTACAAGTTCATCAGATCTTCAGCTTGAAACAAGCACAGTCATAACACGTTCAGTTTCCTTTTTATACACTTCAGGGCTCTTTGAACTGGAGTTTCCAGAAGCAAGTAGTTAGTATACAAAGGGTCTATTTCCTCGCAGCATATCTTCAAAAGATTGGCTTCAAAGGGGGAGAATTTGCATTCCCCTCACCTCAAGGTATTTCCTAAGGAAATTCATTTCATACCTATTGTTCCAGAAAGACCTTTGAACTTCCAGAAATTGTATTAATCTTGTCATTCTAGTAAAGAGGTTCCATACAATTTCACAGCACGGTGTGAATGTTTGCATTTGTAATACAATGAACTGCAAAGGTGTTAACCCTAATTCATTCATGTTACACTTCATTGAATTAAAGTTCATCTTAATTCCACAAGGTTTGTTAGGTATATTATAGATATTGTCAGTCTGTCACAGCCTTATCATATGGTGCAGATAACATTCTTCCCATCATTAGTGGATGTTAAACGGAAGCTGCTAAAGTTAGACATCTTTAAAATCAGCAGGTCCAGTTAACTTGCATCCAAGAGATTTAAGAGTTGTCTGAGGAGCTTGCAGGACCATTAATGTTGATTTTCAATAAATCTTGGAGCACTGGGGAAATTCCAGAAGACTGGAAGAAAGCTAATGTTGTGCCAGTTTTTAAAAGCGTAAATGTGATGACCTGGCTAATTACAGGTCTGTCAGCCTGACATCATTTCTGGCCAAGACAATGGAGCAGTTGATACGGAACTTGAATCCTGAAGAATTAAAGAAGGGTAATGCAGTTAATGCCAATTAATGTGGGTTTATGGAAGACAGAGCTTCTCAGACTAACTTGATATATTTTATTGATAACGTTACAAGTGTGGTTGATCAAGATAATAGTGTTGACATATCCTTGGTACCACATGACATTTCAGTCTAGTGATGGAGGTACAGTTACCCCAAATCTGCCCAGACACTTGATAGCTGCAGTCCCAACAGAAATTTTATCTCTGACCACAAGTCATCATTCTGTCCTTTTTGGGAAACCTCCATAAGTTTCTTTAAATCCTTCTGAGAAATTTCCAGATTCTGTTTTAACTTCTTTTGGCTATCTTTGAGTTCTGAGAGCACCTCCAGTGTTTGTTCCATCTTAGTTTAACAGGAATACCAGCTTATTTCTCTCCGTGGAAACTATCCCACTCCTCACATTAGTGTTGCCCCTTTGACCTGACCAATTAGCCAATGTTCAGGGCCTTGCAGGCTTGTGTCATCCATTTCTCCGTAGAGAAGCTTAAGAGTGGCCACACTGGGTCAGACCAAAGGTCCATCTAGCCCAGTATCTGGTCTCTGACAATGGCCTGTGCCAAATACCTCAGAGGGAATGAACAGAACAGGGCAATTTTGAGTGATTCATCCCCTGTCGAGTGATTCATCCGTCCAGTCCCAGCTTCTGGCATTAGGAGGTTTACTGACACCCAGAGCATGAAATTCTGTCCCTGACCATCTTGGCTAATAGTCATTGGTAGATCTTGTGACAGGTTGGACCCCACTTTCTCAGTGCCACCAGATGTACTAGGGTCCCACTGAGCCCACCTATCCAACCGGCCTAGGTTTCCCTTACTCTGTGCTGCTGTGAAAGGCTCTCAAGCCCCATTCCAACACACACACTGGTAGAGACACACCCAGCTGTAGAATCACACAGAGCCTGTGAACAGTTCTCTGTGGGAGGACTCAGCCCAGCACTCATGTGCATACCTCGTTTGGGATATAAACCCAAAATAATAGTGTCTTGCACTGTGTAGAGAGTGCTGCACAGCACAAGCTCATAAAAATTGCCCTCCCTCAGTGTGGAGGGAGATATGCACAGTTTCCATCCCCACTCCCTGACATGAATTGCACAAAGTGGGTTTTGAAATAAACAGGAAATACGTTTATTACTACAGAAGGTAAATTTTAAGTGATTATAAGGGATAGCAAACAGAACAGAGCAGATTACTCAGCAAATAAAACAAAACACGCAGCCTAAGTTTAATTCACTAAAGAAACAGGTTACAAATAGAATTTTCTTACCCTAAATGTCGTTTTAGACAGGTTACAGAGTTTCTGCAGCTCAGAGTTCCAGTTATTTCTCTTCACAGGCTAGACCCCTGTCTCAGCCTGGACTCAGCCCTTGCCTTTCCCAGCTTAGTTCTTTTATTTCTTCAGGTGCTTTCAACAGTCTTCCTTGTTGGCCAGGAAGGCAATGGAGAAGAGCCCTGATTGACTCACTTCCCATCCTTAAGTAGGATTTACATAAGGCAGGAATCCTTTGTTTCCAGTGGAAAAATACCAAGAGTGTCCAAGGCGTTACTTCATACCAGGTGACATCATCCCATGACCCTGCAGTGTCAAAGCAACATCCCAGGAAGCTTCTCAGGAAGGTGGGAGATTAGTATCTTCAAAGTTCTTCTTCGAGTGCTTGCTCATATCGATTCCAATTAGGTGTGCGCTCGCCGCATGCACGCTTGTCGGAAGATTTTTACCTTAGCAACACTCGGTGGGTCGCCGTTATGGCGCTGGATATATACCCCTGCCAACCCAATGGCCCTTCAGTTCCTTCTTACTGCCTGTGATGGTCGTTGGAACTGTGGAGCGCAGCTTTGCTGATCTCCACATCCCTAGCTACTCGTAGTTCTTTGTTGTTACTGTGTGTATAGTTCGAGTTCTTGTAGTTATAGTTAGTATTAGTTGTCGTCTTTATAGTTAGTGTACATAGTTTAAGGAGGGATCAGGGATTAGCCCCTTTCCTCCACCCCGGTGCGGGCCGATTCCCAAGCACCGGGATTCAAACCGTGCTCTGCGTGCCAAAAGCCGATGCCAATAGGGGATCCCCACAACTCCTGCATCAAGTGCCTAGGGGAATCCCGCCTTGCCGATAAGTGCCGCATCTGCAAGTCGTTTACACCAAGGACGAAGAAGGAGCGGGACTTTCGATTGAAACAGCTCCTCATGGAGTCGGCACTTAGTCCTGCAGCATCGGCACCGAGCACCCAACAGACTTCTTCGGTAAGGAGCGCCCCTCCGGCCCCGGACTGCTCCGGTACTGAGAAAGAGTCCTGGCACCGACCCTTATTGGTACCAACATCTGCTCGGCACCGCTCCCTGTCCCCAAGACCTGGGAAGCAACATAGTATTTCAACTTCTGCTCCATGGAAGGAGCGCTCTTCCAAGACGGTTCGTCCAGCACCGTCCTCTGCCGTGGCACCGTCGACTGTGGCACCACAGATGGCGCCTCCGCCAAGCTCAGCACTGTCGATTCCGGTCCCACAAGGGCCGTTGAGTCCAGTGCCTGACAACTCCCTGGCTCCTGCTGTGGTTGAGCTTGCCCTCCCTTCTGCGCCGGAGACCTTCTCCATGGCAAGGTAGCTCAGCACAATGACGGAGTCAACACGGCCTCAACTGCCGGTGCGGGTCATACAATCCATGGTAAAGCCTCCTTCCGTTGGTCCACCAGAGAGACGTTGTTCAAGATCCCAGTCTCGCAGACGCTCTTGATCGCACTGTTCCTGCTCCCGGCACCGCTCACAGTCCCAGCACCGCTATCCATCGCAGTATCGGTCACACTCGCGACACTGTTCGACATTTCGTTCGCCGGACAGATACTCCTGGTACTGATCCAGCTCACAGCACTGATCTCGGCACTGTGTATCCCACAGTCGCTCCAGACGAAGGGTCTCGAGATGTCGGTCGACCTCCTGGCAGGTCCCGGTCTCGCTCACGGTGCTGTTATAGCTCCCGATACCACTCCCCGGCACCGCCCCATGCCTGAGCGTCGAGAACAGTGGCGCCCTCTCAGGGCCTATCGGCACTGCCGTGGCCTTCCAGACACACATCGGTGTCATCGCAGGCTGGTAGCGCATCCTATCAACAGGAACGTGACTCTGATGTCCCCAGCCATATATTCCCAGAGCCACGAGCAAGGGCCTCATCACTGGTCCTTCTGGACACCGTGGGCATACCACCAAAGCCAAGATGCACCGTCAGTGGCTCAACGGTTGGCCCCGTCAGAACACCGGGTACCAGAGGCGACAGTAAGCAACCCCCCACCCCCGCGCATGGGCACGGATGAGACTCCAATTCCATCTGCAGTCACTGAGGTTCCACCGGATGCAGATGACGGCCCTCAAGTACAGGAGCCACCACAGGACACTTTGGTCCCGGGCCTTTCCTCCTCCTGCTCGCCTGATGAGGCGGTGGCAGGGACATCCTTCTCAGGCCCTCCACCAATTTACCTCAGGGCCCATCAGGACCTTTTGAGGCGAGAATATGAACTTGCAGGTGGAGGAGGTCCGTGAAATAGAGGACCCGGTCGTGGACATCCTATCGGCTGATGCACCTACTAGAGTCGCCCTTTCGTTCATCTGCACCATACAAGCTAATGCGGACACCATTTGGCAATCCCCAGCTTCAATTCCACCTACAGCAAGGGGAGTAGAGAGAAAATATATTGTCCCCTCATATGGGTATGAATATCTCTACACTCACCCACCTCCTTGCTCTCTAGTTGTCCAATCGGTGAACGAACGGGAGCATCATGGCCAACAAGCCCCGGCTCCTAAGTCAAAGGAGGTTAGGCGTATGGACCTCCTAGGCCGCAAAATATACTCGGTCGGGGGTCTCCAACATAGGGTGGCAAACCAACAAGCCCTCCTAAGCAGTTATAACTTTAACACTTGGGTGTCCTTGGGGACGTTTACGGAGCTTCTTCCCCAGGAGTCCCGTCAAGAATTCACGGCCCTACTTGAGGAGGGTAAAAAGGTAGCGAGAACCTCCCTTCAGGCCTCTCTGGATGCAGTGGACTCTGCAGCCAGAACTCTGGCGTCAGGAGTGACGATGAGGCATATCTCCTGGCTCCAAGTATCAGGCCATCCCCCGAATTGCAACAAACTATTCAGGATTTACCCTTCGAAGGCCAGGGCCTTTTCTCAAACAAGACTGACCCCAGGTTGCAAAGTCTGAAGGACAATTGCGTTATAATGCACTCACTGGGAATGCACACGCCAGTGACCCAATGCAGGACCTTCCAGCCCCAGCTACACCGTCCTTATGCCCAGCCTAGGCCGTGTCAGGACGTTACCAGAAGGTGTGGCAGGGGGCTTGTAGCAGTGGTGGAGTAAACTGCAGGTTCAAATCAAGTCTCTGGAGTACATCCCTAATTGGGATGGCTCATCAGTCCCTTGTGTAGAGCTTCAGCTTGTAGCAAAGTCCCTGCAGAGGTAAGAAGCAGGATTGAAGACAAGATAGAGATGAGGCATCAGCCTTATATAGACTCTTCCAGGTGTAAGAACACTTCTTTGTTCTTACTGTGGAAAATTACAGCAAAATGGAGTTTGCAGTCACATGGCCAGTTCCTGCACACCCTGCTGAATTACAAGGCGTATCTGCCTCCTCTCAATGGGTCAATTGTGTAGCTGATGGTACTTAATGGGCCATCAAGCAGGCTAGGCACAGCTAACACCAACTCGTGTGGGATTTTTCCCAGAACTACAGCACCAACTTGAAATACAGACAGTATACAGCCAATACTTATAACTTCAACTACAAAATGATACAGACATACAGAGAGCATAATAATAACCAGTAACCCGTAACCTGGTCTTAGACACCTTATCTGACCCCCTTTACATAAGATTTGGTGCCACTACAGGACCTTGGTTGCAAACCATGTTCTATATGGTCCCAGTTTATATCAATAACGTCACAGCCTTTCATGTCAATCAAGAGATCTTCCTCCCTGTCTTCTTCCCGAAGCCGCACCCATCGCGTCGGGAACAACAGCTACACACTCTGGACGTCCGCAGGGCTCTCGCCTTTTATATTGAGAGAACTAAACCCTTCCAAAGGTCACCTCAGCTTTTTGTAGCTGTCCAAGCCAAAGCAGACACAATCTGGCAATCCCCAGCGTCTATCCTTCCTATGGCCAGAGGGGTGGAAAGAAAGTATATGGTACCCTCCAAAGGGTATGAATACCTATATACCCATCCTCCTCCATGCTCCCTGGTGGTTCAATCCGTCAATGAGTGAGAACGCCATGGCCAGCAAGCCCCCGCCCCAAAATCACGGGAGGCTAGGCGGATGGACCTATTGGGATGTAAAGTCTACTCTGCAGGGGGCCTCCAACTCAGGGTGGCGAACCAACAGGCCCTGCTCAGCAGATATAGCTATAACACCTGGCAGTCGGTGGGTAAGTTCACTGAGCTGGTCCCACCAGACTCCCGCCAGGAATTCCAAGCCCTTCTTGAGGAAGGAAAGAAGGTGGCACAAACATCCGTGCAGGCCTCCCTCGATGCTGCGGATTCGGCAGCCAGAACCATGGCCTCGGGAATTACTATGAGGAGGATCTCGTGGCTCCAAGTGTCAGTCTTCCTCCTGAACTGCAACACACCATCGAGGACCTGCTGTTTGAAGGCCAGGGCCTTTTCTCCCTGAAAACGGACCCCAGGCTACAGAATCTTAAAGACAATCAGGTGATCATGTGTTCCCTCAGGATGCACACCCCAGAGACCCAGCGCAGGTCCTTCCATAGCCAACCCCAGCGCCCTTACTCCCCACCCAGACCGCATCAAGACTTTGGCAGGAGGCGCGGTCGCGGGAACCGCAGGCGACAATCAGGGTCCCAACGCAGACACAATACTGGTCCCTCCAAACCAGCGCCGGGCCCAAAAGTGAACTTTTGAAGGTGACTCCGAGAGCAGAGCACCAGTCCTTTCCCAGGATCCCCTTCAGTTTTCCAACCGCCTTTCCTCCTTCTTCCCTGCATGGTCCCAGTTAACCTCGGATCACTGGGTCCTATGCACGGTGGAATTTGGATACCACCTCCAATTTATTTCGCCCCCTCCCTCTCACTCCCCCACCCTGTCCCTCTTCAGGGACCCCTCTCATGAGCAATTCCTCTGGCAAGAGGTTCACATGCTCCTCTCGATCAGAGCTATAGAGGAGGTACCAGAGGAATTAAGGGGCAGGGGATTTTACTCCCGATATTTCCTAATCCCCAAAGCAAAGGGAGGTCTTCGACCCATCCTGGACCTGCGAGGACTCAACATGTTTCTGAAGAAGTTGAAATTCCGCATGGTATCCCTGGGGACCATTATCCCTTCCTTGGATCCCGGAGACTGGTACACTGCTCTCGACATGACAGATGCATATTTCCATATCTCTATTTACCCCTCGCACAGATGGTACCTATGGTTTACCGTGCACCGCCAACATTTCCAGTTTGTGGTCCTTCCGTTTGGCCTCTCCACGGCCCCTCGTGTATTTATAAAGTGCATGGCGGTAGTGGCCGCCTTCCTCCGTCATCGGCGAATACATGTGTTTCCTTACCTAGACGACTGACTTATTCGAGGGACCTCCGAGGCCCAGGTCACCCGGCACGTAGCCATCATCACGGACCTATTCGAGAGACTGGGCCTGATGATCAATCGAGAGAAGTCCACTCTCGTACCCACTCAAAGAATATAATTCATTGGGGCCATTCTGGACTCCAAATTCGCAAGAGCTTGCCTGCCACCGCCCCGGTTTCAGGCACTAGTCTCTGTTATAAAAAGCCTCCAAACCTTTCTGACGACCTCAGCTCGCACCTGTCTGAGCCTCCTTGGTCACATGGCCACATGTACCTTTGTAACCAAGCACGCAAAACTGCGCATGCATCCCCTTCAAACCTGGCTCGCCTCAGTGTACCATCCAGCCAGAGATACCATAGACTTGGTGGTCACCATTCCTCAGAGCATCTTAGACTCCCTTAACTGGTGGCTAACACCCTCCCTGGTTTGTGTGGGACTGCCGTTCCATCCAGAGCAGCGCTCGGTGTTCCTAACGACGGACGCGTCGTCTCTCGGCTGGGGGGCTCATCTAGACCATTGTCTCACGCAAGGCCTCTGGTCACCTCAAGAGCTAGCGTTGCACATAAACGTCCGGGAGCTGAAAGCAGTCCGCCTGGCGTGCCAGACATTCCTACAACACCTGCAAGAGCGTTGTGTTTCGGTGCTTACCGACAACACAACGGCCATGCACTACATCAACAAGCAGGGCGGGACTCGATCCTCCCCCCTTTGTCAGGAGACGATCCAATTGTGGGAATTTTGCATAGCCCACTCGATAGACCTTGTAGCATCGTTCCTCCCGGGAGTTCGGAACACCCTGGCAGACCATCTCAGCAGATCCTTTCGGTCTCACGAGTGGTCTCTTCGCCCGGACATCCTATATTCCATCTTCCAGAAGTGGGGCTTTCCCCATATAGACCTCTTCGCTTCCCGCGACAACAGGAAGTGCCAGAAGTTCTGCTCCTTCCAAGGTCTAGCCCCGGGCTCGATATCGGATGCCTTCCTAATCTCATGGAAGGACCAGCTGCTGTACGCCTTTCCACCCTTCCCACTGGTGCACAAGGTTCTTTTAAAGCTCCACAGGGACAGGGCTCACCTGATCCTGATCGCCCCTGCGTGGCCCCGACAGCACTGGTACACCATGTTGCTGGACCACTCGATAGCCAACCCGATCCCTCTGCCCCCACATCAGGATCTTATAACGCAGGACCACGGCAGCTTCACCACCCGGACTTGCAATCCCTCCATCTCACAGCATGGCTCCTGCATGGTTAACCCAGTCGGAGTTACGTTGCTCCGCCCCAGTGCAAGAAGTACTCCTGGGCAGCAGAAAACCTTCCACCTGATCTACGTACTTGGCCAAGTGGAAGCGTTTTTCTTGCTGGTGTCAAGCACAAAATACATCGTCCATGGAGGTTCCCATTCCCAGTATATTGGACTACCTCTGGTACCTTAAACAGCAAGGCCTCACTATCTCATCATTGCGAGTGCACTTGGCGGCTATTTCTACTTTCCATCCCGGAGAAGGTACTTACTCTGCTTTCTCCCACCCTGTGGTCTCGAGGTTTCTCAAAGGTTTGGAGCGTCTATACCCCCTAGTACGACGCCCCACCCCTTCCTGGGACCTCAACTTGGTCCTGACGAGACTTATGACTCCTCCATTCGAGCCACTGGCGACCTGCTTGCTCCTGTATTTGTCGTGGAAAACAGCCTTCCTTGTAGCCATCACATCGGCTAGGAGAGTCTCTGAGCTTCGGTGTTCCACAAAGACAAGGTGAAGTTACGTCCGCATCCGGCGTTCCTCCCTAAAGTAGTCTCGGCCTTCCATCTCAACCAGGACATATTCCTCCCGGTCTTCTTTTCCAAACCGCATACATCTCGTAAAGAACAGCAGTTGCATTCCCTCGATGTCCATAGGGCGCTCGCCTTATACATTGATCGGATGAGACCCTTCCGCAAAATGCCCCAACTTTTTGTGGCAGTGGCAGATGGGATTAAAGGCCTACCCGTCTCTTATCAGAGAATTTCGTCCTGGGTAACGGCGTGCATCCATACTTGCTATGACCTAGCTCATGCCTCTCCGGGGCATATTACCGCCCATTCCACCAGGGCTCAGGCCTCTTCGGCCACCTTCCTAGCTCGAGTTCCCATCCAGGAGATATGTCGAGCAGCTACGTGGTCTTCAGTACATACCTTCACTTCCCATTATGCCCTGGTGCAACAACCAAGAGAGGACGCAGCCTTCGGCTCTGCGGTTCTACACGCTGCAGTATCTCACTCCGACCCCACCGCCTAGGTAAGGCTTGGGATTCACCTACTTGGAATGGATATGAGCAAGCACTCGAAGAAGAAAAGACGGTTACTCATCTTTGTAACTGTTGTTCTTCGAGATGTGTTGCTCATATCCATTCCAAAACCCGCCCTCCTTCTCCACTGTTGGAGTAGCCAGCAAGAAGGAACTGAGGAGCGGACGGGTCGGCAGAGGTATATATTCAGTGCCATAGCGGCGCCACGCCAGAGGGCACCCAGCCAACCCATCGGGTGTTGCTAGGGTAAAAATCTTCCGACGGATGTGCACGCGGCGCACACACCTACTTGGAATGGATATGAGCAACACATCTCGAAGAACAACAGTTGCAAAGGTGAGTAACCGTCTTTTCTTGTGTTACATGAAGGGGTAAATAACACCTCACTACTCACTTTTGCCACACCATTCATGATTTTATAGATCTCTACCATATCCTCCCCTTAGTCGTCTCTTTTCTAAGCTGAACAGTCTCAGTCTTTTAAATCTCGCCCTGTATGGAAGCTGTTCCATACCCCTAATAGTTTTTATTGACCTTCTCTGCATCTTTTCTAATTCTAATATATCTTTTTTGAGATGGAATGACCAGATATGCACACAATATTCAAGATGTGGGCATGCTATGGATTTATATAGAGACAACATAATATTTTCTGTCTTACTATCTATCCCTTTCTTAATGATTCCCAACATTCTGTTTGCTTTTTTTGACTGCCGCTGCAAATGGAATGGATGTTTTCAGAGAACTATCCACAACGACTCCATGATCTCTTTCTTGGGTGATAACAGCTAATTTAGACCCCATCTTTTTTTATGTATAGTTGGGATTACTTTTTTCAGTGTGCATTACTTTGCACATTACTTGTCAGCATTGAATTTCCTCAGCCATTGTGTTGCCCAGTCATCTAGTTTAGTGAGATCTCTTTGTAACACTTTGCAGGCAACTTTGGACTTAACTATCTTGAGTAACTTTGTATCATTTGCAAATTCTGCCAACTCAATGTTCACCCTTTTTTCCAGATCATATTTATAAATATGTTGAACAGCTGTGATGGAGTGTACCAGGCCTTCATGGCCCTCTGCTGGAGGCGACCATGGTCCTATTACGCCCCACCCCAAGAAAAGAGCAGTGAGGGTTGGCCCTCCAGGCCTGCCTAGAATGGCTGCTTCTGTTCAGCCAATCAGAGCCCTGCACGCTCAGGTGAAAGGAGCTGTAGGGCCTTACCAGGTCGGCTCTTGGCTGGGGCCAGGGAGGTGAAGAAGGGTGCTCCTCTCTACTGAAGGAGCTTGACTGGCTGTATTTCCTAAACCTGGGAGAGAGAGGACCTGAGAACTGTAACCCCAAGGTAACAGGTGAATGGAAAGAGACCAGGTGGGAAGAAGCCCAGAGAAAACAGGGCAGCCAGAGCTGCGAACAAAAAAAGAAAAGCGTCCGTGCCACCCTAGGATTGGCTGGAAGCCGCCCTGTAGAATCTGCCGCCCCAAGCACAAGCTTGCTCGGCTGGTGCCTGGAGCCGGCCCTGCCTAGCGAGGCTGGCAACCTACAGAAGGTGGCAGGAACAGAAAAAAAAAATTCAGTACCACACTCAGCCCATCACAACAGCACACTTTACAGTACAGATCTAAGGGGAACCCCACTCTTTACCTCTCTCCACTGTGAAAACTGACCATTTAGTCCTACCCTTTGTTTTCTGTCTTTAAGCCAGTTACTGATGCACCAGAAGACTGATGCAAAGAATTCATTTAGGGCATGGCTACACTTGCAAATGTAGAGCGCTTTGATTTAAACCAGCCTTCGCAGAGCGCCGTAGGGAAAGCGCTGCAGTCTGTCCACACTGACAGATACAAGTGCACTGGCTTGGCCACATGTGCAGCACTTGCAGCGGCACTGGGAGCAGTGCATTATGGGCAGCTATCCTACAGAGCACCTCTTCCCATTCTGGCACTATGGCTTGTGGGAAGGGGGGCAGGCCATTCTGGGTCCTGTCCCAATGCCCTGTGATGCATTGGTTCGCATCCCAGCAATCACTGTGCTTCAATCTTTCAATGTTTTTTGTACTGTTCGTTCTGTCTTCCCTTTCTGTCTGCGGGAATGGAGCCTGAACTACTGAGGAATATGCTGACAAGTCTCGCCAGCACATCGCATTTGGCAGTCGAGCTACTCCTTAAGATCCAAACCGACAGTGAGGACTCCGACAATGGTATCGATTCGCGTAATGTATACGACATGAGATTGCTTGTGGCATTCACAGACATGCTCACCACCATGGAACACAGCTTTTGGGCTCAGGAAACAAGCACTGAGTGGTGGGATCACATCATCCTGCAAGTCTTTGATGACGAGCAGCAGCTGCAGAACATTCGGATGAGAAAAGCCACTTTCATGGGGCTAGTTCAGAGTGGTAGCTGTGTTAGTCTGTATCAGCAAAAAGAACGAGGAGCCCTTGGGGCACCTTAGAGACTGTGTTAGTTTCTAAGGTGCCACAAGGGCTCCTCGTTCTTTTTTCACGGGACTGTGTGAGGAGCTCACTCCCATCCTACGGCGCAAGGACACAAGACTGAGAGCTGCCTTGATGGTGGAGAAGTGGGTGACTATTGCAGTCTAGAAGCTGGCAACTCCAGACAGCTACTGATCAGTCGCTAACCAGTTTGGAGTGGGAAAATTGGCTGTTGGAATCGTGTTGATGCAAGATTGCAGAGCCATTAATCGCATTCTGCTCAGAAGAACTGTGACTCTCAGTAACGTGTATAACATTGTGGCTGGCTTTGCACAAATGGGTTTCCCTAAAAGCACAGGGGCAATAGATGGGATGCATATTCCAATTCTGGCACCAGCCTACCTAGCCTCCGAGTATGTTAATCGGAAGGGGTATTTCTCTATGGTTCTCCAGGCGCCTGTGGATCACCATGGGGGTTTCATTGATATTAACGCAGGCTGGCCGGGAAAGGTGCATGACGCATGCATCTTTCGGAACACTGGCCTGTTCAGGAAGCTGCAAGCCGGGACTTTTTTTCCAGAGGAGAGGGGAAGTTGAAATGCCCATTGTGATCCTTGGAGACCCAACTTACCCCTTAATGCCATGGCTCATGAAACCCTACACAGGGAGCCTTGACAGCAGCAAGGAGTTGTTCAACAACAGGCTGAGTCAGTGCAGAATGACTGTGGAGTGTGCTTTTGGCCATTTAAAGGAGTGCTGACACTCTCTGTATGGGAAGCTGGACCTGGCCAATGACAACATCCCCGCGGTTATATCCACGTGCTGTACCCTCCATAACATTTGTGAAGGGAAGGATGAAAGATTCACTCAGGCATGGAACTCGGAGGTTCAACACCTGGAGCCTGAATTTGAACAGCCAGAGAGCAGGGCTATTAGAGGGGCCTAGCGCGGGGCTACAAGGATTAGGGATGCCTTTGAGGGAGGAATTTAAGGCTGAAAGCCACCAGTAATGTCTGGTGCCCTGCACAGGAGTGAAGTGAAGTGGTTCCAAGATTAGTAGGAATCTGTGTTTGCTAAGCTGATTTGCAGTGCCTGTTGCTTTCCTGGGCTAAGGTATCTTTTACTTTTTGCAACAATAAAGAATGTTTTCAAAGCCAAAATATCCATTTATTGAAAAGAAACACAACTGCTTGGGAAACAGAAAGGACAAGGGGGTGGGGTGGAGAATGGTACAATCACAGGTTTGCGTATGTCCTGTCTGGAATGCTATGCAATGAATGCTGCACTTCAGGATGGCTGTACTGCATGGGGATGGGGGTTGAGTACAGTGGGTAAGGGTCATAGTTTGCAGGGCTGGGTAATGAAGCTACAGGTGTTGGAGGCAGCTAGTGGCAATAAGAACCTGGATGTTGGGGAAAGTGGGTTGGAGGTGACATGGGGGCACAAGGGAAAGAGTTTTGGGACAAGGGCTATGGGGGGACAGGCACAGTAGTGCTCCACCTGCATGGCTACGAGCGCCTGGATTGAGTCTGCTTGGTGCTCCATGATGCTTATCAGCCAATCTGTGCTTTGCTACTGGCGAGCATGCTTTTATGCTGGTGCTCCTCATTCTGCTGGTGGATCCTCCTTTCACTCTCCCTCCAATCCTGTGCTTTTAGATTCTCATTAAGTGAAGGCTGCATTACTTCATGCAGCATGTCGTCTTTGCTTCTATGTGGCCTCTTCCTAATGCTTTGGAGTCTTCGGCCGGTGATAACATGGATGACTGAGATCTCAAGGTTGCATCTGTAAAGGCAAAATGCAACACTTAACAGAGGCAGCATTGTTCACACCAGGCAGAACAATGATTCCCCCGTACTTAAGGAGGGCATACACAGTCTACACAATAGCATAATGTGCCCATCCCATAACCTGTGGGAGCCCCAATATGGTGAGTAAGCAGAGAGTTAAGGGGGACTGATTGTTTCATGCCCATACTGTCCTCTGGGTTTCTGTGCCTTGGGGAGAGCCAACAGCTACAGGTGGCCCCTGTACTGAACACTGTCCCCACATTTTCCACAGGATGAGTTCGTTCTGGAAGATATCTCGCTGCTGAGGTTGACCTGGGAAGCAAGGGAAGGTCTTCTACTGCAATGCGGCTTCTACCCTGGCCCATATGCAGCTTGCCTGTGTGCAGCAATGGTCCCCCCGCCCCTCACAGCACAGTGGCGCGGACATGTTAGCCTGACTGGGACAAGGACCATGGTGGCATCAACACCTTATTCCACATCTAGGCATGCATGCAGCCCTAACTCTCCTCGCCCCAAGAGCCCACACCGAATAACTTCCTTCCCAAAATAAAAGTTGCTTACCGGGAACCTCCTCTGGTGTTTGTCCTTCCCCAAGCACCAGCCACCACGACTGGCTACTTTCCTCCTGGCTTGAGAACAGCTCCTGGCTGCATGAATCTAGGGATTCTGGGGTGTCTTCCTCCTCCTCAGTGTCCTCACTCCCACTTTTCTCCTCCTCCTCCTGCCTTGTTGAACTGGGCTCTGAAGTGTCCGTGGTGATCCTTGGAGTGGAGATGGGGTCACCCCCAAGTATTGCGTCCAGCTCTTTGCAGAAACAGCAGGTCGCAGGGGCACCACTGGAGCGGCGTTTTGCCTCGTAGGCTTTGAGGTAGGCATTCTGCAGCTCCTTCACTTTAACCCTGCACTGCAATGTGTCCCAGTCATGGCCCCGTTCCAGCATGTCCTTTGATATCTGCCCAAAGGTATCATAATTCCTATGGCTGGAGCACAGCTGGGACTGGACAGCTTCCTCCCCACAAACACTGATGAGGTCCAGCACCTCACCGTTGCTCCATACTGGGGATCGCCTGACGCAGGGAGGCCTGGTCACCTGGAAAGATTCACTGAGAGCATGCCACGCCTGGCTGAGCAAACAGGAAGGAGATTTTCAAAATTCCCAGGGAATTTAAAGGGCGGGTCTGATGGTTGGTCACCTGACGGCAGGGCAGAAGAGTTCAAAGTGATGACTAGAGTGGCTAGAACAGGCATTGTGGGACACTTCTGGATGCCGATCAGAGGGCATTAGCAGACCAGGGCATCTACACTGGCGCCTCTGTGCTCCAGTGGGAGCGCATCAAACGTTATTCCACTTGCCGAGGTGGAGAACCAGGAGCGCTCTAGCTGTGGAGTCAGAGTGCTCTGTCCTTGCCAGTGTGGACGGGTCATGAGTTAGAGCGCACGGGGCTGTTTTAATGCGCTCTAACTGGCAAGTGTAGCCATGCCCTTAGCTTCTCTGCAACAGCCTTGTCTTCCTTGATCGCTCATTTAGTACTTCAGTCATTCAACAGTCCCATTGACTGTTTGGCATCTTCCTGCCTCTGATGTACTTACATTTTTTTTTGCTGTTAGTGTCTGTGTCATTGGTTAGTTGCTTTTCAAGTTCTTCCTTGGCCTGCCTTATTATACTTTTGCACTTGACTTGCCAGAGTTTGTGCTCTTTTCTATTTTCCTCAGTAGGAGATCTTGGAATCATAAAATGATGGGGACTAAATTAGCTGTTACCACTCAAGAAAGAGATCTTGGAGCCGTTGTGGATAGTGCTCTGAAATCATCCACTCCATTTGCAGTAGCAGTCAAAAAAAGCAAACGGAGTGTTGGGAATCATTAAGAAAGGGATAGATAGTAAGACAGAAAATGTCATGTTGTCTCTATATAAATCTGTGATACACCCACACCTTGAATACTGCATATAGCTGTGGTCACACCATCTCAAAGATATATTGGAATTGGAAAAGGTTCAGAAAAGGGCAACAAAAATGGTTAGGGCTATGGAACAGCTTCCATATGAGGAGAGATTAATAAGACTGGGACTTTTCAGCTTGGAAAAGAGATGGCTCAGGGGGGATATGATTGAGGTCTATTAAAATCATGACTGGTGTAGAGAAAGTGAATAATGAGGTGTTATTTACTCCTTCTTATAACACAAGAACTAGAGGTCACCAAATGAAATTAATAAGCAGCAGGAAGTATTTCTTCACACAACACACAGTCAACCTGTGAAACTCTTTGCCAGAGGATGTTGTGAAGGCCAAGCTTATAACAAGGTTAAAAAAAATACTAAATACATTCATGGAGGATAGGTCCATCAGTGGTTATTAGCCAAGATGGACAGGGATGGTGTCCCTAGCCTCTGTTTGCCAGAAGCCTGGAATAGGCAACAGGGTATGGATCACTTGATGATTCCCTGTTCTGTTCATTCCCTCTGGGGCACCTGGCATTGGCCAGTGTCAGAAGAGAGGACTCTGGGCTAGATGGACCTTTGGTCTGACCCAGTCTGGCCGTTCTTATGAATCATCATGAATAGTTCTCTGAAAACATCTGCTCAATGTGCAGCGGCAGTAAACAAAAAAAATCTAACAAAGTTAGGAACCATTAGCAAATAATAAAGATAAGATAGAAAATAGCATAATGCCACTATATGAATCCATTGTATGCCCACAACTTGAATCCTGCCTGCAGTTCTAGTTGCCCCATCTCAAAAAAATACAGGGCTAGATGGACTATTGGTCTGACACTGCATGGTTGTTCTTATGACTTCTCATAGACATATCACTAATTTCTGCCGCTAAGGGTCTGGAGTTTTCACCTTCCTCTCAGCAGGGTGTGTGTCTGCAAACCAGAACATAGCCACAGCAAGAGGGATTCACAATATTAACAGCCCTAGGCAATGAAATAATATCATTTCTCCCACCAAAACATTGGCGAGTATCTTATGGAGAACCCCACCTTCCAAGCATCTTTTAAACCTTCCCAGTCTTGTTAGGCATGAGCCAAAGGCACAAGTGGTTTCATATTTCCCCAAGGCAAGGTGCTTTTCTCTCTCCCCTGCGAGCATATCTGATTCATTAGTCAGATCTTTCCTACCAAGCTTGATCTGGGCACTGTGTGCTTCCACTCTTGAAACAGTCTGCCATTTACACTGTCATCTTTAATAAACTCTGTCCACCTCCAGGAGGGCCTTTGATGTGTTACCCCCCACTGTGGGGTGCCACCTGATGTATTGGGGTGCAAACCCAGAATTGTATTGGCTTGCACTGCACAGAGAAATGTGCAGCATAAACTTATGAAATTCGCTCCCTCCCTCAATGTGGAGGAAGAGATGCATAGCTTTTTCCCCTCCCCCCATTATGGATTTCACAAATGGGGCTCAGAGAAAACAAACCAGGTTTATTAACTACACAAGGTCGATGTGAAGTGATTATAAGGGACAGCAAACAGATCAAAGCAGATCACCCAGCAAATAAAAACCACCACCAAACTAAGCTCAATACACTAAAGAAACTGGTTACAAGTGGTAATTTCTCACCCTCAATGTTGCTCTATGGCAGACTGCAGAGGTTCTTGAAGACAAGCTGCTCTTGCCTGCAGCTTAAAACTCTAGGTAGTTCTTTCACAGGCCAGACACCTTCTCCAGACCAGGCTCAGTCCTTCCCCCGCCCCCCTTTGTCTTTGTTTCTTAGATGTTTCCAGCAGTCCTCCTGGGCGGGGATTCAGTGAGGAATGGCCCCTGATTAAATGACTTCCCTGCCTTAAATAGGGTTTACATATGGCAGGAATCCTTTATTTCCCAGTTTGATCCCCACCCCTTATCAGTGGGAAAAATACTAGTAGTCCAAAATGGAGTCCAGTACCAGGATCACATGACCCTGCAGTGTCAAAGCAGACAGGAGTCAAAGGGTGTTTGCAGCATCCCAGGAAGCTTCTCAGGAAGGTGGGAGATTAGCATCTTCAAAATCCTATTGGTTTCCCTAATGGCCCATCCAGGCTGATTGCATTCTGTCTGGTGGGCATTCCCCAGGTGTAAACCCACTTGTAATTGTTACATAGTCAATATTCCTAACTTCAGGTACCAAAATGATACATACATACAGATAGGATAATCACATTCAGTAAATCATAACCTTTCCAATGATACCTCACATGGAGCACATCCGAGTTATGCCATATTCATATCATGAGACTATGGAGTGTAGTGTTACCGAGCAGAATGGACACAATTAACTGTGTTACTGAAATGTTGGGTTTGCCTAGCTGAGAGCTAATGACAGCCAGACAGGGATACGGAAAGGTTGCTTTATTTTGCAGAAGAAAAGAGAGCTTTGTATTTTGGTATAAAAAACTTTTTTGTATACAAATTTTATAAATTTTTTATATATAGTTAGATAAAGACTTATGCCGTGTTAAGATTTGATTGGTGGTTGCCAGATTTTGTACTTTTGCTATTTGGTTAGTGAAAACCGGTTTGGAGCCAGTTTTTTTTTGCTTTAAGGCAGAGGAGAGATGATAGTTTAAAAGTTTAGGTTACTGTGTACGTGAGGCTTTTGCTTTTTTTTATTGGTGGTTCGTTAGTTGTTAAGGGGGGTTGCCAGCAACTGTTATAGTTTTTTTTTTGGGCCTGACAAGCTTAAATTGTCAGGCCCGTTACGCAATTTGCGATTAAGCTGGAGGGACAGATACTGGGTTTTTTTATGGGCAGCAGAGCTTTTAGTTACAGCACTATAGAGACACTTTGCACATTGTATTATTATTTAAATACTAGATAGGAAGAAAAGAAGGAAAAGAATTTGCTTAATAATTGTTTGGAAGAGCCCCGTAAATTATGACCCAAGGTTTGGGAGGAGATTTTTAAAACTAAAGGCGTGATTAAGAGAGACAGCATGAAAAATAACAGCAGCATTTTTAATAACTTGTAAATTTTTTTAATGAAGCTAGAGTGATTAACATAAAAACAATATTTTTTTTTATGCGAGCACAAGCCCCCCGTAATTTAGCATATATGGCATTTATTATACTCTTATTTTGCAAAGCTATTTCTGCTATTTTGTTAATTTTTTGTTGCAATTTTTGGAAAGCGTTTATTAATGCATTAGCTGTTTTTTTTGAGTTTTGCAGAAATATTTATTATTGCTTTTTTTAGTTTAGCTATTTTTAATTTAGGAATGAGCGCACGAATAAAGGAATGAAATTTTGTTTGTTTGATTATTAAGGGATTTTTGGCACGCTTTGCTTGAGTTTTTATAACCCCAACTATACATACAATATGATGGGGGCTAATTTAGCTACAACGAGTCAGGAAAAAGATCTTGGCATCATCGTGCATAGTTCTCTGAAGATGTCCACGCAGTGTGCAGCAGCAGTCAGAAAAGCAAACAGGATGTTAGGAATCATTAAAAAGGGGATAGAGAATAAGACTGAGAATATATTATTGCCCTTATATAAATCCATGATACGCCAACATCTTGAATTCTATGTACAGATGTGGTGTCCTCACCTCAAAAAAGATATTCTAGCACTAGAAAAGGTTCAGAAAAGGGCAACTAAAAATGATTAGGGGTTTGGAGAGGGTCCCATATGAGGAAAGATTAAAGAGGCTAGGCCTCTTCAGCTTGGAAAAGAGGAGACTAAGAGGGGATTGATAGAGGTCTATAAAATCATGAGTGATGTGGAGAAAGTGGATAAGGAAAAGTTATTTACTTATTCCCATAACACAAGAACTAGGGGTCACCAAATGAAATTAATAGGTAGCAGGTTTAAAACAAATAAAAGGAAGTTCTTCTTCACGCAGCGCACAGTCAACTTGTGGAACTCCTTGCCTGAGGAGATTGTGAAGGCTGGGACTATAACAATGTTTAAAAGGAAGCTGGATAAATTCATGGTGGCTAAGTCCATAAATGGCTATTAGCCAGGAAGGGTAAAGAATGGTGTCCCTAGCCTCTGTTCATCAGAAGGTGGAGATGGATGGCAGGAGAGAGATCACTTGATCATTGCCTGTTAGATTCACCCCCTCTGGGGCACCTGGCATTGGCCACTGTCGGTAGACAGATACTGGGCTAGATGGACCTTTGGTCTGACCCAGTACGGCCGTTCTTATGTACTTATGCAGGTGGTGAAGAGCTTGTGAGAGTAGCTTTTTAGGTTGAGGATTTAACTGGAATTTAATGTATTGTTTGTTTGGATATTTGGTAGCACCTGGGCCACACCACACTGACCTTGCTAACCTCGAGGGAGAGCTTTGTAGGCACTATGGCTAGAGATAAAATACAAGCCGGGGGACTTTAAGTAGAGGGTAAGGGTATTACCCACAACTTGATGGCACCAGCCCACCCGTACATTTTACTGCTTGGAGTTCTTTATTATGCAGTTTTGACATTTTTAATGGGATACATTTAAGTGTTTTAGGGCATGGGTAGCATTTAGGATGCTTTTACAATACATAACATTAAATAAGTTAGCTGTGAAACTTGCAAGCGTTTTTATGGGTTGTAGGCATGTAGACATTTTTTTAAGGGATGGGTGAGGCAACAGAATGCCAGAGTAAATATTTATATAATATATATGTGTTTTATTTATGGGGCCTAATGGGAGAAATGAGGGAAACAACTGCTCTTGATAGCGAACGCCTGTTGATTTTGTAGTAAAGACCTTTTGTAGGAGACAAGGGGGGGTTGGGGCATTTATAGGAGGATTTGAAGGGTAAAGGGTTTTGGTTTTGACATTAAACCGAAGGGTTTGGTTACAGGCCTTAAAGGGATGGTAGCTTATTTTTTTAATTTTTTTTTAGCATTTTTAAGCAAAGGGGCAGGTTATATTTAATGTTAAGGATATTAAAAGAGGGACCCCTTTAGCCGCCCAGTAATAATGCTAAACTTCAGATTTTTTTTTATAGTTATTATACTGATATTTTTAAATGTATGCTTATTTAGTTTTTTGTATTATTTGTAAGAAGAGTACTTTGGAGAGATTTGCAGGTATAGCCCATAACTTTATTTTGTTTTTAGAACGGGTTTGGTGACACAGCCAGCAATTAGACAGGTGTTTTAATGTGGCTAGTTGCTGCAAGGACCCACTTAAAATAACAAAAAACCTAACCAAATATGTTATTTCCCTCCAAACTACTCTCATGTCTCTCCACCGTGTGTTTTTTGATGTAGTTTAAGTAGGACAGGCCGCAGAGTGGCTCGGGGCAAAGCCCTTTTTTTATTTGGTAGTTGCTATTTTTATTTTGGCGTTTTGGTGGCCCCATGCTTTTTTAGTGTTTAACTTTTAATGGCTTAGGGGTAAAAGGGACCAGGACTGGAGTTGGCTCCTGGGGGCCTTTAGGGACAAGAATAAGCAGTTTCTTTTAAAGTTAGGCGAACCTGGGGGTTTGTGGAGGAACAAACATAAGTGGTAAAATTATTTGAATAGGTGACAAGAGGACCCCCGGCTTGCCGTTATTTTTTACTATTAACAGTGTTTGTTTTTTTTATAGCCATTTGGGGCTGAGGTTGGGGCTGTCATTCATTATGGTCAGTTTGGACACTCTCTCTTCCAGTGACCAAGCTGTTTACAGAAATTACATATATTATTGGTGTGACTCCGGGTCCCCCCATGATCCGTTTTTGGTTGCCACTTGGAGGGTCCCCGCCACCGTTTTTGTTTTTTACTTTTAGCGTTTACAAGGGCTGCCAGCATTCTCACCTGTTTGGTTTTTTGAATTTTTTTTTTGGTATGATATGCACGGATGGCCACGCTTACCAGTTTTTTTAGGGAATTTTTTTTAGCGCCCTCGAGCTGCTGCAATCACTTTTTGGTGTCTGAGGCTGACTGGGAGCTAAAAATAAGCCTGACCGTGGACTGTGTGTTCGTGGCCTTGGAGTCTGTGTTAGTATAAGTACAAAATGCTTTACAAAGTCTTGTATAAAAGTCGGAAGGGTGTTTTTTTTTCCTTGCACAGTATTATGGACTTTTGACCAATTTAGAGGTTTTTTTCCTGGTTCTTTTATACCTGTTAAAATATAGTTTAGGAATTTTTTAGATTTGCCTGATGGGTTAAATTGTTTGGGTTTCATTGGGCAGGGTTGGTGAGAGTTATAAAGTTGCGGCCATTGTTGGCAGCCCCTGCAGCCTTCTGGGTCCCCCTTAGGACCTGCTCTTTCTTCTCCGTGTGTAATAGACAATTTAAAAGTTGGCCCACATCTTGCTAATCAGGATTATGGGACTGGAAAATGGCATGGAATGGTCTATGAACAATGACCGGGTCGTCCCTAAGGCAAGGCGTAGTAGTTTGCCAGTTCATAAGGTCCGCTGTAGTAAATGGGACATGAACGTAATGGTCTATGACATTCCCATCCGTTGTGGGAACTGGGATGGTCCGGAGGGGTGCCTGGATATTAACTACTCCCTCCCCATAGAGTGCCCCCTTTCTCGTATGGGACGGACTAGGGAAGGGAACGGACAGAGAAGTAGTGTATCCACTACTGGTCGTTCCACTAGTTGGTCCACTGACTTGAATTGTGGCATCTTCAATTTTTGTTGACAGGCCCTGTCTTGGTACAACTGCTGCCTCGGACTCTGTAGAGGAGGGTACCAGGTCTGCCGCAGTTGATGTTGCCACCTGGGGTGGCCGTGGTCTAGGACAATACATGGGGGTGGGTATTCTCCCAACAATCGGCTTCGTGAGGGGCAGAAGCTTTCGGGAATAGAGGGGCCTGAATCTGTACCTTTTTTAAGTGATGATGAGCCTCATTGTTTTACAAAAACCAATAGCCCATTTGCCCCGGTGCCTGGTTTTCCAATGTCAGGAGCAAAGGGGTTAAATAAGTCGGAATATCAAAAGAGCCATACTCAGGCCATGCAGTCCCCAGGGCTGGCCAATCCTGGGTGCAGAGTTGTAAAAAATGTTCCTTGACATCCCTTTTTGAACACCGGGTAGGGGCCATTTACTTAGCATATAATTCAAAGGGCTATCCTTAGAGTGTTTTCTCTGAGATCCACCCATCTGTCTTCTGACACTCAAACAGAGAATTAAACAGAGAGCAGAGGGAATTATGGTCTAATCCAGGATTTTCTACTTCTATTACATTGACCGCTACAGGGGACGGGACAGAAGGACCTCAATTCGACCTCAGAGCTTCATCGCACGCTATGGCTTCCACCCTGAGGAATTATGAAAGAGAAGCTCAGTTCCGCCCACACACCTAATGCCCAAATGTATAAAGCAGAAAAACGTTAATCGGTTAACCAGAACAGAACCAGAACCAGATAGCGTTTCCTTATCCTATTAGGACTCACCTTATCGGAATACGAACCCCAGGGGCCGCGGTGAAGTGAGGAAAAGAGGCTAAACACCCTTGTGGCGCTGCTCCTAGTTCGTTGCAGCCGTCCGGAGTCCGATGTCTGAGCTCAGAGGGTCCCATCTGGGTCACCAGAAACTGTTACCGAAATGTCGGGTCCGCCTAGCTGAGAGCCAGTGAAAGCCAGACAGGGATAAGGAAAAATTGCTTTATTCTGCAGAAGAAAGGAGAGCCTTGTACCTTGGTACAAAAAACTTTCCCGTATACAAATTTCACAAACCTTTTATACACATTTAGACAAAGACCCTTGCCATGTTAACACTTGACTGGTGGTTGCCAGACCCCGTACTTCTGCTATCTGGTCAGTGAAAACCAGTTTGAAGCCAGTTTCCTCTGCCTCAAGGCAGAGGAGCGAAGACAGTTCAAAAGTTCAGGTTACTGTGTACGTGAGGCTTCTGCTTCCCCTTAATGGTTGCCTGTTAGTTGTTAAGGGGGGTTGCCAGCAACTGTCACAACTGTGATCACCTCAGGCATCCCTATGTGGATTCCACATGTAAAGCACACTGCTTCCTCATGTGTTCAGTAGATTCACACAAATAATGCCTTCTCAGGCTGTTGCTCTGGGCTGGGAACCTGTGATTGGGGTTGCCAGGAGGCAACCATTTCTGGGGTGGTATGGGCTCAGATCAACTCTCTCCCACCTTCTTGTCTGAGACAAATTGGGGTCCCACCCTTTACGCTAGGTGTTGCCCATCCCTCAGACCTGCACTTCACAGATGGCCTCACTAGCACATATAGATCAGTTGCTGGGGATTCATCGCACACTGCAGCCCTTAGTTTATCCAGCCAGGCATCAAAGAACTTCTCTTGGCTAAATAGGTCTACCAGATTTTCATAGTTCTCTGCCTTTTTATCCCTTATCCATTTCCTTAAATAATTTTATACCATTTTATAAACTTATGCCCCGTGACTTATTTTATCATGTTTTTTTGATTTTTCTAAAGTTTAGGCAATATTCCTCTGGGATGATTTTAAACCTTTTCAGTCCAGTATCTCTGAATCAGTCATAATTCATAGCCTCCTTTGGATATTTATCAGATAGACTGGGAGGCAAGGTGGGCATTTTCTGTGTGTCAAGAATTTGGAATACTTCACATGTCCTCTCAAAAGAGGTCAGGTATTCCTCAATGCATTCCCTGTCCCAGCATCTTGGACACAATTTCTCTTAGCTGGTTGATCCCTGAGGAGGATTACTCATGGTAGGTGGGTTTTTCTTTTGTAATTTCAGCATTTTGAGCGCTTGCTCCTTCTCTTGAGGACAAGTGCAGAGTCCTGCACTTAGGATGCAAGAACCCCATGCACTGCTACAGGCTGGGGACCAACTGGCTACACAGCAGTTCTGCAGAAAAGGACCCGAGGATTACAGTGGATGAGAAGCTGGATATGAATCAACAGTGTGCCCTTGGATAAATTCAGTGCCAGTGGGGATAGAACGGTATTCAGAAGGAGGGGACCATAAGTCCTGTGTTGAGTTTCAGTTAGTGTTGCACAATAAGATGTGTTTTGAGAATCATGTGCTACTACCCATGCCGTGGATCCATATGCTTCCTAGCTGATCAGGCTGGTAGAGAAGTACTGGGTATATTGCTAATGGAGATGATCACCTCTCTTAAGGAGGAAAGACTGTCCGATGCTTTGAAGAAAGGAGTGGGATGGTGCTTTCTGTTCCAGCTCCTGATCCAGTGACAGGCTGCAACGGAAACTGCTTCTTATTTGCTTGTAATGTTTTCCATACCCTACAATAATTTCTCTTGAAATTAGTAGGCAGCAGGCTTAAAACAAACATATGGAAGTACTTCTTCACACAACACAGAGTCAACCTGTGGTATTCCTGGTATTCCTGGTCAGGGGATGTTGTGAAGGCCAAAAGTATAACTGGATTCAAAAAAGAACTAGATATGTTAATGGAGGATGAGTCCATCAATGGCTGTTAGCCAAGGTGGTCAGAGATGCATCCCCATGCTCTGGTATCTCTAAACCTCTGACTGCCAGAAGCTGGGACTGGAAGAAAGGGGATGGATAACTTGATAAATTGCCCTTTTCTATTCACTCCCTCTGAAGCATCTGACACCATCAACTGCCAGAGTCAGGCTACTGGCTAGATGGAACATTGGTCTGACCCAGTCTGGCCACTCTTTTATGTTCTTATGTTGGTGCATGAGGTCAGCTTAGGAGAGAGCAGCCATATGTTTCTAAGGGAACTACAGGCCAGTCAGCCTCACCTCAGTCCCTGGAAAAATCATGGAGAAGGTCATCAAGGAATCAATTCGGAAGCACTTAGAGGAGAGGAAAATGATCAGGAACAGTCAGCATGGATTCACTAAGGGCAAGTCATGCCTGACTTACCTAATTGCCTTCTATGAGGAGATAACTGGCTCTGTGGGAGAGGGGAAAGCAGTGGATGTGTTATTCCTTGACTTTAGCAAAGCTTTTGATACGGTCTCCCACAGTATTCTTGCTGGCAAGTTAAAGAAGTATCGGCTGGATGAATGGACTATAAGGCAGATAGAAAGCTGGCTAGATCGTCAGGCTCAACAGGTAGTGATCAATGGCTCCATGTTTAGTTGGCAGCTGGTTTCAAGTGGAGTGCCCCAAAGATCGGTCCTGAAGCCGGTTTTGTTCAATATCTTTATTAATGATCTGGAGGATGGCGTGGACTGCACCCTCAGCAAGTCTGCAGATGACACTAAACTGGGAGGGGTGGTAGATATGCTGGAGGGTAGGGATAGGATACAGAGGGACCTAGACAAATTAGAGGATTGGGCTAAAAGAAATCAAGGGACGTGATCATTCCCCTCTATTCGACATTGGTGAGGCCTCATCTGGAGTACTGTGTCCAGTTTTGGGACCAATTTGTGGAAAAATTGGAAAGAGTCCAGCGGAGGGCAACAAAAATGATTAGGGGGCTGGAGCACATGACTTATGAGGAGAGGCTGAGGGAACTGGGATTGTTTAGTCTGCAGAAGGGAAGAATGAAGGAGGATTTGATAGCTGCTTTCAACTACCTGAAAGGGGGTTCCAGAGAGAATAGATCTAGACTGTCCTCAGTGGTACCAGAACAAGGAGTAATGGTCTCAAGTTGCAGTGGGGGAGGTTTAGGTTGGATATTAGGAAAAACTATTTCACTAGGAGGGTGATGAAGCACTGGAATGGGTTACCTAGGGTTGTGGTGGAATCGCCTTCCTTAGAGGTCAGGCTTGACAAAGCCCTGGCTGGGATGATTTAGTTGGGGTTGGTCCTGCTTTGAGCAGGGGGTTGGACTAGATGACCTCCTGAGGTCCCTTCCAGCCCTGATATTTTATGATTCTATGATTCTAAGGTGTGGAGAGAGAATTCCTTGCTTTAGTCCCAGCTCTCAAACACCAGCTGAGTTGCTCTTGGAGCAGCCCGTCCTAGCTGTGAGTGGGGCCACCTGACTGATTCCTCTTGTGCTAACTGTCCTGTTGCTGCCATTGCTGGTGGAGGTCCCTTTTAAAGTGCCAAAGCCTGTGTCTGACACAGCCCCTGGGGCACTCTGATACTCACCATGCAGAGGAGTGTAACTGCCAGGTGTCCTCCCTTTCTGACTCCTGCATGGTGATCCCAGGAGTGAGACCAGCTGCTCAGGCTCTGGACATAACATGTGTCTTGCCTTTCAGAGGAAGGTGAAAGGGCACGTGCAGGTGATTCTGGAGCAGCTGCTGCGCACTGTCAATCGCAGGGTGATTGGCCTCGGCCAGGAACACGACCTAAGAGTGAGTACCACTGCTTGTTCTATGCGGTTCTGGGGGACTACGGGCATCTTGGAGTGATCCTGGCCCTTGAATGTGCCCTGGTGAGTGCAGAAGTGTGTGCTGGGTTCGGTGCTGGGGTGGTGAGAGCTCATTAAAGTCTCCTGCTATTAGTACCATTCATCTGCAGCAGCCTGGTCAGGATGAGGCTCTCGACATTACACAGAGCTCCTGGAAAATCCATCAGCCCGAGTCCAAACACGGCACATGGGGAATTCATAGTAGGAGCAGATACTGAGGCAGGGTGGAGTCCTGGGTTGACCCTCATGGGGTGCTGGCAGAAGGCTGGGCCCCCTCCCACAGTGGGAGGTTCCTTGTGTGGAGGTGGAACTGTAGAGACACCCCCGAGGTTGAAGAATGTGAGTTCTGAGAACGGGTGAAGGGAGCTGGGCTCCTTCCAGGAACAAGGATGTTTGCTGGGCCTAAATCACCATTGGAGTTCTGCATGCCAAGAATGCAGAGCAGATTAAATCTCAGGGTTCAGCGCATCAGCCAGTCATAGAGTCTCTGTCTACACAGCCAGTGGGTGCGAGCCTCCCAGCCTTGGGCGATAGACTTGGGCTACCAGGGCTCGTGCTCTAGAAATAGCTGTGTAGGCAGCACTTTTCAGAATGCTGGGTGTGTCTATCCAGTGGCTCATGCTGGAACTCAGGCTCTGAGGCCCACCCCCATTCCTAGGCTCCAGCCTGAGCTGCAGCCTCAACTGGCTATTGGCTCAGCTATTTCAGAGCACTGCTGGGAGCCGTGCTAGCCTGAGTTCGTTGACCTGGGCTGAATGAGAGCCTTGCTTCCACGAGCTGTAGAACGTACCCTGAAGCACAGCACTGCTCACCTGACGCTCCAGACGTAGGGCCCAGTTGGACTGTTTGGTGAGGAGCTACGAGGCAAGATGGCCCATGGCTCACTCGGTTAGCCAGTGTCTTGATGTGGAGCAGATCTGATGTGCCAGCAGGTGGGGGAGGGGTTCAGAATGAAGAACGAACTGCATAATTGGCTAGAGATAAATCACTCCCCCTGGGAAGGGGCCAGGGTGGGGGTTAGAAACCAGGGGAGTTAGTGCATGGCAGCTTAGCCCAATGAGGACTGCCCAGACGGCAAACCGCTGGGTCCACGCTCTGTGTCCTGTGGCAGCGAGAAGTCACTGGGGATGGCTGTAAACCTATGGTGTAGAGGAGCAAGGGCCAGGAAGCTCAGCTTGCCTCTCAGTGGAGGGGCCTGCTGGGATCTGAGAACAGTGTTGTCCTCCCATTCTTGGTTCTCCTTGACAAGTGCTGCTGGAGGAAGTGAATCTGGAGTGACGGGCATGGCAGACTGGTGCTGTGAGGCTCACCGAAGCTCTGGCTCTGGTGTGGTTTCTGTTTGGAGGCTGCTTGAGGGTCTCTCCCGCAGGTCGCCCTGCTCAGGTCTGTGCACGGTCAGGCTGCTGGCAGGACGTTTGGATAGACATCCCCAGGATTCATTTGATGCTGCTGTTACACTGATCCCTGTGAGTTGGCACCTTCATTCTCCAAGGTTCAAGGAGTGAACAAGGCTCTTCTCTTTAATGGCTTTGGTTTGATCCTGCAATGGGTTTCAAGTGTATATTTTGAGATATCTGCCTCTTCAAGGAGTCTCTCACAATTGGCAGGCTCAGACTCCCTTCACTAGAATCACTTCACTGCGGCCGCGTGGATGGGCTGGTTTCCTGGCGTGATTTGGGCAGTTTCTCAGGAGAGCTCCCATTGGCCTGCCTGACACAAAGGGTGAGGAAGCTCTTCCAGCTCCAGATCACCAACCCTGTCTCTTGCTCATCATTAAGTGGCTTTGTCTGCCGAACTGATTGCGGATTCAGTCCTAAATACTCCTCTCTGACCTTGGCGGTAATGGCCTTATGGGGTTGCTTAGCTAAGCTATTCTGTATTCAGTTCTGCCCTCAGTCACTGTGTCAGTGCTGTAAATGAGGCAGACAGGGTGTGGCCCAGCTAGTCATAGCATCTCCTTTCATACACTTCTCTCTCCAGCGCTTTTGTGGAGGGAGAGAGACTGGAGCTCTGAATCTGCCGGTCTATGACCAGGACCTTTAGAGTGTGGGGTCCAAGCGAGTGAAGGAGGCTTGGTGGGGATCAGGTGGGATTTGAGCTCACTAGCATTATGTTTTTTGTTACCCTTGCTTCTGGGTTGTGTATTTTGGCATCCCAGGGAAAAGAGGGCAGAAAGGAGCAGTAATGGAGCTACACGCATGATTTATAATAGTAGTAACGAGGAACTGGATGAGGTCATTAGAGACCAGTTTCAGTACAAAGAGAATCTAACCCTTTGACCTGATCCCAGCCATCTCCCCTTGAATCTTTTCCAAGACCTGAACCATCTGAGTTTCAGAAATGCTGTCTGGTAGCTGTCTTGGCCTGACTTATCAGCTATATGCTGCCTCTGTACTCCCTGGTTCCATCCAGAGGTGTAGGGCTGCTTCATGACTGACTGTTCCTAGGTGGCGCGCAACAGTCAGCATCTTCTCAGAGCCTGTTGTTGCAAGTCAGATTTCCAGCCCGGGTTTGGAAGCTTCTCATGAGCACAGAGCTAAACTGAACCACGGTCTTTGTCAGCGTAATTGAGCCTGTGTGTAATGGGAAGCAGATGGGGGTATGGGGGAAAGAATCCCAGGGGACAGCTCTGTGGTCACTTTCTGTCCCCTTCCCTCAGAGCCCCACCTACCCATGCCGTGAGGGAACATCGGTTTGCACTGTCCCCCAGCAGCCCCTGGCACTGTTATCTGGTACACCCCCGAGTGCCTCTGTTTCCCATGCTGGCCTGTCCAGTGACCCCAGCAACCCAGATGCACCTCTCAGAGCTCCCATCCCACCCCTTTAGGAAATGCCTGTCCTCACTCAGGTATCTGATCTGCTCATCAGGGCACAAGAAAATAATCATTTGGCTAGGAATGCCACCTCCTTGCGAAGCCTCTGTTGGCTGTAGGGGCTTGTGAAACTGCACAAGCTAAAAGCTTCACTGATTAGATGCCACAGCCAGGGACCTGCCATCCTGTCCTGGTGCCCAATACATTCCAGGTGAATGATCTGACCAGGGCGGGCTCTAACATTTTTGCCGCTCCAAGCAAATTAAAAAAGCACCGCCCCACCCCCCGAGCGTCGCATCGTGCCGCCCATGTCCCTGTCCCCCCAGTGTCGCACGCGCCACCCAAGTCCCCGCCCCCCAGTGCCGTGTCACACCACCCAAGTCCCCGCCCCCCCAGCACCGCGTTGTGCCGCCCAAGTCTCCGCCCCCAAGTGCCGTGCTGCCCAAATCCCCGCCCCCCCGAGCGTTGTGCCGCCCAAGTCCGCCCCCCCCAACTCCGCCTAGCCAAACCAAAAAAAACAAAACCAAATCCCGAGCGCCGCCCCGTCCCAAGGTGCCACCCCAAGCACATGCTTGGTAGGCTGGTGCCTGGAGCTGGCTCTGGATCTGACACAAGGCCCACAAGCACCCTGAACATAGGCACCCATGGGACCCTGTCTGCAGCGGCATGAGGGGGAGGGGAATGCAAGGTACATAGATCTTCTCAGCTGTGACCCAGTCATCTGCTTCTAAGGAGAGACTGATCATGGATGCTCACAAAACCTGCAGGCCAAAGGAAGCTCTTGCTTTCCGGAGTGCTGGGACCTATGAACCATGCACCTGGAATTTCCAGGCTACTTAACCCCACACCAGAGACCTAAGCTTCCCCTCCTCCCTGCCACACAGGGGGAGAAGGGCAAGAATGGTTCCACCCAAAATAAACGGGGTTCCTGGTGGGTTAAGGCCATTTGTATGTCATAGTTCAGGGCAGATTAGGAGTGAGTCAATGAATCATAGAATATCAGGGTTAGAAGGGATCTCAGGAGGTTTCTAGTCCAACCCCCTGCTCAAAGCAGGACCAATCCCCAGATCCCTAAATGGTCCCCTCAAGGATTGAGCTCACAATACTGGGTTTAGCAGGCCAATGCTCAAAGCACTGAGTTATCCCTCCCCCTGCAATGGTTAAGGACAGAAGGCTCAGGGTGGGTTACTGTTATGTCAGTTCCAGCAGACGCAAGGTTCAGATTGGGGAAAGATACTATGACAGCATGCAAATTCTCTGCTGAGCTCCTTAGTTTCAGATGGGAGTAGCCTGGAGCTTGCATGGATCCCAGTCTCTTCCTGGCTGGGTTTGTGATCCTTCCCTCGCAGCAGTTGTCCAGGCTTGGGGTTGCTGTGAATAGTGCATTGGCCATAGCAAGTCTCAGGCTATGGCTACACTTGACATTTCAAAGCGCTGCCGAAGTGTGAGTGTGGTCGGAGCGCCAGCACGTAAACCACATCCCTTATGGGTGTAGCTTGCAGCGCTAGGAGCCGCGCTCCCAGCACTGCGGCACTAATTACACTGAGGCTTTACAGCGCTGTATCTTGCAGCGCTCAGGGGGTGTTTTTCCACACCCCTGAGCGCAAAAGTTGCAGCGCTGTAAAGCACCAGACACCTGAAATGCTGAGACTTCCAATGTTCTTCAGTGAGATAAATTCTGTCATTGCTGCTGGGGCAAAGTGTCCCCCTACAAGGGACCAGCAGCTGCCATTGACTTCAATGGGTATTGAATTCTGAGGCCTTCTTGGGGCCCAGCCTCCCTTCCATCCCCTATTATCATGTACAGACAGTATCATTCAGAGGCCTTTGTGCTGCTTTCAGCTGCATGGGGTCTCTGTGGAGCCCTCTCCTTTCCCCCTCTCCTGGCCTTTGTGCGGCTCAGGCTTAGTTTTTCTGAGCAGGGCAACATCTTGCTGACGCTGTGTGGAGCATTAGGGAGTGTTTTCTGTGCCGTGCTCAGCATGCTGACACTACCCACTGGCTGCTTCCAGCCCTTTGATCTGGGACCCTCATTAAACTGACATTGAATTTCTCCTCTTGTGGGCAGCCTTGAAAAAGCTGGAATATTTGAGCTGCTAATTTCTTTCTTGTAATTAGTCAGTGAATCCTGCAGCCAGGGAGCCTCAGCTTCCTTCCCTGTGAGCCAGCTGCATGTGGGAGGGAGAGTATAATTTCTAGGTTGACTTCCCCTCTCCATCTGGACTCAATATCACAGTGCTTTTGATTAGAGATAGCAGGTCACAAGTGATAAAAACTGGTGGTGTGAAATGAGTTGGGCTGGTCTCAGCTATGTCCACAGCAGGCAGGTGCGCATATCACCACTGGTGCTATCTGCTCTTTCATTAACAGGCTCTGCAGAATTTTGAGGAATAGACTTAAAAGTGAATGAATAAGTTTGATTTCGGAACCAGGCCAGAACCCAGGGCTCACTCACTGGCACTTGCCTATGTCCCTGCTCCCTCCAGTTTCTAGTGTCTGCCTTTCTCCTGCATCCCCCTGCTGGCTGCCTGATCCAGGAAACTCAAAGGTCAGGTTCCTCTGGGCGTAATCTGTCTCCGTTGCGTATCAAGATCTTTCTGATGCTCACATAGCATGGCGAAAGTTTCACGCTGTGCTGCAGCTCTCTGACTAATCCCTGCAACACGTGATTTCAGAAATCAAGGCTATAAGAAGGTGCTACTCAACCCAGAATGCAGAGGACTTAGTTACCCTATCACCTGGACAACAAGCCAAACTGGGGAGGGACAGCTGATGGCCATTGGAGTGAAGGGGAATGGTGCTATGCTGAGGAGAACTTGTAACACAGGCCCCCAACTTTTCTGTGTGTAAAAGACAATTGCAGGGTCTCTCATTAGGCTGCTGAATCAGCCAGACTCTGAGCCTGGAAGTGACAAACCTCCAGGTACTTTTAATGACACTGAAGTGATTGAAAGGCAGCTGCTGACTGTTCTGTCGGGAGCCATGCTGTAGAAATGCGCTTTTCATTACACAGGGAAAGGGGAGCTACAGAGGTTGGAAATGCTAGGGGTGCCTGCCCTTGGAGATCAGAGATGGAGGCAGGGGTGTTAAGCAGCCATTCAGCTGCACTAAAGGGAGCCCTAGTGTAGACAAAACTCCAGCAGCTTTCAGCATGTTTACCATGATGGCAGTGACACCCTGGGTGCATGGAGAGAGTGTTATCTCCATGCCTTCTTTGTTAATTACACCCCCAAATATTCCAAACAGGAGCCAATCAGTGCCTTTTTAAGAACAAAAACTTGCTGGCAAGGGCCTGTGTAGCAAAAATAGCGTCTCCCTAGAATTTATTGATTTCTCATTAAGTACAGTGGTGCTCCCCCTCCCGCCCATTATTTACACAGGGGCCTTAGTATGTTAAACAGGGGAGAGGTCAGAATACAAAAGCTGGTGCTACCCAAACCCTAGCCTCAGAGAGAGGGAGAGCAAGGAACAGAGTGCTTGGTGTGTCAGCAATGGAACGTCTCTTTGGCGGTGGGGACCTCACGCATGTCCTCTTGCCTCGGTGATGGGCCTGTGCATCCGCCTCAGGCAGCATCATGTGTCAAAGGAACCAGAAACATTTGCGCCTGGATTTTTTGGAGTCCAGTTTTGCAGGCAGCTTCGGCATCGGGGACAGCTCTTGCCGAGTTGGTGTAGTGGCCTCGGCTGTCGTGGGGGAGCTTTGCCGTGACTCACTCTCAATGCTGCTCAGCACCCACTGGAAGCGGCCTTCCTGCTGCCGAAAATCATGTTCCACGCTGTAGGAGACACAGAACAAAGAAGAAAATGTTAAGAAACATTTCATATAATAACAATAATAATTCAAGTACAATCAGTGGTGGAGTCTGCTTTCCATAAGCTACCCCTGCCCTGCCCTGCCAGGATCCACCTTGCCAGGGCAGTTTAGTGTCCATGCCCCTTCAGGCCTCAGTCTCAGCTGAGACCGTTAACAAAAACAAACTGGGCTGGGGGCTTTTATGATGTGGACACCTGTACTGGCCTGAGACATCAACACACTTCCCACCAGCCGCTGAGCTGATGTCAGACGGGAATGATTTCAACTCCATGGAGCGCTACTGAGCTTACATGAGAGTACGAATGAGCAGTCTGTCTTCAAGGCCCTTCATGTACATTAACTAATTAAGTCATTTATAGAACAACTTTTCTCCCACTGGGTCCCAAAGGATCACTCACCCACCACCCTGGCATTAGCCACAGCAGTGTGCACCAGGGCTAGAAAGCAACTCTAGCCTTTGAGGGGATGCACATTTACAACAGACCGTTATTCAATATGAATGTGTGATCAGGGTCCCTTCAACCACTGCTCCACCCCAGCAAGCCCTTGCCCACCAGCAAAGGCTTACCTGGGCCACGCACTGTCCAAAGGGAAAGCACATTCCAGAGCAGAAGGTTCCCCAATGAGAACTCCCAGCCCCAAGATCGTCCCAATATGATGGCTGGTAGCAGAAATGGCCCAGCTGCTATCAGCTCAAGGGCAAGCCCTGCTGCAGAAGTCACTGCCCCATCTAGGTGCACCAAAACCTGGACCTCAGATCTCTGGGACCTTTGGTGGGGCCTGTGACAGGGTGTACTGGGCCTTTTGAGACCCCCTGCTGGAGACCTCACCCTGCCCCAGAAAAGGAGCAGTGAAGGTGGGTCCTCCAGGCCTGCCTAGAGAGGCTGCAGGGAAGCAGCCAATCAGAGCCTACCAGCTCAGTTAAAAGGAGCTGCAGGGCCAGAGCAGATCAGTTCCTGGTGGGGACCAGAGGAGGGAGGGAGGCAGGCAGGCAGGCAGGCAGGCAGGCAGGCAGGCAGGCAGGCAGGCAGGCAGGCAGGCAGGCAGGCAGGCAGGCAGGCAGGCAGGCAGGCAGGCAGGCAGGCAGGCAGGCAGGCAGGCAGGCAGGCAGGCAGGCAGGCAGGCAGGCAGGCAGGCAGCTTCTTGCTGGAGCTCAAGAGAGAACCAGATGATGGGTTCTGGTAGCATTGCCATTTGATGAGGAAGAAGAGGAGTTGAGAACTTCAGCCCTGAGGTCAGGGTGAAGAGGAAGGGACTACATGGGAAGTGGCCCAGGGAAGAAGAGCAGCAACCATTAAAGGAAGCAGCATGCAGCTGCTATTTGTAGAGTTCCTGGGTCGGGACCAAAGTAGTGGGTGGGCCCGGGTCTCCCCCACTGGCCACTTGCAGAGTGGCCAAAGCCCCAAGAAGGGAACAAGTTTTGGGCTAAAATTTAATGGGCTCAGGGAGGGATTGAAGACCCTCAGAGGGTCCACCATTTGTTGGACTTTGTTACCCCAGGAGAGCATTGAACTTGAAGGAGTGACCTGGCTGGGGACCTGGGGCAATAAGAACCATTTAAGACGAAGAGTCTCCAGGGAGAAAGCCCTGCAGGCACTGCTCTACACCATGGCAGGCACAGAGTCAAAGATAGCTCAGAAGAGGCCAAGAACCGAGCCTAGAGGCAGCGCTGCAGATGCCAAGGGCACAGTGATAGGTTCTGTGGGACCTTTTACGCTGGAAGGGTTTGTTCATCCATTTTAGATAGTGTGACGCAGCTGGAGGGCAACCATTGAAGGGCCATCTGACAAGGTTAACCTCCAACAGGGGATGCTGGAAGCAGAGAGAGAGTGAGTGCAGGTTCACACCCAACCAACAGGAGGCGCTCAGGAGAGGTGAGTGGCCCCCGGTCACATGGCCTCACAGACTTGGCCACATTCCAGCCAGGGTGACATGAGGAGGGGAGGTACCATGTTCCCTCAGTCCCTGGCAGCTACCAAAGCAGTGAGCAGATGCTCCCTTTTACTTGCCAAATGGCTTTGATTTTTCTGCCTCACTCGAGCGCTCTTGTTGTAAATAGGTGTTTAGCGGGAGGGCTGGTGGAGCCATGTCTGACTGAGAGGGCTGGACGATATGACAGGCTGAAAGGGCTCCGGCTCAGCACTCAAGCCTTCTTCCATAATAGCAAGAGAGGGAGAGAAGAAGAAACAACCCCATCATGCCCTGGAACCCTGCGCTGGGAGAGCCTGGTACCAGTCAGCGCACAAACCATGTGGGTTCTTTGGCAGGTTCCCCTCACTGCCTTTTCCTGGTGCTAACGGAAAGGTCATTTTCCCTGTTGAGGGTGCCCCTCCCCCAGACACACCTGCCTTCCATGCTCAGTTCTGACAGGGATGCAGGGGAAGACCACACCCACGCCCCTCCACCCTAGACCTCCATCCTCAGTGCAGAGAGTAGAAGCCAGCCCCTGATTACTCCCCCATCTAGGGTAGTGCTCAGGATTCTCTTGGATCAGAGGGTTTGGATCCAGGAACTTTCAGACTCAACCTCATGCCAGGTTGCAGTTGCAGGCTCACTCGAGGGGCTCTTAATCTAAGCCTTTCGCAGTTCCACCCTCAGAACAGAGTTCTCTTAGCAGAGTTACAGGTCCTAGGCTCTCCCTTACTCTTACAAAGGGTGTCCTCCATAGGGGCCATTTGGCTATCTTGGGCATGACAGCCGTGGGACCACAGGAACTGCCATGCTGAATCAGAGCAGCAGTCCATCTAACCCAGTACCCTTTCTCTGGCAGTAGGCAGCACCAGCTGCTTCAGAGAGAGTTTCTGTTTTATCTATCCTTTCCCTAATGGTTCCTAACACTGTTAGCTGTGCGACTGCTGGTGTGCACTGAGCAGATGTGTTCAGAGAACTGTCCGGGATGATTCCAAGAGCTCTAAGACCTGTGCCAAACTTCTGACCCCTGTTGGCTCAGTGAGAACAAACTATAATGTCTATGCTTGGGCCAACCGTATTACCTTTGTAGTCCAGCTGAGGAGTCTGAGGGCTGCAAAGCAGCTGAAGGTCAGAACACTCATTAAAAGCTGCCTATGATGTCTCAGCCACAACTGTTTTGGTAGGTGAGCTGCCTGGCTAATGTGCTCCTGCCTGGACACGCAGGCTGCAGTGGGAGACCTTCCCTTTGTGAAACCAGATGTGCCCCAGACACTTGAAAAATGTAACAGACTCCAGGTCATCACCTTTCAGAACTGACCTGCAGCAGATCACGGAGCCAGAGACACTTCAGAAATCTGTTGCTTCAACAAGCAGAAACTCCCACCCACAAAGTGGACTCAAGGACACAGATTTAGCTGCAAACTTACGGGGCTGATGGTGGCCCTAGCCTCAATCAGAGTGTTATCATTCCTTCTCGGTGTTTGTTTATTTTGTGGTGATGCTCAGAAACCCCAATTCAGATCACACACGAGTGCCATCCTTACGCAGCCAGCCTCAGCTCAGATTCATCCCTGATGTGGGCACTGATTGTCTTCTGAGTCAGACTGTGAACGTCCTGTTCTCTTTCTCAAGCCACAGCCACTGAGGGAGCTCAAGTTACACATGGTCCATGCTAAGATGGCACCTAACTGCTGAACCCCAGGCCTGGCTGCGGTTTTGATGGCAGGCTTAGGAGGCAAATGATCTCTGTGTGCACTCGGAAAGCAGAGACTCTGCACTACCATCCACAGCCTGATGGCACCACAGCTCAGGCTGCCTCGCTCACTCCCCAGCAGCCCCTATAGTTAACAAACGAGGAGCGGATGGAATACACTGGCATCTCCCCATGTAAGAGAGGCTGTGGAGGAGCAATTGCCCAGCACCATCCTCTAGCACCTCTGAGGAGAGAGCAGACGCCACAGGTGGGCCTCTTTCCCCCTCTTACTTCCACAAGAAGCAGGTTCCAGCTCTTTTCTGGGCTGCAGGCATTAGAAGTCGACAGCTGCTCATAATGCCCCAAGGTATGTCCTTGCAGCAGCATGTTAACCCTTTCCTTACTGAGGACGGGGTGGGTGCCCCAGACCTTTGAGTGTGGTGGAAGAGTGAAACCTGCTGTTTGAGGGAGACTGGATCCCTGAGTGACCACATGCAAGAGCTGGGCTGCGTTAGTCTCCGAAGTATCCTGAGGGCGTGGATACTGTACTGCCCCAGGTGGAAGAGAGCTCACACAGAACAGAAGAGAGCGCATGCTGCTTGCTAGATATGTTTGAGGAGCTGGCATAACAAAGCCACATGAAGCCCTATCTAGTTCCTGTTGTGCACAGGACGCCATGACTGCCCCTACAGCCCATGCCCAGGGCTCTCCCAGCCTTTCCCTGGGAAGTGATGTCCCAGCCATGACCCAGCTGGGGAGTTTTCCTCAGACTAGGCCCTTTTCCACCTTTAAGTCCCATTAACCCTCATTACGCCCCCTTGCATCCTACGGAATTCTTCTCTGACTGCAGTGCAAACGCAGCAGGAGGATGGTCTGCCCAGACAGGCCTGGGTGTAAAGTAAGGCCCAGACAGATTGGTTGGTTGCAGGGAGAGCTCTCACTGAAATCATCTGTCACCATTGGTGGAACCCTTCCTAGGCCTGGTGAGGGATCTGGGGGCCAGCAGGAACTACTGCCTGTCTTCGCTGCACATATCAGTGAGGGGAGTCTAGGGTAGGAGAGTTACTGCTTGTGTCTGTGTCCCCTCGCGCTAGCACATATGGGGTTGGGGCAAGGGCACTGCAGCAGTGTTGAAGCACCATGTCCTGGTAGGTCACTTTAGTTCTGCCTTCCCACCAGCTGAGTGGTCGCTACTGTCAGGAGTGGAGGCCAGGAGCTCTTCCCTCTCCAGCACTGTGTCTTGCTTCCTCAAAGCTGTTCGTGTTCCAGCAGCAGTGTGGCTGCTGCTCCAGAGGGGATTATAGCAAACAGATAGGTGAGGCCCTAGGTCGTTTTGTCCCTCTCTTGTGCCCATAGGGTCCAACACAGGCTTCAGAGGTGCACCGTAGTGATCCTTTACAGATCCCAAGTCAGTGGCCACAACGCCTCCCGTCACCCTACTCTCTGCTTCTTCAGGCCCAAGACTCGAGTGCGTCATGGCTGGAGCAGCAGGAATGCAGGCTTTTGGGCAGTAGCCCTCTGCCTAACATCCCTTCTGCACTCCAGGGAGGATGGAGACTCGCCACAGTGAAAGGAGCCAGGTCCCTGCCCTGCCCCTTTGGGGAGTCAGATAAGAATGGAGCGAGAAGAAATTCTTCCTCTGGCCTTATGGCCCCTGGGGCTGCGGGAGCGGTGTGTAAATGGTTAATGTATCTCCTAATGATTGAAGGGGGGGTTGCACACCCCATGCTCTGGCTGATCCACCCCAAAAGCTGCCCCCTGCATGCTCTTCCCCTTAAGGAATCGAATCCTGCAGTCTCCCAGCTGATCAGAGCCATTGTTCTATCTATAGGCAGTAGAAGAATGGCTGTTGTTAGCAGGAGACCTGTGTTCAGTTCCCCCTGTGACGGTGGGGAAGGTATTCTCTCTCTGGGCCTCAAGGCATGTTAGCCCTGCTCCTGTGCATGTCCATTCTGTGTGACTGTGAGCTCCTCCAGACAGGGGCTAGCTGTGCTGCACCCAGCACCGTGGGGCCTTGATCTTAGCAATGCCAATAATAATAGACTGAGCCTTTGCCACTGTACGCCAGGGGCTTGAGGAAATGGAGATCTGGAGTGGCCAAAGGGAATTCCCGTCTCCACCGGGAATTCCCATCACGGAGTCCCCGGGCGATGCTCTGGAACTGCTCCCCACAAAGCCAGGCAGGACTTTGGGGAGCCTCCTCTTCCTTGGAGCAGACTTGTTCAGGGCAAGAAGCTCACACGTCTTCACCTCCTGGGTCTCTCCTTGGAGCATTCAGCATCCTCTGCCCCTCCGTGCGCTTCCCACAGCGAGTCCACCCCAGCGGGGTCCTGGGGAAGCCACCGGGTCCTGCACCCCCACTTTGCAGTCAGACGTGACTCTCAGCCAGCCAGTAACACAGAGGTTTATTCGATGACAGGAACAGGGTCTAAAACAAAGCTTGTAGATGCAGTGAACCAGACCCCTCGTCCGGGTCCATTCTGGGGGTCAGTGAGCCAGACCCCCACATCTGCACTTCCCTCCTCGACCCCAGCCAGCTCCAGCTAACAACCCCCTCCAGCCCCTCCTCTCTGCTCAGCTCCTTTCCCGGGCCAGGAGGTCACCTGATCCCTTTGTCTCCAACACCTTCAGCTGGCACCTTTGCAGAGGGGGGGCCCAGGCCATCAGTTGCTAGGAGACAGAGTGCCAGGCATTTAGGGGCACTGCCCCTTCCTCTGCAGCAATCACACACCCTTATCCCACCACCTAGATATTAGGAACTGCATAGGGGACACTGAGGCACCAACACAGTATTCAGAGAAAACATTAAGAACATTCCCAGTTCGTCACACCACCATTAACCCCTCAGCTACAGCACTGATCTCCACTAACCCAGCCTGCTCCTTACCCTGATGTCTCTTCTGTACGGTGTGACAGTCACCCAGCATTCCTTGCAATAGAACCAGACTCCTGGCGTCTGGGAAAGGTCACAGGGTCTAGGCACAATGCTGCTCTAGTGTCTGTTGCCTTGTGCCTGTGTGGGTCCTGCTGGAGCACTTGGTTCATCATGTGGATGGCGGCTGAGCCCAGAAGGAGTCCACAGGCAGAGACAAGTTACACAATCCACCTCCCGCAGCTGTGACATCTCTTCCAGCCGCCGTGCCCACGGAGACAGACCTGTCAATTCCAGTTAGCACTGAAATCCTCCGCTAGCTACACAGGAGGCGTTTGCTGTTAGCTCTGGTGTACACAAGCACAAAGCAAGAGATGCAGACACAACAAGGCACCTCCAAAGAGAGACATGCACCCAGTGCAGCAGGGAGAGACGCTCGCCCACAGAGATGGACAAGAGACAGAATCCTGCATGCAAAGAGAGGTGGGGGCAGAAGCGCACCCATACGAACACACAGCATTGCTCAGAGACCCCCCCGCCATCAGAATGCCATTCAGCCTTTAGTGACCCTAACCAAACGTCATTAATGGTCAAATTTGCACACGCACAGAGAGAGCGGGGCACACAGATGTGGAAAGACCCTTAGCCACACGCACTGGGACACCCGGCCTGACATGCACAGTGAACAGCTGAGAGTACCCCCCTCCCACAGAGTAATGGGGACAGTGTCCCCCAGCCCTCCCTCACTCACAGGCCAAGCAGCAGCTGTCCCCCCTTCCCTCCCCCTTTCTCTTGCTCAGGGCTTTGTGGCTTCTTTGCCATGGACTGAGGTGGACCTGTGGAAAGAGGGAAATGGAGACAGGCACTCCCTTGCCCCCAGGCACAGAGGACTAAGAGCTGGGCCCCTGGGATCCCAAACTCCACGCACTAGGGCCCATTACCCAAGGAGGAGGCATGTCAGGGCTGGGGGAGGGCCTGCCACAGCGGAGAAGCGGCACAGGCTGATGGGGCCCACCAGGAGGTGGCAGTTTGGAGGGGCTGTCACTTCCCATGGAGAGCTCTTGCATGGCATTTACCAAGAGCCTCACTTTCCAGCAAAGGCTCTTTAGCTCAGTCAGATGGGAAGGGCACAGAGTGCTGGCCAGTGAGAGGGGAAGGAGGCTTAGGGAGCTCCCCAAACAGACATGCAGCTTTGCTGATGCCCCTTGATCTCACCCCTCAGAACCCCACTATTCCAGCCATGGGCTCCCCACGCACGGCACAGATTTTAAAGCCAGCAGGAACTATCATGATGAACCAGTCTAACCTGCATAACACAGGCCAGAGCAGTTCATCCAGTGACTCCTGCATCAAGCCCAGAACTTCTGGTTGAGCTGGAGCATATCCTGTGGCGAGAGCCATTGAATCTTGATTTAAAGACTCCAGGCGACCGAGAATCCAGCATACCCCTGGCTACACTGTTCTAGTTACCCTCACGTAAACGTGCGCCTTAGTGTACTTTGAGTTTGTCTCGCTTCCAAGCATTGCAGCCACTGGATTTTCCATGTCTGCTGACTCGGACTCTTGGGGCTCGGGCTGCAGGGCTGTTTTAATTGTGATGTTCCGCTTTCCGATTTGAATTTGTCTAGCTTCAGCTTCCAGTCCCTGGATCATATCTACCTTTGTCTGCTAGACAGACGAGCCTGTTAGAAGTATTTGGTCCCACTGTAGCTCTGCCGATGCTCCTCAATCTCAGCCCACAGCCTTACCCCTGCTATGGCAGGCCTAGCTTTGCCGGGCACAGGTCCCCGGGCACGAGGGCACAGCTGAAAGTTCTTGAGTCTGTGCACTAAAGTGCGCACCCCTGCTGTGGGCCTGGCCCACTTTGAGACCTAGAGCGTGGCTTATACTGTGCAGCAAACAACGCTGAGCATGAGCTCCACAGTGACCCAGCTACGGCTGACAAGACTTCCTTGCACTGGGCTCTTCCATCTGAGTGCGTCAGGCCTGCAATGGGATACATCAGCACCTCTGTCCTTCACCTGTCTCCCCTGGGCATAGGGGCCTGCTGAGGAACCCTTAGGGGGTGTCTGTTTGCACATTGCTCCTCATCCCCTACTTTCATAGTCGCTGACTCTGTGGTGCTCCAGGGTGGATGCTGAGCACTCACCGGCAGCTCCCCTCACCCTCCCAGGGCTTCCCATCCGCCGGCAGCCCTGCAGATCAGCGCCTCCTCCTCTCTCCCCCTGCCCTCCGCCCGCCCCTCCCAGGCCTTCCCATCCGCCGGCAGCCCTGCAGATCAGCGCCTCCTCCTCTCTCCCCGTGCCCTCCGCCCGCCCCTCCCAGGCCTTCCCATCCGCCGGCAGCCCTGCAGATCAGCGCCTCCTCCTCTCTCCCCCTGCCCTCCGCCCGCCCCTCCCAGGCCTTCCCATCCGCCGGCAGCCCTGCAGATCAGCGCCTCCTCCTCTCTCCCCCTGCCCTCCGCCCGCCCCTCCCAGGGCTTCCCATCCGCCGGCAGCCCTGCAGATCAGCGCCTCCTCCTCTCTCCCCCTGCCTTCCCCGCTGTGATCAGCTGTTTCGCAGTGTGCAGGAGGCTGGGAGGGAGGGAGGAGGAGCGAGGATGTGTCATGTTTGGGGGAGGGACAGAACTCTGCAGGAAGAGGTGGGATGAGGGTGGAGCCTTGGGGGAAGGGGTGGAGGGTGGGGCCTGGGGTCAAGCACCCCCCCGGCCCCCAGCACTTTGGAAAGTCGGCACCTATGCCTACTTTGTTTTTCGCAGTTGGCAGGCGGGTTGTTTTATGCAGATGTGGGACTTGGGGAGGTTTCACAAACCTTAGTGACGTCTGTTTCGAGTACTTAATGCGAGTGGTCACGTGGTGTGATTTCTGTTTCCTGACTGGATGGTATAGGTCTAGGCTGTCTCAACCAACCTAGCGCCTGCTTCTTGGAGGGAGTGGAGCAGAGTGAGGCAGTGGCCTGCCAGGGTGAGGGGAGGTGGGTGGAGTGTGAAGTTTTGGCTCTGTATGTGGACCCATGGGTCCTGCTTGCCTGTGGGCAGGAGATCCAGGGAAGTCATTCTCCTGTCCTGGATGTGCATTGTTGGGTTTATGATGCAGGAGTGCCAGCTCACATGGTTTTATTGTCAGGTATGTGACATTTGGTGTTTTTCCTAAAGCACCAGCTCCTGGAGTCATGTGATTATGTGGGAATCTCAGCTTTAATTTTTTTTTAAAGGGCTAGATTCACAAAGGGACATAGGCTGCTAATGTTGCAGTTAGATACCTAAGTCCAACATTTAGGCACCACTGGAATTCACAATAGCCTTGCTCAGCTGCTGCCGAGTTCTAGGTGCTTGAGTTTCCACTGTTAAAAGCCCTGAAATGCCTAAATTTCAGTGGCTGGGCATGTGCTCAGCCACCTCCATACCTAAGTCCCAGCAGGATTCTTAAGCTAGGCATTCTCCCCCCAGTCTTGCCTTTGGGGCCTGATCCAGCAGGCATGCTCAGAGCCCACCTAAACTGACATAAAAGCTGGGGGCGGAGGAGTACCCACACTTTATGACTTGAGCCTCGTGGTTAAAGCATTCACCCAGGATGTGGGAGACCCTCCTCTGCCTGATGAGGAATCAGGATTTGAACCTGGGTTTCTCAGCTCCCAGGAGAGTGCCTTAAACATGGGCTATGTGCTATCAGTAGACACTGGGCCCGAGAAAGAGAAGGACACTGGAGCCCAGTGGTTAGGGCACTCCCAGTTCCAGTGACGAGTCAATCATTTCTACCCCTATGTGTTGGGTGAAGCACCTCAGTCCTGTTGTGCCCTCCACAGAGACAAGTGTGGGGGCTACCCCTCCTGTGTGCGAGGTGAGGGCTGGAGAGGATTGCATAACCCAGTGCCAGTGCACGCCATGTGGGCCCCTTCCAAGTGGCATGTGAGACCTGCTATGTCCGGGAATGTGTTGCCTTGCAGGGGCTGCAGAGAAGCCCTAGCAGAGACAGCCAGCCCGAGGGCCTGCCCTAGCCCTGCTTTGGAAGGCTGCACTTCTGGTGGCAGCAATTTTCAGCAATAAAAGTGTGTGTGTAGGGGGGAGATCATGTGCGTGTGGAACATAAGGGCATGTTGGGTCTGAAGTGAGGGCCAATGGAGACGCAGCGTGACCCTCCCTGCCCCTGGAGGGCTCTGTAACTGGCACTGCTCCACATTGTGAGGTTTAAGGGGACTGCTCCCATTCTCTCTTGCTGAGAGCCCAGACTGCTGCTGACCCGCTCACAGAGTGCAGAGTCCCTGCGGGGGTGCTTTGCCTTCTCCCAGCCCAGGTTTGCTGGTCTCTGAAGGATCCCCAGCGCTAAGTTAGTAACAGCACCAAACTGCCAGTCACTGCAGGAGGGAGGCCAAACAGGGAATTCTGCTACAGCCTTGGTCGGTGGAGGCAGGAAGGGAACGAAGCTGGGGACCCCTCCCAGGGTTGGCAAGGTGGCTCTTACCTGTAGATTATGCAGGCGCAATCCCGGCAGGTCCCACAGTTGGCGATATCCTGCCCTGTCCGGTATGAGTGTCGCCTACAACAGAGCAGAAACCCCATGAGCAAGGAGCCCTGGGCTTGCTGTTCCCAGTGTTTCTCAGACCCCCCCCTGTAAGAACTCCCCAAGGGTCTGTGACATCACTCCGTTGCCATAGGTAGGATAGTGACATCAGTGAGGCAGCAGAGCAGGAGCCAATGGGCCAGGGTTATCGGAAAACTTCCTGGAGAACTACAGATGGCAAGAAGATGACAAGGGGCATGGAGAGCATCCTGAGGGAGTGACACACGAAGAGGGGCTAAGAAAGTGGGGCTGAGCATCCGGACCACAGGCAGCAGAGCTGTGGGTGGGGTGGCAGCATCACTCACAGCTTTTGGTGAGGTGGCAGGGAAGCCTCCACGATCTTGCCTATGGGATGGGAAGGCTGGGTTATAGGAACCCAGGACTCCTGGGTTCCATCTCTCACTCTCCCCAGGCAACCTGCCACTGCTTTCTCCTCAGCACAACAGAGACAGTAGCTCAGACCCATCTCTGGGAGGTAATGCCAGTGTGAGCAGAGGGTTAGGATGAGCCTGTGCCACTCATACTAGGTGGTTTGCATAGATTCTCAGGCCAGCAGGAGCCATTGTGATCAGCTAGTCTGACCCTTTGTATAGCACAGGCCAGAGACCAGCCCTGCAATAATTCCCAGAGAAGAGCTGTTAGAAAAACAGCCAATCTTGACTGAGAGATTGTCAGTGATGGAGAATCCGCCTCCACCCTTGGTAAATTGTTCCAATGGTTAATTATTCTCATTGGCAGAGATGAAAGTAAGCCGGTCCGATCCGGTGTACCGTCAAGAGCTGGTATGCCGTGCCGGACAGGACTGGCTTCCCTGGCGATGATTTAAAGGGCCCGGAGCTCCAGCTGCTGTGGGCAGCCCCCGGCTCTTTAAATCACCGCCGGAGCTCCGGCAGCCGGGCTCGGGTGGGAACGTAAAGGGCCCAGCACTCTGGCCACTGCAGGGAGCCCCAGGCCCTTTAAATCACCACTGGAGCTCTGGCAGCAGGGCTTGGGCAGCGCTTTAAAGGGCCTGGGGCTCCCCACAGCAGCTGCAGCCTCTGGCCCTTTAAATCCCATCCGAGCCCAGCAGCTGGGCTCGGGTGGGGATTTAAAAGGCCTGGAGCTCTGCGGTGGCTGCAGCCCTTGGCCTTTATTTCGCCTTACAGCCCCGGGGCTCCCAGACACCTCTGCAGCTGGTAGCTCCGGGGTGATTTAAAGGCCCTGGGACTCCCAGCCACAGCCGGAGCCGCAGGGCCTTTAAATCTTTAAAGGCCCCACTTCTTTCCGGTTGAGACCACGCCCCCACTCAGGACTCCAGCGTACCGGTAAGTCCTTTCAGTTACTTTCACTCCTGCTCATTGGTAAAAGTTTATGCCTTATTTCCAGCCTGAATTCGTCTATGTTCCACTCCCAGCCATTGGATCAGGTTATACATTTCTCTGCTGGACTGAGGAGCCCCTTATTAAATACTTGTTCCCCATGTGATACTTCTAGAGTCCCTGCTCCCAGGATAGAATCCCCCACTCTGTAAGTGTGGCCTAGTTCTTGCTGCTAGATGTACGCATTCACAGGTAGCCATATTAGAATGCGTATTTTTCATTCGCATACAGGCTGCAAGGGATCCCGCTCGCTCTCTAGCAGTGACCTGTCCATTTCACTATTTACCACTCTCCCATGTCTGTATCATTTAGTCTTCAGTGCAGGGCCAAGCTGAGTTAGTATCACAGAATATCAGAGTTGGAAGGGACCTCAGGAGGTATCTAGTCCAACCCCCTGCTCAAAGCAGGACCAGCCCTTCCCTGACTCAGAACAGACTTTATGCTTCTCACCAGGTGCAGATCAGGGTGGTAGGAGCAGGAGCAGCTCTGCTTGCCGTTCCAAGCACAGCAGGCAGGCTGCCTTCGGTAGCGCGCCTGCAGGAGGTCCCCGGTCCTGCAGCTTTGGCGTACTCGCCGCCAAATCCGCAGGACTGGTGGACCTCCCGCAGAAATGCTGCTGAAGGCAGCCTGACTGCTGCACTCACAGTGATTGGCAGGGTGCCCCCTGCGGCTTGCTGCCCTAGGCACGCGCTTGGAAGGCTGGTGCCTGGAGCCGCCACTGAGTACATGATCACCTACATGATCACCCTGCTGGAGCTCCTCATGGCAGCTTAGCAGAAAACCTGGTGGCCCTTCGCACTCTGAGCTCTCTGGGGAGCCTGTGGCCTGTAGAAAGCCTGGAGTGAACCTCGCCCCAAATACGACACACTTTGTACATGTGCCCTGCATAGCTAATAGTGCAAGAAGCATGGAGACAGCCCCTTGTTGGTATAATGTAGCATTTGTGCGATGAGGAAACCATTAGAAGGAACAAGCTGGATGGACAGTGTGATAAACCCAGGCCAGTTGGGAACAGCAGAGTAGTAGAAGGGAGATATACTGGTCACTGGATAAGCAGTTTTCTGTTCCCTGAGTGACCAGAGTAGGAGCTGCTCTATGCTAATGAGAACACTTGACTCCAATTAATCTGCTAAGAGTCAGGTGAGACTGTTAAGCACCTGACTGATTAAGGCCCCTCCGATGCTATAAAAGGGCTCATTTCAATCAGGCCAAAGAGAGCCAGAGGAGAGGAAGTGTGTGTGAGGAACCGGGAGCAAGAGGCACAAGAAGCTGAGAGTGCGTAGGCATCTTGCTGGAGGACTAAGGAGTACAAGCGTTATCAGACATCAGGAGGAAGGTCCTGTGCTGAGGACAAAGAAGGTGTTGGGAGGAGGCCATGGGGAAGTAGCCCAGGGAGTTGTAGCTGTTGCACAGCAGTACCAGGAGACACTCTAGACAACTGCAGTCCACAGGGCCCTGGGCTGGAACCTGGAATAGAGGGCGGGCCTGGGTTCCCTCCAAACCTCCCAACTCCTGATCAAACACAGGAGGAATTGACCTGGAATGTGACTTCTACTAGAGGGGAAGGTCTGGGCTGTTTCCCAACCCGCAGGATGAATCTGTGAGGCGAGCAAATCTGCCAATAAGCGCAGGACCCATCAAGGTAGAGAAGGAACTTTGTCACAACAGATAAAGACAGCAGCTGGACTTGCCAGCCTGGGTCAGCCCCATGGCCCATCTAGCCCAGTCTCCTATCTCTGACAGGGGCCAGGACCATTTGCCTCTGCGGAAGGTGTAAGAAACCTTGAAGCAGGCAGAAGTGGGGTCATCTGCTCCAACTGTGGTCTCATCCAGCCCACGAGGTGATAAGCCCTGCCTCAGGGCTGGAGCCAATCCATTCCTGGACTCGCTTCTGAGCATCAACTATTCTCACACACAAGTACATTCCTCTGTTCTCCACACAGATGCCTAGCCCCGCTTTAAATCTGAAGTTCTTGGTCCTAACACCATCCTGTGGCAGAGAGTTCCAAAAAATAATTAGTGTGTGTGTGAAAGTATTTCCTTTGATCGGTTTGAAGTTTCCCCATTCAGTTCCATTGCCTGTCCATGTGCTGTGAACCAGGGAGAACAGGAGCTCCTGCTTCTACCACCCATCTCCAGCCCATTCAGTATTTTATAGCCCAATCTCCTCTAACGCATCTCCTCTCTAAGGGAACAATACCAGGCTGGTCAGACCCTCATGGGAGAATTTCTCCAAGACTCAAATCATTCTTGTTGCTCCTTCATCTCTGAGCTCCCCCTAATTCCGCAGTACAGCAGGTGAGGTGAGATGGCCAGGACGGCACACAGTATCCAGATTCATGTTAAACGCCAAAAGGCTAGCAGTGATCACATGACTAACATAGTGAACATCAGTGTGACTGGGGTAGGACCTGAGGCTAAAATAGGGAAAGACCAAGTTAAGAATTTCTTAGACAAGTTAGATATTTTCGAGTCAGCAGGGTTTGGGGAAATACATCCTAGAATATTTAAGGAACTGGCTGAAGAGATCTCTGAGCCATTAACAATTATCTTTGAGAACTCGTGGAGGACAAGAGAGATCCCAGAGGCCTGGAAAAGGGCAAATATAGTACCTGTTTATAAAAAGGGGAATAAGGACAACCCAGAGAATTGTAGACCAGTCAGCTTAAATTCTATGCCCATAAAGGTAATGAACAAATAATCAAACAATCAGTTTGTAAGCACCTCAAAGATAAGGTGATAAGTAACAGTCAAAATGGATTTGTGAAGAACAAGTCATGTCAATCCAAGAAGCCTTGTGGACGAGGGGAAGCAGTATATGGGATATATCTCAACTTTACTAAGGCTTTTGATAGTCTCAGATGATCGTCTCATAAACAAACTAGGGATATAGATCATAGACGAACCAATGATAAGGTGGGTACACAACAGGTTGGAAAATGGTACTTGGAGAGTAGTTATCAATGGTTCACTGTCAAGCTGGAATGGCATACTGAGTAGGGTCCCATAAGGATCTGTTCTGGGTCTGATTCTAGTCAATACCTTGATAAATAATTTGGACAGTGGCATAGAGATCACGCTTATCAAGTCTGGGGATGGTGATACCAACCTGGGAGGGGTTGCAAGGGCTTTAGAGGATAGGATTAGAATTCAAAAAGATCTGACAAATTGGAGAAATGGTCTGAAATAAATTGGATGAAATTCAGTCAGGACAATGCAAGGTCTTCCACTTAGGAAGGAACAATCAATTGCACAAATACAAAATAGGCAATGACTGTCTAGGTAGGAGTACTGCGAAAAGGGATCTGGGGGTTCTAGTGGATCAGAAATGAAATATGAGTCAACAATCAGGGCCGGCTCTAGCCATTTCGCCGCCCCAAGCACGGCGGCACGCCGCGGGGGGCGCTCTGCTGCTCGCTGGTCCCGCGGCTCTGGTGGACCTCCTGCAGGCATCCCTGCTGAGGGTCCGCTGCTCCCGCGGCTCCGGTGGAACATCTGCAGGCACGCCTGCGGGAGGTCCACCTGAGCCGTGGGACCAGCGGATCCTCTGCAGGGACGCCTGTGGGAGGTCCACCGGAGCCGCCTGCCGCCCTCTCGGCAACCGACAGAGCGCCCTCCGCGGCATGCTGCCTCAAGCATGTGCTTGGCACACTGTGGCCTGGAGCCGTCCCTGTCAACAATGTAACACTGTTGCAAAAAAAAAAGCGAACATTCTGAGGTGTATTAGCCGGATCGTTGTCAGCAAGACACGAGATGTAATTATTCTTCTTTGAGTGATTGCTCATATCCATTCCAGTTAGGTGTGTGCGCCGTGCGTGCATGCTCGTCGGAAGATTTTTACCCTAGCAACTCCAGTGGGTCGGCAGGTCGCCCCCTGGAGTGGCGCCGCCATGGCGCTTGATATATACCCCTGCCGACCCGACCGCTCCTCAGTTCCTTCTTACCGCCCGTGTCGGTCGTTGGAACAGTGGAGCGCGGCTTAGCTGATCTCCACTTCCCTAGCTTCTTCTTGTTCAGTTGATCTCTTGTTGTATATAGTTAACTAGTCTATAGTGTAATTAGTTTTATAGTTCTTAGTTAGTTAGTGTATATAGTTTAGTGGGGTTCGGGCATTAGCCCTTCCCCGCACCCGGTGCCGGGGCCCATGCCCGGTTCACCGGGATTTAAACCATGCTCGGCCTGTAAGAAGCCGATGCCCACAAGCGATCCCCATGACTCTTGCCTAAAGTGCCTCGGGGAATTGCACATCTCCGATAAGTGCCGCATTTGCAAGGCCTTTAAGCCGCGGACTAAAAAGGAGAGGGACTTTCGCTTAAAGACTCTCCTTATGGAGGCACCCCTCAACCCTCCGTCCTCGGCACCGAGCGCTGACAGCGCTCCTCCGGCACCGGACCGCGCCGGCGCTGCCAAGACACCTCAGCACCGGCCTTCTCCGGCACAGGGACCTGATCGAAGACTCTCAGCTCCCACCACGCCTGCGATGCAGACTCGTTCAAATCGCTCTGCACCTACTCCTGCTGCAGCACCGACGACTGTGGTACCATCGACTCCGGTCCTGAGAGGGCCGTTGAGTCCGGTCCTTGAGAGTTCCCCGCCGAGGCCTGTGGTTGAGCTTACAGTCCCCTCCACACTGGAGACATTCGCCTCGGCCAGGGACCTTATTGCGATGACTGAGTCTGCCTTGCCTCAACCCCCGGCACCGCCGGTGCGGGTACTGCATTCCAGAGGCAAACCAGCCGCTATGAGACCTCCTTCGCTAGACTCGGCAAGCCGGCACCGATCTCGATCCAGGTCCCAGCACCACTCTCGGTCTCATGGACGGTCCCAGTCTCGACGCCACTCGCAGTCCCGGCACCACTCACCTATGCGGTACCAGTCGTCCTCGCGGCACCGATCCACCTCTCGTCGTGCCCGGTACTCTCGGTACTGCTCTGGCTCTAGGCACCGCTCCTGGCACTGAGAATCTCGCAGCCGGTCCTGCCGCAGACGTTCGAGATCCAGGTCGACCTCCCGGCACTGCGCTGGTTGCAGGTCCCGGTCTCGGTCTCGGCACCGGTATGATTCCCAGTACCGATCCCCGGCACTGAGGAGATCTCCAGCGACATGAGCAAAGGACTCATATCAGCCTCGTTCGGCTCCTCCATGGCCGTCCCGACACCCGTCCGTGTCTTCTTAGGCGGATAGTGCATACGCCCCAGACACCGACATGCCTGCTGCGTTATTCCATGAGCCCCAGCCTCAAGATCATGGACCGCAGCAGTGGGAGTTCTGGACGCCTTGGGCATACCATCAGGCCCAAGGCCCTCTCCCAGGTCCATCGTGCTCGACCGCTTCAGAACACAGGGTGCCGGAGGCCACGATTACCCGTCCTCCTCCTCCTCCTCCTATGGAGGAAGGGTTGACTCAACCTCAGGACTCTGAGCTCCCCAGGGAGACAGGCATGATCCACCAGGCAGAACCCTCATCAGACCCGCTCGTTCCAGGTCTCTCCTCTTCATCCTCCCCTGACAAGGCTGTAGCTGGAACCTCATCTGCCAGTCCTCCACCAATTGACCTCAGGGCCCACCAGGACCTCCTCAGGCGTGTTGCACAAAACATGAACTTGCAGGCCGAGGAGGTCCCGGAGGTACAGGACCCAGTGGTGGACATTTTGTCATCGGATCCCCCACTAGAGTGGCCCTCCCATTCATTAAGACCATACAAGCCAATGTCACTACGATCTGGCAGTCTCCGACCTCTGTTCCGCCTGCTGCGCGAGGTGTAGAGCGCAAATACATGGTACCCTCCAAGGGCTATGAATATCTGTCCATCCTCCTCCCTGCTCCCTCGTCGTCCAGTCGGTTAACGAGAGGGAGTGCCATGGCCAGCAGGCTCCAGCCCCTAAATCAAAGGACGCAAGGCGCATGGACTTGCTAGGGCGAAAAGTCTATTCCGCAGGGGCACTCCAACTCCGCGTGTCCAATCAGCAAGCCCTCCTTAGCTGCTATAGTTACAACACCTGGGCGGCAGCGGATAAATTTAAGGAGTTGCTTCCGCAGGACGCACGACAGGAGTTCTCGACGATCCTCGACGAAGGGAAAAAGGTGGCGAGAACTTCCCTCCAGGCTTCCCTGGACGCCGCAGACTCAGCTGCCAGGACTCTGGCCTCTGGCGTGACTATGCGCCGTATCTCGTGGCTGCAGGTCTCCGGCCTCCCCCCGGAGCTCCAACACACTATTCAGGACCTTCCATTTGAGGGCCAAGGGCTGTTTTCGGATAAAACTGATCCTAGGCTGCAGAGCCTAAAAGACAACAGGGTCATTATGTGCTCATTAGGAATGCACATGCCGGTAACTCAGCGCAGGCCCTTCCGACCCCAACTGCACCGCCCTTACCCTCAGCCCCGGCAGAGACAAGACTTTGCCAGACGGCGAGGCAGAAACGGTCGCTGAAGGCAATTGGGCAACCAAGGGGGCCAGAACCAAAGCTCCTCCAAGCCTTCCTCAGGGCCAAAACCTTCCTTTTGAAAGTGCGCCCAAGGGCGTTGTACCAGTTTCTTTAAAGGATCCATCCCCTCCTTTTTCCAACCGTCTTTCCTTTTTCCTCCCTGCATGGTCCCAGCTAACATCAGATCGTTGGGTCTTACGCATGCTGGAACTTGGATACCACCTCCAATTTATTTCAAACCCCCCCCTTTCCACCCCCCTCCCTCGTCCCTCTTCAGGGACCCCTCTCACGAGCAACTCCTCCTACAGGAGGTGCAAACGCTCCTCGCCAAAGGGGCCATAGAGGAGGTACCAGAGCACGAGCGGGGCAAGGGGTTTTACTCCCGCTACTTCCTAATCCCCAAGGCAAAGGGAGGTCTCAGACCTATCCTCGATCTGCGGGAACTCAACAGATACATGATAAAGTTGAAGTTCCGTATGGTATCCCTGGGGACCATTATCCCATCCCTGGATCCTGGAGACTGGTATGCCGCCCTCGACATGCAAGATGCCTACTTCCACATAGCCATCTTCCCACCTCACAGGAGGTTCCTCCAGTTCGTGGCCAACCGCCAACATTTTCAGTTCGCGGTCCTCCCGTTCGGCCTCTCTGCAGCCCCAAGAGTATTCACCAAATGTATGGCTGTAGTCGCCGCCCACCTTCGCCGCAGTCGGATACACGTATTTCTGTATCTAGACGACTGGCTCATCCGCGGGACCTCCGAGGCGCGAGTCCTCAGTCATGTCCGCATTGTCAAGGACCTTTTCGTACATCTAGGTCTAATGATCAATGTGGAAAAATTGAGTCTGATCCCCACTCAGAGGACAGAATTTATTGGTGCCACCCTGGACTCCACTCTTGCCAAAACCTGCCTACCACTGTCACGGTTCCAGACTACGGCAGCCATCATCCAGAGGCTGCAAGCGGCGCCGTTGACTTTGGTGCGCACTTGCCTCGCTCTCCTGGGCCATGTGGCAGCCTGTATGTTCGTAACGAACTACGCAAGACTGCGCCTCCGGCCCCTCCAGTCGTGGCTCAACTCACAGTACCGCCCAGCCAGGGATCCTATGGACATGGTCGTCACCATTCCCCCGAACGTCCTCGACTCCTTCAAGTGGTGGCTGGATCCCTCCATGGTGTGTGCGGGGCTCCCGTTCCATCCATCCCAGCCCTTGGCATCCCTGACAACGGACGCATCATCCCTGGGTTGGGGGGCTCACCTCGGGCACCTACGCACCCAGGGCCTTTGGTCATCTCAAGAGCTGACCCTCCACATCAACATCCGGGAGCTGAGAGCGGTCCGCCTTGCTTGCCAGACGTTCCGACAACACTTACAGGGCCGTTGTGTGTCAGTATTCACCAACAACACAACGGCCATGCACTATATAAACAAGCAGGGTGGCACGAGATCTTCACCCCTGTGTCAAGAGACCTTACGACTCTGGGACTTCTGCATAGCCCATTCTATACACCTCATCGCGTCCTTTCTCCCGGGAGTTCGGAACACGCTGGCGGATCGCCTCAGCAGATCCTTCCTTTCCCACAAATGGTCCCTTCGCCTAGACGTTGCTCTTTCGCTCTTCCGGAGGTGGGGGTTTCCCCGGATGGACCTCTTTGCGTCCTGCGGGAGCAGGAAATGCCAGACGTTCTGCTCCTTTCAAGGCCTCTCACGGGTTCAGTGGCGGATGCCTTCCTTGTACCGTGGATGATGCACCTGCTCTGTGCCTTTCCACCATTTCCGCTCGTCCACAAGGTCCTACTGAAAGTACGCAGGGACAAAGCCCACTTGATCATGATAGCTCCAGCATGGCCTCGGCAGCACTGGTACACCATGCTACTAGACCTATCCATAGCCGACCCAGTCCCCCTACCTCTTCACCTGGACCTGATCACTCAGGACCACGGCAAGCTGTGTCACCCGGACCTTCAGTCCCTCCACCTCACAGCATGGCTCCTGCGTGGCTGACCCAGTCTGAGCTGTGTTGCGCTACACCAGTGAAACAGGTGGTCCTGGGTAGCAGGAAACCTTCCACTAGAGCGACATATTTGGCCAAGTGGAAGCATTTCGCATGCTGGTGCGCAGAGCGGAACTTTCTTCCCACCGAGGTCTCCATTTCCAACATCTTGGATTACCTCTGGTCCCTTAAACAACAGGGCCTGGCCGTATCATCTCTGAGGGTCCATTTGGTGGCCATCTCTACCTTCCACTCAGGGGAGGATGGCCGCTCGGTATTCTCTCACCCGATGGTGTCTAGATTCCTTAAGGGCCTGGAGCACCTCTACCCCCAGGTACACCGCCCTGCCCCTACATGGGACCTTAACCTGGTTCTTGCCAGATTCATGTCCGACCCATTCGAGCTGTTAGCAACTTGCTCCCTTCTCTACCTCTCATGGAAAACCGCTTTCCTGGTGGCCATCACTTCAGCGAGACGAGTCTCGGAGCTTCAGGGCTCATGGTAGATCCCCCGTATACTGTGTTCCACAGGGACAAGGTGCAGTTGCGACCACATCCAGCCTTTCTCCCCAAAATGGTATCGGCCTTCCATGTTAACCAAGAGATCTTCCTACCTGTCTTCTTCCCAAAACCACATTCATCTCGCAGGGAGCAGCAACTACACTCCTTAGACATCCGTAGAGCACTCGCTTTTCATATCGAGCGAACTAAGCCATTTTGCAGAACCCCCAACTCTTTGTGGCGGTGGCTGAGCGTATCAAGGGCCTACCCATCTCCTCGCAGCGGATTTCCTCCTGGGTAACGTCGTGCATCCGCGCCTGCTATGACTTGGCTCACGTCCCCTCGGGCCACGTGACTGCGGGCTCAGGCCTCATCGGCTGCTTTCCTTGCTCACATGCACATTCATGAAATCTGTCGCGCAGCGACCTGGTCCTCGGTCCACGTCTTTGCCTCCCACTATGCCCTGGTTCAGCAGTCTAGGGATGACGCAGCCTTCGGTTCCGCAGTGTTACACTCTGCGACATCTCACTCCGACCCCACCACCTAGGTAAGGCTTGGGAATCACCTAACTGGAATGGATATGAGCAATCACTCGAAGAAGAAAAGACGGTTACTCACCTTTGTAATTGCTGTTCTTCGAGATGTGTTGCTCATATGCATTCCACACCCGCCCTCCTTCCCCACTGTCGGAGTAGCCGGCAAGAAGGAACTGAGGAGCAGTCGGGTCGGCAGGGGTATATATCCAGCGCCATAGCGGCACCACTCCAGGGGGCGACCCTGCTGACCCACCTGGGTTGCTAGGGTAAAAATCTTCCAATAAGCGTGTATGCGCAGCACGCACACCTAACTGGAATGGATATGAGCAACACATCTCAAAGAACAGTTACAAAGGTGAGTAACCGTCTTTTCTGCTCTACTCAGCACTGAAAAGGCTTCCACTGGAGTACTGAGTCCTCTTCTGAGCATCACACTTCAGAAAAGGTGTGGACAAATTAGAGAAAGTCCAGAGAAGAGCAACAAAAATGATATGACCTATGAGGAAAGATTGAAAACATTGGATTTGTTTAGTCTGGAGAAGAGAAGACTGAAGGGGGCCATGATAACTGTCTTCATGTCTGTAAAAGGTTGTTATAAAGAGGAGGGTGACAAACTGTTCTCCTTGTCCACTGAGGACAGGACAAGAGCCAAAAACTTCAGCAGGGGAGGTTTAGGTTGGACATTAGAAAAAACTTCCTAACTATCAGGGTGGTTGAGCACAGGAACAAATTACCTAGGGAGGTTGTGGAACCTCCATCATTGGAGATTAAGAACAAGTTAGACTGGGGTGGGCAAACTTTTTGGCTCGAGGGCCACATCTGGGTATGGAAATTGTATGGCGGGCTGTGAATTCTTACAAAATGGCGGTTGAGGTGCAGGAGGGGATGAGGGCTCTGCGATGGGGCCAGAAAAGAGGAGTTCAGGGTGCGGGAAGGGGCTCAGGGCTGGGGCAGGGGGGTGGGACGCAGAAGTGGGGGGTGGCCCTGGCTGGGGGTGTGGGCTGTGGGGCTGGGGATGGCGGGCTTGCGGTCTAGGAGGGTGTTTCAGGCTGGGACTGAGGGGTTCGGAGGGTGGGAGGGGGATCAGGGCTGGGGCACCGGGGGGGTGAGGGCTCTGGCTAGGGGGGGTTGGGCTCTGAGGTGGGACCAGAAATGAGAAGTTCAGGGTGCAGGTCGGGGCTCTGGGCTGGGGCAGGGTGCTGGGTGTGGGAGAGTGAGGGCCCCGAGCTTGGCGTGCAAGCTCTGGGGTGGGGTTGGGGATGAGGGGCTTGGGGTCTAGGAGGGTGCTCCAGGCTGGGACTGAGGGGTTTGGAGGGCAGGAGGGGGATCAGGGCTGGGGCAGGGGGTTGGGGCATGTGAGGGAGTCAGGGATGCAGGCTCAGGCAGCACTTACCTCAGCAGCTCCTGGAAGCAGCTGCATGTCCCCCCTCCACTTTCTATACAGAGGCGCAGCCAGGCAGCTCTGTGTGCTGCCCTGCCCACAGGCGTTGCCCCTGCAGCTCCCACTGGCTGCAGTTCCTGGCCAATGGGAGCAGTGAGGGCGGCGCCTGTGGGCGTGGCAACACGCAGAGCCCCCTGGCTGCCCCTATACATAGGAGCCAGAGGGGGGACATGCCACTGCTTCCGGGAGCCACAGCACACGTGCATCCTGAGCAGGAACGTGAGAGCTGGATTAAATCGGCTGGCGGGCCAGAGGTGGCCTGCGGGCCATAGTTTGCCCACCCTGGGTCAGACAAACCTGTCAGTGCTGGTCTGTATAATACCGAGTCCTGCCTCAGTGCAGGGGACTGGACTAGATGACCTAGCAAAGTCCCCTCCAGTGCTACATGTCTAGGATTTTGTATATTTTTAAGGCCAGAAGGGTACTACTGTGATCATTTAGTCTGACCACCCAGAGTGTAGGCCACAGACCCTCACCCTGTAATTTCTGCGGTAAGCCCACATGGAACTTCTGTTTGAGCTACGGTGCCTCTTTGACAAAGAGATCCACTCTTCATTTAAGGCTTCGAGTGATGGAGAATCTACCACAATCCTCCGTAAGTTGTTCAGGTGGTTAATTACCCACACTTAGGCCTCATCCACACTGCTACTTTTCAGCATTGCAACTTTCTCACTCGGGGGGGTGAAAAAACACCCCCTGAGCGCTGCAAGTTTCAGGGCTGTAAAGTGGCAGTGTAGACAGTGCACCAGCGCTGGGAGCTGTGCTTCCAGCTCTGATAGCTACTCCCCTCGTGGGGGCGGGTTTTTACAGCGCTAGGAAAGCTCTCTCCCAGCGCTGTGCCATGACTGCCCAGCCACGTTAAAGCAACATGCCCGTAGAAAAAACTGCTCCTCATCTCTAGCTTTAGCATTCAGCCACTGATCCCATTTTGCCTTTGTCTGCTAGATTAACGAGCCCTCTGCTCCCCATGCAGGCAGCAACCAATTGCGATACATCCCCTCTTATCCCTCTCTTGGATAAACTGCATAGATCGAGCTTCTTAAGCCTCTCACTATGAAGGCAGGTTTGCCAGGACTTCGAATCGTTGTACCTCTTCTCTGACTCCCTTCCAGACTTTAACGTTCTTTTTGAAATGCAGACACCAGACCTGGCCATGCTTCAGGGACATTGGTAGAGGTGGATGTTCTGGTCTCCAGGTAGGGGCAGACTCACACTTTGGGCCCCATGTCTGGCATGCGTCAGGGGCACTGGTGCTGCTCCCAGATCCCCATTCTCAGGAGCAGCAGAATCAGTGAAATGAACAGACATGAACACTGAGTGCTTTGTTTGGAGAGACCTGACTGCACACAGCAGGGAGGCCTGGATCCCCAACAGAGGCCACCTTGGGGAGTCAGTCTGTGCTCTCACTGCTGCTGTAGCTTCCTTTTTCTGGAGCGAGCAGTGCAAACCAGCTGCCGAGTCTTGCATTCGTCTCTGCCAATCCACATTGTACAGGAAAGGGGCCAGGATACATGTGTGACCCAAAGGCAAGGCATGCTGAGCTGTAAACCAGGAGAACGTGAGTTCTAAGCCCAGCTCTTCCACTGGTGCAAATATATTATTGTCCTTCACAACCACTAGTAACCCATGGCACACACCACAACCTAGACGAGGGCAACTAGCATCCACCTGGTTTACAGAGAACTAGGAGGTTCCACCAGATCTCTACAGATAGGCCTAGGCCCAGAATCCACGTGCTTAATATGACAGACCCAAATCTCATCCACTTTGCCCTGCAGCCTTTCTGAAGCAATGTGCTAAATGCATGTGTAACCCCACTGATGCAGTGCGGCTTGGTGTCACTCCTTCATGGTACATCCCATATGGAGGATTCTGAGGATAGGGTTACCCTGCAAAAAGAAATGAGCCGCACCTCTGGCAGTACGTCTCAGTGCCCGGATCAACGAACTGTCGCTGGCAGGGCTCCGGCTCTGGGGCTAACGATAGCAGCGCAGACATTCAGATTTCGGCTGGAGCCCAGGCTCTGAAATCCAGTGAAAGGGGGTGGGGGTCCCAGAGCCAGCTCCAGCCCAAGCCCAGATGTCTACACAGCTGTTTTCAGCGCCAAAGGCCAAGCTCACATCAGTTGACCTGGGCTGAGACTCACTGTTGCGGAGGGGGTTTGCAGTGTGGACATAACCTGAGTCTGTTACTACTTCCATGCTAATGGAGCTGGTTGTGCTTTTAGAGCCAAGCCTTGAGTTCAGTCCTTGTGGACAACTCAAGACTGAAGCATAGTTGTTTGGCTGTGATGTCTAGAACCACCACATCATGCTCTGTCCCCAGTAACCCTGATACCCAGCATCCCACCAGCTCCCAAACACTCATGGAATTGTGACAATGTGTCCTGGCTTGCTCCATGGGCTGACCCACACAGAGGATATTAGCAAGCTTTCCTCACCCTTCATCCCCCAGAGCTGGGGAAGTCTATGTGGTGGATCTGCAACTCATGGGTTCAAACTCTGTTAATGACTCTCACAGTGTGAGGACTCTGCAATTAGTATTGTTATTTTGTATTGCAAACCATCCTACGGGGAGATACATCTGGATGGTGTGTTAACATTTGTTTTACTGGTGTAGTTTTAGGGTTTGTATTTTGTTTAATGAGAACTGTCCCTCTAAGAAGGTAGGACATTTAATTGTGCAGTGGGTTTGCTAGCGACTGAGTGCACTGGTGGGAGGCATTGCCTGTGTGTGCAGAGAGAAGACTCTGCCTGTGTGAGCTGCAGAAAAGTCTGCACTTGAACTGATCTTTCCAGACAGCAGACTCACTCTCCAAGGGGTAGCAATAGTACGTACAGGGCCTGGCTGCTTCAGGATAGTGCTAATGAGCTCCGGAGCCTCTCTCCTGCAGGGAACCCATCTGAATCCCACCTGGCTCAGGAGGGACTGGCAGCAGGTCCCATCTAAGGGCCCTGTCTGAGATGAGTTTGAGGATCTCCGCTCCCATGACACACACTCATCCCTGTGCTTTACACTGGCTGGCAGACTCAGCAGAACAGCCAAGACACGCTGTGCTCGGAGACTGGATTACCCCTGAGACCCAAGGGGGAAGGCAGGTGTGTGTTGGCAGGAGATGGGGAGGCCTGAGAGCAGGCATGGCAGGGCTGGTGCCCATGGACAGCTGGGGGTCAGTGGGCTGGCACTGGGTCAGTGCTGTTTGGACAGTAGGTCGAAGTTCTCTGGAGTAGTGTTATCCTTCCCTGACCTGATACTGTGTTTGATTGCTGAGCCAAACCTATGGCAGAGAGTTGTGCACCTTGTCTTTCCCCTCCCAGCAGCCCACCTGCACCCTGCTGCTCACCCATCCCGCTGGGCCTCCTTCTTCTCCAGGTCCTGGATGACATCCAGCAGCATCTTGATGGTTTGTTGGCTGGTCTCCAGCACCCCTTCCAGGGACTGCAGCTGTGACTGTAGGTCCCCCATTTGCCCAGGCCCCACACCCACATGTCCCCGAGATGTTAGGAAATGCTCATCCCCCTTGGACAGACCCACTTGCCCTTTGGCTGCAACCACCAATTGCAGAAGGTCCTGAACCTGGTGCAGAGTCTCCAGCTGCTTGGCCGTCAGACAGGGCTCACCCAGCGGCTCGTTGCTCCAGGGGGCCCCTGGAGTCCGGGTGAATTGCTGTGTCCTTGGGGGGTGCCCTTGGCTGGATGTGGAGGTCAGTTGCTGAGGCTCCTCCAAGTTCATGAGGCCACACTCAGTCTGGGTGGCCTTCAGCTGGCTGCAGACGCTGGGCCTTGCAGCCACAGATTGGGCCCATCCACTGCTGGGAGCCTGGTGGCTGAGGGTGGCTGGTGTCTTCTTCAGCATGGTGGCTGTAGTACTGGGCAGGCTTGGTGGTGGCAGGACTGTGCTGGGGATGTGGTTTGAAGGGAGGCAGCTGGGGCTGGCCCAGGACGAGCTGTGTTGCTGCTGCAGGGCAGCAGTGGGCCCTCTTTGGGAGGGACACTGAGCTGGTTGGCCGAGCCCATGGCTGCCAGCCACGTGGTTATGAGCAGGCTGGGATGGCAGGTCCTGCTCAGACTGGCTCCTGCTTTGAGGCCGTGGCTCTGCTGGTGGCCCAGGCTGTCCACATGGCACAGAGGGAGGGCGCAGGGGACATGGAGCAGGGGCATCATGGCTGTCCTTAGGGCTCCCACAGTTCCTGGTGTATGCAGGGGGCTGGGAGGAGCAGAGGCCGGGGCTGGGCGCTGGTGGGCAGCCCTTTTGCTGGGAGGTATAGTTGGCAGCGGTACACCTGATGGTCCCTGGATAAGGTGGGCAAGGAGCCCTGGGCGGTGGAGTCAACCCGTGGCACAAAGTGGCATGTGGAGTGGGGCCTGGCTGCCCCTCTCTGCTGGTGTGCTGGGCGAGGGGGGAGGCAGGGAGGTGGTTGTGTGCAGAAAGGCTGGTGAGGATGCAGTGGGGGAGATCCCCGCTGGCTCTGGTGGAGGCGGGAGCCCTGGCTGGGCCCCAGCAGCCTGTCTGGCTCTTGCTGGGCTCCCAGGCAGCGGCCAGCACCTCCTGCTGGGCAAAGTCGCAGGCGCTCTTGCTGCGGACACGGGAGGCTGGGAATTGCTGCTGGAGGCTGGGGGAGGTCTGGATGGCCGTGCTCAGACACACCTTGCTGGGCACAGGCAGCGTCAGTGAGCACGGCTTGGCCTGGTGCCAGCCCCACTGGGCGTCCGAGGCACAGCTTGCCACCAGCTCAGGGGACTCCCTGGCAGGCGTCGAGGCACATGGGGTGTTGGTGTCAGGTGTGGCTGTTGGCTCCTGCGGGGGGCTCACCTCCTCCCCAGGCTTGCCATCCAGCAGGTCCTTGAAGCGTACCTGCTGGGGGCGGTTGCGTCGGTGCTTGAGGCGGGTCTCGATGTTGGGCGAGTCGCGGTTGAGCAGCACCGAGCGTACGGTCATGGCTTTCTCCTGGCTGCCCTCATTGCTCCGAGCCAGGCAGGGGCTGGTCTCCTTACTGACCATCTCGTGCCGCCTGGCCCGGCCCGGCCCTGCCCTCAGGCCCCAGGCCCCACTCCCATGCTCCTCCTCCCTGCTGCTTGGGAAGCTGCAGTACACGCGCTGCAACCTGGCAGAGGGAGCATCTCCTCTCCCTGTCAGAGCTGCAGCTGGGGCCCCGTGCTAAGGGCTGCCTGTGGCTTGGCCAGGGGGCCAGCTGGCTTCATCCTCTGCTGCTTGTGGGTCTTGCTGATGGGATAGCGACCAGAAGGAAAGCTGAACAGGAGGAGCAGTGACGAGGCTTCTTGGCATGCTGTCCTTCCTGTCCTTTGCCCCTAAAGCTTCTGACAAAGTGCCCCTGCACAGCTGGCCCTGGCTGGCCCTGAGCCTGGCCTGGGGCACCAGGAGCCCATTCTCCTGGCTGCTTTTCCGTCTTAGTCACCCCCAGGGTTGGCCCCCCTGGGGGCAGGATGGCAGCAGGTCCAGGCCCAGCTCATGGCTCCCATGCTCCCTTGGACCTGCGGAGACAGAGAGACTGTGTGACCATGGAGCCAGCACAGGAGCTGCAGCACGTCTCCTCTCACGTTCCCTCCCAAGGGTAGCAAACTTTCTAGCACACTTGGCTGCCTCCACATGGAGTTGCTGGCCCCTTTCGAGCCCTCCCTCTCAGCTCAGGCAAGATCACAAATCCAAAGAGACAAGCTTTGATCTCCAGCGCTGCCTCTTCAGCAAAAAGGAACAAGGAAGCCCCTTTAGCATAAACATGCTATAAGTTCACAGCTTGATTCAATCAGAAGAAACTGTTAAAAATAGCTCTGCCACATTGGGGCTCTGTGCAGGGCAGACAGGCTATGCCAGGGAGCCAGCTTCATGCAGGGCAGTGATGGGCCAGGGTCCTGGGGACAGGGAGCCAGCTCCCCGTGGGGCAGTGATGGGCCAGGGTCCTGGGGGCAGGGAGCCAGCTCCCCGTGGGGCAGTGAGCCAGCTCCCCGTGGGGCAGTGACGGGCCAGGGTCCTGGGGGCAAGGAGCCAGCTCCCCGTGGGGCAGTGACGGGCCAGGGTCCTGGGGGCAGGGAGCCGGCTGCCCGTGGGGCAGTGACGGGCCAGGGTCCTGGGGGCAGGGAGCCGGCTCCCCGTGGGGCAGTGACGGGGCAGGGAGCAGGCTCCCCGTGGGGCAGTGACGAGCCAGGGTCCTGAGGGCAGGGAGCCGGCTCCCCATGGGGCAGTGACGAGCCAGGGTCCTGGGGGCAGGGAGCCGGCTCCCCGTGGGGCAGTGACGGGCCAGGGTCCTGGGGGCAGGGAGCCGGCTCCCCGTGGGACAGTGACGGGCCAGGGTCCTGGGGGCAGGGAGCCGGCTCCCAGTGGGACAGTGACGGGCCAGGGTCCTGGGGGCAGGGAGCCGGCTCCCCGTGAGACAGTGACGGGCCAGGGTCCTGGGGGCAGGGAGCCGGCTCCCCGTGGGGCAGTGACGAGCCAGGGTTCTGGGGGCAGGGAGCCAGCTCCCCGTGGGGCAGTGACGAGCCAGGGTTCTGGGGGCAGGGAGCCAGCTCCCCGTGGGACAGTGATGAGCCGGGGTCCTGGGGGCAGGGAGCCAGCTCCTCGTGGGCAGTGACGGGCCAGGGTCCTGGGGGCAGGGAGCCAGCTCCTCGTGGGGCAGTGATAGGACAGGGTCCTGGGGGCAGGGAGCCAGCTCCCCGTGGGGCAGTGATGAGCTGGGGTCCTGGGGGCAGGGAGGCAGCTCCCTGTGGGGCAGTGACGGGCCAGGGTCCTGGGCTCCCCATGGGGCAGTGATAGGCCAGGGTCTTGGGTGCAGGGAGCCAGCTCACACGAAACATGGCAAATGGGCCAGTGAGAAAATGTGCATCATCCCTGAGCCAAGGGCCTTCCTGCTGCTCCACAGAGGGCACTGCTGGCAGGTCAGCAGGCATCCAAGAGCTGCATCTGTTTCCCTGTCTTGAATACAAAGAGGCAGCCTGTGCGAACTGCAAGTCCCTGCATGGTGCTCTTCCGAGTGGAAGGTGTCCAGGCCCTGCTCTTCCACAACAGGGCACCCTCTCCCCATCAATTCTGCTGCTGCCCCTCAGTCTCAGCCTGCCGCTCCCTCTCCTCAGTCCTGAACTTCAGTCCCCCGGCTACTCCAGGGCTGGGCGCCCTGCCTGCAGCCCCCCTTATTCCCCCGGCTACTCCAGGCCTGGGCGCCCTGCCTGCAGCCCCCCTTATTCCCCCGGCTACTCCAGGCGTGGGCGCCCCTGCCTGCAGCCCCCCTTATTCCCCCGGCTACTCCAGGCCTGGGCGCCCCTGCCTGCAGCCCCCCTTATTCCCCCGGCTACTCCAGGCCTGGGCGCCCTGCCTGCAGCCGCCCCTTATTCCCCCGGCTACTCCAGGCCTGGGCGCCCTGCCTGCAGCCCCCCTAATTCCCCCGGCTACTCCAGGCCTGGGCGCCCTGCCTGCAGCCCCCCTTATTCCCCCGGCTACTCCAGGTGTGGGTGCCTGGGACAATCCGTAAAGCAATCTGCTCTCGAGGAGCAGGGACTCTTCCAACTCAGCTCGTTGGGATTTCACTCAGAGACCTCCTCCTACCACCATCAGCTGGAGGCTCTAGGCTTGCCGTGCGCTGTATCTAAATGGCATGGCAGAGAATCCTCCTCTGCCCTCGCTTCGGGAACTACAGTGTGTGTCCAGAGTTAGGCCCCTGTCACTCCTCGTGTCAGAGGCAACTGGAGTCACTGGCCACTGCAGGGCCCTTGGTTCTGTTTCTGTAAGCAATGGTAGATACAGCCCAGCCCGGGGCAGGGCAGGAGAGTGCCCTATGGTCCATTTCACAATGCTGCACCCACTCACGCACACGCTTCACAGCGTGGGCACCTACACGTCTTCCCTGCCACATCAGCTCTGTCATGAGCACACACGCTCCCCCACCCTGTGATCCCACATCACGCCCAGGCATACATCTCCGGCCACACCCTGTACCAACTCCAGTCTCCTCCGCTCTCACGCCTCCCCTCTGCTCCAGCCAGGGTTCCCCACTCCTTCCCGCATGCAGCACATCACAGCGCATGCTCAGCAGCCCTGCTTGAGGTGCCCTCTGCCATCCTCCAGACACCCCAAGGGGTATGGAAGAGAACTGCTTTGGAGCTGTGGGGAGAGTTAGAAGCCACTAACACGCCGGGAGCAACGCTCCTTTGCCGTGCAATTCAGGCTGTGTCTACACGGCCACTTTCAGCGCTAAAACTTTAGTCGTTCAGGGCTGTGAAAAAACAACCCCCGTGTGACACAAGTTTTAGCACTGAAAAGCACCAGTATAGACAGAGCTTTATTGCTGGGAGCCGCACTCCTGCCGCTTGTTCGGGGTGATTATTTTTTATAGCCGAGAGAGCTCTCCCCGGGCGATACAGCGGGACTGTGCTGCCGCTACCGCGCGGTGACATGGCCAGTGGAGACATACCCAAAGTGTCCCTAATGTCCAAGGTCTGTGAATATCCAGAGGTGCCTGCTGAGCAACTCCAAAAGTCCTGCCCCCCTCCCCCCGGCACACCCCTTCCTCAGCACCCTTTGAGTGCTGCTGCCTTGTTCCCTACCGCATGTGGGCAAGGCTGGGCCTGGCATAGAAGGGATCACCCCCTGCAGCTCGCATTCGGGCCCTGCTCCCTAGAGCACACCCTGTGCTGCTCCCCAGTGCCTCATCTGGGAACTGCACAGCGGGATTGCTGCCCTGTTTTGAGATGGCAACGCAGCACGTGCACGGTGCTGCAGCCACATCCCTTACAGCTCGTTCTTCTGTAACCAAGCTGCCGACTCAGCAGAGTGGCCCAGAGTTAACAGGTGCTGAGAACAAGCAAAGTTCCCAGGTGCTGAGTGAGCTGGATTCCCGATCCCTCCCCCAGAAAGCCGCAAGCTGCACAACTCAGAGCTTAGCAAAACCAAACCAGAGTAGGGAGGGAGCTGCCCAGTCCCTCCCATCTTGAGGCTTTCCCTTCTGGAGTGGTGGAGGGTGGTGCCCACAGCCAGCCTGCCACCTGGCACTTGATGCAGCAGCTTTCTGCTCAGCATTCTGCTCAATGCGCCGCCCAGCCAGACGCCCAGTCACAGGGCAATTTCCTTTCCTGCTCTTGGAGCTGTGCCCAGACAGGGAGATGCTTGTAAGGCAGAACACGGTGAAGACACAATGGATGGGACACCTAGTTAGTATGGACAGCAACAGGTTGGAGAGAGTCATTACTCAAGGGACAGAGTGAGCTGCAGCCTCCTTCCACAGCGCCCAGCACGCTGCTGTTCCCGAGAGCTGCAGGGTGAGAGCCAGCCAGAGTCCAGTACAGCCCAGAGGCAGGAGGGGTTCAGGCAATGCTGCCTAATGAAAGTGAGAACCCCCCATAACCACCCCGCTCTGGAGAAGGAAAGGGGGAACACTGCACACACTGGCTGCCCTGGGAGCACTCATTCAGGGTTTATACACAGACCCCACCTCCCAAAGGCAACCCCGAGCTTCCCTGTGTGTTTCTGGCTGCATCTCCTGAGCACAGCACAGCTGGCAGGAGGCACTGGGCATGTGCCCTCAGTGGGACAGGGCTGCAGGACTCAGGCCATGCTGTCCTCGGGATGCCAAATAGGAGGGGGAGTGGCTGCAGGGGGAAGGGTCACTATGAAGCTTGCCATAACAAACTGATGGCTCCATCCAGTGCATGGAGCCAAGGGCTGGGAACCCCTGCCAGGGAGGCCCCGTTTACTCTGGAAGGCCATTTTCTAGTCTCTGTCTGAGCTTAAGCCATGGCAGGTGCCTGCTGTGGACAGGTCAAGCCAGAGCTTGGGCTCTACCAACTCCCCCAGGGGCACCCAGCAGGCCTGTGGACACTAAGACAGTCTCCTGAGTCCCAGTCCAGTGTGATCCACTTGCATTTGCTAACTTGAGTGCTTGACTTAGCAACCTCATGGATGCTCTTGTCACATAGATCTGTGTTTTTAAAAAAGCTGAAATGCCCTCCTGTGACCATAGCAACCTGCTGGGATTCTAGCAAGAGAAGCTGGTAGGTCCTTTTCGTCCCTTGAGCCTGTTAGATCCACTCTGCTCAGGGACTCCCCTTCAGCAGCTGAGCTGGGCCTCTCAGGCTGGTGGTAAAGCCTGGTGAGGGAGCAGAGTCACTACCCCACTGTCATGGTGAGGGAAGGGCCACGCTAGAACCCAGGGCTGGGGTGCGGGGCTGTAGTCAATACATTGGGAGGGGAGTGCTAACTCAGCAATCTGTCACACTGGTAACGGCTTTGTTCTCTCCCTGTAAGAGCCTGGGGACCCCAGTCAGGGAGCAGAGTCCTATCGTGCAGTACAGTCCATGCCCCAGAGAACTCAGGCTGCGCATCAGACAGGACGTGACAGGAGCTTGGATGAGAGATGGGGGTAGCACTGATTGCCGTGACCCCTCCCCGACTCATGTCACATCAGTACTAGGATACAAGTGACACGAGATGGAGGAAGTCATTGCAACCAGTAGTAAGCACTTATCGAAATCACAAATGCCCCACAGAATGGGTCAGTGAAGCACAGTGTGGGAATTGAGGGCAGGTCTAGCAGCGGGGCTGCCAGGTGGGATCAAGGGGCACTGGCAGAGTTAGGTGTCGGAAAGTTTTCACAGGACCTGCCCTTGTCTGTATAATGGCGTAGCTGATGCGTCTCCTTTGAGTTCTGTCTGCACAGAGGGCCCTCTGTACTATAGTCATCACTCCCTCAAGAGCAGTGACCACGGAAGCTGTGCATACTGCCCCGATGAGATACGTCGACACAGCATTCTGGAGCGAGTGGGAGTGACCCCCCAGCCCGGGTCCACAGACATGGTCAAGTGGGGCTCATGCTAGCGCTCTAGAAATAGCTGCGTACACAGAGCACTGAAGATGCAGCTCACGCTCTGAAGCCCACCCCCACCCTAGGCGTCAGAGCACTGGAGAAAGCTAGGTGATTATAGGTCTGTCAGCCCCACACTGATCCAGGGCACAGTAATGGAATAGCAGATAGAGGGCTCAGATGGGAAAGAAAGGAAGGTAACAGACAATAAGCACAGCTGTATGGAAGACAGATCCTGACTGACGTGGGATCTTGTTTTGATGAGATTAGAAGTTTGGTTGATTAAGGTAATAGTGTTGTACTACACTTAGACTTGGTACAACATGACATTTTGATTAAGAAACCAGAATGACACAAAATCAACATGGCACACATTAAATTCATTAAAAACTGGTTAACTAATAGGTCTCAAAATGTAATTGTAAATAGAGAATCATCACTGAGCAGGTGTGTTTCTAGTGCAGTCCCACAAGGATCAGTTCTTGGCCCTCTGCTATTTAATATTTTAATCAATAACTTAGAAGAAAAACTCACCGCTGATGAAATTTGCAGATGACACAAAGATTGGGGGGAGGGGTGTGAAACGAGCAGTGCAGAGGACAGGTCACTACAGCAATCTAAGATGGGCACAACTAAACAATGTGTTTTAAATATGGCCAAATGCGAAGTCATACGTCTAGGAACAAAGGGTGCAGCCATACTGACATGATGGGGGAGTCTATGCTGAGAAGCCGTGACTCTGAAAATAACTTGGGGACTTCAGGTGCATAATCAACTGAGCACGAGGTCCCAGTGTGACGCTGTGGCCAAAAGGGCTAGTGTGAGCCTTGGATGCACGAACAGGGGACTCTCAAGTAGGAATAGGGATATTATATTCCCCCTGTATTCGGCATTGTCGCAACCACTGCTGTAATAACGTGTACAGTTCTGGTGTCCGCGGGTCAAGAAGGGTGTTGATAAATTGGAGAGGGGACAGAACATTTAAAGAATTGGAAAGTGTGCCTTATAGTGACTGATCTCCTTAAGTCAAGCTCTGAGGAATACCAAGGAGAAGGTTATGGGATGATTTGATCACAGACTACAGGTACCTACATGGGGAACAGAAATTTGACAGCAGACGGCTCTTCAGTCTCGCAGAGAAAAGGTCTAACACGATCCAATGGCTGGAGGTTGAAGCTAAATGAATTCAGACTGGAAATAAAGTGCTAATTTTTAACAGTGGGGGTAATTAATCACTGGAACGATTTACCAAAGGTCTTGGTGGATTCTCCGTCACTGGTTATTTTAAAATCAAGATCTCATGTGTTTTTATAAAAGATCTGCCCTAGCTCAATCAGAAATTAATTCAGGAAAGTCTTATGGCCTGTGTTATGCAGGAGGTCAGACTAGAGATGAACACAGTGGCCGTGTTATCTGTGAGCCGATGAACCAGAGAGGCTGGTGTCATGGATACTTAGATGCAGAGCTCTTTGTTTGTGCAGCGTTGGTGCTCTTGAGACGTCAGAGAAACGTTCAGATTCTGCTTCAGCAGTGAGCCGTCTTCTAACATCCCCCCTTAGCCATATACCCCCTTCTCGCCTCCCTCCCTCCCTCCACCCCCAAAAAAGATGTCTTAGAAGATTTTAGCTTCAGAACCTGGGACCTGAAAGCCTCTGAATCAAACTCTGCCATCAAGTCTGTTGATCAGTCCTGTAGCCCTCAGGATCCCTGCAGTTGCCATCCAACTTGGGTTATATCCAGTGTCTGATTTCTCGAGATCTATGACTACCTTGTCTGGTGCATAGACAGCTCCTCCATGGACACCTGTAACATGTCACCTTATTCCTGTGGGGCTGATCTATTGGTTCTGGTCAATCCAGCAGAAAAACCAGCCAACATTGTTTCCACATCTGCAGCCTCTCTTGTTAGGGGCTCTGGGGATCATCCTCCTAAGAGACAGACCCCACCTCTACAAATAGCATCTAGTGACATCTGTATCCTCCCAAATTACTGTGAGTAAGGTGTTTGATGACAAAGGAAGGGCCAACTTCCTGCCCTTCCTCATCACCACCTGAGGAAGCAGTGTGGACCCCCTCTTCCTTGTCACCCCAAAATCCAAGAATTTTCAAGGCCTTCTGGGGACTTAGTACGAGAACTGCACTAGTGATTATCTGACATGTTTGAGCCTCAGCACAGACCCTGAATGGAGGTCGTTATCCATGAATAACTTAAGGAACCACTGAAGGACTCCCCAGTGCAACACTGGGCCCTGTACCTCTGAAAAGGCAGACAAATTCCAGCTGTCCATCAAACAGACTTCGGGGTTTTTCTTCACGCATCCGCTTCCTAATTCCCTTGCTGTGTCTGCAGCTCAGGAGAAGTGAGTACTAGAGCAAACCTGTAAATCTACTCCTCGAGACATATGAAGCCAGACAAGATTTATTGGGGAGGAAGCTGTACCCTTCTGCAGTTCTGCAGCTGAGAATAGCTAACTGTCAGGCTCTGCTAGCGGCATACGACTTCTCCTGGGACAAAAATCTTTCCTGAATTCTGAAAAGAATGAAAGTGATGGAGGGCCAATGGTCCGATGAAGCACCTGCTCACAGTTGCTTATGACACAGAAGTCAAGCCCACAACAGAAGTGGTCAGTGGGGAAGCTTCATCCCATCCTGGCTCTGAGAAGACTGCGCTGAAAGGACACATGCTCGCACATCATTACTAGGCCAGCTCACAGCAAGGACCCTGGATTCTGCACAGCAGAAGATCTTCACCAGTACAAGAGCCTCCCTTTCGGCCTTTCGGGGTCATCAGGTGTCTAACCATAGCAGCAGCTCATATAAGCAGCCAAGGGATCCACATGTATCCTTCTTTAGGTGACCCTCTGAGGAGTTCTGCACAGACAGCTCTCCACTCACTGGGACCAGAAGAGTCTCCATTCACATCAGTGGAGCCAACAGCTTTCACAGGAGATCCCACCAATTCAATAGTAAATTCAGCACGTCTGTCACGGGACTGATGCAAATGATTCTGGCAGCGTTTTAGTACATCTCAATGTAAACATCTACATCTAGGAACAAAGGATGCAGACCAAGGTTCAGGGGTGACTTGATAACAGTCTATAAGTACCTACATGGAGAACAAGTATTTCTTCAGTCTACCAAAAAAAGGTGTAAGATGATCCATCCAGTGGCTGGAAGTTGAAGCTAGACAAATTCAGACTGGAAATAAAGTGTAGATTTTTAACACGAAGGGTAATTACCCCTTGGAACAACTTACCAAGGGTCATCATGGATTCTCGATCACTGGCAATTTTAAAATCAAGACTGGATGTTTTTCTAAAAGATCTACTCTGGGAATTATTCTGGGAAAACTCCATGGCCTGTGTTATTCAGGTCAGATTAGATGATTTCCATGTTCCCTTCTGGTCATGGAATAAATGAATCTATGAATTCACCTCTTCAGGTCTTAGATAAAACACACACACACTCTACACCTCTTCTGGAAACTTATGGGGTTCATGGTACTGTACCCTTATAATCTATTATCCAGACGCAACTTGAGATCTTTCCAGTTAGTTAATTCTGCAGGCCAGTGATCACCTATCATGGTTACGTTGCCCTTCTGTCTTCCACCTCTATCCGTAGTGGTAGGATCAGGCTAGGAACCTTACTCTGATCACCCAACAATACAAGGCCTGTGGAAGCCTCCAGAGACCCAACTATCTGTCTGTCTTGGGTATTTACATAGCCCCCATTACTGCAGAATGGGAGAGCTCCATAATCCTATTTATCCACCCAACACCCTTGTGAGGTCGGGAAGTACTAACATCTCCATTTTACAGATGGGGAACTGAGGTACAGAGAAGCTAAACGATTTCCCCAAGGCCACACCAGAAGTCTGTGGCAAAGGAGAGGTGACACACAAGTGGGTTGGAATTAGGAGCAGTCTGTGTGCCAAGGCTTTTCTTCCTCCCATCAGTGCAGAAGTAGTTCAGCATCTCTCATACACAGACCACAGCCACTGTTGAGGGGGGAGCTCTGTTCAGTCTTTGATGTCTTCTAGATGTCAAAAAACAGTCCAGTTTGGGGAATGTGATCTAATGATGGTGGCTGGCTGTCTCCCAGACAGAAGTGGCAGGGTCCAGCAAAAGTGCTTCCCCAACGCCTTGGGGAACAACCTCAGCAGACCTATCTACACAAAGCCATACAGATCCAGATGAACACGGCTACCCCACTGATAGTATCTACACAAGACAGATCACCAGTGGCAACAGTTCTATTCTAGAGAGAGAACAGACTCTGGGGGGTAACCCAGAGCTTCAGCCTGGCCCGGAGCATAGCAGTTCTACAAGGTTCCCCCCATGCTTCCAATTTCCAGAGCAATAATCAGGAAAATGAAACAAGCCGTGGCCTGAGGGCTGCTGCAAGCCATAAAATGGGTTCATCAATACTGGTATTCCCATCTCCCAGACAGCACAACCCCTCCACAGCCCGGCTTGCCTGGATCACCTCTCCCAGAAACAGGGTCACACTGCCCACCCGAAGCCAAAATCTCTACAACTAGGAGCCTGCTTGGTGGCAAAACCCTGACAGACTGGGACTGGGCATGTGCCTCAGTGTGCAGCCACCCTTATCAGAGAGCCACGGTCTGTCCACAAGGCAAACTGCTGCAGCAGACTGGAAAAAGTTCTGTCCCTGGGCCCTTCACAGACGAGCAACTCCAGCACATGTACCTGCTGGCCTAGACTATTTGCCATCACTGAAGAAATCTGAGGTGACCTTAAACACAGTCAAAATGAATCTGGCAGCCACATCCACTTACCATGTTCCTACTCCCAGATCCTGGAGTTATGTGCTTCCTAGACAAGTGACCCACATTTTCTCACCACCATCTTTCTGGAACATCGTCTGTCCCTGAAGACTACATTCCTCATAGGAATCACTTCAGCTAGGGCTGTCTGTGAGCCCCAGGCCAGACCGGCTGATCTTCCCTCATAAGGACAAGGTGACTTCACAATTCCTGACCCTAAAGTGAATCCCATCTCATAATCAATCCCTCATCTTATCTGTGTGCTTCCCTAAACCATATTCACTGGCAGGGAAGCCAGGACCCTCCGTTATTTTCTAGACAGGAGTAAATCCCCTAGATCAGTGTTTCTCAATGACCAGTCTGTGGACGGGTGCCGGTCCTGAGATTTCCCTGACACAGTTTAGGAAGACCGCAAGCCAGTGCCTGGTATTAAAAAGGTTCAGAAACACTGTCCTAGATTATTTGTGGCCTCTGAGTATTACCATAGTGTAAATCCTAAATAATTATAATAATCCATGAGGAAGATGCCCTCTGCTCAGAGACATCTGACTCAATGAGGCTCTGCATACAAACTTGCTATAACTTTGGAGGTGTACGTGACAGATTTAGAACACATCCCACCAGATCTAAAGCATGCCTCAAAAAGGGCAGTCTCTCAGTTCTGTCTAGTGGCTGCCTAGGATTCACTTCTTGAGCTAAAGAATGCAATTCAGGGGACCAGCATCACAGTTCCCCTGAGACCCACCCCTCGGGGTAGTGCTGTAGAGAGGGGATCTCTGCTAGCAGTCCTTGAAGCCAGAGAGGTTACTTGGGGGAACTGTGGCTCTCCCAAGGAGACTCACTCCCGCATACCATGGGGGGCTGTAGTTTGGGTTGGAGCATTTGGTCCCAGGAGAGCATGTGGGCAGCCCCAAGAGACAGTTCCCACTTTGACCCCAAGGGTTTTGTGTTCCCTGGCTGGTGGCACTCGCCCAGTTCCTGCTGCCTGGCTTCTTTGGATTGGTTAGAGTCTCTCTCCGCAGAACAAGCTGGGCTCAGGCTGGATTACCGGGCTAGCGCTGGGAATAGCAGTGGTGAAGACAATGCAGTGTGTGCTTCAGCGCAAGCAGGAAAGCCTGGCATGGCCCCGAGCGTGCACACTCCCACGCTGCACTGTCTGCACGACTGTTACCCACGCTGGCAGCATTCAGGCCAGCCCATGCCCAGCTTTGCTGGTTACATATAGCCTCAGTCACTTATCCCCACCTGACCCATGAAAGGAAGAAAATGGCACCATTTCATCCTCTCTTTCCCCAGGTCTTGACAGTCCCTGCTCTTAGCATCACAGCGTCCCCAGCCCAGAGTCTCTCCTGGGGATTCCCCGCCTCTGGCACGCTTTGTCGTTGGTAGTGGGGGCAGGGACAGTAGAGAGATCTCTGGTAACCAAGCACCTCAGTCGCTGCTGTAGCCCTGCTCTGCTCCTGGTTCTCAGGCACAAAGGCCTCAACCAGAACACAGCAAAATGTGCTACCGGAAACACCCGCCAGCCGAAATGGTTCTGACCTCAGACTCACGGGTCAGGAACGCACAGCTCAGAAAGTGACAGGCCCGGGACCAGGGTGGGACAGAAGCACACGTGGGTCTCAGCTGATGGACATGTTTCCTAATGAGGGACAGCAGAGAGGGAGGCAGCTGCTCTTTGGACTGGCATACTCTCCCTGGATCTCCCACACATTAGTTACTGAGCTGAGACAGGCTGAGGCAGTGAGAAAGGGCAGCCTGAGCAGAGGGTGTGGGGTGTGGACATGGGCTAGTCCGAGAAGCTGGGGCAGATCTATTTCTCCCTGGAGTCTCCGGCCAGGGGCTATGTCTCCTCTCTAGAGTGGGCTGCAGACACCATGCCCTCCCTCCAAGGAAGGAAAGGGCAGGCATGGGAGTCTCTCCCCAGAACCAGGTGTTTCCTGGCTACCTCCCTGCCACAATGACCGGACAAAGCCAGGGATCTGCAGCACCCCCAGAAGGTGGGTACTGAGCCAGTTCTATTCCCCAGAGGCCTGACTGAACAGGGAAAAGCCAAGGCAGCAGAGCTACCGTGGCCAGGCTCATTCAGTGTGCGGCAGCCTCTCTCCTCTGCCCCCTCCCGCCACCACCTGGCTCCTTCCAGCCCACTCCAAAGGAGGGGCGACAGGGTGGGCGTGGGACGGGGACATGCAGAGGGGTGTCAGGTCAGCAAGGGCTAGAGAAGCTCCCAGCGTGTTCCCCTTTTGAAACCTGCTTACTCTGCTGCTCCCTCAACCAGAGTGAAGCAGAGGGAGAGAGACTCCCCCAGAGAAGCGCTGGAGACCCATCAGCCAAACACTAGCAGCAAATGGAAAGGAGCCAACCTTGCCCCAGTGCCTGGGAGCAGATGGGGTCCTACAGCTTGAGGGTCCCAGACCTCACATGGCTGGGCACATCACGTACCCTTTGAAAACAGGGGATGTAGGTCAGAGCTCAGCAAACTCCTCACCCAGACCCGTGTGACCACCCTGGCCACCAGTGGTTTCCCCACCACTGCACACCCACCTACCCAGCCCCATAAGGCCTGGCATGAGCTGGAACAAAACCAGGCACCCAGGCTCCACCAATCTTGATTCAAGGGACCCCTGGCTCAGAAATTGGGTCCTACGGACCTGCTGTGCCGAGGACACCTCAACACCAGCCCCAGGCTCTCAAGACCCTTTAGCTCCCCCTGCAGACCAGGTCCCCAGGCTTCCCGTGCCTTGGGCTCCCCAAATCCACTGTCCCCGGGCTCCCCAAACCCCATGCTCCCCCTGCCTCACAGCCCCTGTCTGTAGGGTCCCCCAAGGTTCCCCATGGCCCCCGACTCCTAATGTCCTGTGACTCCCCCCTAGGGTGACCAGACAGCAAATGTGAAAAATCAGGACAGGGGATGGGGGGTAATAGTATCCTATATCAGAAAAAGACCCTAAAATCGGGACATCTGACCATCTGACTCCCCCCACACTCCCCATGCCGGGGGTCCTGGGTCCCTGTGGTCCTACACAGTCCTCCGACCCTGTATGTTTCCCATGCCCTGTGCTCCCCCCAGGCTCCCCCTGTGCCCTGCGCTCCCCCAGGCTCCCCCCGTGCCCTGCCCTCCCCCCGTGCACTGCCCTCCCCCAGGCCCCCCGTCCCTGCCCTCCCCCGGGCTCCCCAACCTGCAGCCCCGCATCCCCGTGTTCTCCCCGCGCCCCGGCTCCCCGCTCGCAGCGCGGCCGGTCACGGCCCCTCACCTGGCCCCGCGGCAGCTCCCGGCGCCGGGCTGGGCAGCGGCAGCTCCAGGCCGCGTGCCGGGCTGCGCTGGCTGCCGGGCCGGGGAGGAGGAGCTGGAGGAGGCGGAGCCGGGAGGCAGGTCGGTGCCGAGTGATGTGTCATCAGCCGGGCGGCGGCGGGGAGCCCGGGGTGGCCGCAGGGCGGGGGGCATGTGCTGGGGTTGTGCCTGTGTAGGGGAGGGTGGGGGCGAGCAAGCCCGGGGGTGGCCGCGGGGGAGTTGGGGGCGAGCCCGGGGGCGGGGGTGGCCGGGAGGCGCCGGGCAGAGGGGAGAGCTCCTGTGCGGGGCGTTGGTGCGGCTGGGGCTGAAGCAGGCAGCCCTTTGAAAGGGGTTGAAAAGCTGCAGCGAGGCAGGGAAGTGCCTGGAGAAAATCCCCGGCAGGAGTCTCTGGAGTTGGGATAGGGGATGGAGGGAGGGTGGCTTGACCATGGGGCATGAGCACCTTGGCCGGGAGAAGCTCCCGGGCCCTGCAGGGGAGGGGGTGAACCCAGACCCTGCCTGGAAGCTGAACCAGGCACACAGGAGAGGCCAAGCCCCGTGAGTGACTGCTGGAAGTGGAGCCAGCTCCCAAGCGAAGGGCAGATTCTCCCTCTTCTTGGTGTCTTGAAGCCAGGACTGGAGGCCTGTCTGGGAGGTGCTTTAGCCAGACACAGTCAGGGCAGAGGAAGCTGGCCCTGTTCTTTGGCCTGTGTTTACGGAGGTCGTGTCTGGCCTGCAGAGCTCTGAGGGGCTGAGCAGTGGGGTCTGTGGGGTAGGCTGGCTGGCTGGCTGCGTGTGTGACCCAAACGCCTCCTGCGTGCGGGGTTCTGGCCAATCTAGTGGTACCCAGACGAGCCCACTTAGAGAGAGATGATGAGTCTGCCCTGCAGCCTGCTGGCTTTTAGCTCCTGCAGTCGAGGCTCATGCACCAAGCTCCCGAGATCCCAGGTTCAATCCCCCCCCAGTGAACGGGTCTGTCAGTGTTACACGTGCAGCACGATAGGGCCTGTGCTGGGTGGGGGTGTACGAGTCTGGCCTGGCCTTGGAGAAGAGCCCCACTCCAGCTGAGTGTTAATGCTGCTGCTGGTGGCAGAGCTGGGTGGTTCTTGTGTGTGGTGAAGGTGCCTCCTGCCTCCAAGTCTGGACAGAATAACCCTGCCAAGGAGACTTGGCACATCCAGCCGGGCTGGTGTCTGCCGCCCAGCCCGTGCCTGCAGGGGAGCCCCTTCCCGTGGCTGTGGGAGTCTGATGCAGAGCTTGGCACTGCAGAGCGGCATGTCCTGAGCCTGGGGCAGCGGCATGCAGTGCCCTGCTCACAGCTACTCTGGGTGTGGTTTACAGCCTCAGCTATGACGAGTCCTTCATGAGGCCTGAAATACCCCCTCCCACCTCTGCCCTGACTCCCAACTGCCTCATTCAGCCCCTCCCCAGCCCTTTAGGATTATGATCTGTCTGCTGGCAGTGCTGCCCGGGCAGGATCGGGTTCCTGGCGCTGGGGCAGCACAGACACAGAGCACAGTGCTTCTCCCCTGGAAGAGCCCAAGGACAAGATGACCGGTGCCATCAGAAGGGTGTCCAAGAGGACGACCCCCCTCCAATCGTTTAGCACATACAGACCTTTGCTTTGTTGTTTGTTGGTATGTTTTTAACTTCAGCTGTACTGTCCTACCAGCCCAGCAGTCACTCACTGGTCGGTTTCTAGTAGGTATTATGGCAAAAGTGGGTCATAAGCCACAGCTTCCCCATGCTCTGTATTCTCCCCCTCGCCCCCGAGCCCCCTCTTTCCACATACCTGATTGCTGTGGTTATTTGTTTTACAGTAGTGCCAAGAGACCAGGGCTCCATCATGCTAGGTGTCATGCAAGCATCTAGCGGGGACAGTCCCTGCCCCAGGAGCTCCCAGGCCGCATGGGAGATGAGGTAGCAGGGGTACACCAGACAGATGGCGGAGCACAAGGGGCAGGAAGATGGGAATGACCTCGGGGCGGCTGGGGGGTTAGTGTAGGCCTGGCGGCGGAGAGAGCTGGAGGGAGCCAATGAGGTGGCCTTGCGGAGTTTAAGGGGAGCTCGCCCTGCATGTGAGGGCAGCGGGGCAGAAAGTGCAAAGGTGGGAACTGCGGCAAGTGCCCAGTGTCTGCTGTCCCCTCCTCTCTGCCCCTGATCCCTGTCTTCCCACCACCAGCAGCCCTGGGCCCCCTGCAAGTTTTTTTCTTGTAAGATCCATTGGCTGGAGAAGTCCACAATCGGTGCACTTGGTTGCTGGGTTGTCGCATGTGCAGTTTGATTCCAGGCAGATACAAACAGCTCACTGCTGGGTGGTGGGGTTGTGACATCACAAGTAACTCAGCAGTCGTGTCACAATGAGGCAGCTCATCTGCAAAGTCTATCTGAATCCCCCGGAGGTTGTGTGAGTCGGTTGTGCTGCTGGTCAGACTGGCGCTTTGCTGGGAGATCTGTAGCGAGTGTGTGCACAGCTTCCCCGTTCCCTAGCTGAACCATATCCATATATATGGCAGGGTCTGGCTGCTTCCCTTCCCGGTAATGTCATTTAAATGGAAATACAGTTTCATTGGAACAAGGTGTAACAGGCAGCACAGTGAGTTCACCTGAATCTAATTTCAGCAGCTGCTAGAAGAGCTGTTTTCACATGACTGAACTAATCTCATCAAATCCCAAAGAGATCAGCTTGCTTTAGCAGTGTCCGTCCTGTCAGGTTGCTGCCAAGCCCCCATTTTCTATGTAACCTCCAGTCTCACCCAGCTCTGCTGGCTGCTCCTCCCAGAGGGGACAAGCTGCATGCACTGGACGCATAAGAACATAAGAACGGCCGTACCGGGTCAGACCAAAGGTCCATCTAGCCCAGGATCTGTCTGCTGACAGTGGCCAATGTCAGATGTCCCAAAGGGAGTGAACCTAACAGGCAATGATCAAGTGATCTCTCTCCTGCCATCCATCTCCATCCTCTGATGAACAGAGGTTAGGGACACCATTCTTTACCCTTCCTGGCTAATAGCCATTTGTGGAGTTAACCTCCATAAATTTATCCAGTTCCCTTTTAAACATTGTTATAGTCCCAGCCTTCACAACCTCCTCAGGCAAGGAGTTCCACAAGTTGACTGTGCGCTGTGTGAAGAAGAACTTCCTTTTATTTATTTTAAACCTGCTGCCCATTAATTTCATTTGGTGACCCCTAATTCTTGTATTATAGGAACAAGTAAATAACTTTTCCTTATCCACTTTCTCCACATCACTTATGATTTTATAGACCTCTATCATATCCCCCCTTAGTCTCCTCTTTTCCAAGCTGAAGAGTACTAGCCTCTTTAATCTTTCCTCGTATGGGACCCTCTCCAAACCCCTAATCATTTTAGTTGCCCTTTTCTGAACCTTTTCTAGTGCTACAATATCTTTTTTGAGGTGAGGAGACCACATCTGTACACAGTATTCGAGATGTGGGCGTGCCATTGATTTATATAAGGGCAATAATATATTCTCAGTCTTATTCTCTATCCCCTTTTTAATGATTCCGAACGTCCTGTTTGCTTTTTGACCGCCTCTGCACACTTGCGTGGACATCTTCAGAGAACTACCCATGATGACGTCAAGATCTTTTTCCTGACTCGTAGCTAAAATAACCCCATCATATTGTATGTATAGTTGGGGTTATTTTTTCCAATGTGCATTACTTTACATTTATCCACATTAAATTTCATTTGCCATTTTGTTGCCCAATCACTTAGTTTTGTGAGATCTTTTTTAAGTTCTTCACAATCTGCTTTGGTCTTAACTATCTTGAGTAGTTTAGTATCATCTGCAAATTTTGCCACCTCACTGTTTACCCCTTTCTCCAGATCATTTATGAATAAGTTGAATAGGATTGGTCCTAGGACTGACCCTTGGGGAACACCACTAGTTACCCCTCTCCATTCTGAGAATTTACCGTTAATTCCTACCCTTTGTTCCCTGTCTTTTAACCAGTTCTCAGTCCATGAAAGGACCTTCCCTTTTATCCCATGACAGCTTAATTTACCTAAGAGCCTTTGGTGAGGGACCTTTTAAAAGGCTTTCTGGAAATCTAAGTAAACTATGTCCACTGGATCCCCCTTGTCCACATGTTTGCTGACCCCTTCAAAGAACTCTAATAGATTAGTAAGACACGATTTCCCTTTACAGAAAGCATGTTGACTATTGCTCAACAGTTTATGTTTTTCTATGTGTCTGACAATTTTATTCTTAACTATTGTTTCGACTAATTTGCCTGGTACTGACGTTAGACTTACCACTCTGTAATTGCCAGGATCACCTCTAGAGCCCTTTTTAAATATTGGCATTACATTAGCTAACTTCCAGTCATTGGGTACCGAAGCCGATTTAAAGGACAGGTTACAAACCTTTGTTAATAGTTCCGCAACTTCACATTTGAGTTCTTTCAGAACTCTTGGGTGAATGCCATCTGGTCTTGGTGACTTGTTAATGTTGAGTTTATCAATTAATTCTAACACCTCCTCTAGTGACATTTCAATCTGTGACAGTTCCTCAGGTTTGTCACCTACAAAAGCCGGCTCAGGTTTGGGAATCTCCCTAACATCCTCAGCCGTGAAGACTGAAGCAAAGAATTCATTTAGTTTCTCCGCAATGACTTTATCGCCTTTAAGCGCTCCTTTTGTATCTCGATCGTCCAGGGGCCCCACTGTTTGTTTAGCAGGCTTCCTGCTTCTGATGTACTTAAAAAACATTTTGTTATTACCTTTGGAGTTTTTGGCTAGCGGTTCTTCAAACTCCTCTTTGGCTTTTCTTATTACACTCTTGCACTTAAGCTGTCAGTGTTTGTGCTCCTTTCTATTTGCCTCACTAGGATTTGACTTCCGCTTTTTAAAGGAAGTCTTTTTATCTCTCACTGCTTCTTTTACATGGCTATTAAGCCACAGTGGCTCTTTTTTAGTTCTTTTACTATGTTTCTTAATTTCAGGTATACATTGACGTTGGGCCTCTATTTTGGTGGCTTTAAAAAGCACCCATGCAGCTTGCAGGGATTTCACTTTAGTCACTGTACCTTTTAACTTCTGTTTAAATATCCCCCTCATTTTTGTATAGTTCCCCCTTTTGAAATTAAATGCCACAGTGTTGGGCTCTTGAGGTGTTCTTCCCCCCACAGGGATGTTGAATGCTATTGTATTATGGTCATTATGTCCAAGCGGTCCTGCTATAGTTACCTCTTGGACCAGCTCCTGCACTCCACTCAGGATTAAATCTAGAGTTGCCTCTCCCTTTGTAGGTTCCCATACCAGCAGCTCCATGAAGCAGTCATTTAAAGTATCGAGAAATTTTATCTCTGCATTTCGTCCTGAAGTGAAATGTTCCCAGTCAATATGGGGATAATTGGAATCCCCCACTCTTATTGGGTTCTTAATTTTGATAGCCTCTCTAATTTCCCTTAGCATTTCATCATCACTATCCCTGTCCTGGTCAGGTGGTCGATAATAGATCCCTAATGTTATATTTTTATTAGAGCATGACATTTCTATCCATAGCGATTCTGTGGAACATGTGGATTTGCTTAAGATTTTTACTTCATTTAAATCTCCATTTTCTTTCACATATAGGGCCACCCCCCCCCCCCCGCACGACCTGTTCTGTCCTTCCGATATTGTAAGGTTCTTGGGAGGCTACGGGCTTACCCAGGATGCTCTGCAAGAACGAGGCACACACACACTGTGAGTTATTGGCTTTAATGAAGGTATAGTGACACACCCACAACGGGGACTCCAGGCGTTGCTGTCACGGAGGTGGGGAACCCAGCGCACCGAAGCTCACCCTGGTACGGAGTCCCCGTTGCGGGTGTGTCACTTTACCTTCATTAAAGCCAATAACTCACAGTGTGTGTGGGCCTCGTTCTTGCAGAGCACCCTGGGTAGGCCCGTAGCCTCCCAAGAACCTTACAGATATATTTTGTGCCCCGGAATGATTGTGTCCCAATGATTGCTCTCAGTTTCTGTGATGCCTATTATATCAATATCCTCCTTTATCACGAGGCACTCTAGTTCACCTGGCTTATTATTTAGACTTCTAGCATTTGTGTACAAGCACTTTAAAAACTTGTCCCTGTTTATTTGTCTGCCCTCTTCTGATGTGTCAGATTCTTTTTTATGTGAGTGTTTATCATCTGATCTGGCCCTTACATTATCCTCTTCCATCCTCTGCTCCTGACTATAACCTGGAGATTCCTTATCATCAGACTCTCCCCTAAGAGAAGTCTGTGTCTGATCCACATGCTCCTCTGCAGCAGTCGGCTTTTCACCACCTCCTAGTTTAAAAACTGCTCTACAACCTTTTTAACGTTTAGTGCCAGAAGTCTGGTTCCACTTTGGTTTAGGTGGAGCCCATCTCTCCTGTATAGGCTCCCCGCATCTCAAACGTTTCCCCAGTTCCTAATGAACATAAACCCCTCCTCTCTACACCATCGTCTCATCCATGCATTGAGACTCTGAAGTTCTGCCTCCCTACCTGGCCCTGTGCGTGGAACTGGGAGCATTTCTGAGAATGCCACCATGGAAGTCCTGGATTTCAGTCTCTTCCCTAGCAGCCTAAATTTGGCTTCCAGGACATCTCTCCTACCCTTCCCTATGTCATTGGTACCTACATGTACCACGACAACCGGCTCCTCCCCAGCACTACACATAAGTCTGTCTAGATGTCTCGAGAGATCTGCAACCTTTGCACCAGGCAGGCAAGTCACCATAAGGTTCTCCTGGTCATCACAAACCCAGCTATCTATGTTTCTAATGATCGAATCTTCCATTACTAACACCTGCCTTTTCCTAGCAACTGGAGTTCCCTCCCCCGGAGAGGTAACCTCAGTGCAAGAGGCAACCCCAGCACCATCTGGAAGGAGGGTCCCAACTATGGGAAGGTTTCCCTCTGCTCCCATTGATTGCTCTGCTTCCCTGGGCCTTTCTTCCTCCTCAACAGCACAGAGGCTGTCTGAGCGGAGGTGGGACAATTCTACAGTGTCCCGGAAAGCCTCATCAACATACCTCTCTGCCTCTCTTAGCTCCTCCAGTTCCGCCACCCTGGCCTCCAAAGTCCGTACGTGGTCTCTGAGGGCCAGGAGCTCCTTGCACTGATGGCACACATACGCCACCCGCCCCCAGGGCAGGTTATCATACATGCTACACTCAGTGCAATAAACTGGAGAGCCCCCACTCTGCTGCTGGGCTTCTGCCTGCACTGTCTCCTAGTTAATGGAAGGGTGGTTTAAAGAAAGGGGTTTTGGAATATGGTTTGGATTATAGGTTTTAAGGGGACTACAGGGGAACAGGTAGGACCGACAAGGGACCCCCCCTCCCTTTCCACTCCCCTTCCAAACTTCCTTGCAAAACTCCCTGTTAGCAGCCCCTGGTCGCTTGTGCGCGGATTTATAAAGCTCTGGCCTGAGTTAATGCCCCGCCCACTGGTTAAGGCTCAGCCAATTACCAGAGGCTTTGAGCTTTCAAACCTCCCTTTTTCAGCTCATGGCCTCCAACTGCCAGCCACGGCACACCGTCCTTCAAACAAACAAACAAACAAACAAACAGACTCGGGGGGGAAAGGGGAGTAGGCTGCCCTGACTGCTAGCACTATGGCACTTGGCATTCCCTTCTCGAGGAGCCCCGGGCCCTTCGGCTGGGGCGGTTCCATTCGGAGCCACAGGCCAAGGCAGTCTCTGTCCAGGAGCTGCCGTCAGGTCTCTCCTGAGCTGGGCTCGTGGGCAGGTAGGATAGGCGAGAATGCGAGTTTCCAGCCTGCCCTATGTCACATGCTCACTGCCTCAGAAAGGGTCCTTGCCACGCACACCGTGTGTCGCTTGCACTCCCGAGCAAAGTCATGGGCATGGACTGGGCTGGAGCCAGGAGACATTCACTACAGACTTTGCAGGCAAGTCATGCCTGCTAGGACTGAAGGAATATGGATCAGTAGGGACAGCTGATGACCCCTGTGCCAATGCAAGACTCTCTCTGCAGTTTGCCCCAGCAAGGCCTTGTGGTGTCTTTGTGCAGGCGCTGCTAACACAGCTGTGGGCCAGTCGGGGACACAGCTCCTGGCTTGCCATGTTCACTCTTTCACTTGTATGCTAATGGGATTGATTTTTATTCATTTACTGTTTAGCTGGATCAGTTTCTGGGTCCTTGGAATGTTTTCCAAGCCTCCCCGTGTCCTTGGATTCACTGCACCTGCTGTGTGATAGTCCTGAGCGCTGGGGAAAGGTGCAATGTGGAAAAGACCCTGCTTCACGGAACAGGACCCTTCACTGGCAGGGCAAGGAGCCCCCAGCACGCTGCTCCCCAGCCTCAGCTGTGCCCTGGTGGGACTCTCTTCTGGAGCTTAGTCTCCAGCGCTCAGTCACTTCCTGCCCTCTCTCTGCCGATACTGCTAATGAGGGGCCACTTAGCGCACGTCCAGACTAACCCGCGGCATCGGCGGGTTAAAATCGATTGCTCGGGGATCGATATATCGCATCTAGTCTGGACGTGATGTAGCGATCCCCGAGCGCGCTTACATCGATTCCGGAACTCCATCAACCCAAACGGAGTTCCGGAATCGACACGGAGAGCCGCGGACATCGATGCCGCGCCGTCTGGACGGGTGAGTACCTCGATTTTAGAAATTCGACTTCAGCTACGTTATTCACCTAGCTGAAGTTGCGTATCTAAAATCGATTTTAATGCCCTAGTCTGGACGTGGCCTCAATGCCGTTTGTGATGTGCCACCTGCCTTCTGGGTCATCCTGTGCACACTTCCCTTCACCAAAATCACAAGTAGCCACCAGATGGCAGCACTAGTCCATCACTGCTGACCTGGGGTCAGATTTCAAGTGGTTCTCAAACCGTGGTGGGACCCTGTCTTAATGGGGTCACCACGGCCGGTGTTAGACTTGCTGAGGTCTGGGGCAAAGCTGAAGCCCAAGGGCTTCAGCTCTGGTTGCAGGGCTCAGGTTACAGGCCCCCTGCCTGGGACTAAAGCCCTTGGGCTTCGGCTTTGGACTCCCCACCTTGGGTGGTGGGGCTCAGGCTGTGGCTTTGGAGCTCAGGTCGGCTCAGGCTTGGTCCTCCCTCCCAGGGTCATGTAGTAATTGTTGTCAGAAGGGAGTCATGGGGCTGTGAAGTTTGAGAACCCCTAGATTAGGCCTAGCAAGGGAATATTCCCTCCCCAAGGCCCCCCGCCAGCCTGGGACTAGATTGGAACTAGTGTCCCCTAGAGGGGAAAGGCCTCCTAGCCACCTCTTCACACCCACTGGCCAGTGTCTCCTGGTGACTGGCGAGGCCTCATTTTCATGGTGTTTCCCCATCGAGCTGGATGAAATGTGGGGTACAGGGGCTGGGAAGGGGCTTCAAGCCCTGCAGCATCGTGGGCAGCTCTCACGCTTGGGTACGGTGGGCATCAGAAGCCAAGAAGAGCAGAAGGTAAAGGGGGTTCAAGTTCATGCACATAGCGGTTGGAATGAAAGTGGGTCTGAGGACAGATGGGTCGGTTTCCACTGGCAGGGAACCTTCCTTTTGAGCGTTTGCAGCGTGAGCCCGTCCCTGGGTCACAAACTGCCATGACTCTGTCCCCACCCCTCATGTGACTCCGTTGCCCCTGCCCGGCGGAGCTGTGTTGCCTGCACTGGGTTGTTGTGTTTGTGGTTTTACCTAGTGGAAGAGGCCTCTTGCAGAGAATGTTTCTCTGCCTCTGCCCCGGAGATGGGGCTGCCGAGTGCTTGCTGGGCAGGGATGGCAGGTTCCAGACATTGTCAAATGTCAGTTAAATGAACCAAATGGGACCCGCATCACCGCTGATGCGTTAGAGCATTTCACAGGGTCGGGGGTGTGGGGGCTGCCTGGGCAAGATTGCAAAGCCTTGGAGCCAGGCTGTTGCTCAGTGGTGGGGGCAGGCTGAACAGGAGCACAGGACACATTCTCATTCCCCCACATCAGACAAGCTGTGTAGAACCCGGGGACACGTTCTCCTGGCTGGGAGAGAGCAGACTGGGTCCGCGGCCCGGTGCCAAGGGGAGGGATGTTCATCAGAACTTAGGCTGGTGTGAGTGAGGGCTGAGCCATTCCTGGGGGGAGATGTGCTTAACGCCTGTGGGGCAGGCACACTGGGCAGCGCTCGCTCTGTGTCCGGTGTCCCTGGGTACCCATCACTGGCACTGTCACATCTAGTTCTGGTTTCTCAGGAGATGGTGTGGGGCAGGGCGTGGGACTGGCAGCTCCCTGTCCCGCTCTGCCATTGGGAAGAGGGGAGGATGAAAGCACAGTCTGGCCATGGATGGGCTTCTCTGTGCCAACAGCAGGGAAGGTGACTCTCTCAAGCACTCCCTCATGAGCACCTCCCAAGGAAACCCAGGTGCTGCTTAGGGTCCCCTGAGGATCATCCTCTGGGTGCAGTCAGCTGCAGTTTCCAAGGATCACACCCTGCCCAGCTGCCATGGCTAGTTCAGCTGGGGGTGTGGTTTTAATGTCAATGACTTGCTGAGCTAACCATAAACTGTGGCTTTAAAAAGCTCTGTAGATGTCACTCTGTGGCAGTGCTGGCCTGACGAGTGGTGAGTGAAGTCCTCTGTTTGAGCTGCTGTCCTACAAGTGGAAAGCTCTGTAGCACATTAGCCACGTCCCAAGCCATCTAGTGCCCGTAAGCGCTAATGCTACACCTCGGAACACGGGGCTGCTGCCTGGGGCTTGTGACAGTTCTTGGGATACCGAGGATTGTGAGTCGCCTTGTTCCTCACTGCCTCTAGTGAGGGGTCGCCGTGATGGGTTCCCAGGGTGAAACCTGGGCTATAGAACTGCTGAGCCCTCGACACCCACCAGCCTGGGCTGTCCCTCATGCTGATGCTGCATCACGCAACAAACCTCTGGCAGGCCCTGCACGTTCACAGCCAGCCACAGGCAGGGACATGGATGACGTCCCAGCCACTCAGGGATAAGGCTGCGATTTAGTCACAGGTGTTCTTAGTAAAAGTCATGGACAGGTCACGGACAGTAAACAAAAATTGACAGCCGTGACCTGTCCATGACTTGTACTGTATGTCCCTAACTAAAACTTGGGCTGGGGGTGTCTGGGGACCCCTGCTGGTGTTGGGGGGCCAGGCGGTGGCATGTGGCCTGGGACCCTCTCTGATGTGGGGGGAGGGGAGTTAGGGGGCTGGCAGGCTCCCTACCTGACTCTGCAGGGCTCCCTGGAAGTGGCTGGCATGTCCCTGAAGCTCCTAGGAGGACGGAAGGCCAGGGGGCTCCGCACGCTGCCCCGCCTTGAGCACTGGCTCTCAGCTCCCATTGGCCAGAAACTGCAGCCAATGGGAGCTGCAGGGGTGAGCAGGCAGAGCTCCCTGCCCCTTCTGCCTGGGAGCTCCTTGCACACCTATCTATAATGTGTAAGCACAAAACCACTGTGATCCTGGGGGTATTCAGTTTGAGAGACGTACACTGGAAGTCTTATGCAGCCAGGACAAAAACAGCCTGGGAATTTTTAAACATTGTAGATGACAATTTCCTAACTGAAAAAGTGTTGCAGCCAATGTGGGGGAATTTGTTATTAGACCTTGTCCTAGCAGATAAAGAAGAACTGATTGCAAAACTTAATGGTAACTTAGGTACAAGTGCCCATGACTTGATCACATTTATAATGTCTAAGCAGAATAAAGTCCAGACCAGTAATAGATATACTTGGTGCTTTAATAGGGCCAGTTTCACAATGATGAAACAATTATGAGCCAGATCAGCTGGGAGGAAGAATTTAATCAGAAAAATGTGAATAATAATTGGGAATAGTTTAAGAACATCTTACTAGATGCCGAAAAACCCACAGCCCCACAATTGAGGAAGAAGACCTGTGCTGCTTAAAAAACCAATCTGGGTTAGAGGGGAAGAGAAGGCAGCTTAGATAGATAGATAGATAGATAGATAGAAAGGGGAAGTTGATAGTAATGAATATTAACCAGAAGTTAGGCATTGTACAAAATTGATAAGGGAAGCCAAAGGACACAAGGTGAACTCTATGGCCAGCAGAATTAAGGATAATAAGAAGGAGTTTTTAAAAATATATTGGGGGGGCAGGAATGTTATTGGTCTGTAGATGGACCACTAGATGGGACTTGTAGAATTAGCAATGATAATGTGGAAAAAACAGAAGTGTTCAATAAATATTTCTGTTCAATATTTGAGGAAGAACAGACAATGCAGTCTCATCATATGGTGATAACACTCTTTCCATTCCATTAGTCTCACTAGCGGATATTAAACCGAAGCTACTAAAGTTAAACATTTTAAAATCAGCATATCCAGATAACTGGTATGCAAGAGATTTAAAAGAGCTGGTTGTGGAGCTCACTGGACCGTTAATGCTGATTTTCAATAAGTCTTGGAGCACTGGGGAAATTCCAGAAGAGTGGAACAAAGCTAATGTGCAATTTTTAAAAAGTAACTGGGTTGACCCAGGTAAATTATAAGCCTATCAGCTTGACACTGATCACAGACAAGATAGTGGCACGGCTGCTACTGGAGTCAGTTAATAAAGAACTAACGGAGGCTAATGGAATTATCTTGGGCTTTTGGAAGGTAGATCCTGTCAAACTAACTTGATTTTTTTTATGAGATTACAAGTTTGGCTGATAAAGGTAATAGTGGGAATATAATGTACTTAGGCGTCTGTAAGGCATTTGACTTCGATACCTTAAGACATTTTGATTAAAAACCTAGAGCAATATAAAATTAATTATGTCACACATTAAATGGATTAAAACCCAGCAATTCTTCAAGAGCGTCCCTGTGGGTGCTGCGCTGTGCCCTGCGCCTCTGAGCAGAGGGTCTTGGCAGCAGCTCTTGTTCAGCCTGTATATGTGCCCCACACCCGCATTAAGGCTATATGGGGCTGCATGGGCGAACTGCCCTCAGTTCCTTCTCCGTCGCCTTCAGCCTGCAGTGGGACCCACACCCGCACTAAGGCTATATGGGGCTGCATGGGCGAATTGCCCTCAGTTCCTTCTCCGTCGCCTTCAGCCTGCAGTGGGACCCACACCCGCACTAAGGCTATATGGGGCTGCATGGGCGAATTGCCCTCAGTTCCTTCTCCGTCGCCTTCAGCCTGCAGTGGGACCCACACCCGCACTAAGGCTATATGGGGCTGCATGGGCGAATTGCCCTCAGTTCCTTCTCCGTAGCCTTCAGCCTGCAGTGGGACCCACAGCCAAACTAAGGCTATATGGGGCTGCATGGGCGAATTGCCCTCAGTTCCTTCTCCGTAGCCTTCAGCCTGCAGTGGGACCCACTGCTGTGCCTGTTCTCTGCTAGTATGCAGGAGTTAGTTAGCAGAGAGTTTCTGTACTTGTTGGATCAGCCGTTCCCTTTTCTTTCGTTTGTTCTTTCACTCGCTGGAATGCTAAAGGTGACTCTCTTATCATGTGGCTATTCCAGTCAGCGATGGGCATTCCCACTGCCTGTGCTGTTTGGGTGATACCAATATCCCTAGTAAGTGCAAGATACTCACTTTCTTCAAGGGTAGACAACTCCCCACCCCAAAAAAAAACCAGGGAGATCAAATTTAAGCTGCTGCTGATGGAGCAAGCCCTTTAGCCTCGTCCATATTGATATCTTGGTCACTGGATGCCGCTAGAGAAATAGGTGGTACTGTGGCATCAAGTACATCTATGGTACTGAAGACCTCAGCAAAGGTAGTTCCATTACCCACCTCTGAGCACAAGGAAATGAGCAAATCTCCAAGAAAATCTTTAGTATCAGAGGGGTAGCTGTGTTAGTCTGGATCTGTAAAAGCAGCAAAGAGTCCTGTGGCACCTTATAGACTAACATATTGGAGCATGAGCTTTCATGGGTCACATGCATCTGATGAAGTGGGTATTCACCCACGAAAGCTCATGCTGCAAAACTTCTGTTAGTCTATAAGGTGCCACAGGACTCTGCTGCTTTTACAAGAAAAACTTTGTCACCGACACCCGAGAAGAGTATGGAGCCCTCAAGTGATGCTGGTACTGCAAAGGCAAAGAGGAGTCCGTCATCTGAGACAGACATAGTCCCAATCTCTGGTACACATTGTGACCCTGGCAGAACAGGTCATGCCAGAGTGTATTCAGGCCCATTCACCTGGGTATTAGTAGAGATCAAAGTGATTGTTGAAGGTAGAAAAGTGTATTTGATATTTAAACTCCATGAAAATTACTGGGATGTTACCTGCATTGTTTGCACTGATCTATCTCCTGGTGTAATATCATAGCAACATTTACCGTGTGTGCACTCCTGTAATAATCAGCCCATCAGGAAGCCTTGTGGGATGCTTGTGAAGGACTTTAACAGACAAGTGCTAATTTCAGAGCAAGTGGCCACCATGTGTGATGACCAGAGGTCAGTGACTCAAAGTGCGTTTCTCACGGACCACCATCAAAGGAAAAGCCCACGTGAGTGGTGACTCTGTCAGCTTGTTGTCTGCGAGAAGAAGCTGTAAGTGTAGAGTTAAGGAAAGATCCTGCATCTCTGGCCTGGTTGGCTCTTACAGAGCAGGGTACCAGATGCACAGCGGAGATCCCCAGAGACAATCTGGGCACCCTGAAAAGACTTTTGGGAAACTGGCAGTTCATTACATCACTGCCACCATTTGCAATTACAAACCACGACTCACCCGTACATATATTTTACCTGCTTTAAACTCTCAGTAACTCTCACTTTCTTTTCTTAGCTAATAACCCTTCTGTTAGTTTGCTATAGAAGTGGCTGCCAGCATTGGCTTTAGTGTACGCTCTAGGCTGCCATCTGATCTGGGGTAAGTGACAGTCTCTCAGGGCTGGGAGTACCCTGATGTGTGATTTTTGGTATAAGTGACTATTATCACTTAGTGTGGGTTCTTTGGGTGGAAGAGAGACTGGGAGTCTGAGGGGACTGTCTGTGACTCCAGGGGAGGACTGGTACAGAGATCCAAGAGTTCCAGTTTGTCACTGGCTTGGTGAAATCTAATTACAGACCACACCACTGCCTGAGGGTGTCTGCCCTGTTTTTTGACAGTCTGCCCTGAGGTCGGCACTCACAATGGTGAGCCGCTCCAGACAGTGGGACACCGATACCCAGAGCAGCAGAGACATAGCGGTGATGAGTTCTTAGCCTAATGATGTACAACATTTGTAACCGGTAACAGGAAAATCAGCAGTACCAAAGACCACTGAGGCACCTACATGCCGAGGGAATCAAAGCGACTCACTCCCAGGTCAAGCACTCAGTACCAGCTGCATTGGTACCAAAGCTGCCCTCCACAGGGTCCTGCTTGATCCTCTGTTTGACACCATCGGTGCCGCAAGAATTTAGGTACCCTAAGGACCTGATAGCAACTTTGGAGTCAGAGTTTCCTGTTAATGAGTGCTGGGGGGTTGTCAGCATTCAGATTCTCTCAGTAACTGGCCCACCACTATCCTGGAATACCATGTTTGCCCTTGGCTGTCTTGCAAATGGAACAGCTATCTCCCCCTAGAAATATGTGGAAAAGCACTCTTCATACTCTTAAGTTACATCCACGTTTCCTTTGTCTATTCCAGGACACACAGCTCTCCATCTTAAACTGATGTACTACAGCAAGATAGATGCCAAAGGGCACCCACTTGGCAGGGACACACATGGCTGCCTCCCCCTGTGCCATTTGGGCCCCTCAGTAGCCTTGCTGTGACCGTTCTGCTGTCAACAATTTGCATAGAATCATGGAATATTAGGGTTGGAAGGGACCTCAGGAGGTATCTAGTCCAACCCCCTGCTCAAAGCAGGAACAATTCCCAGATTTTTACCCCAGTTCCCCGAATGGCCCCCTCAAGGATTTAACTCACAACCCTGGGTTTAGCAGGCCAATGCTCAAACCACTGAGTTATCCCTCCCCCAAGTCATTGCACCACCAGAGGGAACAGAGAAGGGCCCACTCACCTCAACCGCCTCTACCACCATCTATCTGAGAGAAAGAGCCCATGGAGGAGCAAGAGGTCAGGGCAGATAAGGAAATGACACCTCTTATTAATATTTCTTCCTCATCACCTGATAAAGCTGTGATGCCTCGGTTACCTTCTATGGCGGATGACTTTAGACAATTTCATGAACTGATGGGATGAATTGTTGATGCAATGCAGATTCCCTTAGAGAAGTTTCAGAAGTCCCACCATAAACTCCTAGATGTATTACATACTTCAGCATCGATGAAGATTGTCATTCTGGTCAATGAAGCTCTCAAGGAGCCTGCTAAAACTGTTTGGCAAACCCCAGCTACTGCACCACCTACACACAAGAGGGTGGATAAAAAGTATTACATCCCTGCCAGGGAAGTAGACATTTCTATTTTCCCACCCAGCTCCGAAGTCCTTGGTGTTGGAGGCTGTTAATGAGCAGGGCAGACAGCATAGCAAAGGACCAAAAGAGGTTCAGGTTCATGACATAGCAAAGGACCAAAAGAGATTCATGTTTGGCCAGGAGTGCCTGATGGTTTGCTAAAGTGTGGCTGAAGAGCCACACTTTAGTTCGGTAAAAGCAGCAAAAAGTCCTGTGGCACCTTATAGACTAACAGACGTTTTGGAGCATGAGCTTTCGTGGGTGAATACCCACTTCGTCAGATGCATAGGTCAGATGCATGCATCTGACGAAGTGGGTATTCACCCACGAAAGCTCATGCTCCAAAACGTGTTAGTCTATAAGGTGCCACAGGACTCTCTGCTGCTTTTACAGATCCAGACTAACACGGCTACCCCTCTGATACTTTAGTTCAGACTAGCAAACCATCAGGCACTCCTGGCCAAACATGATTATCTAAACAACAACAAATTTAATTCCTTTATTGAGCACCTGCTAGTGGAACATCATGACTGATTTAACGCAGTTATACAACAGGATTAGCTTCTGGCAAGATCATCACTCCAGGCCTCATTGGATGCTGCAAATATGGTCGCTCGATTGATATCCACTGCAGTGGTCAGGGTTGAGCATCTTGGCTGCAGCGGTCCTGCTTCCCAAGAGAAGTTCGAAGCCCTGTTGAAGACCTCCCCTTTGGTAGTCCCAAGCTCTTTGCAGACTCCATGGATACATTTCTCCACACACTAAAGGATTCGAGGGCCATGCTGCAATCTTTAGGGATTATAGTCCTGTAAATAAGATGAGATTTAGCAAGTCTCAAACGGCGCACAGAGCATGCCTTTGAATACCTTGTTAATTGAATTGTCTCGTTAGGCTGACCCCCGACTTGGTAAGGCAACTCCCATCTTTTCATGTACTACATATATATACCTACTACTATGTTTTCCACTCCATGCAGCTAACGAACTGGGTTCTAGCCCACGGAAGCTTATGCCCAAATAAATGTGTTAGTCTCTAAGGTGCCACAAGGACTCCTTGTTGTTTTTGCTGATACAGACTAACACGGCTGCCCCTCTGAGTTCTGATGGATTGTTCCAGCATGTCTACCACTCAGTCAGCAGAGGTTTACAGCTGCAACTTAATATCCCCCTCACTTCAGATGGCCCCTTTCAGGCTATGTGGGAGAGTATAACATTGGACAGTTGGGCTTTGGAAGCGGTAACATCTGGTTAAACTATCCATTTCCCCTCCCCCTCCCTCTTCAGGGCCCTTCTCATGATCAATTGCTGGCAGAAGAGATTGCCTTATTTCTGTGGTTTTGAGGCATGAACCAGTTCCTGTACAGCACAGGGGACAGGGATTGTATTAAAAGTACCTCCTGATTCCCAAGAAGTATGGAGGATAGAGACCAGTTTTAGACTTCAGGTCTCTAAACAGATATGTAAAACAGCAGAAATTTATGATGGTGACCCTTGCACCCATAATTCCCTTGTTAGAATTAGGAGATTGATTCGTGCCTGTCGACCTACAAGATGCATATTTTCATATCACTGTTCCTTCCTCACACAAGAGATGTCTTTGATTTCTAATCAACAAGCACTAGTAATACTGGGTGCTTCCTTTCGGCCTGTCTTCTGCCCCAAGAATGTGATCAAAGATTCTGGCAGTTTTTGATGCCCACCTACATTGTTTGGGGATAGTAGTTTTCCTGTATCTGGATGATTGGCTGATCAGAGCCTGTCATATCAGGGAGTGTTGGCAGTAGTAAAAATGACGTGTTCTCTGTTTGGCAGCCTGGGCCTCCAAAAGAATCTTGAAAAATCCATTTTGAGTCCAACACAGAGTCTGGACTACATAGGAGCTTCCCTGGATGGAGTGGCAGGCAGAGTGTACCTTCCTTGCAGGTAGATGGAAGGTACCTGTAGTTCCTCCTGAAGGAGATTCCTCCTGAATCTCATCTCAAAGATTCAGGGTCGTTCTCAAGTAACAGTAAGAGATTGTCTTCAACCGCGTGCAGCAAACGGCGGAACCTCCAGGCTAGGAATATGACGTGGAAGGCTCAGGAGTTTAGTTACCATTTGTAATTTAGAGAGAAATGTCTGTTGAGGTCACCTGTCAGGTTGTTCTGAATACCTAGGAGGAATGAAGCTGAGATGACTATCTGGTTGGCTGTGTGTCACTTCAGCAGAGAGAGATGGGGAACGTACTGCTCCCTGGTGGATGACGTACTGCATGCATGCCACATTGTCTGTCATTATCTTTGTTGACTTGGACCTGGTCAGTGGTAGAATGTGTAAGCAAGCATTTTTGACAGCTCCCAGTTCCAGAACATTGATGGGAAGAAGCTGCTCCTGTAGTGACCATTTGCCCTGAACCTTATGAGATCCCAAATGTGCCCCCAACCCAGACCTGAAGCGTCCGACTTTATGACTCTGGTAGGGGGATTCTGGAAGAACGGAACACATTGCACATGTTTTTGTTGGATCTTCTACCACTTGAATGATTGTATAACCCACTGGGGAATGACGGTAACCTGGCCTTGACTGTGATTTCTTGGTTTATAAACAGTTTGCAGCCATCCCTGTAGACCTCAAAAGACATTGCCTGGTGCATTATACTACAAAGATGGAAGCTGTGAGAGCAATACAGCAGTGCCCGGACAATCCAGGAAGTTTTTGGAAAGTGTAGGGGACAATTTCCTGGTGCAAGTGCTGGAGGAACCAGCTAGGGTGACCAGACATCCCAATAAAATAGGGACTGTCCCGATTTTTAGGTGTTTGTCCTGCGTCCCAATCGATGTTCGGTCGGGACACAATTTATCCCGATATTTCGCTCTCCTGGTTTTTGTTTTGTTTTGTTTTGTTCCACCAGTGGGACTCTGCATATTCTCCCCCCTCCTCTCTCTTTCTGCCAGCGAGACTCTGGGACTCCGATTTTGTTGGTTTTTTTTTTTTTTTTTAACTCCACCGGAGGGACTGCCCCCCCCCCGCCCATGTGTCCTGATATTTTCTTCATCCCATCTGGTCACCCTAGAACCAGCTAGGGGCAGAGCTGTTCTTGACCTGATGCTCACAAACAGGGAAGAATTAGTAGGGGAAGCAAAAGTGGATGGGAACCTGGGAGGCAGTGCCATGAGATGGTCAAGTTCAGGATCCTGACACAAGGAAGAAATGAGAGCAGCAGAATACAGACCCTGGACTTCAGAAAAGCAGACTTTGACTCCCTCAGGGAGCTGATGAGCAGGATCCCCTGGGAGAATAACATGAGGGGGAAAAGAGTCCAGGAGAGCTGGCTGTATTTTAAAGAATCCTTATTGAGGTTGCAGGAAAAAAACATCCCGATGTGTAGAAAGAACATTTAAATATGGCAGGCCACCAGCTTGGCTTAACAGTGAAATCCTTGCTGATCTTAAAAACAAAAAAGAAGCTTACAAAAAGTGGAAGATTGGACAAATGACCAGGGAGGAGTATAAAAATATTGCTCAGGCATGCAGGAGTGAAATCAGGAAGGCCAAATCATACTTGGAGTTGCAGCTAGCAAGAGATGTGAAGGGTAACAAGAAGGGTTTCTTCAGGTATGTTAGCAACAAGAAGAAAGTCAAGGAGACTATGGGCCACTTACTGAATGAGGGAGGCAACCTAATGACAGAGGATGTGGAAAAAGCTAATGTACTCAATGCTTTTTTTGCCTCTGTCTTCACAAACAAGGTCAGCTCCCAGACTGCTGCACTGGGCAGCAGAGTATGGGGAGAAGGTGACCAGCCCTCTGTGGAGAAAGAAGGGGTTCAGGACTATTTAGAAAAGCTGGACGAGCACAAGTCCATGGGGCTAGATGCGCTGCATCCGAGGGTGCTAAAGGAGTTGGCAGATGTGATTGCAGAGCCATTGGCCATTATCTTTGAAAACTCATGGCTATTGGGGGAGGTCCCGGATGGCTGGAAAAAGGGTAATGTAGTGCCCATCTTTAAAAAAGGGAAGGAGGAGGAGCCGGGGAACTACAGGCCAGTCAGCCTCACCTCAGTCCCTGGAAAAATCATGGAGCAAGTCCTCAAGGAATCAGTTCAGAAGCACTTAGAGGAGAGGAAAGTGATCAGGAATAGTCAGCATGGATTCACCAAAGACAAGTCATGACTGACTAACCTAACTGCCTTCTATGAGGAGATAACTGGCTCTGTGGATGAGGGGAACGCAGTGGATGTGCTATTCCTTGACTTTAGCAAAGCTTTTGATACGGTCTCCCCCAGTATTCTTGCCAGCAAGTTAAAGAAGTATGGGCTGGATGAATGGACTATAAGGTGGATAGAAAGCTGGCTAGATCGTCAGGCTCAATGGATAGTGATCAACGGCTCGATGCCTAGTTGGCAGCCGGTTTCAAGTGGAGTGCCCTAGGAGTTGGTCCTAGGGCCAGTTTTGTTCAATGTCTTTATCAATGATCTGGATGATGGCATTTATTGCACCTTCAGCCAGTTTGCAGATGACACTAAACTGGGAAGAGTGGTAGATACGCTGGAGGGTAGGGATAGGATACAGAAGGACCTAAACAAATTGGAGGATTGGGCCAAAAGAAACCTGATGAGGTTCAACAAGGACAAGTGCAGAGTCCTGCACTTAGGACAGAAGAATCCCATACACTGCTACAGACTAGGGACCAAGTGGCTAGGCAGCAGTTCTGCAGGAAAGGACGTAGGGGGTTACAGTGGACAGGAAGCTGGATATGAGTCAAGTGAGCCCTTGTTGCCAAGAATGCTAACGGCATTTTGGGCTGTATAAGTAGGGGCATTGCCAGCAGATCGAGGGATATGATCATTCCCCTCTATTCGACATTGGGGAGGCCTCATCTGGAGTACTGTGTCCAGTTTTGGGCCCCACACTACAAGAAGGATGTGGCAACAAAAATGATTAGGGGGCTGGGGCACATGGCTTATGAGGAGAGGCTGAGGGAACTGAGATTGTTTAGTCAGCAGAAGAGAAGAGTGAGGTGGGATTTGATAGCAGCCTTCAGCTACCTGAAGGGGGGTTCCAAAGAGGATGAAGCTCGGCTGTTCTCAGTGGTACCAGATGACAGAACAAGGAGTAATGATTTCAAGTTGCAGTGGGGGAGGTTTAGGTTGGATATTAGGAAACACTATTTCACTAGGAGGGTGGTGAAGCACTGGAATGGGTTCCCTAGGGAGATGGCGGAATCTCCTTCCTTAGAGGTTTTTAAGGTCAGGCTTGACAAAGCCCTGGCTGGGATGATTTCGCTGGGGATTGGTCTTGCTTCCTAACTGTCAGGGTGGTTAAGCACCGGAATAAATTGCCTAGGCAGGTTGTGGAATCCCCATCATTGGAGGTTTTTAAGAGCAGGGTTGGACAAACACCTGTCAGGGATGGTCTAGATCAGGGGTAGGCAACCTATGGCACACGTACCAAATGAGACACGCAAGGTGATTTTCAGTGGCCCTCACAATGCCCAGGTCCTGGACACCTGTCCAGTAGGCTCTGCATTTTAATTTAATTTTAAATGAAGCTTCTTTAACATTTTAAAAACCTTATTTACTTTACATACAACAATAGTTTAGTTATATATTCTAGACTTCTAGAAAGAGACCTTCTAATAACGTTAAAATGTATGACTGGCACACAAAACCTTGAATTAGAGTGAATAAATGAAGACTCGGCACACCACTTCTGAAAGGTTGCCGACCCCTGATCTAGATAATACCTAGTCCTGCTATAAGTGCAGGGGACCGGACTAGATGACCTCTCGAGGTCCCTTCCAGTCCTACGATTCTATGGGTGGGCTGAGGCCGTGGGTCAGGCCAAGAGACCCCAGTGAGTAATCGCTCGATTCGCTGCACCCCAAGGCCTGGGTCACTCAGCATCTGTCCTGTTGACTCCCCGGGTCTGTCTCTCCTCAGAGTCACTACGTGGCCTGCATGGCAGCCATCCTGAACCAGATGGATGAGGCCCATTACAGCTCCTACATCCAGGCCTTCTCAGCCCGGACCGACCTGGTGGTGAGTCGCCCGCTCAGCCTGTGCTCTCCAGGGCCCAGTCTGGCAGCTCTTGGGGCTGTCGCTCGTCGTGGTGCTGGCGTATCACCCTCCCCCAGGTCAGACAGCCCCTGCCCCCATCCTGTCCCAGACACTCCCCAGCTGCTCCGCATCCCTTCTGCATGGCCCAGGCCGGTCCCTTCCCATGGGCAGCGGGCAGGGGTTTCCCACACCCAGCCGAGCAGTGCCCAACTGGCAGGCCGCGCCCAAGCACTGGCCAGGCTCACTGGCTGTGATGCCTCGCCTTGGTGCATCTATGGGAGGGTGCCGCCTAGGGCCCGGGGTAAGGGGGCGAAAGCCAGCAGCTCCCAGAGCGTCACCAACTGGCATCAACTCGGGCATTAGCTCCAGGAGCAGCTCTGCAGCGGAGGGGATGGGATGGGGTGAGGGGCTGCGGAGTCAAGGTGGGAGCAGGATTGAAGGGAGGAGACTGCGACAGACACCCCAGGGAGAAAGGGGGGCTTAGGGGCTGGTGTCAGGTGGGTCAGTAGGGGCGGGACATGGGCCTGGCCAGACCCGAGCCTGAGTCACAAAGCTGAATAGTTGGGGGTGGGGGCGGGGGCTGGTGCTTTTCTGTGCTCGCCTCCCTCCTCGATAGTGCCCCCCAGTGCCAGCCCCCCCAGACGTTGCTAGGAGATGGTGGCGGAGTTCGGGGTCCTGTGGGGTGGGATCTGTAGGCTGCGCAGGAGTAAGAGGCTTGGCGGTTGCAGTGCTGTTCCCCAACCTACCACCAGCCCCTCCCCCACAGCACCCCAGAGCCAGCTCCTCAGTACCCCATCCCCTACGGCACCCCACCTCCAGCTCCTCAGCCCCCCCTTGGCACCCCACCTCCAGCTCCTCAGCACCCCCTTCTCCATGGCACCCCAGAACCAGCTTCTCGGCACCCCTTCCCCCACAGCACCCCAGAACCAGGTCCTCGGCTCCCCCTCCCTCACAGCACCCTCACTGCCAGCTCCTCAGAACCCCCCCCCACAGTACTCCACCTCCAGATCCTCAGTATCCCCTCCCCCACAGCACCCCATCTCCAACTCCTCAGCACCCCTCCCCCACGGCACCCTAGAACCAGCTTCTTGTCACTCCTTCCCGCACAGCACCTCAGAACCAGCTCCTCGGCACCTCCTCCCTCATGGCACCCCCACTGCCAGCTCCTCAGAACCCCTCCCCCACAGTACCCCACTTCCAGATCCTTAGTACCCCTCCCCCACAGCACCCCAGAGCCAGCTCCTCAGCACTTCCTCCCTCACAGCACCACACCTCTAGCTCCTTGGCCCCCCCTCCCCCATGGCACCCCATCTCCAGCTCCTCAGAACCCCTCCCCCACAGTACCCCACTTCCAGATCCTTAGTACCCCTCCCCCACAGCACCCCAGAGCCAGCTCCTCAGCACTTCCTCCCTCACAGTACCACACCTCTAGCTCCTTGGTCCCCCCTCCCCCATGGCACCCCATCTCCAACTCCTCAGCACCCCCTCCCCACGGCATCCCAGAGCGAGGTCCTCAAAAACCTTCCCCCACGGCACCCCCACTGCCAGCTCTGTGTCCTTGGCATCCCCCAGCCCGAGCGCCTCTGCTGCTGTTCTCCATGGGCAGAGGGAAGAGACCTGCCCACCCGCCCCTTGCTGCCTCTGAGGGACCAAGTGGGCCAAGCTTGTACCCAGTGTAGGAGGGCGGGGGGGATGCTGTGCCCTTTCCACCCCCACCCCTTGTGGTGCCCTGCCAAGGGGGCAGCTGGCCTGATCCTGTGCTGCTGGCTGGGGAGGGCTGAGCTGAGCTCATTGCCTGGCAGCCCCAAAACCAGGAGGCATGTCTGCGTCCCTGCCTCCAGACAGCGGGTGAGGAGGGCCAGTGTCCCCTGAGCCTGGGCCAGTCTCTTGCCCTTGGGCTCACACTGTGGCCCTGGGAGTGAGCCAGGAGCCAGTGCCACCAGACTCAGAGGCCGTGGTGGTGACGCCAGCTAGAGACAGGCTGGTGCATGGGGGAGGAGCTGGCGCAGCCCGGTCCCAGGCCAGGGAGGAGACACTTTGCTCTTTGGGCCCTATGAGAGCCCTGAAGAGATGGGCAAACCCTTCCTTCACCAGCCGGGTGCCCCATCCTCTCGCCTCTTCCCCAGCCCGTCAGCCTCACCTCCATCCTCAGCCAGCTCGCCCTGCCCGGGCTGGGCACCCTCGCCCCCAGGGCACACAGGCGACTGCAGCACCCTGGGTCCTAACAGGGCCTCCTTGCTTGGCAGGACTTTCTCATGGAGACCTTCATCCTGTTCAAGGACCTGATCGGCAAGACGGTGTATCCCTCTGACTGGATGGTGATGAACATGGTGCAGAACCGGTGAGCAGGCCCGGCCCCAGGGCTGGGCTGGTGGGAAGGAATGTGCGGCTACTGGACCTGGCTGTGGGGCTCCTCTCCCACAAGCGCCCAGAGCTGGGGAGAAGCGTGAGCTGTCCAGGGCACATGCCCCGGCAGCCAGGCCAGGGGGATCTCCCAGCTCCAGCTCAGGGGTGGCAGGGGGAAGGTGCTGGGCGGTGAGACGCGCTGGGGGCTGTGTGGGTTAGGGAGGCACCGATGGCCGTGGGTGTTTGTGGGAGGTGGGGCACCAAGGAGATGTTTAGCCAGGAGCTGGGCTGGGGGTGTCATGGCAATGAAGTAAAAATCTTAAATGAATCCACGTTTCATAGAATCTCTGTGGATAGTGATTTCATGCTCTAATAAGAATATGACATTAGGGATCTATTATCGATCACCTGACCAGGACAGTGATAGTCATGGTTAAATGCTAAGGGAAATTAGAGAGGCTATCAAAAAAAAAGAACTCAAGAATAGTGGGGGATTTCAGTTATCCCCATATTGACTGGGTACATGTCACCTCAGGATGAAATGCAGAGATAAAATTTCTCGATACTTTAAATGACTGCTTCATGGAGCAGCTGGTACAGGAACCCACAAGGGGAGAGGCAACTCTAGATTTAATCCTGAGTGAAGCGCAGGAGCTGGTCCAAGAGGTAACTATAACAGGACTGCTTGGAAATAGTGACCATAATATAACAACATTTAACATTCTTGTGGTGGGAAGAATGTCTCAACGGCCCAACACTGTGGCACTTAATTTCAGAAAGGGGAACTGTGCAAAAATGAGGAGGTTAGTTAAACAGAAATTAAAAGGTACAGTGACTAAAGTGAAATCCCTGCAAGCTGCATGGGCGCTTTTTAAAGGTACCATAATAGAGGCCCAACTTCAATATATGCCCCAAATTAAAAAACACAGTAAAAGAATTTAAAAAAGAGCCACTGTGGCTTAACAACCATGTAAAAGAAGCAGTGAGAGAGAAAAAGGCATCTTTTAAAGTCAAATCCTAGTGAGGTAAATAGAAAGGAGCGTAAACACTGCCAAATTAAGTGCAAGAGTGTAATAAGAAAAGCCAGAGAGGAGTTTGAAGAACGGCTAGCCAAAAACTCCAAAGGTAATATGTTTTTCAAGTACATCAGAAGCAGGAAGCCTGCTACACAACCAGTGGGGCCCCTTGATGATCGAGATACATAAAGCGCTTAAAGACGATAAAGTCATTGCAGAGAAACTAAATGGATTCTTTGCTTCAGTCTTCACGGCTGAGGATGTTAGGGAGATTCCCAAACCTGAGCTGGCTTTTGTAGGTGACAAATCTGAGGAATTGTCACAGATTGAAGTATCACTGGAAGAGGTTTTGGAATTAATTGATAAACTCAACATTAACAAGTCAATATTTAAAAAGGGCTCTAGAGGTGATCCCGGCAATTACAGACCGGTAAGTCTAACGTCAGTACCGGGCAAATTAGTCGAAACAACAGTTAAGAATAAAATTGTCAGACACATAGAAGAAGATAAACTGTTGAGCAATAGTCAACATGTTTTCTGTAAAGGGAAATTGTGTCTTACTAATCTATTAGAGTTCTTTGAAGGGGTCAGACAACATGTGGACAAGGGGGATCTGGTGGACATAGGGTACGTCCACACTACAAGATTATTCCTATTTTACAGAAACTGGTTTTTTAAAACAGATTGTATAAAGTCGAGTGCACGCAGCCACACTAAGCACATTAATTCGGCGGTGTGTGTCCATGTATCGACGCTAGTGTTGATTTCTGGAGCGTTGCACTGTGGGTAGCGATCCTGTAGCTATCACATAGTTCCCGCAGTCTCCCCCACCCCTTGGAATTCTGGGTTGAGATGGGGCAAAAAATATTGTCGCGGGTGGTTCTGGGTACAGCCTCATCCCTCCCTCTGTGAAAGCAGCAGACAACCATTTTGCGCCTTTTTTCCTGGGTGAACTGTGCAAACGCCATAGCACAGCAAGCATGGAACCTGCTCAGCTCAAGACAGCAATCATGGACGTTGTAAACACCTCGCTCATTCTCATGCAGTCTGGGCTGAACCAGGACCTGCAAAACCAGGCGAGGAGGCGGCGGCTATGGCAGCGCGGCGACGTGAGTGATGAGGACATGGACACAGAATTCTCTCAAACCGCGGGCCCCTGCGCTTTGGAGATCCTGCTGGTAATGGGGCAGGTTCTAGCCATTGAATGCCGATTTTGGGTCCATGAAACAAGCAGAGACTGATGGGACCGCATAGTTTTGCAGGTTTGGGACAATTCCCAGTGGCTGCAAAACTTTCACATGCGTAAGGGCACTTTCATGGAGCTTTGTGACTTGCTTTCCCCTGCCCTGAAACGCCAGAATACCAAGATGAGAGCAGCCCTCACAGTTGAGAAGCGAGTGGCAATAGTCCTCTGGAAGCCTGCAACGCCAGACAGATACCGGTCAGTCGGGAATCAATTTGGAGTGGGAAAATCTACTGTGGGGGCTGCTGTGATGCAAGTAGCCAAAGCAATCATTAAGCTGCTGCTACGACAGTTTGTGACTCTAGGAAACGTGCAGGTCATAGTGGATGGCTTTGCTGCAATGGGATTTACTAACTGTGGTGGGTGATAGATGGAACCCATATCCCTATCTTGGCAGCGGAGCACCAGGGCACCCAGTACGTAAACCACAAGGGGTACTTTTCAATGGTGCTGCAAGCACTGGTGGATCACAAGAAACGTTTCACCAACATCCACGTGGAATGGCTGGGAAGGGTTCATGACACTCGCGTCTTCAGGAACACTACTCTGTTTAAACGGCTCCAGCAAGGGAATTACTTCCCAGACCAGAAAATAACAGTTGGGGATGTTGAAATGCCTGTAGTTATCCTGGGGGACCCAGTCTCCCCCTTGATGCCATGGCTCATGAAGCCATATGCAGGCAGCCTGGACAGTGGTCAGGAGTTGTTCAACTACAGGCTGAGCAAGTGCAGGATGGTGGTAGAATGTGCATTTGGCCGTTTAAAGGCGCGCTGGCGCACATTACTGACTCGCTCAGATCTCAGCCAAACCAATGTCCCCATTGTTATTGCTGCTTGCTGTGTGCTCCACAATCTCTGTGAGAGTAAGGGGGAGACCTTTATGGCGGGGTGGGAGGCTGAGGCAAATCACCTGGCCGCTGATTATGCGCAGCCAGACACCAGGGCGATTAGAAGAGCTCACCAGTAAGCGGTGCGCATCAGAGAAGCTTTGAAAATGAGTTTCATCACGGGCCAGGGTACAGTCTGGCTGCTGTGTTTGTTTCCCCTTGATAAACCCCCCCGTTGATTGACTCATTTCTGTAAGCAACCCACCTTCCCGCTTCGATTATAGCTTGATTTCTAAGGAAATAAAGTCACTATCGTTTAAAAATCATGTATTCTTTATTAAAAAGTCATTATAAAAAGAGGGAGAGAACTGACAAGGTAGCCCGGGTGTGGTTTGGAAGGAGGATAGGAGGGAAGGAAAAGGCCACTAAAAAAAATTTCAAAGTAATGACGCCTTTTGGTTGGGCTGTCCACGGGGGTGGAGTGGGCGGGTGCATGAAGGCTTCCCCCACGCGTTCTTACACGGCTGGGTGAGGAAGACATGGAACATAGTGAGTGGTGAGGGTGGTTACACAGGGGCTGCAGCGGCACTCTGTGACCCCGCTGCTGTTCCTGAAGCTCCACCAGACGTCGGAGGATGTCAGTTTGATCACGCAGCAGCCCCAGCGCTGCATCCCACCACCGCTTATCTTCCTGCCGCCACCTCTGATCTTCCTGCAGCCACCTCTCATCTCGAGCATCCCTCCTCTCCTCACATTGGTCCCTCCTGTCTTCACATTCACTGGCATCTTTCCTGTAATTTGATATCACGTCCTTCCACTCATTCAGATGAGCTCTTTCATTGCGGGTCACTTCCATGATTTCCAAGAACATTTCGTCTTGCGTCTTCTTTTTCCTCCGCCTTATCTGAGCTAGCCTTCAGAATGGAGTAGGGAGGCTTGAAAAAATTGCAGCTGCATGAGGGAGGTAAAATAGGGAGAGGAGTATTTAAAAAGATACATTTTACAGAACAATGGTTATACTCTTTCACAGTGAACAACACTATTCACCTTACATAGCACATGTGATTTCACTACAAGGTTGCATTTTGCATCTTAATATTGAGTGCCTGCGGCTCTGGTGTTAGAAATTTCACAGACGCAGGTCTGGACAGCAGAATTCAGCTTGCATGCGGCCATGGTAAGCCACTGTCTTTCGTCTTCTGCAGCCTTCATATACACAGTGCCCTCCTTTCCCAAATACCAAGCAAAGCCCATTCAGTGCTGCTTCTTTCCTGTTAACATGCAGCAGCAGAAACCACCTCCCCATCCAATTCTCTGGGATGATCGCTTTACCCCTCCCCCCACCGCATGGCTGGTATCATGGAAGATCACTGCTAATCACCCCCCTTTCCTCCCCCCCCCACTGCGTGGCTGGTAGCAGGAAAGATCCCTGCTAGCCAAACGCGAAAAAGCTCAGCGCCAATCACCTCCCCCGGCCCTGCTTGGCTACCTGCAAGGAAGGATTTCTTTTAAGCAACAGGCAAACAGGCCAATAGGAATGGTCATGTCTGTCCCCTTAATTAAATTCCTGAATTTCAACTAGGTTACCATGAACGATATCACTCTCCTGAGAATAACACAGCGAGATAAAGAATGGATGTTGCTTGAATGCCAGCAATCACCGGGACCATACGCAGCTAGGCTTTGTCATGCAATGATACCAGATTACTTGCTACATGCATGGCATGGTCAAGTGTCCTACCATGGAGGACGGAATAAGGCTGCCCTGCCCAGAAACCTTCTGCAAAGGCTTTTGGAGTACCTCCAGGAGAGCTTCATGGAGATGTCCTTGGAGGATTTCCGCTCCATCCCCAGATATGTTAACAGACTAACGGGTCTGTAGAAGGGTGGGACCGGGGCTCAACCCTCCCTGAGGGCGGAGGGGAGCCACACCGGCTCACCACATTTTGTCGGCCTGGGTCCTGCCCTTTGCTTCCAGGCTGAGAGACAATGCTCAGTCACTTGGGGGTTCAGGCCTTCTGCGGCAAGGTGGAGCAACCACACACAGTTAGCTGGGAGCTCAAGCCCTCTGCTGCAGGGCTGGGCAACAACACACAGTCAATTCGGGGCTCAGGCCCTCCGCTGCAGGGCTGGGCAACAGCACACAGTTAGTTGGGGGCCCAGGCCTAGGTTTGGGCGGGACACCAAATGCAGTGGCAAAGCTCAGGCCCTTTTGGCTCAGGGCTGAGCAAACAAGCAGTCTAGAAGCCCAGGCCCTGGGGCAGGGCGGGCCAACAAGCAGTTCAGGTGTATAAAGCCCAGGCCCTGGCTCAGGGCAGGGCAGCAAGCGACTCAGGGCTCAGGCCCTTCAGGAGGGGCTGAGCAAACAACCAGTCTTAATGGCCTCCTCAGGCCAGGGGGAGGGGGAGTCTGCCACGCCTGGAAGGGTGGCAGGGGGGACGCAGGCCCTCCCAGTCCACTGCGTCCCAGCCCGGAGCCCTAGTAGCGGCTAACACCACTGACGGTCAGTGGGGATCCTGACCACAACACACTGACATTGGCTCAGGTGAATCTGCAGCCTGACTGGGTCGGCTGCCCCCGGGCCACTTCCAATCTCCCCCTCACTGGGTACCTGCCATCCGCCGGCGCCATCCGGTGGGTCCCAGAGCATGGGCTCCCCAGGATACCAGGCATCGGGAACTCCAGGCCACTCCTCTGTGTACCGGGTGTGGGGGAGTTCAGGCAGCTCATCTAGATGCCGGGCGTCAGAAGCTCAGGCAGCTCCTCCGGGTACCGGGCACGGGGCGGGGCAGGCCAGCGCTCCTCCGGGTACCGGGCACGGGGCATGGCAGGCCAGCGCTCCTCCGGGTACCGGGCACGGGGCGGGGCAGGCCAGCGCTCCTCCGGGTACCGGGCACGGGGCGGGGCAGGCCAGCACTCCTCCGGGCATGGGGCAGGACAGGCCAGTGCTCCTCCAGGCACCGGGCACAGGGCAGGACAGGCCAGCGCTCCTCCGGGTACTGGGCACGGGGCAGGCCAGCACTCCTCCGGGTACGGGGCACGGGGCGGGGCAGGCCAGCGCTCCTCCGGGTACCGGGCATGGGGCGGGGCAGGCCAGCGCTCCTCCGGGTACCGGGCACGGGGCGGGGCAGGCCAGCGCTCCTCCGGGTACCGGGCATGGGACGGGACAGGCCAGCGCTCCTCCGGGTACCGGGCACGGGACGGGACAGGGCAGCGCGCCTCCGGGTACCGGGCACGGGGCAGGGCAGGCCAGTGCTCCTCCGGGCACTGGGCACAGGGCAGGACAGGCCAGCGCTCCTCCGGGTACCGGGCACAGGGCAGGCCAGCGCTCCTCCGGGTACGGAGCACAGGGCGGGGCAGGCCAGCGCTCCTCCGGGTACCGGGCACGGGGCGGGGCAGGCCAGCGCTCCTCCGGGTACCGGGCATGGGGCGGGGCAGGCCAGCGCTCCTCTGGGTACCGAGCACGGGGCACGGCAGGCCAACGCTCCTCCGGGTACCGGGCGGGGCAGGCCAACGCTCCTCCGGGTACCGAGCACGGGGCACGGCAGGCCAGCGCTCCTCCGGGTACCGGGCACAGGGTGGGGCAGGCCAGCGCTCCTCCGGGCACGGGGCAGGGCAGGCCAGCACTCCTCCGGGTACCGGGCACGGGGCAGGGCAGGCCAGCACTCCTCCGGGTACCGGGCACGGGGCGGGGCAGGCCAGCGCTCCTCCGGGTACCGAGCATGGGGCACGGCAGGCCAACGCTCCTCTGGGTACCGGGCGGGGCAGGCCAACGCTCCTCCGGGTACCGAGCACGGGGCACGGCAGGCCAGCGCTCCTCTGGGTACCGGGCACAGGGCGGGGCAGGCCAGCGCTCCTCCGGGCACGGGGCAGGGCAGGCCAGCGCTCCTCCGGGTACCGGGCACGGGGCAGGGCAGGCCAGCGCTCCTCCGGGTACCGAGCACGGGGCAGGGCAGGCCAGCGCTCCTCCAGGTACCGAGCATGGGGCACGGCAGGCCAGCGCTCCTCCGGGAACCGGGCAGGACAGGCCAGCGGTCCTCCGGGTACCGGGCACGGGGCACGGCAGGCCAGCGCTCCTCTGGGACCGGGCACGGGGCAGGGCAGGCCAGCACTCCTCCGGGTACCGAGCACGGGGCAGGGCAGGCCAGCGCTCCTCCGGGTACCGGGCACGGGGCAGGGCAGGCCAGCGCTCCTCCGGGTACCGAGCATGGGGCAGGACAGGCCAGCACTCCTCTGGGTACCGGGCACGGGGCACGACAGGCCAGCGCTCCTCCGGGTACCGAGCACAGGGCACGACAGGCCAGCGCTCCTCCGGGTACCGAGCACGGGGCACGGCAGGCCAGCGCTCCTCTGGGTACCGGGCACGGGGCACGACAGGCCAGCGCTCCTCCGGGTACCGAGCACAGGGCACGACAGGCCAGTGCTCCTCCGGGTACCGAGCACGGGGCACGGCAGGCCAGCGCTCCTCCGGGTACGGGGCAGGACAGGCCAGCGCTCCTCTGGGACCGGGCACGGGGCAGGCTGGGCCCAGCGGGAACTCAGGCACCAGCATCTGTCCTCTCTGGCAGCCTCCCACCAACTGAGCTCCAGGGCCGGGCTTTTATACTTCCTGTCCTGTCCCTTGACTTCCAGGGGGCGGTGACAGGTGGGGGTGGCTTTGCCCACTGCCGTGCCTGTTCTGGCTTGTCCCTCTCAGGCGTGGCAGGGAGTGAGGCCTCCTCACTACAGGGTCCCATATGAGGAGAGATTAAAGAGGCTAGGCCTCTTCAGCTTGGAAAAGAGGAGACTAAGAGGGGATATGATAGAGGTCTATAAAATCATGAGTGATGTGAAGAAAGTGGATAAGGAAAAGTTATTTACTTATTCCCATAATATCAAAACTAGGGGCCACCAAACAAAATTAATGGGCAGCAGATTTAAAACAAATAAAAGGAAGTTCTTCTTCACACAGCACTCAGTCAACTTGTGGAACTCCTTGCCTCAGGAGGTTGTGAAGGCTGGGACTATAACAGTGTTTAAAAGAGAACTGGATAAATTCATGGAGGTAGGTCTATTAATGGCTATTAGGCAGGCTGGGTAAGGAATGGTGTCCCTAGCCTCTGTTTGTCAGAGGATGGAGATGGATGGCAGGAGAGAGATCACTTGATGATGTTCTGTTCACTCCCTCTGGGGCACCTGTCATTGGCCACTGTCGGCAGACAGGATGCTGGGCTGGAAGGACGTTTGGTCTGACCCGGTACGGCCGTCTGTATGTTCTTATGCTGTTATGTTCGTGTTACCCGTATTGTTCTGTACAGCCACTGGGCCACACACTTCACCTGGGCCGGTAAAAGCCAGAAAGGCAGCTGGTGACGGGACTTACAGAGAACAGGCATTGTGTGTCTCTGGGGTGTAAGCTCTGTAACCTGGGCCTCTAGGGTATGTAGGGGGAGGGGCTGTGGCCATGCGGGCATCTGACGGGGGTGGGTTGGGGTATTTAACAGGGGTGGGTTGGGGGGCCGTAGCCCAGGGGTGGGCTGGGGGGGCATGGCCATAGAGACATTTAATCGGGGGTGGTTTGGGGGGGGCCATACAGCGTTTGGTGGGAGTTGGTTGAGGACAGGCTATTACATTTTGCTTTTGCTCTGTTTGCTGGGGGCAGGAATTCTGGGGCTGGGCGCTGTGATGGGGGGCTAGGTGCCAGGTTGCCAGGTGTTCAGTTTTTGACCAGAACACCTGATTGTAAAGGGACCCTTATGGCTCCGGTCAGCGCCACTGACCAGGCTCTTAAAAGTCCAGTCGGTGGCACATTAGAGCTAAGGCGGGTTCCCTGCCTCCTATGGCTCCGTACGGCTCCCGGGAAGCATCTGACATGTTCCCTCTCTGGCTCCTATATGTAGGGGCAGCCAGGGGCTTCTGTGCACTCTCCCTGCCCCAAGCGCTGGCTCCAGAGGAGCCAGGCCAATGGGAGCTGCAGGGACGATGCCTATTGGAAGGGGCAGCGTGCAGAGCCACTTGGCCACGCCTCTACATAGGAGCCGGAGAGGGGAACATGCCGCTGCTTCTGGGAGTTGCTTGAGGTAAGCTCCACCTGGAACCTGCACCCCAACCCCCTTCTCCAGGCCTGGTCCGCCTCCTGGTCTCCAAACCCCTCAGTCCCAGCACCGAGCACCCAACTACCTCCCAAACTCCTTATCCCCAGCCCCACCCCGGAGCCCACATACCCAGCCAGAGTCCTCAACAGCCCTCTGTCCCAGCCCTGATCCCCCTCCTGCCGTCCAAGCCCCTCAGTCCCAGCCTGGAGCACCCTTCTAATACCCCAAACCCCTCATCCATACCCCAGCCCAGAGCCCTCACCGCTTCCCAACCCCCTGAGCCAGTCCAGTAACAATAACCGAGTGAGTGAGAACGGGGAAAGGGAGCAACAGAGGGAGGGGGAGATGGAGTGAGTGGGGAGTGGGGCCTCAGTGAAGAGGCTGGGCTAGGGCAGCGCCTTGGAGAAAGGGCAGGACAGGGCAAGGATGTTCAGTTTTCTGCAAGTAGAAAGTTAGAACTCCTAGCTGGGCACCATTGGGGCCTGGGCACTGCGGGGGGGTTTGCCAGGTGCCCAAGAAGAAGCCCCCCAGACTCCAAGACAAGAGCAGGTCCCTGGTACTGAGGTCAAAACAAGACCGGGTGAGAGCCGCGCTGGCCGCTTTTCCTCCCCAGTACCACGTCTAGTGCCACAGCAAGCCCCTCAGACATATACCGGGGAGCAGCCTCAGAAAACGCAGTGGCCAGTTCGTTATCTGCACAAATTGGGGCACCCCACCATTTCCCGGTCCGTAGGGCTCCAGGCAAAAAGCCCCTACCCGTACCCATTCTGTAGGCTCCGAGTATAACTAACCTGGTCAATGGAAGGACCCGCCCCCTTTCCCAATCCGTAGGGCTCTGGGTGTAACTAACCTGGTCAATGGAAGTACCCGCACCCTTTCCCAATCCGTAGGGCTCTCGGGTATAACTAACCTGGTCAATGTAAGTACCCACTCCTTTTCCCAATCCGTAGGGCTCCGGGTGTAATTAACCTGGTCAATGGAAGGACCCGCCCCCTTTCCCAATACATAGGGCTCCAGGTGTAACTAACCTGGTCAATGTAAGTACCCGCCCCCTTTCCCAATCTGTAGGGCTCCGGGTGTAACTAACCTGGTCAATGTAAGTACCCGCCCCCTTTCCCAATCTGTAGGGCTCCGGGTGTAACTAACCTGGTCAATGTAAGTACCCACTCCTTTTCCCAATCCGTAGGACTCCGGGTGTAATTAACCTGGTCAATGGAAGTACCTGCCACCTTTCTCAATCCGTAGGACTCTCAGTGTAACTAACCTGGTCAATGTAAGTACCCACCCCCTTTCCCAATCCGTAGGGCTCTCGGGTATAACTAACCTGGTCAATGTAAGTACCCACTCCTTTTCCCAATCCGTAGGGCTCCGGGTGTAATTAACCTGGTCAATGGAAGGACCCGCCCCCTTTCCCAATACATAGGGCTCCGGGTGTAACTAACCTGGTCAATGTAAGTACCCGCCCCCTTTCCCAATCTGTAGGGCTCCAGGTGTAACTAACCTGGTCAATGTAAGTACCCGCCCCCTTTCCCAATCTGTAGGGCTCCGGGTGTAACTAACCTGGTCAATGTAAGTACCCGCCCCCTTTCCCAATCTGTAGGGCTCCGGGTGTAACTAACCTGGTCAATGTAAGTACCCACTCCTTTTCCCAATCCGTAGGGCTCCGGGTGTAATTAACCTGGTCAATGGAAGTACCTGCCACCTTTCTCAATCCGTAGGACTCTCAGTGTAACTAACCTGGTCAATGTAAGTACCCACCCCCTTTCCCAAGCCGTAGAGCTCCGGGTGTAATTAACCTGGTCAATGGAAGTACCTGCCACCTTTCTCAATCCGTAGGACTCTCAGTGTAACTAACCTGGTCAATGTAAGTACTCACCCCCTTTCCCAATCCGTAGAGCTCCGGGTGTAATTAACCTGGTTAATGGAAGTACCCGCCCCCTTTCCCAATCCGTAGAGCTCCGGGTGTAATTAACCTGGTCAATGGAAGTACCTGCCACCTTTCTCAATCCGTAGGACTCAGTGTAACTAACCTGGTCAATGTAAGTACCCACCCCCCTTTCCCAATCCGTAGAGCTCCGGGTGTAATTAACCTGGTTAATGGAAGTACACGCCCCCTTTCCCAATCCGTAGAGCTCCGGGTGTAATTAACCTGGTCAATGGAAGTACCTGCACCCTTTCCCAATCCGTAGGGCTCCGGGTGTAATTAACCGGGTCAATGGAAGTACCTGCCCCCTTTCCCAATCCGTAGAGCTCCGGGTGTAATTAACCTGGTCAATGGAAGTACCTGCCACCTTTCTCAATCCGTAGGACTCAGTGTAACTAACCTGGTCAATGTAAGTACCCACCCCCCTTTCCCAATCCGTAGAGCTCCGGGTGTAATTAACCTGGTTAATGGAAGTACCCGCACCCTTTCCCAATCCGTAGGGCTCCGGGTGTAATTAACCGGGTCAATGGAAGTACCTGCCCCCTTTCCCAATCCGTAGGGCTCTGGGTGTAACTAACCTGGTCAATGTAAGTACCCACCCCCTTTCCCAATCCGTAGGGCTCCGGGTGTAACAAACCTGGTCAGTGGAAGTAACCCTCCCTTTCCCAATCTGTAGGGCTCTCGGTATAACTAACCTGGTCAATGGAAGTACCCACCCCCTTTCCCAATCCATAGGGCTCTGGGTGTAACTAACCTGGTCAATGGAAGTACTTGCCCCCTTGCCGAATCTGTAGGCTCCGGCTATAAATAACCTGGTCAATGGAAGTACCCGCCCCCTTTCCCAATCCATAGAGCTCTGGGTGTAATTAACCTGATGAATGGAAGTACCCGCCCCCTTTCCCAATCCATAGGGCTCCAGGTGTAACTAACCAGGTCAATGGAAGTACCCGCCCCCTTTCCCAATCCATAGGGCTCCAGGTGTAACTAACTGGGTCAATGGAAGTACCCACCCCCTTTCCCAATCCGTAGGGCTCCAGCTGTAACTAACCTGGTCAATGGAAGTACCCACCCTCTTTCCCAATCCGTAGGGCTCCGGGTGTTACTAACCTGGTCAATGGAAGTATCCACCCCCTTTCTCAATCCATAGGGCTCCATATGTAACTAGCCTTGTCAATAGAAGTACCCGCCCCCTTTCCCAATCTTTAGGGCTCCGGGTGTAACTAACCGGGTCAATGGAAGTAACCACCCCGTTTCCCAATCCGTAGGGCTCTGGGTGTAACTAACCTGGTCAATAGAAGTACCCGCCCCCTTTCCCAATCCGTAGGGCTCCGGGTGTAACTAACCGGGTCAATGGAAGTACCCGCCCCCTTTCCCAATCCGTAGGGCTCCGGGTGTAACTAACCTGGTCAATGGAAGTACCCGCCCCCTTTCCCAATCCGTAGGGCTCCGGGTGTAACTAACCTGGTCAATGGAAGTACCCGCCACCTTTCTCAATCCGTAGAGGTCTCAGTATAACTAACCTAGTCAATGGAAGTATCCTACCCCTTTCCCCATCCGTAGGGCTCGGGGTGTAACTAGCCTTGTCAATGGAAGTACCTACCCCCTTTCCCTATCCATAAGGCTCTGGGTGTAACTAACCTGGTCAGTGGAAGTACCCGTCCCCTTTCCCAATCCGTAGGTCTCCGGGTCTAACTAACTTGGTCAATGTAAGTATCTGCCCCCTCCCCCAATCCGTAGGGCTCCTGGTCTAACTAACCTGGTCAGTGGAAGTACCCACCCCCTTTCCGAATCCGTAGGGCTCCAGGTGTAACTAACTGGGTCAATGGAAGGGCTCACCCCCTTTCCCAGTCCGTAGTCTCCGGGTGTAACTAACCTGGTCAATGGAAGTACCTGCCCCCTTTCCCAATCGGTAGGCCTCTGGTTGTAACTAACCTGGTCAATGGAAGTACCCGCCCCCTTTCCAAATCGGTAGGGCTCCGGGTGTAATTAACCTGGTCAATGGAAGTACCTGCCCCCTTTCCCAATCCGTAGAGCTCCGGGTGTAACTAACCAGGTCAATAGAAGTACCCACACCCTTTCCCAATCGGTAGGGCTCCGGGTCTAACTAACTTGGTCAATGGAAGTACCTGCCCCCTTTCCCAATCCATAGGGCTCCGGGTGTAACTAACCAGGTCAATAGAACTACCCACCCCCTTTCCCAATCTGTAGGGCTCCGGGTGTGACTAGCCCGATCAATGGAAGTACCCACCCCCTTTCCCAATCTGTAGGGCTCCGGGTGTGACTAGCCCGGTCAATGGAAATACCCACCCCCTTTCCCAATCTGTAGGGCTCTCGGTGTAACTAACCTGGTCAATGGAAGTACCCGCCCTCTTTCCCAATCTGTAGCGCTCCAGGTGTAACTAACCTGGTCAATGGAAGTACCTGCCTCCTTTCCCAATCCATAGGGCTCTGGGTGTAACTAACCTGGTCAGTGGAAGTACCCGCCCATTTCCCAATCCATAGGGCTCCGGGTGTAAGTAACGGTTTCAATGGAAGTACCCACCCTGTTTTCCAATCCGTAGGGCTCTTGGTGTAACTAACCTGGTCAGTTGAAGTACCCGCCCCCTTTCCAAATTCGTAGGGCTCCAGGTGTAACTAACCTGGTCAATTATCAGAGGGGTAGCTGTTTTAATCTGGATCTATAAAAGCAGCAAAGAATCCTGTAGCACCTTATAGACTAACAGACGTTTTGGAGCATGAGCTTTCGTGGGTGAATAGCCACTTGGTCAGATGCATGTCACAGATGTATTCACCCACGAGAGCTTATGCTCCAAAAACGTCTTTAGTCTGTAAGGTGCCACGGGATTCTTTGCTGCTTTAATCTGGTCAATGGAAGTACCCACCCTGTTTTCCAGTCTGTAGGCTCCGGGTGTAACTAACCTGGTCAATGGAAGTACCCGCCCCCTTTCCCAATCCGTAGGGCTCTGGGTGTAACTAACCTGGTCAATGGAATTATCTGCCCATTTCCCAACCCGTAGGGCTCCGGGTGTAACTAACCTGGTCAATGGAAGTACCCACCCCCTTTCCCAATCCGTAGGGCTCCGGGTGTAACTAACTTGGTCAATGGAAGTACCCACCCCCTTTCCCAATCCGTAGGGCTCCGGGTGTAACTAACCTGGTCAATGGAAGTACCTGCCCCCTTTCCCAATCCGTAGGGCTCCGGGTGTGACTAGCCCGGTCAATGGAAGTACCCACCCCCTTTCCCAATCCGTAGGGCTCTCGGTGTAACTAACCTGGTCAATGGAAGTACCCGCCCTCTTTCCCAATCTGTAGCGCTCCAGGTGTAACTAACCTGGTCAATGGAAGTACCCGCCCCCTTTCCCAATCCATAGGGCTCTAGGTGTAACTAACCTGGTCAGTGGAAGTACCCGCCCATTTCCCAATCCATAGGGCTCCGGGTGTAAGTAACGGTTTCAATGGAAGTACTCACCCTGTTTTCCAATCTGTAGGGCTCATGGTGTAACTAACCTGGTCAGTTGAAGTACCCGCCCCCTTTCCAAATCCGTAGGGCTCCAGGTGTAACTAACCTGGTCAATGGAAGTACTTGCCCCCTTGCCGAATCTGTAGGCTCCGGCTATAAATAACCTGGTCAATGGAAGTACCCGCCCCCTTTCCCAATCCATAGAGCTCTGGGTGTAATTAACCTGATGAATGGAAGTACCCGCCCCCTTTCCCAATCCATAGGGCTCCAGGTGTAACTAACCAGGTCAATGGAAGTACCTGCCCCCTTTCCCAATCCATAGGGCTCCAGGTGTAACTAACTGGGTCAATGGAAGTACCCACCCCCTTTCCCAATCCGTAGGGCTCCAGCGTAACTAACCTGGTCAATGGAAGTACCTGCCCCCTTTCCCAATCCGTAGGGCTCCGGGTGTGACTAACCTGGTCAGTGGAAGTATCCACCCCCTTTCTCAATCCATAGGGCTCCATATGTAACTAGCCTTGTCAATGGAAGTACCCGCCCCCTTTCCCAATCTTTAGGGCTCCGGGTGTAACTAACCGGGTCAATGGAAGTACTCATCCCCTTTCCCAATCCGTAGGGCTCTGGGTGTAACTAACCTGGTTAATGGAAGTACCCGCCCCCTTTCCCAATCCGTAGAGCTCCGGGTGTAATTAACCTGGTCAATGGAAGTACCTGCACCCTTTCCCAATCCGTAGGGCTCCGGGTGTAATTAACCGGGTCAATGGAAGTACCTGCCCCCTTTCCCAATCCGTAGAGCTCCGGGTGTAATTAACCTGGTCAATGGAAGTACCTGCCACCTTTCTCAATCCGTAGGACTCAGTGTAACTAACCTGGTCAATGTAAGTACCCACCCCCCTTTCCCAATCCGTAGAGCTCCGGGTGTAATTAACCTGGTTAATGGAAGTACCCGCACCCTTTCCCAATCCATAGGGCTCCGGGTGTAATTACCGGGTCAATGGAAGTACCTGCCCCCTTTCCCAATCCGTAGGGCTCTGGGTGTAACTAACCTGGTCAATGTAAGTACCCACCCCCTTTCCCAATCCGTAGGGCTCCGGGTGTAACAAACCTGGTCAGTGGAAGTAACCCTCCCTTTCCCAATCTGTAGGGCTCTCGGTATAACTAACCTGGTCAATGGAAGTACCCACCCCCTTTCCCAATCCATAGGGCTCTGGGTGTAACTAACCTGGTCAATGGAAGTACTTGCCCCCTTGCCGAATCTGTAGGCTCCGGCTATAAATAACCTGGTCAATGGAAGTACCCGCCCCCTTTCCCAATCCATAGAGCTCTGGGTGTAATTAACCTGATGAATGGAAGTACCCGCCCCCTTTCCCAATCCATAGGGCTCCAGGTGTAACTAACCAGGTCAATGGAAGTACCTGCCCCCTTTCCCAATCCATAGGGCTCCAGGTGTAACTAACTGGGTCAATGGAAGTACCCACCCCCTTTCCCAATCCGTAGGGCTCCAGCTGTAACTAACCTGGTCAATGGAAGTACCTGCCCCCTTTCCCAATCCGTAGGGCTCCGGGTGTGACTAACCTGGTCAGTGGAAGTATCCACCCCCTTTCTCAATCCATAGGGCTCCATATGTAACTAGCCTTGTCAATAGAAGTACCCGCCCCCTTTCCCAATCTTTAGGGCTCCGGGTGTAACTAACCGGGTCAATGGAAGTACTCATCCCCTTTCCCAATCCGTAGGGCTCTGGGTGTAACTAACCTGGTCAATAGAAGTACCCGCCCCCTCCCCCAATCCGTAGGGCTCCTGGTCTAACTAACCTGGTCAGTGGAAGTACCCACCCCCTTTCCGAATCCGTAGGGCTCCAGGTGTAACTAACTGGGTCAATGGAAGTGCTCACCCCCTTTCCCAGTCCGTAGTCTCCGGGTGTAACTAACCTGGTCAATGGAAGTACCTGCCCCCTTTCCCAATCGGTAGGCCTCTGGTTGTAACTAACCTGGTCAATGGAAGTACCCGCCCCCTTTCCAAATCGGTAGGGCTCCGGGTGTAATTAACCTGGTCAATGGAAGTACCTGCCCCCTTTCCCAATCCGTAGAGCTCCGGGTGTAACTAACCAGGTCAATAGAAGTACCCACACCCTTTCCCAATCGGTAGGGCTCCGGGTCTAACTAACTTGGTCAATGGAAGTACCTGCCCCCTTTCCCAATCCATAGGGCTCCGGGTGTAACTAACCAGGTCAATAGAACTACCCACCCCCTTTCCCAATCTGTAGGGCTCCGGGTGTGACTAGCCCGATCAATGGAAGTACCCACCCCCTTTCCCAATCTGTAGGGCTCCGGGTGTGACTAGCCCGGTCAATGGAAATACCCACCCCCTTTCCCAATCTGTAGGGCTCTCGGTGTAACTAACCTGGTCAATGGAAGTACCCGCCCTCTTTCCCAATCTGTAGCGCTCCAGGTGTAACTAACCTGGTCAATGGAAGTACCTGCCTCCTTTCCCAATCCATAGGGCTCTGGGTGTAACTAACCTGGTCAGTGGAAGTACCCGCCCATTTCCCAATCCATAGGGCTCCGGGTGTAAGTAACGGTTTCAATGGAAGTACCCACCCTGTTTTCCAATCCGTAGGGCTCTTGGTGTAACTAACCTGGTCAGTTGAAGTACCCGCCCCCTTTCCAAATCCGTAGGGCTCCAGGTGTAACTAACCTGGTCAATTATCAGAGGGGTAGCTGTTTTAATCTGGATCTATAAAAGCAGCAAAGAATCCTGTAGCACCTTATAGACTAACAGACGTTTTGGAGCATGAGCTTTCGTGGGTGAATAGCCACTTGGTCAGATGCATGTCACAGATGTATTCACCCACGAGAGCTTATGCTCCAAAAACGTCTTTTAGTCTGTAAGGTGCCACGGGATTCTTTGCTGCTTTAATCTGGTCAATGGAAGTACCCACCCTGTTTTCCAGTCTGTAGGCTCCGGGTGTAACTAACCTGGTCAATGGAAGTACCCGCCCCCTTTCCCAATCCGTAGGGCTCTGGGTGTAACTAACCTGGTCAATGGAATTATCTGCCCATTTCCCAACCCGTAGGGCTCCGGGTGTAACTAACCTGGTCAATGGAAGTACCCACCCCCTTTCCCAATCCGTAGGGCTCCGGGTGTAACTAACCAGGTCAATAGAAATACCCACCCCCTTTCCCAATCCGTAGGGCTTCGGGTGTAACTGACTTGGTCAATGGAAGTACCTGCCCCCTTTCCCAATCCGTAGGGCTCCGGGTGTGACTAGCCCGGTCAATGGAAGTACCCACCCCCTTTCCCAATCCGTAGGGCTCTCGGTGTAACTAACCTGGTCAATGGAAGTACCCGCCCTCTTTCCCAATCTGTAGCGCTCCAGGTGTAACTAACCTGGTCAATGGAAGTACCCGCCCCCTTTCCCAATCCATAGGGCTCTAGGTGTAACTAACCTGGTCAGTGGAAGTACCCGCCCATTTCCCAATCCATAGGGCTCCGGGTGTAAGTAACGGTTTCAATGGAAGTACTCACCCTGTTTTCCAATCTGTAGGGCTCATGGTGTAACTAACCTGGTCAGTTGAAGTACCCGCCCCCTTTCCAAATCCGTAGGGCTCCAGGTGTAACTAACCTGGTCAATTATCAGAGGGGTAGCTGTGTTAATCTGGATCTATAAAAGCAGCAAAGAATCCTGTAGCACCTTATAGACTAACAGACGTTTTGGAGCATGAGCTTTCGTGGGTGAATAGCCACTTGGTCAGATGCATGTCACAGATGTATTCACCCACGAGAGCTTATGCTCCAAAAACGTCTTTTAGTCTGTAAGGTGCCACAGGATTCTTTGCTGCTTTAATCTGGTCAATGGAAGTACCCACCCTGTTTTCCAGTCTGTAGGCTCCGGGTGTAACTAACCTGGTCAATGGAAGTACCCGCCCCCTTTCCCAATCCGTAGGGCTCTGGGTGTAACTAACCTGGTCAATGGAATTATCTGCCCATTTCCCAACCCGTAGGGCTCCGGGTGTAACTAACCTGGTCAATGGAAGTACCCACCCCCTTTCCCAATCCGTACGGCTCCAGGTGTACACTGCTTCTGTGGGTCTGCAGGACCTTTCACCAGGGGAAGAGACTTGCTCAGTAATATCCGTATCCTCTATTTATCAAGAATTACGAAGCAAAATACACATGCTGAGCACCCAGTGCCATAATCACCAGTCCTCATCTCGCAGGCGCCCTTTCCCTGGTGGCCAGGCAAGGTCGGCCTCGTCTGGGTCCTGGTTGCTGCGCATCAGTTGTGTAGAGGATTCTTAGCAGCTCTGATCCTAGGCTGAGCCTTGGGGGTGAGTTCTTCTTCCTCCAGGTCTTTCCTTCCTCTTCTTCTTCTCTTCCCAGCTGGTCTCCTTCTTGTCCCTGGTTTCTGTAGTGAAACTTGAGTCCTGCTTAGCTCGACCTTAACCAGTCATTGTACTGAAATGTCTCTAACCAATCCTGACATGTTGTAAAACAGCCCTGACTTACACCCAGCAAAATGAATTATGCAACAGAGAGAAGCAATCGAACCTGGCAGAGACCAGTAGAGGAATGGGGGCCGTACAGAAATGAGGGTTTCACACCCAGAACTGTTGAGAAGTGGTCTCTTGACAGGACACCATCAAACTAAGTATTCTTCAACCATCTTAAGCTCTGTTTCTGTATCTGGTGCTAGTGGGAGCCATTAGGATGGGGTCTCCTTACCAGCCTGATGTTACATTGTTTTAATGTCATGTAGATGGAATATGACTTCCTGCTTCTCAGCTAATGGCTGCTGCTCGGCTGCTCTTTCAATCTGGCTGCAGACAAGAGCCTGATCCTTCCAAGTTCATGGCACTGTCAGCTCCTAACGTGCTCATAGCAGCCAGGGACCTTTTCACCCTACTGGTGCCAGGATCCCCAGAGGGTCAAGACTTAGCACTGCCGGTGCCACTGAGTAGCAGGGAGACAGCACCAGAACCTCACCCGCTGCCACGGCCATTGTCCAGCCCATTGTCAGCCTTGAGATCACCGCAGCGACCCTCTCTGGCGCCGAGCGACACGGCACCGCCCTGGTCTCTGCACCACAGCTCGGTGTCTTCGTTGGACTCCAGGATGGGCTCGTATTCCCCTCCTTGCTATTCTCCGGACCGGTCCTATCCTGCCCCGGTGCCTCCTGGCATTTGGCCACTGGGTCCATGGGGATCCCACCCCTTTTGGTGCCCATGGGGTTTTCCCCCACTACGGGGTGTCCCCTCCAGGCACTTGTACTCCATGGTCTCGGAGGTCAGCATAGGTGCCGACACTGTGGGTGCTCCAGGGCTGGAGCACCCACGGGGAAAAATTGGTGGGTGCTCTGCACCCACCAGCAGCTCCCTGCCCCAGCTCACCTCCACCTCTGCTCTGCCTCCTCCCCTGAGCACGCTGCTTTTCCCCCCGTCTCTCCCAGCGCTTCCTGCCATGAAACAGCTGTCTTGCGGCAGCAAGCGCTGGGAGGGAGGGGGGAGGAAGGGGAACATGATGCGCTCAGGGGATGAGGCGGGGCGGGGGTGGGGATTTAGGGAAGGGGTCCAATGGGGCAGGGAGGGGGAGGAGTTGGGGCACAGACTTTGGGGAAGGGGTTGGAATGGGGGCAGGGCAGGGGTGGAGTTGGGGGCGTCGGGGGGCGTGAGCACCCACTGGTGCCGGGAAAAGTTGGTGCCTACACATCATGGTGCCCCTAGCACCGTGCATTGGGGCTACAGATCCGGACTCCGGTACTGACATGGCACTGAGCCTTGGGAGGAGCCCAGCAGCCTCCTGCAGGAACCAGTGGAGGCTCCCCAGCTTGTTTCAGCCTCCTCATCCTGCTCTCCGGATGAGGCATTAGTAACACCAGGCGGCTGCCCACCACAGGGCTTACCAGCACTCTTTGAAGCAAGCAGCCTCAGACGTGGTCAGGGAGGCAGCACATGGTCTCCTGGACATTTGGTTGCCAGCGGGCCCCTCTAGGGTGGCCCTACTGCTAATTGAAGCCGTCGTGGACCAGACAAGGCCCTGTGGCAGACCACTGCCTTCCTCCTGCTGACAGCAAAGCACACAGAGCGCAAGTATCTTATACCAGCCCCGGGATATGGATCCATCATTTTTCCCCCTTCCCCAAGATCTCTGCCAGCGAAAGGGCTCGCCAGAGACAGACAGCTCCTTTGCCCAAGGCAAAGGACCCAAGGAGATTGGACCTGTTCGGATTGAAGGCTTATTCTACAGGGGCTTTCAGCTCCACCCAGCGAACCAGCAAGCCTTGCTGGGTTGTTGTGATGTTCATAGACTCTAGGACTGGAAGGGACCTCGAGAGGTCATCGAGTCCAGTCTCCTGCCCTCATGGCAGGACCAAATACTGTCTAGACAATCCCTGATAGACATTTATCTAACCTACTCTTAAATGTCTCCAGAGATGGAGATTCCACAACCTCCCTAGGCAATCTATTCTAGTGTTTAACTACCCTGACAGTTAGGAACTTTTTCCTAATGTCCAACCTAAATCTCCCTTGCTGCAGTTTAAGCCCATTGCTTCTTGTTCTATCATTGGAGGCTAAGGTGAACAAGTTTTCTCCCTCCTCCTGATGACACCCTTTTAGTACCTGAAAACTGCTATCATGTCCCCTCTCAGTCTTCTCTTTTCCAAACTAAACAAACCCAATTCCTTCAGCCTTCCTTCATAGGCCATGTTCTCTAGACCTTTAGTCATTCTTGTTGCTCTTCTCTGGACCCTCTCCAATTTCTCCACATCTTTCTTGAAATGCGGTGCCCAGAGCTGGACACAATACTCCAGTTGAGGCCTAACCAGCACAGAGTAGAGCGGAAAAACGACTTCTCGTGTCTTGCTCACAATATACCTGTTAATGTATGTTACTATATGGGAGCCTAGGTTAAAATTGAAGGACCTTCTCACACAGGACTCCAGACAGGAGATTTCCTCCCTAGTCGAGGAAGAGAAAACCGTAGTTTATGCCTCCCTGCAGGTGGCCTTGGACGCAGCTAACTCTGTGGCCCGATCAACAGCCACAGCGGTAACAGTGCACCGGAGCTCCTGGCTGCAGCCTCAGGGCTCCCTCACGAGGTGCCACAGACAATTCAGGACCTTCCGTTTGAGGGATCTGCACTCTTCTCAGAGCAAACAGATGCCAGGCTCACGGCCTCAAGGACTTGAAAGCAACTTTGAAATCCTTGGGACTTTATGCACCGGCAGGGCCAAGGAAGCAGCACAGGCCAGAGCAGAGGGGCTGTTCATTCTGTCAGCCACCTAGGCAGGACCAGCCCAGGAGAAAGAATGATGGATTCAGGCACAGACCTTCTCCCCCAACCGCCATGTAAGTCCCGCTCATTCAGGATCATCAAAGCACTCATTTTGACAAGATGCTCGAGGTCAGCGTTCCAGTCCCCCTGCATCGGATCTAGCTACCCCCTTGTTCTCCTACGACCTCTTACACTTCCTGGATGCCTGGACCCAGATCACGTCAGACTGCCGGGTTCTCAGCACAGTAAAACTGGGTTACACCATCCAATTCCTGTCCCCCCTCCCCTTCCAGCTCCCTGGCCCTTCATCCCTCTTCAGGGACTGTTCTCACAAGCATCTATTAGGACAAGAAGTCCAATTACTCCTTCAGGTGGGACCTGTGGAAGAGGTTCCAGTTCAAGTGAGAGGAAAGGGTTTCTATTTCTGTTACTTCCTAATTACGAAAGCCAAGGTGGGTCTCAGACCCAGTTTAGACCCTCACTGTCTCAACTGGTATCTCAAGAACTTTAAGTTCTGCATGGTCTCCTTGGCTCCATCATCCCCTCGCTGATCCTGGGGACTGGTGTGCCACCCTTGGTCTAAAAGAGGATTATTTCCACATCTCGATCTTTCATGGCCACAGACATCTCCTAAAGTTTGTAGTGAGCTAAGGCCATTACCAGCCACACTGCGAGTTTTCACCATGGCAGTGGTAGAAATATTTCTCAGAAAAAAGGGAGTCCACTTCTTTCCATATCTCAATGACTGGCTAGTCAAAGGCCACTCCAGAGCTCAGGTGGAAGCCGACATCCATCTCATCCAGTTGACGAAATTTCAATACCTTGGGCCTCCTGCTGAATGTAAGAAGTCCACTCAAAGGATAGAGATTCATCGTGGCGGTTCTCGATTCAGTGCAAGTGAGAGTTACAGTTCCAGAAGACCAGTTCCATTCAATGACAGCCATGATAAGGTCCCTTCAAGCTCATCCAATCACAGCCATACGGAAGTGTCTGAGCCTTGTGCGCCAGATGGTGTCATGCACATAAGTAGCGTAACATGCCTGACTATATCTCAGACCTCTCCCAGCCTAGCTAGCCACGGTCTATTCCCCCTCTCACCATCACCTGGACTCGGTGCGCACAATTCCAACCCAGGATCTCAGCTCGCTGACATGTGGCTGGATAGCCACATGGTATGTGCAGGGGGACCCTTCTCAAGAACTTAGCCGTCTCTGTCCCTAGCAACTGACGCATCAGCAGGATATGGTGAGGGACATCTTCCAATGGTGAGGGACTCCCTGGGCCTTGTAGACCTATTTACCACCTGTGACAACAGGAAATGCCATCAGCTCTGCTCCCTGCGAGGTCACAGCCCGGGGTCCTGTCGCCATGGCCAAGATGCCTGTACTGCACATTTCCTCCTCCCCTGCTGATTCACAAGGTCTGGGGCCGGCACTGCAGCTTCTAACTGAAACATGTCGAGGCCTCAGAGGTGGCACATGTAGGGCTGGTCTGCGCTGAAACGTGGGGTCGACCTCGGGGGTTGTGACCCACCTCCCAGCAGTGCAGTTCCCCAGCCTGGCCTAGTACGGACAGTGCTTCCCTCGGTCCACTGCCCCGTCTTGGGGAGGTGGCTGGGTACACCAGCAGCACGAGTGTTTATGCTGAAGCACTGCCATTGGGCCCTTGTAGTGTCCTGAGTGCAGATGGGCCCTACATGTCCCGGTAAAACATCCCTTGTCCCCTGTGAGCTGCCAGGGCTGGGAACCACAAAGAGCTGAGTCCTCCCCCAGTCCTATAGGGCCTGTGCACCCAGGTGCAGCTGAGCTGGGGGGGTGAGGAGCTGCATGCTCCAACGTGGGGGATGCCAGGGATGCACTAGGCTCAGCTGCCCCAGAGGGGGGCTGGGCCTGGCATGTGCAGGGAACAGTCGCTGGGGCTGAGGGAGCCTCTGCCTACGAAATTCTCTAGCCAGGCCCGGGCCAGTGGAGTAGCCAGGGTACAGAGAGCAGAGCCCTGTTGGGGATGCCCAGGGCTCCCCCCAAAGGCAGAAGGCAGAAGGCAGAAAGGCAGAAAGGCAGGAAGGGAACTGCCTTCAGTTCAGCTGCCCTCTGCCAGGCTGGGAAGGGAGGTGGAGACATGGGGCTGAGGTGGGTCTTTGGGTTATGACAAGTGTGGGGTGATGTATGGTGTCATGGGGCTCGGGCAGAATCCCTGCAGGGAGAAGGGATTGAGGGGGGCAAAGAGGGTGTGCATCTGTGGGACAGGGACCAGGGGGGTACGAACTGTGGAGGAGAGACGCGTGTATCTGTGGGGTGAGGGTTGTGGGGAGGATGGTACTGTGGGGAGGGGCTGTGAGGTAGGTATGGGGGGAGGGCTCTGTATCTGTGGGGCAGGGGGTATTGTACTGTGGGAGAGGGGCTATGGAGTAGGTATTGTGGGGGAGGGGGCTCCGTATCTGTGGGTCGGGGGCCAGGGGAGATACAATGAAATTCGATACTGTATTATACTGTTCCACCACTAGGCAGTGCTGTGTGTAACACCCTTGATTTAAACGCCGCTCAGCACCCTGGGGAGGCTGCAGGTTGTGCTGCACCCGCTGAGGGCACAAGTTCTGTGCCCAGCCTGGCCCTGCTATAGACAGGATGGAGGGACAGTACTGTGAGGGGAGGGGACCCTGTCTCTATCGGGCAGGGCCATGGAATATGCATGGGGGCTGTGTATATCTTTGAGGGCAGGGCTGTGGGGGATATGTTACCATAGGCAAAATTAGAGGATTGGGCCAAAAGAAACCTGATGAGGTTCAACAAGGACAAGTGCAGAGTCCTGCACTTAGGACAGAAGAATCCCATGCACTGCTACAGACTAGGGACTGAGTGACTAGGCAGCAGTTCTGCAGAAAAGGACCTAGGGATTACAGCATACGAGAAGCTGGATATAAGTCAACAATGTGCCCTTGTTACCAAGAAGGCTAATGGCATTTTGAGCTGTATAAGTAGGGGCATTGCCAGCAGATCGAGGGACGTGATCATTCCCCTCTATTCGACATTGGTGAGGCCTCATCTGGAGTACTCTGTCCAGTTTTGGGCCCCACACTACAAGAAGGATGTGGAAAAATTGGAAGGAGTCCAGCGGAGGGCAACAAAAATGATTAGGAACGTAAGAACGGCCGTACTGGGTCAAACCAAAGGTCCATCTAGCTCGGTATCTGTCTACCGACAGTGGCCAATGCTAGGTGCCCCAGAGGGAGTGAACCTAACAGGCAATGATCAAGTGATCTCTCTCCTGCCGTCCATCTCCATCCTCTGACAAACAGAGGCTAGGGACACCATTCCTTACTCATCCTGGCTAATAGCCATTTATGGACTTAACCACCATGAATGTATCCAGTTCTCTTTTAAACGCTGTTATAGTCCTAGCCTTCACAACCTCCTCAGGCAAGGAGTTCCACAAGTTGACTGTGTGCTGCGTAAAGAAGAACTTCCTTTTATTTGTTTTAAACCTGCTGCCTATTAATTTCATTTGGTGACCCCTAGTTCTTGTATTATGGGAACAAGTAAATAACTTTTCCTTATCCACTTTCTCCACATCACTCATGATTTTATAGACCTCTATCATATCCCCACTTAGTCTCCTCTTTTCCAAGCTGAAGAGTACTAGCCTCTTTAATCTTTCCTCATATGGGACCCTCTCCAAACCCCTAATCATTTTAGTTGCCCTTTTCTGAACCTTTTCTAGTGCTAGTATATCTTCTTTGAGGTGAGGAGACCACATCTGTACACAGTATTCGAGATGTGGGCGTACCATTGATTTATATAAGGGCAATAATATATTCTCTGTCTTATTCTCTATCCCCTTTTTAATGATTCCTAACATCCTGTTTGCTTTTTTGACTGCCTCTGCACACTGCGTGGACATCTTCAGAGAACTATCCACGATGACACCAAGATCTTTTCCTGATTAGTTGTAGCTAAATTAGACCCCATCATATTGTATGTATAGTTGGGGTTATTTTTTTCCAATGTGCATTGCTTTACATTTATCCACATGAAATTTCATTTACCATTTTGTTGCCCAATCACTTAGTTTTGTGAGATCATTTTGAAGTTCTTCACAATCTGCTTTGGTCTTAACTATCCTGAGCAGTTTAGTTTCATCTGCAAACTTTGCCACCTCACTATTTACCCCTTTCTCCAGATCATTTATGAATAAATTGAATAGGATTGGTCCTAGGACTGACCCTTGGGGAACACCACTAGTTACCCCTCTCCATTCTCAGAATTTACCATTAATTCCTACCCTTTGTTCCCTGTCTTTTAACCAGTTCTCAGTCCATGAAAAGACCTTTCCTTTTATCCCATGACAGCTTAATTTACTTAAGAGCCTTTGGTGAGGGACCTTGTCAAAGGCTTTCTGGAAATCTAAGTACACTATGTCCACTGGATCCCCCTTGTCCACATGTTTCTTGACCCCTTCAAAGAACTCTAATAGATTAGTAAAACACAATTTCCCTTTACAGAAAGCATGTTGACTATTGCTCAACAGTTTGTGTTTTTCTATGTGTCTGACAATTTTATTCTTAACTATTGTTTCTACTAATTTGCCCGGTACTGACGTTAGACTTACTGGTCTGTAATTGCCGGGATCACCTCTAGAGCCTTTTTTAAATATTGGTGTTACATTAGCTAACTTCCAGTCATTGGGTTCCAAAGCCGATTTAAAGGACAGGTTACAAATCTTAGTTAGCAGTTCTGCAACTTCACATTTGAGTTCCTTCAGAACTCTAGGGTGAATGCCATCGGGTCTTGGTGACTTCTTAATGTTGAGTTTATCAATTAATTCCAACACCTCCTCTAGTGACACTTCAATCTGTGACAGTTCCTCAGATTTGTCACCTACAAAAGCCAGCTCAGGTTTGGGAATCTCCCTAACATCCTCAGCCGTGAAGACTGAAGCAAAGAATCCATTTAGTTTCTCCACAATGATTTTATCGTCTTTAAGCGCTCCTTTTGTATCTTGATCATCAATGGGCTCCACTGGTTGTTTAGCAGGCTTCCTGCTTCTGATGTACATAAAAAACATTTTGTTATAACCTTTGGAGTTTTTGGCTAGCGGTTCTTCAAACTCCTCTTTGACTTTTCTTATTACACTCTTGCACTTAATTTGTCAGTGTTTATGCTCCTTTCTATTTGCCTCACTAGGATTTGACTTCCACCTTTTAAAGGAAGTCTTTTTATCTCTCACTGCTTCTTTTACATGGTTGTTAAGCCACAGTGGCTCTTTTTTAGTTCTTTTACTGTGTTTCTTAATTTCGGGTATACACTGACGTTGGGTCTCTATTATGGTGTCTAAAAAGTGCCCATGCAGCTTGCAGGGATTTCAGTTTAGTCACTGTACCTTTTAACTTCTGTTTAACTAACCCCCTCATTGTTGAATAGTTCCCCCTTTTGAAATTAAATGCCACAGTGTTGGGCTGTTGAGATGTTCTTCCCCCCACAGGGATGTTGAGTGCTATTGTATTATGGTCACTATTTCCAAGCTGTCCTGCTATAGTTACCTCTTGGACCAGCTCCTGCACTCCACTCAGGATTAAATCTAGAGTTGCCTCTCCCTTTGTAGGTTCCTGTACCAGCAGCTCCATGAAGCAGTCATTTAAAGTATCGAGAAATTTTATCTCTGCATTTCGTCCTGAAGTGAAATGTTCCCAGTCAATATGAGGATAATTGGAATCCCCCACTCTTATTGGGTTCTTAATTTTGATAGCCTCTCTAATTTCCCTTAGCATTTCATCATCACTATTACTGTCCTGGTCAGGTGGTCGATAATAGATTCCTAATGTTATATTTTTATTAGAGCATGAAATATCTATTCATAGAGATTCTATGGAACATGTGGATTCACTTAAGATTTTTACTTCATTTGAATCTACATTTTCTTTCACATATAGGGCCAACCCCCCCACCCCCCGCATGACCTGTTCTGTCCTTCCGATATATTTTGTACCCCGGAATGATTGTGTCCCATTGATTGCTCTGGGGCTGGAGCACATGACTTACGAGGAGAGGCTGAGGGAACTGGGATTGTTTAGTCTGTAGAAGAGAAGAATGAGGGGTGATTTGATAGCTGCTTTCAACTGCCTGAGAAGGGGTTCCAAAGAGGATGGAGCTTGGCTGTTCTCAGTAGTAGCAGATGACAGAACAAGGAGTAATGGTCTCAAGTTGCAGTCGGGGACGTTTAGGTTGGATATTAGGAAACACTATTCTTCAAGTGCTTGCTCATATCGATTCCAATTAGGTGTGTGCGCATGCCGCGTGCATGCTCGTCGGAAGATTTTTACCCTAGCAACACTCGGTGGGTCGGCTGGGCGCCCCCTGGAGTGGCACCGCTATAGCGCTGGATATATACCCCTGCCAACCCAACGGCCCTTCAGTTCCTTCTTACCGCCTGTGACAGTCGTTGGAACTGTGGAGCGCGGCTTAGCTGATCTCCACGTCCCTTGCTACTCGTAGTTCTTTGCTCTTTACTGCGTTTATAGTTCGAGTTCTTGTAGTTATAGTTAGTATTAGTTGTCGTCTTTATAGTTAGTGTACATAGTTTAAGGAGGGATCGGGGATTAGCCCCTTTCCTCCACCCCGGTGCGGGCCCATTCCCAAGCACCGGGATTCAAACCGTGCTCTGCGTGCCAAAAGCCGATGCCAATAGGGGATCCCCACAACTCCTGCGTCAAGTGCCTAGGGGAATCCCGCCTTGCCGATAAGTGCCGCATCTGCAAGTCGTTTACACCAAGGACGAAGAAGGAGCGGGACTTTCGATTGAAACAGCTCCTCATGGAGTCGGCACTTAGTCCTGCAGCATCGGCACCGAGCGCCCAACAGACTTCTTCGGTAAGGAGCGCCCCTCCGGCCCCGGACTGCTCCGGTACTGAGAAAGAGTCCTGGCACCGACCCTTATTGGTACCAACATCTGCTCGGCGCCACTCCCTGTCCCTGAGACCCGGGAAACAACACAGTGCTTCAACTTCTGCTCCACGGAAGGAGCGCTCTTCCAAGACGGTTCATCCAGCACCGTCCTCTGCCGTGGCACCGTCGACTGTGGCACCACAGATGGCGCCTCCGCCAAGCTCAGCACTGTCGATTCCGGTCCCACAAGGGCCGTTGAGTCCAGTGCCTGACAACTCCCCGGCTCCTGCTGTGGTTGAGCTTGCCCTTCCTTCTGCGCCGGAGACCTTCTCCATGGCAAGGGAGCTCATTGCTATGACGGAGCCGATACGTCCTCAACCCTGGCACCGCTGGTGTGGGTTGTTCAATCTATCAGCAAGCCGGCCCTGGTAAGGCCTGCTTCCGTCGGTCCACCAGAGAGACGTCATTCCAGATCACGGTCTCGCAGACACTCTCGATCACGTCATTCCCACTCCCGGCACCGCTCGCAGTCCCGGCACCGCTCTCCATCGCGGTACTGGTCGCACTCGCGGCGACGTTCAACATCTCGTTCACCAGACAGGTACTCCTGGTACTGATCCAGCTCTCGGCACCAATCTCAGTACTGTGTATCCCACAGTCGCTCCAGATGAAGGGACTTGAGATCCCGGTCGACCTCCCGGCACCGGTACGGTAGAAGGTCCTGGTCTCGCTCGCGGTACCGCCATAGCTCCCAGTACCGCTCCCCGGTACCGCCCAGGGATCGAGCATCGAGAACAGTGGCGCCCTCCCAGGGTCTCTCGGCACCACTGTGGCCTTCGAGACACACATCGGTATCGTCTCAGGCTGGTAGTGCATCCTACCATCAGGAGCGTGACTCTGATGTCCCCAGCCAATATCCGGAGAGACAAAGCCACGAACAAGGGCCTCATCACTAGTCCTTCTGGACACCATGGGCATACCACCAGGCCCAAGGTGCCCCATCAGTGGCTCAATGGTCGGCCCCGTCAGAACACCGGGTACCAGAGGTGACAGTGAGCCACCCTCCCCCTGCAGGCACGGACAAGGCTCCAATTCCATCTGCAGTCACCAAGGTTCCACCTGATGCAGATGACGCCCCTCAAGTACACGACCCACCTCAGGACCCGTTGGTCCTGGGTCTCTCCTCCTCCTCCTCACCTGATGAGGCGATAGCAGGAACATCCTCCTCAGGCCCTCCGCCAATCGATCTGAGGGCCCATCAAGACCTCTTGAGGCGAGTGGCTCAGAATATGAACTTGCAGGTGGAGGAGGTCACTGAAATAGAGGACCCGGTCGTGGACATCTTATCGGCTGATGCACCTACTAGAGTGGCTCTCCCGTTCATCCGCACTATACAAGCTAATGCAGACACCATTTGGCAATCCCCAGCTTCAGTTCCACCTACAGCAAGGGGAGTAGAGAGGAAATATATGGTCCCCTCTGTCACGGAGTCCCTGGGCAATGCTCTGGAACTGCTCCCCACCAAGCCAGTCAGGACTTTGGGGATCCTCCTCTCCCTTGGAGCAGACTTGTTCAGGGCAAGAAGCTCACACGTCTTTACCTCATGGGTCTCTCCTTGGAGCATTCAGCATCCTCTGCCCCTCCGGGCGCTTCCCACAGCGAGCTGGCCCCAGTGGGGTCCTGGGGAAGCCACAGGGTCCTGCACCCCCACTTTGCAGTCAGACGTGACTCTCAGCCAGCCAGTAAAACAGAGGTTTATTCGATGGCAGGAACAGGGTCTAAAACAGAGCTTGTAGATACAGCGAACTGGACCCCTCGTCCGGGTCCATTCTGGGGGGCAGTGATCCAGACCCCCTGTCTGCACTTCCCTCCTCGTCCCCAGCCAGCTCCAGACTAACAACCCCCCCAGCCCCTCCTCTCTGCTCAGCTCCTTTCCTGGGACACGAGGTCACCTGATCCCTTTGTCTCCAGCACCTTCAGCTGGCACCTTTGCAGGGGAGGGGCCCAGGCCATCAGTTGCTAGGAGACAGAGTGCCAGGCATTTAGGTGCATTGGCCCTTTGCTCTGCAGATACTTAAGAACTGCCATGGGGACACTGAGGCACCAACACAGTATTCAGAGAAAACATTAAGAACATTCCTAGTTCATCACACCCTCAAAGGGGTACGAATATCTCTGCACTCACCCACCTCCCTGCTTTCTGGTTGTCCAATCGGTGAACGAACGGGAACGTCATGGCCAGCAAGCATCAGCTCCTAAGGCGAAGGAGGCTAGATGCATGGACCTCCTAGGCCGCAAAATATACTCGGCTGGGGGCCTCCAACTTAGAGTGGCAAACCAACAAGCCCTCCTAAGTCAGCATAACTTTAATACGTGGGTGTTCGTGGGGAAGTTTACGGAGCTTCTTCCCCAGGAGTCCCATCCAGAGTTTACAGCCCTACTTGAAGAGGGTAAAAAGGTAGCAAGAACCTCCCTCCAGGCCTCTCTGGATGCAGCAGATTTGGCTGCCAGAACTCTGGCATCTGGAGTGACGATGAGGCGTATCTCCTGGCTCCAGGCTTCAGGCCTTCCCCCTGAATTGCAGCAGACCATTCAGGACTTACCCTTCGAGGGCCAGGGCCTTCTCTTAGACAAAACCGACCCCAAGTTGCAAAGTCTGAAGGACAATTGTGTCATAATGCGCTCACTGGGTATGCATGTGCCAGTGACCCAACGCAGGACCTCCCAGCCCCAGCCACACCGCCCTTACAACCAGCCTAGGCCGCGTCAGGATGCTACCAGAAGGCATGGCAGGGGGAATTGGCGGAGGCAGTCGGGCCCTCAAGGAATCCAAAGTCAAGTGCCTCCTAAACCACCAACGGGGCCCAAGCAAAGCTTTTGATAGGACGCTCGAGAACGGCCCACCAGTTACCCTACCGGATCCTTCTCCCTCCTTTTTCAACCGCCTCTCCCATTTCCTCCCTGCCTGGTCCCAGCTAACCTCAGATCGTTGGGTCCTCCGCACGGTGGAAGTGGGATACCACCTCCAGTTTGTTTCAACCCCCCCCTCCACCCGTCCCTCTTCAGGGACCCCTCTCACGAGCAATTCCTCTTACAAGAGGTCCAGGCGCTCCTAAAACTGGGAGCCATAGAGGAGGTGCCAAAAGACATGAGGGGCAAGGGGTTCTATTCCTGCTACTTCTTAATCCCCAAGGCAAAGGGAGGTCTACGACCGATCCTAGACCTGCGAGAACTGAACAAATTCATGATAAAGCTGAAGTTCTGCATGGTATCCCTGGGGACCATCATCCCATCCATGGATCCGGGAGACTGGTATGCCGCCCTCGATATGAAGGATGCGTATTTCCACATCGCCATTTATCCACCACACAGACAATACCTCCGTTTTGTGGTCAACCACCAACACTTTCATTTCATGGTACTTCCCTTTGGCCTTTCTACAGCTCCAAGGGTCTTCACCAGATGCATGACTGTAGTAGCCGCCTCCCTCCGGTGTCGTCGAGTACACGTCTACCCGTATCTCGACGATTGGCTCATTCGAGGGACTTCCCAGTCACAAGTATCGCAGCACCTGTGCATCGTCAGAGACCTCTTCAGGAGCCTAGGCCTCATGATCAACACAGAAAAGTCTACTCTGACACCCACGCAGAGAATAGACTTCATTGGAGCGGTTCTGGACTCCAATCTGGCCAGAGCCTGCCTTCCCCAGTCTCATTTTCAAACAATGGCTTCAATAATCCGAAGTCTTCAATCCTTTTCGACAACGTCGGTGCGCACCTGCCTCGGCCTAGTAGGTCACATGGCCTCCTGCACCTTTGTGATCAAGTACGCGAGGCTACATCTCTGTCCCTTCCAAACCTGGCTTGCTTCAATATACCGTCCACACAGAGACAGTCTGGATTCGGTGCTCACTATCCCCAGGAAGGTTCTCGTCTAACCACTTGGTAGTTATACCCCTCTCTGGTCTGCGCAGGGATGCCATTCCACCCACCGCAACCCTCGGTGGCCCTAACCACGGACGCATCATCTCTGGGTTGGGGTGTCCACCTCAGGAGCCTTCACACTCAAGGCCTCTGATTGCCTCAAAAGCTGGCCTTGCACATCAATGTGAGGGAGCTGAGAGCAGTCCGTCTAGCATGCCAGGGGTTTTGGGACCATTTCCAAGGCCGTTGTGTATCAGTGTTCATGGACAACATAATGGCCATGTTTTACATAAACAAGCAGGGCGGAGCACGCTCCTCCCTCCTTTGTCAAGAAGCCATCCGCCTCTGGGACTTTTGCATAGCCCATTCTGTCGATTTGGTAGCGTCTTTTCTCCCAGGAGTCCAGAACACTCTGGCAAATCACCTCAGCAGGTCCTTCCTGTCTCACAAGTGGTCGATTTGTCCGGACGTTATCCATTCTGTTTTCCGGAGGTGGGGTTTTCCGAGAGAACAGCAAATGCCTGGTGTTCTGCTCCTTCCAAGGACGCTCCCCGGGCTCCCTCTCAGACGCATTCCTGATCCTGTGGAAGAGGCACCTACTTTATGCCTTCCCACCGTTTCCACTCATCCACAGAGTCCTACTCAAGCTCCGCAGGGACAGAGCCCACCTGATCCTCATTGCTCCAGCGTGGCTGAGGCAGCACTGGTACACCCTGTTGTTTGACCTGTCAGTGGCAGACCCGATTCCCCTGCCACTCTGGCCGGACCTCATAACACAGGACTTCGCCAGGCTTCACCATCCGGACCTGCAATCCCTTCATCTCACAGCATGGCTGCTGTGTGGCTGAGCCAGTCTGAGTTGCGTTGCTCTGCCTCGGTACAACAGGTGCTCTTGGGCAGTAGGAAGCCTTCCACTAGGATGACATATCTCACCAAGTGGAAGTGTTTCTCCTACTGGTGCACTCAGAGTAACTTAGTCCCCGGACAGGTATCTGTCCCTACTGTCCTGGATTACCTATGGTCCCTGAAAGAGCAGGGCCTGGCGGTCTCTTCTATAAGGTGCATCTGGCAGCTATTTCCGCCTTCCACCCGGGGGAAAGTGGCTGTTCAATCTTTTCTCACCCCATAGTTTCCAGGTTCCTTAAGAGATTGGAACGGTTGTACCCTCAAGTCAGACTCCCGACCCCTACCTGGGATCTAAACCTGGTGCTAGCCAAGCTTATGGGTGCCCCTTTTGAGCCTCTAGCCACCTGCTCGCTGCTATACCTCTCCTAGAAGACAACCTTCCTTGTCGCTATCACCTCGGCAAGACGAGTATCGGAGCTTCGGGCTTTGACAACGGATACCCCGTATATGGTATTCCACAAGGACAATGTACAGCTGCGACCACACCCCTCTTTCCTCCCTAAGGTGGTGTCCGCTTTTCATGTCAGTCATGACATCTTTCTCCCAGTCTTTTTCCCGAGGCCGCACTCATCGCGTCGGGAACAACAACTACATACCTTGAATGTCTGCAGGGCTCTCGCCTTTTATATCGAGAGAACCAAACCCTTCCGGCGTTCGCCTCTGCTCTTTGTAGCGGTGGCAGACCGGATGAAAGGCATGCCAGTCTGTTCCCAATGAATTTCATCTTGGGTAACATCCTGCATCCGAACATGCTATGAATTGGTTCACGTTCCGGCTAGCCACCTCACTGCCCATTCTACTCGGGCACAAGCCTCATCTGCTGCTTTCCTGGCCTATGTCTCCATCCAGGAAATATGTCGCACTGCTACCTGGTCATCGATTCACACCTTTGCCTCACATTATGCATTGGTTCAGCAATCCAGAGACGATGCAGCATTTGTCTCTGCAGTCTTGCATTCTGCGACATCTCACTCCGACCCCACTGCCTAGGTAAGGCTTGGGAATCACCTAACTGGAATGGATATGAGCAATCACTTGAAGAAGAAAAGACGGTTACTCACCTTTGTAAACTGTTGTTCTTCGAGATGTGTTGCTCACATCCATTCCACACCCGCCCTCCTTCCCCACTGTCGGAGTAGCCGGCAAGAAGGAACTGAGGAGCAGTTGGGTCGGCAGGGGTATATATCCAGTGCCATAGCGGCGCCATTCCAGGGGGCGACCCTGCTGATCCGCCGAGTGTTGCTAGGGTAAAAATCTTCCGATGCACGTGCACGCGGCACGCGCACACCTAACTGGAATGGATATGAGCAACACATCTCAAAGAACAACAGTTACAAAGGTGAGTAACCATCTTTTTCACTAGGAGGGTGGTGAAGCACCGGAATGGGTTCCCTAGGGAGGTGGTGGAATCTCCTTCCTTAGAGCTTCTTAAGGTCAGGCTTGACAAAGCCCTGGCTGGGATGATTTAGTTGGGAATTGGTCCTGCTTTGAGCAGGGGGTTGGACTAGATGCCTCCTGAGGTCCCTTCCAGCCCTGATATTCTCTGATTCTGTGATAGGGGAATTGGTAGCCTGATATCCAGGAGGAGGTGCCAGGAACATGGTTTAAGGGGATTTGCAGTGACAGGGTGACAAAGTGGGGAAATTTTGTAATCTTTTTATGATGCCTGGATGTGCCTCAGTTTCCCCCAGACCTTGCACGGCTCCTGAGCGAGGTGGGGGGGGAGAGGGGTTCAGTTTGCTCTCAGGACAGGCCAAGAGTAAGAAATCACTGAGAGCACCAGGGGGTCAGAGAGTCAATGGCAGCGCCAGTGACTCCGGGTCTCCTGCCTCGCAGCCAGGAGCTGAGCAGAGACCCCAGCTGAGAACAAAGGCCTGGGGCAGGAGTGGGTAAGTGGGGAGCTAAGTGTGGGCAGGGGGCTAAGCGAGGGTGGGAGGGGGTTAGTAGGGGGCTCAGCGTGGGCGGGGGGCTACACGAGGGTGGGAGGGTGTAAGTGGGGGGCTCAGTGTGGGGGGGTAAGTAGGGGGACTCAGCATGGGTGGGGGAGCTAAGCGAGGGTGGGAAGGGGTAAGTGGGGGACTCAGCATGGGTTGGGGGGCTAAGCGAGGGTGGGAAGGGGTAAGTGGGGGGCTCAGCGTGGGCAGGGGGGCTAAGCGAGGGTGGGAGGGGGTTAGTAGGGGGCTCAGCGTGGGCGGGGGGCTACACGAGGGTGGGAGGGTGTAAGTGGGGGGCTCAGTGTGGGGGGCTCAGCGTGGGCAGGGGGGCTAAGCGAGGGTGGGAAGGGGTAAGTGGGGGACTCAGCATGGGGGGGGCTAAGCAAGGGTGGGAGGTGGTAAGTGGATGGCTCAGTGTGGGGGGGTAAGTAGGGGGACTCAGCATGGGTGGGGGGGCTAAGCGAGGGTGGGAAGGGGTAAGTGGGGGCTCAGCATGGGGGGGCTAAGCGAGGGTGGGAGGGGGTTAGTAGGGGGCTCAGCGTGGGCGGGGGGCTACATGAGGGTGGGAGGGTGTAAGTGGGGGGCTCAGTGTGGGGGGCTCAGCGTGGGCAGGGGGGCTAAGCGAGGGTGGGAAGGGGTAAGTGGGGGACTCAGCATGGGTGGGGGGGCTAAGCAAGGGTGGGAGGGGGTTAGTAGGGGGCTCAGCGTGGGCGGGGGGCTACATGAGGGTGGGAGGGTGTAAGTGGGGTGCTCAGTGTGGGGGGCTCAGCGTGGGCAGGGGGGCTAAGCGAGGGTGGGAGGGGGTAAGTGGGGGACTCAGCATGGGTGGGGGGGCTAAGCGAGGGTGGGAAGGGGTAAGTGGGGGACTCAGCATGGGTGGGGGGGCTAAGCGAGGGTGGGAAGGGGTAAGTGGGGGCTCAGCATGGGTGGGGGGGCTAAGCAAGGGTGGGAGGGGGTTAGTAGGGGGCTCAGCGTGGGCGGGGGGCTACACGAGGGTGGGAGGGTGTAAGTGGGGGGCTCAGTGTGGGGGGGCTCAGCGTGGGCAGGGGGGCTAAGCGAGGGTGGGAGGGGGTAAGTGGGGGACTCAGCATGGGGGGGGCTAAGCAAGGGTGGGAAGTGGTAAGTGGATGGCTCAGTGTGGGGGGGTAAGTAGGGGGACTCAGCATGGGTGGGGGGGCTAAGCGAGGGTGGGAAGGGGTAAGTGGGGGCTCAGCATGGGGGGGCTAAGCAAGGGTGGGAGGGGGTTAGTAGGGGGCTCAGCGTGGGCGGGGGGCTACATGAGGGTGGGAGGGTGTAAGTGGGGTGCTCAGTGTGGGGGGCTCAGCGTGGGCAGGGGGGTAAGCGAGGGTGGGAAGGGGTAAGTGGGGGACTCAGCATGGGTGGGGGGGGCTAAGCAAGGGTGGGAGGGGGTTAGTAGGGGGCTCAGCGTGGGCGGGGGGCTACATGAGGGTGGGAGGGTGTAAGTGGGGTGCTCAGGTGGGGGCTCAGCGTGGGCAGGGGGGCTAAGCGAGGGTGGGAGGGGGTAAGTGGGGGGCTCAGCATGGGTTGGGGGGCTAAGCGAGGGTGGGAGGTAGTAAGTGGAAGGCTCAGTGGGGTGGGGGTAAGTAGGGGGACTCAGCATGGGTGGGGGAACTCAGCGAGGGTGGGAAAGGGTAAGTGGGGGACTCAGCATGGGTTGGGGGGCTAAGCGAGGGTGGGAGGTGGTAAGTGGATGGCTCAGTGTGGGGGGGTAAGTGGAGGACTCAATGTGGGCAGGGGGTAAGTGGGGGGCTCAGCGTGGGCGGGGGGCTAAACGAGGGTGGGAGGGGGTAAGTGGGGGGCTCAGTGTGGGTGGGGGGCTAAACGAGGGTGGGAGGGGGTAAGTGGGGGGCTCAGTGTGGGGGACTCAGCATGGGTGGGGGAGCTAAGCGAAGGTGGGAGGTGGTAAGTGGATGGCTCAGTGTGGGGGGGTAAGTGGAGGACTCAATGTGGGCAGGGGGTAAGTGGGGGGCTCAGCGTGGGCGGGGGGCTAAACATGGGTGGGAGGGGGTAAGTGGGGGGCTCAGTGTGGGCAAGGGGGTAAGTGGGGGGCTCAGCGTGGGCGGGGGGGTAAGTGGGGGGCTCAGCATGGGGGAGTAAGTAGGGGGTTCAGCCCGGGCTCTCTGACCTGAGGACTGACGGGGTCAGAGCCAGCCTGGCAATGGAGTCCCAGCTGGTGAATTGCTCCGGGCTGCCCAGGCTGGACACTGCAGTACCCGCTCTGTCTCTGCGCTGACCCAGGGGCTGCCCACGCTGGGGGCAGGTGACTTATGCACCCAGCTCTGTTTGGGGAACGCAGCTGGGGGCACGAGTCGCTGTGGCATGGAGGCACCTCTGCCCAGGGCCTCTCTCAGCTGCCTGGCTGGGCAGAGCTCTCGGGGGCCAGCAGGAGGGCTGCTGGCACCCAGAGGCTGAGTCTAGGTGCCAGGGAAGCTGCAGGGCCTGCCCCGAAGGGAGAGCGGGACCCTTGCGGGGCTGCCCCACTGAAGGGTTCCACCAAGGGACTGTTGTAAAGCTGGGGTGTGGCACAGACCTTGTGGATCAGGGACGGGTGGGGGGAGGTGGCTGCGGACAGGGTGTGGAGGGGGGGACAGGGCTGCGTGCACACATGTGGGCCCATCCGGGGGGCGGACGTGCTCGCTGTGTGTGTGTGTGTGTGTGTGTGTGTGTGTGTGTGTGTGCAGGTGGGAGGTTCTCTCTTTTGGGGGCGAGGGATGGGCATGCCATTGCATGGTGGGTGCATGCCTGTATGGGTGATGCAGGTGTGGGTATGAGGGGGGGTTGCCTTCATGGGCTGCTCTGAGTGTGGGTCACAGAGGGGCCAGAGCAGACAGCAGACCAGCCAGACAGCTGCCCCCTCACAGTGGGGCCTCTTCTGGTGCCCGATGAGGTTTTCCGGCTCCTCTCCGGCCTCTGACAGGCAGGCTGCTGGCTCCAGTTCCTCACAGCCCAGCTGTTCAGAGCTCCTCCACCCGCGTCCCTGAGCCAGGGGCACAGCTCTTCACTCATGGGAATCCCGCCAGACATGCCTCCCTCTGGTCTTGTCTACCCGTCTGACCAATCAGTAATCACGAGTCGAATCCCCAAACTCCTGAGCTGCAGCCAAACACCAATGCTGGCCAGTCCTTTGCCTGCTCCTGGCAGCACCTTCTCCACCTGTTCTCAGCCCCTGCAGAGATTAGACATGGATTTTTAAAAGACACTGTACCCTATACAGCTCCCGCTGTAATCCCAGGGCTCCAGGAGCTGGGGCTTGGAGAAGAACCCCAGCCAGCATGAGACTCGCCAGACACCTGCGTGGTTTGGTAACCTGAGAGCCAGAACCTCTGCAGCAGCCTTCCTGCCCCGCTGCACATAGCGTCCCACTCATGTGCAGGGCAAAGGGCGCAACCGACCAGCCGCTCACTGCCCTTGTCGCTCTCCCTGCAGGGAGTTCCTCCGAGCCATCAACCAGTTTGCTGACACCTTGATCCAGATGTTCCTGAGCAGCAGCAGCTTGGAACTGCAGGTGAGCAGAGGGGCTGGGAGGGCCGCAGGCTTTGCCCAGTGCTGAGCAGGGCCTGTGAGAGCTGAGGCTGCAGGGGGTCATAAGGCCTTTGCCAGCAGTTCTGCTAATGCTTTACCTGGGGCTGCTCCAATGGAGCCTGTGACAAGGGGTGAGGGAGCATTTCTGGGCAGGCTTCGGATTGGTCTTGGCATCCCCCCCAGCAGGTTTCTAGTGTTTCAAGTGAGACGGGATCAGCCCCCTGTCCTGGTTCCTGCCTCCTCCTTGTCTCCAGTTCCTGCCCCCCCCCGTCTCTGGTTCCTGCCCCCCCATCCCTGGTTCCTGCCCCCAACATCTCTGAACTCTAGCCTCCTCCTACCCCTGCATGTCCCTGGTTCCTGACCTCTGACCTCCCCCACATATACACCTCTGGTATAGATTCATAGACTCTAGGACTGGAAGGGACCTCGAGAGGTCATCGAGTCCAGTCCCCTGCCCTCATGACAGGACCAAATACTGTGTAGACCATCCCTGATAGACACTTATCTAACCTACTCTTAAATATCTCCAGAGATGGAGATTCCACAACCTCCCTCGGCAATTTATTCCAGTGTTTAACTACCCTGACAGTTAGGAACTTTTTCCTAATGTCCAACTTAAACCTCCCTTGCTGCAGTTTAAGCCCATTGCTTCTTGTTCTATCATTAGAGGCTAAGGTGAACAAGTTTTCTCCCTCCTCCTGATGACACCCTTTTAGATACCTGATAACTGCTATCATGTCCCCTCTCAGTCTTCTCTTTTCCAAACTAAACAAACCCAATTCTTTCAGCCTTCCTTCATAGGTCATATTCTCAAGACCTTTAATCATTCTTGTTGCTCTTCTCTGGACCCTCTCCAATTTCTCCACATCTTTCTTGAAATGCGGTGCCCAGAACTGGACACAATACTCCAGCTGAGGCCTGACCAGCGCAGAGTAGAGCGGAAGAATGACTTCTCATGTCATGTTTACAACACACCTGTTAATGCATCCCAGAATCATGTTTGCTTTTTTTGCAACGGTATCACACTGTTGACTCATATTTAGCTTGTGGTCCACTATGACCCCTAGATCTCTTTCTGCCATACTCCTTCCTAGACAGTCTCTTCCCATTCTGTATGTGTGAAACTGATTGTTCCTTCCTAGGTGGAGCACTTTGCATTTATCTTTATTGAATTTCATCCTGTTTACCTCAGACCATTTCTCCAATTTGTCCAGATCATTTTGAATTTTGACCCTGTCCTCCAAAGCAGTTGCAATCCCTCCCAGTTTGGTATCGTCTGCAAACTTAATAAGCGTACTTTCTATGCCAACATCTAAGTCATTGATGAAGATACTGAACAGAGCCGGTCCCAAAACAGACCCCTGCGGAACCCCACTTGTTATACCTTTCCAGCAGGATTGGGAGCCATTAAGAACTACTCTCTGAGTACGGTTATCCAGCCAGTTATGCACCCACCTTATAGTAGCCCCATCTAAATTGTATTTGCCTAGTTTATCGATAAGGATATCATGCAAGACCGTATCAAATGCCTTACTAAAGTCTAGGTATACCACATCCACCGCTTCTCCCTTATCCACAAGGCTCGTTATCCTATGAAAGAAAGCTATCAGATTGGTTTGACACGATTTGTTCTTTACAAATCCATGCTGGCTATTCCCTATCACCTAACCACCTTCCAAGTGTTTGCAGATGATTCTTTAATTACTTGCTCCATTATCTTCCCTAGCACAGAAGTTAAACTAACTGGTCTGTAGTTTCCTGGGTTGTTTTTATTTCCCTTTTTATAGATGGTGTGATGGAGTAGGGACTGTTTGTGTGGAGGATGGAAGAGCTGGGAATGTCTTTAGGTGAGGGACAGGATCTAAGGAATCGGCCGGCTGGAGGAGAGGCAGTTCAGTTTCGGTTTGGGGCTGGGTGAGGGAATTCAGGGAAGCCTATCCTGGGATCCAAGCGCCCTGAACCCCGAGAAGGACTCAATTGAGGGGTCCTGGTTGGGCCTCCAAGCTCTGCTGTAACCTGCATTCCTATTGTCCAATAAACCTTCTGTTTTACTGGCTGGCTAAGAGTCACTGTGGGTCCCAGGAAGAGGGGTGCAGGACCGGACTCCCCCACATACCTGACAGATGGGCACTATTTGCCCTTTTCCAGTCTTCTGGAATCTCTCCCGTCTCCCAGGACTTTCCAAAGATAATAGCTAGAGGCTCAGATACCTCCTCTATTAACTCCTTGAGTATTCTAGGGTGCATTTCATCAGGCCCTGGTATGTGACCTCGTCTCCCTCCTAAGTCAAAATGGCTTTCAACCAGCACTAGGGAATTCTTTATGAGCCCTTGTCCTGGCAAAAAGGAAAAGATCACAGCACCAAAAATTAATGGTAGCTTTGGAACAAGTGATCAATCATGATGTGATTACATTTATAATGTGCAAGCAGAATAAAATCCAGACCAGTAATAGATATACTTGGTGCTTTAATAGGGCCAGTTTCACAAAACTGAATGTGATTATGAGCCAGATCAGCTGGCAGGAAGTGTTTAATCATAAAAATGTGAATGATAATTGGGAATTATCTAAGAACTTACTTGATGCCCAAACAGCCACAATTCCACAACTGAGGAAGAAGACTGTGCTGATTGAAAGACAACCTGATTTAGAGGGGAAGTGAAGACAGCTATAAAAATATAATAATAAATGAAAAAATGGGGAAGTTAGAAATTGTAGACAATTGATAAGGGAAGCCAAGGGACACAAGAAGAAATCTGTGGCCAGCAGAGTTAAAAACAATGAGGAGTTTTTAACGTATATTAGGAACAGAAAAAATCCCAATAAAGTATTAATCTATTACTAGATGGAAATGGTAGAATTATCTGGATGGACGGATTCTCCCGTCGCTCATGAATGAGTGTTCAGCTAGTGTTGACTTTTGTTCTAGATTGATTTGATTTTGTGGCTTCTCACGTGGAAAGTGAGTCCAATCCTGGATTTGTGAATGCGGTCGCATCTCTTGCAAGCGTAATGGTTATGGGGAGGGTTTGAGGTTTTGGCCTTTTGATGTGCTCTCTTCTGCAAGGAGCTCACACACCACTTCTCCAAAGTGGACATGGCCTCATGGCATAGACCTCTCCCTCCAGGTCTGTCAAGTGCCATAAATTGCCAGGTTTTAAGATCTATCCTGCATGCTTTGAGGTTGGCCTTGAAGGTGTCTTTATATCTGAGGATGGGTCGACCCTTAGAACAGGTTCCCATGCTCAGCTGGCTGCAGAGCACTGCTGTTGGGAAGCCTCCATGCAGACCATGAGTCTGACCCAGCAAAGCTGAGCCCTGATGAGCTTATGCTCAAGGCCAGGGATATGGCTCCTTGCCAGGACTTCAGTATTGGGATTTTGTCCTACCACTTGAGGATGCCGAAGGATCTTGGGCAGCGAAGGTGGAAGCTCTCCAGCTAGTCGATGTGGTGTTGGTACAGCGTCCATGTCTTGCAGCCGAAGAGGTGTGAGTCCAAGAGTGCGGTAGTTTTGTATCTGGGTTCTGAGACAGACTCCATGCTCCCTCCAGAGCCTGTGGGCAAGACTGTCAGATGCCAGCGTGGCCTTCGCAGGTGCTGAGTGATCATAGAATCATGCTTCTCCTCTACAGACTAAACAATCCCAGTTCCCTCAGCCTCTGCTCGTAAATCATGTGCCCCAGCCCCCTAATCATTTTCCTTGCCGTCTGCTGGACTCTCTCCAATTTGTCCACATCCCTTCTGGGACCAAAACTGGACACAATACTCCAGATGTGGCCTCACCAGTGCCAAATAGAGGGGAATAATCACTTCCCTCAATCTGCTGGCCATGCTCCTACTGATGCAGCCCAATATGCCTTTGGCCTTCTTGGCAATGAGAGCACACTGCTGACTCATATCCAGCTTCTCATCCATTGTAACCCACATGCATCTGACGAAGTGGGTATTCACCCACGAAAGCTCATGCTTCAAAACGTCTGTTAGTCTATAAGGTGCCACAGGATTCTTTGTGGCCAATGGCTCTGCACTCACGTCTGCCAACTCCCTCGCCACTCTTGGATGCATTAGATCCAGCCCCATGGACTTGTGCTCATCCAGCTTTTCTAAACAGTCCTTAACCTGTTCTTTCACCACTGAGGGCTGCTCACCTCCTCCCCATACTGTGCTGCCCAGTGCAGCAGTCTGGGGGCTGACCTTGTCTGTGCAGACTAGGGCAAAAAAGCATTGAGTACTTCAACTTTTTCCACATCCTCTGTCACTAGGTTGCCTCCCCCATTCAGTAAGGGGCCCACACTTTCCCTGACCACCTTCTTGTTGCTAACATACCTGTAGAAACCCTTCTTGTTACCCTTCACATCACTTGCAACTCCAATTGTGCCTTGGTCTTCCTGATTACACCCCTGCATGCCCGAGCAATATTTTTATACTCCTTCCTAGTCATCTGTCCAAGCTTCTACCTCTGAGAGGCATAATAGACATCACCAGCCTGAGTGAAACCAGCCGGCTGAGGGTGTGGAGCCAGGCTGCAGGCCGAGCCAAGCCGGTTGGGAGAAGGGTTTGCCATGGTCTCACATTGCCCACAGGCTTGATTCGCTCCCCAAGGGAGTCAATGGCCAACCGGCAGTGCACTTCATGCACTCGTCCAGAGACCCGCAAGCCACCACTGTCAGCACCAATGTGCCGACTGTGACTCCGAATTCTCAGTGATCGTGCAGAAAAGGCAGGAGTGTTCAGTAAATATTTCTGTTCTGTATTCGGGGGAAAAACCAGTTGATGCGGCCTCCTCATATGGTGCTGCTCTTCCATCCTGCTCGTCTCTCTGGAGGATGTTAAACAGAAGCTACTACAGTGAGAGATTTTCAAATCAGCAGGTCCAATTGACTTGCATCCAGAGTTTTAAAAGCGCTGTCTGAGGGGCTTGTTGGGCGGTTGCTTTTCAGTGAGTCTTGGAGCACTGGGAAAGTTCCAGGGGATGGAAGAGAGCTAACGTTGTGCCAGTGTTTAAAAAGGGAAAGTAGGATGACCTGGTTAATTACTGGCCTTCCAGCCTGACATCAGTCCTGGCTAAGACAATGGAGCGTCTAGGACTCAATTAATAACAAGCTAAAGGACGGTGATGTAATTAATGCCAATCAACCTGGATTTATGGAAAATAGATCCCGTCAAAGTTGGTATTTTTTTGAGGAGATAACAAGTGCTGTACTACATGTAGACATCTGTGAGGTGCTTGCTTGGCACCCTTCCACATTTGGTCAAAAAACTAGACTGATATGAAATGCACATGGCACACATTAAATGGGTTACAAGTTGGCTAACTGGTAGTTCTTCTTCGAGTGATTGCTCACATCCATTCCAGTTAGGTGTGCGCGCCGTGCGTGCACGTTCGTCGGAAACTTTTTACCCTAGCAACTCCAGTGGGCCGGCAGGTCGCCCCCTGGAGTGGCGCCGCCATGGCGCCCAATATATATCCCTGCCGGCCCGCCCGCTCCTCAGTTCCTTCTTACCGCCGTGTCGGTCGTTGGAACTGTGGAGCGCGGCATAGCTGTCCTCCACGTCCCTAGCTCTCCTAGTTTCTATCGCTTGTTTATCGCTTATCTCTAGTTCTATATAGTTGTTAATTAGTATTGTTAAGTAGATAGTTTAGTAAATAGCTGTTAAGTAGTTCCTTGCCGGGGGCTTAGCCCTTCCCGGCACCGGGCGCCAGGCTCATGCCTGTTTCGCCAGGCTTCAAGCAGTGTGCGGCCTGCAAGAAGCCCATGCCTACCAGCGATCCCCACGAAGCGTGCCTGAAGTGCCTCGGGGAATCGCACAGATCTGACAAGTGCCGCATCTGTAAGGCTTTTAAGCCGAGGACAAAAAAGGAGAGGGATCAGAGGCTCCGAACTCTCCTAATGGAGGCGGCACTTGACCCGTCGACTTCGCAGACCGTGGTTTCGGCACCGGCACCGGATCGCTCCGGCACCGAGAAGACTCCCCGGCACCGACCTTCTCCGGCACCGGAATCAGAGCCTAGGCCGTCGAAGTCTAATACTCCGGCCAGGCAGACCCGGCTTGAGCGCCCGGCCTCGACATCGGCCGCGGCACCGCCGGCACCGTCAGCACCGTTGACTCCGGGCCCGGCGGGTCCGTTGAGTCCGGTGCCGCCGAGCTCCCCCATGAGATCTGGGGTTGAGATAGTGGTCCCATCCACACCGGAGACCTTCGCCTCGGCTCGGGACCTTATTGCCCTGACGGAGCCTACTCGGCTGCCACCCCCGGTACCTCCGGTGCGGGTCGCGTCCAGAGGCAAGCCCATGATGTCGGCACCGCCCACAGACAGTCGTTCGCCATCCAGGCCCCGACGTCTTGGGCGCTCCAGATCCCGACGCCGCTCGCAGTCCCGGCACCGCTCCCCTCAGCGGTACCGGTCGCACTCGCGGCACCGGTCGGCATCGAGACGGTCGCGGTCAGGCTCCAGTCGACACCGGCACCGCGACTCCAGGAGCAGGTCCCGACGCTACTCGCCGCACCGGTCGACCTCCCGGCACCGAGCTGGTGGCAGGTCCCGGTCCCGGTCCCGGTCTCGCTCGACCTCCCGGCACCGAGCTGGTGGCAGGTCCCGGTCGACCTCCCGGCACCGAGCTGGTGGCAGGTCCCGGTCCCGGTCGATCTCCCGGCACCGAGCTGGTAGTAGGTCCCGGCACCGAAGCGGCGCCCGGTACCGAAGCGGCGCCCGGCACCGTGACAGATCCCGGTCCCGAAGCGGCGCCCGGCACCGTGACAGATCCCGGTCCCGGTCCCGATCCCGGCACCGATATGACTCCCGGCACCGGTCCCCGGCACCGAGACGATCCTCCGTGCCGGCCCGCGCAGACCCGTACCATCCAGGGTCGGCCCCGCCGTGGCCCTCGAGGCAGCCGTCCGTATCCTCCCAGACGGACAGCGGCTATGCGCTGGGCACCGACCGGCAGGCGGCGCTGTTTGCTGATCCACCGCTGCAGGACCAAGGCCCACAACAGTGGGGATTCTGGACACCCTGGGCGTACCATCAGGCCCAGGGCCCCCAGCAGCTCCCTGCTAGGCCGGCGACTGCGGAGCGTAGGGCCCCTGAAGCCTCTTTGTCTCGCCCCCCTCCCTCCCCGGAAGGGGACGAAGGGTCCAAACAGCAGGACTCCGCTGCGGCTCCGGAGACAGAGGCGAGGGCTGAGGAAGACCCTCAGTTGGACACTATTGTGCCTGGGGTCTCATCATCCTCCTCCCCGGATGAGGCGGTGGCGGGTACCTCCTCCAACAGTCCCCCCCCCGCTGGATCTCAGGGCGCACCAGGACCTCCTCAGGCGATTGGCTCAAAACCTGAGTCTGCAGGCAGAGGAGGTCTCGGAGATAGAGGACCCAATTGTCACCATCCTCTCTTCCGATGCTCCCACCAGGGTCGCCCTGCCGTTCATACGGACCATTCAGGCCAATGCCAATACTATCTGGCAGTCCCCGGCCTCCATCCCTCCGACAGCGAAAGGAGTCGAGAGGAAGTACATGGCCCCTTCTAAGGGGTACGAATATTTACATGTTCACCCGACTCCCGGTTCACTGGTAGTGCAATCGGTGAACGATAGGGAGCGTCACGGCCAGGAGGCTCCGGCCCCCAAATCCAGAGAAGCCAGGCGGATGGACCTCCTTGGCCGTAAGGTGTATTCGGCTGGGGCGCTGCAGCTCAGGGTCTCTAACCAGCAGGCCCTGCTCAGCAGATACGCCTTTAACTCCTGGGTGGCAGTGGACAAATTTAAGGAGCTGCTGCCACAGGATGCTCGCCAAGAGTTTACGGCCATCCTGGACGAAGGCAAGAAGGTCGCGCGCACGGCCTTACAAGCCTCCTTGGACGCTGCGGACTCGGCTGCCCGTACCCTCGTGTCAGGAGTTACGATGCGTCGCATCTCCTGGCTGCAGGTTTCCGGCCTTCCGCCAGAGCTCCAGCACACGATACAGGACCTTCCTTTCGAAGGCCAGGGCCTGTTTTCCGATAAGACAGACCCCAGACTTAAGAGTTTAAAGGACAACCGGGTCATTGCGCGGTCCCTCGGGATGCACACCCCCGTGACACAGCGTAGACCCTTTAGGCCGCAACAACAGCAGCACCGTCGGCCGTTTTCCCAGTTCCGCCAGCGGCAGGACCCTTACAGGCGCCGCGGCAGGAACGGGAGGCGCAGGCAGTCGGGGAACCAAGGGGGGCAGAACCAAGGCTCCTCAAAACCCCCGCCTGGTCCTAAGCCTTCATTTTGAAGGTGCGCTCGAGGGCGCAGTAACAGTTTCCCCTATGGATCCTTCCCCCCCGTTTTCCAACCGCCTTTCGTTTTTCCTCCCGGCGTGGTCCCAAATAACATCGGACCGCTGGGTCTTAAGCGTGGTGCAGACGGGGTACCGCCTGCAGTTTGTTTCGTTTCCTCCTTCCCGCCCTCCTTCCTCGTCCCTCTTCAGGGACCCCTCTCACGAGCAATTCCTTCGGCAGGAGGTGCAGACGCTCCTCAGCAAAGGAGCTATAGAGGCGGTTCCCGAAAACGAGAAAGGCAAGGGGTTTTATTCCCGCTATTTTCTGATCCCCAAGGCCAAGGGGGGCCTCAGGCCTATCCTCGACCTGCGAGAGCTCAACAAATACCTCGTGAAGTTGAAGTTCCGCATGGTATCCCTGGGGACCATTATTCCATCCCTGGATCCGGGAGACTGGTACGCCGCCCTCGACATGCAGGACGCGTATTTCCACGTTGCCATTTGGCCACGCCACAGACGCTTCCTCCGCTTCGTTGTGGGGGCTCGTCATTATCAATTTGCGGTCCTCCCGTTTGGCCTGTCCACGGCCCCGAGGGTGTTTACAAAATGCATGGCAGTTGTCGTGGCGCATCTTCGGTGCAACCGTGTCCACGTGTTCCCTTATCTGGACGATTGGTTGATTCGGGGCACGTCGGAACAGCAGGTGTACAGCCATGTCCGCGTGATCACCGGCATGTTTGCGAGTCTGGGCCTCTTGATAAACACAGACAAGTCCACCCTGAGGCCCACTCAGAAGGTGGAATTTATCGGGGCCGTCCTGGACGCCACTGTGGGCAGGGCCTCGCTGCCTCGGCAGCGGTTCCAGACCATGGCGGCGATCGTTCAACGCTTGCGGTCAGCCCCGTTAACGTCAGTGAGGACATGTCTAACCCTGTTAGGCCACATGGCGGCGTGCACTTTTGTGACCGACTACGCTCGGCTCCGCATGAGGCCTCTCCAGCTGTGGCTTATCAGTCATTACAGGCCAAGGCAACCGCTAGACATGTTAATCACAGTCCCCCAGAAGGTCTTAGATTCCCTCGGCTGGTGGTTGGACCAGTCCGTATTGTGTGCGGGTCTTCCCTTTCACCCGTCTCAGCCCTCGGTATCCCTGACAACGGATGCCTCAGATCTAGGCTGGGGGGCCCACCTAGGGACCCTGCGGACGCAGGGCCTATGGTCCCAGGAGGAGGTGGGGCTACACATCAACATGAGGGAGTTGAGAGCGGTCCGCCTTGCTTGCCAAACGTTTTGTCATCAGCTTCAGGGTCGTTGTGTAGCCGTGTTCACGGACAACACGACGACCATGTATTATATCAACAAGCAGGGCGGCACCAGGTCCTCCTCCCTGTGCCTCGAGGCGATACGACTCTGGGACTTTTGCGTAGCCCACTCCATTCACCTCAGGGCTTCCTTCCTTCCCGGAGTACGGAACACGCTGGCGGATCGATTGAGCAGATCCTTCCTGTCACACGAGTGGTCCCTTCGCCCGGACGTCGCTCTCTCCATTTTCCGGAGGTGGGGTTATCCCCGGGTGGACCTCTTTGCGTCCAAGGGGAACAGGAAGTGCCAAGCGTTCTGCTCCTTTCAGGGCAGGGAGCCGGGGTCGATAGCGGATGCCTTCCTCATCCAGTGGTCGACCCACCTGTACTATGCGTTTCCTCCGTTCCCTCTGGTTCACAAGGTCCTCCTGAAGGTGCGCAGAGACAGGGCTCGTGTAATCATGGTGGCCCCGGCATGGCCCAGACAGCACTGGTACACCATGCTGCTAGACTTGGCCGTAGCCGACCCAGTTCCCCTGCCCCTTCATCCGGACCTGATTACCCAGGACCACGGGTCTCTCTGTCACCCAGACCTGCAGTCGCTGCACCTAGCGGCTTGGCTCCTGTGTGGCTAACTGGTTCCGAGCTGCGCTGCTCCACGCCTGTGAGAGAGGTGCTCTTGGGCAGCAGGAAGCCGTCCACAAGAGCCACATATTCGGCAAAATGGAAACGCTTCTCCTGTTGGTGCGTAGAGAGAAATCTCCGCCCTATGGAAGTTTCGGTATCCGAAATCTTAGACTATGTTTGGTCCCTCAAAGGGCAAGGTCTGGCCTTATCGTCGTTGCGAGTACATCTGGCAGCTATCTCCACCTTTCACCCGGGTGCGGACGGTCGCTCCGTTTTTTCTCACCCGACGGTGTCGAGATTTCTTAAAGGGCTGGAACGGTTATTCCCTAACGTCCGTCCCCCTGCTCCAACCTGGGATCTTAACCTGGTGTTGTCCCGACTCATGGGGCCCCCCTTTGAGCCGTTAGCTACTTGCTCCCTGCTTTACCTCTCTTGGAAGGCTGCCTTTCTAGTAGCCATCACCTCAGCTAGACGGGTGTCGGAACTCCGAGCCCTTGTGGTAGACCCCCCATATACGGTCTTCCACAAAGACAAGGTACAGCTTAGACCACACCCTGCCTTTCTACCCAAGGTGGTCTCAGCCTTCCACGTCAACCAAGAGATTTTCCTCCCGGTTTTTTTCCCAAAACCTCACTCCTCAGGCAGGGAGCAGCAGCTCCACTCGCTGGATGTCCGTAGAGCTCTCGCGTTCTACATAGAGAGGACCAAACCCTTCCGCAAATCCCCCCAGCTTTTCGTGGCGGTAGCGGACCGTATGAAAGGGCTTCCTATCTCCTCCCAGAGGGTATCCTCTTGGGTTACGTCCTGTATCAGGACCTGTTATGACTTGGCCCGTGTCCCTACGGGCCGTGTGACTGCGCATTCTACCAGGGCGCAGGCGTCGTCGCTGGCTTTCCTTGCCCGTGTGCCCATCCAGGAAATCTGTCGGGCAGCGACCTGGTCATCGGTCCACACCTTTGCTTCCCACTACGCCCTGGTACAGCAGTCGAGAGAGGATGCGGCCTTCGGAACGGCAGTGCTCCGTGCCGCGACTTCTCACTCCGACCCCACCGCCTAGGTATGGCTTGGGAGTCACCTAACTGGAATGGATGTGAGCAATCACTCGAAGAAGAAAAGACGGTTACTCACCTTTGTAACTGTTGTTCTTCGAGATGTGTTGCTCACATCCATTCCACACCCGCCCTCCTTCCCCACTGTCGGAGTAGCCGGCAAGAAGGAACTGAGGAGCGGGCGGGCCGGCAGGGATATATATTGGGCGCCATGGCGGCGCCACTCCAGGGGGCGACCTGCCGGCCCACTGAGTTGCTAGGGTAAAAAGTTTCCGACGAACGTGCACGCGCGGCGCGCACACCTAACTGGAATGGATGTGAGCAACACATCTCGAAGAACAACAGTTACAAAGGTGAGTAACCGTCTTATCTCAAAATGTAATAGTAAATGGAGAATCATAATCAAGGAGGTCTGTTTCCAGTGGGGTTCCACAGAGATTGGTTCTTGGCCCTACGCTATTTAATGTTTTTATCAATGACGTGGAAGAAAACATAAAATCATCACTAAAGTTTGCAGATGACACAAAAATTGGGGAAGTGAGAAATAATGAAGAGGACAGATCATTGATTCAGGGCCATCTGTCTCACTTGGTAAACCAGAGACAAGCAAACATGCGTTTTTATACAACTAAACCTGAATATGTACATCTAGGAACAAAGCATGGAGGCTCTACGTTCAGAGTGGGAGACTCTGAAAAGCTTTGGGGTTCACTGTGGATAATTAACTGAACCTGAGCAACAAGAATGATTGAAGGTCTTGAGAACATGACCTATGAAGGAAGGCTGAAGGAATTGGGTTTGTTTAGTTTGGAAAAGAGAAGACTGAGAGGGGACATGATAGCAGTTTTCAGGTATCTAAAAGGGTGTCATCAGGAGGAGGGAGAAAACTTGTTCACCTTAGTCTCCAATGATAGAACAAGAAGCAATGGGCTTAAACTGCAGCAAGGGAGATTTAGGTTGGACATTAGGAAAAAGTTCCTAACTGTCAGGGTAGTTAAACACTGGAATAAATTGCCTAGGGAAGTTGTGGAATCTCCATCTCTGGAGATATTTAAGAGTAGGTTAGATAAATGTCTGTTAGGGATGGTCTAGACAGTATTTGGTCCTGCCATGAGGGCAGGGGACTGGACTCGATGACCTCTCGAGGTCCCTTCCAGTCCTAGAGTCTATGAGTCTATGAGCTCCTAGGGTTGACATTGTGGTCAAAAGCGCTTATGTGATCCTGGGATGTAGAAACAGGGGAATATTGAGTAGGAACAGAGAGGTTATTTTCCCTCTGGATTTGGCTCTGGTGCGACCACTGCTGGGATCCTGTGCCCAGTTCTGGTGCCCACAATTGAAGAAGGATGTTGATAAATGAGAGAAGGTTCAGAGAAGAGCCACAGGAATAATGAAAAGATTAGAAAACATGCTTTGTAGTGATAGACTCAGGGAGCTCAATCTATTTAGCTGAACAAAGAGCAGGTTAAGGGGTGACTTGATCCCAGTCTATAGGTATCTAAATGGAAGCAAATATTTAATAACAGGCTCTTCAATCCAGCTGGCAAAGGTCTAACGCAATCCAGTGGCTGGCAGTTGAAGCTAGACAAATTCAGAGTGGAAATAAGATGCACGTTTTTGACAGTGAGAGTAATTAACCATAGGAACAATTTCCTAGACGCACAATAGAGGTTTCCCTATGGGATGGGGAGCAGGCAGATACTGGGCACAGTGTTGATATACGATACTCTACATGCTCTTTATTGATTACAAAACAAACCTTCCTCACTCCACATTCACACCCCAAACATACTATACCAGAGTCCAAAGGTCAGAATGGTCCTGATGGCCAGTCCCTCAGGATAAGATCATAAGATGCGGGGAGCCACATGGGACTCTGGATCAATAAACAACTCTGATTTGCAGAAAACATGGGCATTCGTTTATAGTCCATTCCATCGCTTCATCGGTTCTTTGCCTTTTTTTACTAGGCCGTCGCACAATTCCAAAGACACGATGCTGGGTGGGCCGCTATGATCCAAGGTGCCCATTTCCTTCAATTCTCATACAATTTTATATCAGTCCAGCTGGTGGTGTTTCCTTTTCTGATGATTTTCTGTATTTTTCTTGGAACATAAGATTGTTTTTGTTCAAATAGTTCTAATAGTCCTTGACCTTAAGTCCTTGCTTCGGTTGCTAACTTGCAATGCACACATTCATGTCAAGCACACATCATTTTTCCAGGCCTCAATGACCTATAACATATTACACAGCTGTATGAATCACAATGTGTGTGTGTATATATATTGTGACAAAGTTCCTCCTCTACCTTGGTGGGTCCTGCACTTATTGGCAGAGTTTGCTCACCTCAGTGATCTTCCCCACAACCTGGGTCAACTCTTCCTGTGTCTGATCAGGAGTTGGGAGGTTTGGGGGGAACCAGGGCCCGCCCTCTACTCTGGGTTCCAACCTAGGGCTATGTGGATTGCAGCTGTCTATAGTGCCTCTTGTAACAGCTGCATGACAGCTACACCTCCCTGGGCTTCTTCCCCATGGCCTCCTCCAAACACCTTCTTTATCCTCACCACAGGACCTTCCTCCTGGTGTCTGATAACACTTGTACTCCTTAGTCCTCCAGCAGCACAGCCTCTCACTTTCAGCTCCTTGTGCCTCTTGCTTCCAGCTCCTCACACACACTTCCTTTCCTCTGGCTCCCCACTCCCTGACTGGAGTGAGCTCCTTTTTAAACCCAGGTGCCCTGATTAGCCTGCCTTGATTGGCTGCAGGTGTTCTAATCAGCCTGGCTGCCTTAATTGGTTCTAGCAGGTCCCTGATTACTCTAGTGCAGCTCCTGTTCTGGTCACTCAGGGAACAGAAAAACTACTCACCCAGTGACCAGTATATTTGCCCTCTACCAGACCCCTGTACCTCACTGGCCTGGGTCTGTCACATAATATATATCTCTCAACAAATTCACCCAGGGTCATTGTGGATTCGCCATCCCTGGTGATTTTTCAATCTAGATTGGATGTTCTTCTAAACAGGGGTGGGCAAATTACGGCCGCGGCCTGGATCAGCCGTTTTAAGCCAGCCACGAGCTCCTGCTGAGGAACTGGGTCAGGGGCTGCACCGTGCGGCTCCCTGAAGCCGCGGCATGGCCCCTTTTTGAGGGTCGTGGGCCGCGCCATGCCTAGGAACCGGAAAAGGGACATGCCACTGCTTCTGGGAGCCGCTTGGGGTATACACCTCTGAGCCTGCACCCCTGAGCCTCTCCCCACACCCCAACCCACTGCCCCAGCCCTGATCACCCTCCCACTCTCCAAACCCCTCGATCCCAGCATGGAGCACCCTTCTGCACCCCAAACCACTCATCCTCAGCCCCATCCCAGAGCCCACACCCCCAACCAGAGCCCTCACCCCCTCCTGCACCCCAACCCCAATTCTGTGAGCATTCATGGCCCGCCATACAATTTCTATTCCCCGATGTGGCCCTCAGGCCAGAAAGTTTGCCCACCCATGTCCTAAAAGCTCTGCTCTAGGAATTATTGTGGGGTAGGTCTCTGGGCTGTGCTGTACAGGGCGGGAGGCGGGGGGTGGGAGGGTGCCAGACTAGGTGATCACAATGGTCCCTTCTGGCCTCGGAATCTATGCCTCCTTCCACCTCGCTCTCCTTCTCCCCCGCATTCCCTGGCCTTGCCCCAGTCCCTCACCTCCGGGTCCCAGGCCCCCACACATCTGACATCCCTGTAGCCACCTTTGAGCCCATCTTTTCTTTACAGCTTTGGAACAATTATTTCCACCTGGCAGTTGCCTTCCTCACCCAGGATTCCCTGCAGCTGGAGAACTTCTCCCAGGCTAAGCGCACCACCATCCTTGCCAAGTGAGTCACCTGCCTGTCTCCACTGGGCCCTGGGGATTATGGGACCCTGGGGAGCCCATCTTCCACGGCCACAGCCTGGGCTCCTCTGCTGACCTTGGTGGCTGGAGGTGCCTCTTGACTTTGCCATGTAACCAGGCGGGGGATTCCCTGCTCTCCGGTGATGCTCTAGACTGGCTGCGTCTGGAGCTTCCATCAGGATGGGACGGGGGGTGGGTTTGGTGCTGGCTTCCCAGCCCTGGGTCCCATTCTGCTCTTACTGACACCTCGAATGGTCCGGATGGCACAGGGGCTGGAGGGAATAATTCCCTCTCCTTATCGCATCAGGTACGGAGACATGAGAGCCACAATTGGAGCCGCCATCCGGGACATGTGGTACAACCTGGGTGAGGCTGACGCTGTCTTGCCAGGGTGGGAAGGGCTTGTGCCATAGACAGGGCAGCTCTGGGGTGGGGCCAGGCAGGGCTGAGCATGGGGGGCGGGATCGTCGTTATTTGCAGGTTGGCTCTTTGGTTCGTTATGAAATATACCCAGGAACATCTGGGTTATGGCTATAGACCAGTGATACAGCACAGCACTCCGGGAAGCCATCCCACGCAGTCATGTGACATTCACCTTACACAGACGTTAACCCCTAAAGCAGAGGTGGACAAGCTGTGGCCCACAGGCCACATCCGGCCCACGAGACCGTCCTGCCTGGCCCCTGAACTCCTGGCCCAGAAGGCTGCCCCCTGCCCCTCCCCTGCTGTCCCCCACCCCCGCAGCTCCACCCACTGCCGGCGCAAGGCTCTGGGTGTGGGGCTGTGAGCTCCTGGGGCAGCGCAGCTGCAGAGCCGGCCTGACCGGTCTCTCTGCTGCGTGGTGGTGGCGGCAGCATGGCCCGGCTCCAGCCGAGCGGTGTGTCTGTAGCACCACCAGCCACCAGTGCTCCAGGCAGTGTGGGAAGGGGGCATGGAGCAGGGGGTGGGAGTTGGATAGAGGGCAGGGGAGTTCGGGGGGTGGTTAGGGGGTGGGGGGAACAGGGGGTTGAATGGGGGCAGGGGTCCTGGGGGGCAGTCAATGGGGGGGGTTGGATGGGGCGGCAGGGGTTCCGGGAGTGGTCAGGGAGAAGGGGTGGTTGGATGGGACAGGGGTCCTGGGGGGGCCGTCAGGAATGAGAGGAGGGGTTGAATGGGGCGGCCGGGGTCCAGGGGCAGTCAGGGGAGAGGGAGCAGAGGTGTGTGGGTGGGGCAGGGGTTTCAGGGGGCCATCAGGGAACGGAGGGGGGTTAGATGGGGCAGGAGTCCCGGTGGGGGGCAGATAGGAGGTGGGGGCAGGGCCATGACCCCCTCCCCTAACCGGCCCTCCATACAATTTACAAAACCCAATGTGGCCCTCAGGCCAAAAAGTTTGCCCACCCCTGCCCTAAAGCCATCTCTGTGCCCTGCCTGTTTACAAGTAAAAGCCACCTCAGCCAATACCAGGAGTAGCCCATCAGCTTTCCGCCTTGGCATCCTGGTCCCTGGCGCACCCCGTCCCTACTCTGAGCACATGCAGTGCAGGGACCTGCTAGGTCTGCACTAGGGTAGAAGAGTCGAACTTCGGGATGTTCCAATACTGGCCTGTGAGAATAATTCCCTACCTTTCGGTTTCGCAGCTAGAGCAATGCTTAACAGCCTCCCCAGAGACAAAGCGCACAGCTGGGGCTCCTGGGTCTGTAAGGCAGCCAACCGGAGACAGTCTGGGGCTGGACTCGCCAAGGGGCTGTGGGGCCCCAGTAGAGCGGTGTGGTGTGGAGAGCATGGCTGGAGAGAGCGACTGAATCCAATCTCATGTCCTGAGCTGGCCCCACCGGGTGTGCAGCTGAGAATGCCCTTGCGAGGCAACCCCACTCCCCAGCTGTCTGTCCCTTACACCTCTTGTCAATCATCGTTCTCCTGGGTGCTGCTCTCTCCGGGGCAGGACCTGGCTCCTTGCTAGGCCTGATCTGGGTGCCTCAGGAAGTGTGGAATCTGCTAGTGTCCTGCAGGGTGATACCACCACTCCCCCAAGGAGATCTTGCCCCCGGGCTGCTGCCCACAGCAGGAAGGAGCGGGCTCTCCCCCCATGGAGAGAGGGGAGGGGTCCTGGGAGAGCAATTCCCTTCCAACCAGTCCCTTCCTGCCCCTGCCTCAGGCCATCACAAGATTCGGTTTATCCCTGGCATGGTGGGCCCCATCCTGGAGATGACGCTGGTACCCGAGCTGGAGCTGCGCAAATCCACCATCCCTATCTTCTTCGACATGATGCTGTGCGAGTTCCAGCGGACCAAGAACTTTGGCATGGTGCGTTCTGGGCCCCAGGGCGTCAGAGGCCAGCAGGGTGCAAGGAGAGGGCGTGCGAGGCACGGGGGGACTGGCAGCGTGCAGCCAGCCATAGTCACCGGGCAAAGGAGCAGGGTGCAAGGAGGGGGCATGTGAGGCACAGGTGGACTGGCAATGTGCAGCCGGCCGTAGTCACCAGGCAAACGAGCAAGGTGCAAGGAGAGAGTGTGCGAGGCACGGGTGGACTGGCAGTGTGCAGCCAGCCGTAGTCACCAGGCAAATGAGCAAGGTGCAAGGAGCGGGCGTGTGAGGCACGGCTGGACTGGCAGTGTGCAGCCAGCCGTAGTCACCAGGCAAAGGAGCAGGGTGCAGTGAGGTGGTGTGCAAGGCACAGGTGGACTGGCAGCATGCAGCCGGCCTGTCAAGGTTTCTTTCCCCACTCTGAACGTTAGGGTACAGATATGGGGGACCTGCATGGACACTTCTAAGCTTAATTACTAGCTTAGATCTGGTAACCCTGCCACCACCCAGTATTTCAGTGTCTGGGGCACTCTCTGTTTCCCCCTGGTTTGTCTTGAGGGACTTCACCAATTCCCTGGTGAACTCACATCCAAACCACTTGGATCTTAAAACAAGGAGAAATTAACCATCCCCCTCCTTTCCCGCCACCAATTCCCGGTGAGTCCAGATCCAATCCCCTTGGATGTTAAAACAAGGAAAAAATCAATCGGGTTCTTAAAAAGAAAGCTTTTAATTAAAGAAAGAAAAGGTAAAAATTATCTCTGTAAAATCAGGATGGAAAATGCTTTATAGGGTAATCAGATTCCTATAGACCAGAGGAACCCCCTCTAGCCTTAGGTTCAAAGTTACAGCAAACAGAGGTAAAATCCTTCCAGCAAAAAGGAACATTCACAAGTTGAGAAAACAAACATAAGACTAACACGCCTTGCCTGGCTAATTACTTACAAGTTTGAAACATGAGAGACTGATTCAGAAAGATTTGGAGAGCCTGGATGTATGTCTGGTCCCTCTTAGTCCCAACAGCGAACAACAACACCACAAACAGCACAAAGACTTCCCTCCGCCAAGATTTGAAAGTATCTTGACCCCCGATTGGTCCTCTGGTCAGGTGTCAGCCAGGTTTACTGAGCTTCTTAACCCTTTACAGGTCAAAGAGACATTAACCCTTAACTGTCTGTTTATGACACGGCCGTAGTCACCAGACAAACGAGCAGAGTGGACTGGCAGTGTGCAGCCACCCAAAGTCAGCTGGCAAAGGAGCAGGGTGCAAGGAGGAGGTGTGCGAGGCACGGGTGGACTGGCAGTGTGCAGCCAGCTGTAGTCACCAGGCAAAGGAGCAGGGTGCAAGGAGGGGGTGTGCAAGGCACAGGTGGACTGGCAGTGTGCAGCCAGCTGTAGTCACCAGGCAAACGAGCAGGGTGCAAGGAGGGGGCGTGCAAGGCACAGGTGGACTGGCAGTGTGCAGCCGGCCATAGTCACCAGGCAAAGGAGCAGGGTGCAAGGAGAGGGCGTGCAAGGCACAGGTGGACTGGCAGTGTGCAGCCGGCCATAGTCACCAGGCAAAGGAGCAGGGTGCAAGGAGGGGGCATGCAAGGCAGGGGTGGACTGGCAGTGTGCAGCCGGCCGTAGTCACCAGGCAAAGGAGCAGGGTGCAAGGAGGGGGCATGCAAGGCACAGGTGGACTGGCAGTGTGCAGCCGGCCATAGTCACCAGGCAAACGAGCAGGGTGCAAGGAGGGGGCATGCAAGGCAGGGGTGGACTGGCAGTGTGCAGCCGGCCGTAGTCACCAGGCAAAGGAGCAGGGTGCAAGGAGGGGGCGTGCAAGGCACAGGTGGACTGGCAGTGTGCAGCTGGCCGTAGTCACCAGGCAAAGGAGCAGGGTGCAAGGAGGGGGCGTGCAAGGTACAGGTGGACTGGCAGTGTGCAGCTGGCCGTAGTCACCAGGCAAAGGATGACAGCGGCCCTGGGCTAGGAGGCATGCTGCAGTGTGAGCCCCTCCCATGGGGGTCTGTGCTGCTCCCGACACCTGACCAGTATGACGGAGAGGCAGGGGAGGCCATGGGAAAAGAGAGCACCAGGGCCAGAGACCGACTGGAGAGGAGGCATGGGGCCTGTCACCTTCCCCCTCAGCCATGACCCAGCTGGCCCGACAGGAACACTGCTCCCTTCAGCCCTGTCCTGGGTCCTAGGCCCTCAAACTGAGTCTCTCGGCCCTGGCACACCCCTCACCCTCCCTGCCCAGGGACGCGGGGCCGAGCTCCTCCCCCGAGTGTGACCCTCAGCCTCCCTGCCCAGGGATGCGGGGCCGAGCCCCTCCCCCAGGCATGACCCTCACCCTCCCTCCCTGGGGACGAGCCCCTCCCCCAAGTGTGACCCTTGCCCTCCCTTCTTGGGGACACAGGGCTGAGCCCCTCCCCTGAGCGTGACCCTCACCCTCCCTTCCTGGAGACTTGGGCTGAGCCCCTCCCCCGAGTGTGACCCTCACCCTCCCTTCCCAACAGGGCCGAGCCCCACCCCTAAGCATGACCCTCGCCCTTCCTTCCCCACAGGGCTGAGCCCCTCCCCTGAGCATGAGCCTCTCCCTCCCTTCCCGGAGACTTGGGCCGAGCCCCTCCCCCAAGTGTGACCCTAACCCTGCCTTCCCCACAGGGCTGAGCCCCTCCCCCAAGCACCCCTGGGGAGTCCAGCTCCAGCCTTCTCATAAGCAGCCCATCCGGGGGTACTGGTGCTGGCTCTGGATGGAGACTTACATTGCACCCTTAGCACACTGCTCCGTAGCTGGGCTGAGGGGATCCCCATGGTGGCGTCTCCCCTGTCCCTCTCCCATGGCTTTTGTTTCAGGACCCCGGAGGGCGGTGGGGTGGAGCAGCCCAGCCTCTCCGTGTTTTGTCCTAGCTGGTGACACACCGGTTGGGGTCACTGATTTCTGCATTTGTTCTCTGGGGTCCTGGGGTTAGATCAGGCCTTTTCCTTGAGACTCATTTGGCCTGGGCACCCCTGTTCCCAGCAGTGCTTGTTTCACTTGTGGCCACACTTGTCAGAGAACCGTGGCCAGGAGGGACGCGAGAGCTCAGCTAGTCCGTGCCCTGCGCCGAGCAGGACATGCGCCGCTCCCAACGGGGGAAGGGGGGAAATCTGTCAGCCCAGTTATCTCCACAGGCCCTGTCGGGATCTCCTAGCCCAGCCGCCGGGGACAGGGCCCTGCGCTCCCCAAGGCTGTTGTGGGGCGTGGCTGGGGATGCTGGGAAGGAGATGGTCAGGAGACCTGGGAATGGGCTCTAGACCCATAGGCTGGGAGGCAGCGCGAGGGTCTAGTCTAATCCCCGCCCAGATCAGGATTAGACACCAGTCTGGCCCAGGCCCTGGGCAGGGGCTTCTGCTGCTGCTGCAGCCCCCAGGGCGCCTCGAGCCTGGCAGCGCCCCAGCCCGGCTCACGCTGCCCCTCTCCGCAGTTCGAGGACGAGATCCTGCGCAAGCTGGACAGCGAGGTGGAGGGCGGCCGTGGGGATGAACAGTACAAGCAGCTCTTCCAGAGCATGTGAGTCTCTGCCCTGTCTGGCCCCACCTCTTCTCCCATCTGCCCCTGGATGGGGGGGTCTGGCCCCTCCTACAGCTGTTCACACCCCTCCCCATGTGCCCCCTCTGCTCTGTTCTGGAATCGCCCTCAGCGGCTGCCAGCCGGAGCGCTGGGACCAAGGACCAGTCTGTTAATACTTCACTGCCAACCTGGCCCCCGCAGGCACCCCCAGGAGCTCCGACCCTCTCCCCTTGCCTAGCTCACAAACTGGAGCCCCGCACAGTCAGCGCTCCTGCCCCACAGCACCCTCCAGAGGCACCCAGGGAGCTCCCCTCATAGCCAGCTCCTGCCCTGCTCCCCACAGCGCCCCCTGCTGGGAGAGGTGGGACTGGGGTAGCCAGGAGCTCCCCCCACAGCCAGGGCTCCTGCCCCGTTCGCCACAGTGCCCCCTGCTGGGAGAGGCTGGGACTGGACTAGCCCGGAGCTCCCTCCACAGCCAGGGCTCCTGCCCCGCTCCCCACAGCGCCCCCTGCTGGGAGAGGCCGGGGCTGGACTAGCCCAGAGCTCCCCACACAGCCAGGGCTCCTGCCCCGCTCCCCACAGTGCCCCCTGCTGGGAGAGGCCGGGGCTGGACTAGCCCGGAGCTCCCCCCGAGCCAGGGCTCCTGCCCCGTTTGCCACAGCGCCCCCTGCTGGGAGAGGCTGGGGCTGGACTAGCCCGGAGCTCCCCACACAGCCAGGGCTCCTGCCCCGCTCCCCACAGCGCCCCCTGCTGGGAGAGGCTGGGACTAGGGTAGCCAGGAGCTCCCCACACAGCCAGGGCTCCTGCCCCGCTCCCCTCAGCGCCCCCTGCTGGGAGAGGCTGGGACTGGAGTAGCCAGGAGCTCCCTCCACAGCCAGGGCTCCTGCCCCGCTCCCCACAGCGCCCCCTTCTGGGAGAGGCTGGGACTGGGGTAGCCAGGAGCTCCCCCCACAGCCAGGGCTCCTGCCCCGCTCCCCACAGCGCCCCCTTCTGGGAGAGGCTGGGACTGGGGTAGCCAGGAGCTCCCCCCTGAGCCAGGGCTCCTGCCCCGTTCGCCACAGCGCCCCCTGATGGGGGAGGCTGGGACTGGGGTAGCCAGGAGCTCCCCACACAGCCAGGGCTCCTGCCCCGTTCGCCACAGTGCCCCCTGCTGGGAGAGGCTGGGACTGGACTAGCCCGGAGCTCCCTCCACAGCCAGGGCTCCTGCCCCGCTCCCCACAGCGCCCCCTGCTGGGAGAGGCCGGGGCTGGACTAGCCCAGAGCTCCCCACACAGCCAGGGCTCCTGCCCCGCTCCCCACAGTGCCCCCTGCTGGGAGAGGCCGGGGCTGGACTAGCCCGGAGCTCCCCCCGAGCCAGGGCTCCTGCCCCGTTTGCCACAGCGCCCCCTGCTGGGAGAGGCTGGGGCTGGACTAGCCCGGAGCTCCCCACACAGCCAGGGCTCCTGCCCCGCTCCCCACAGCGCCCCCTGCTGGGAGAGGCTGGGACTAGGGTAGCCAGGAGCTCCCCACACAGCCAGGGCTCCTGCCCCGCTCCCCTCAGCGCCCCCTGCTGGGAGAGGCTGGGACTGGAGTAGCCAGGAGCTCCCTCCACAGCCAGGGCTCCTGCCCCGCTCCCCACAGCGCCCCCTTCTGGGAGAGGCTGGGACTGGGGTAGCCAGGAGCTCCCCCCACAGCCAGGGCTCCTGCCCCGCTCCCCACAGCGCCCCCTTCTGGGAGAGGCTGGGACTGGGGTAGCCAGGAGCTCCCCCCTGAGCCAGGGCTCCTGCCCCGTTCGCCACAGCGCCCCCTGATGGGGGAGGCTGGGACTGGGGTAGCCAGGAGCTCCCCACACAGCCAGGGCTCCTGCCCCGTTCGCCACAGTGCCCCCTGCTGGGAGAGGCTGGGACTGGACTAGCCCGGAGCTCCCTCCACAGCCAGGGCTCCTGCCCCGCTCCCCACAGCGCCCCCTGCTGGGAGAGGCCGGGGCTGGACTAGCCCAGAGCTCCCCACACAGCCAGGGCTCCTGCCCCGCTCCCCACAGCGCCCCCTGCTGGGAGAGGCCGGGGCTGGACTAGCCCAGAGCTCCCCACACAGCCAGGGCTCCTGCCCCGCTCCCCACAGCGCCCCCTGCTGGGAGAGGCCGGGGCTGGACTAGCCCAGAGCTCCCCCCACAGCCAGGGCTCCTGCCCTGCTCCCCACAGCGCCCCCTGCTGGGAGAGGCTGGGACTGGAGTAGCCAGGAGCTCCCTCCACAGCCAGGGCTCCTGCCCCGCTCCCCACAGCGCCCCCTGCTGGACGAGGCCGGGGCTGGATGAGCTGCCGCACGTGAGATATCCCCTTTTTGTGGTTGTGTGGAATGGGCCTGGCCTGCATGAGCCTGCAGGCCAGGGCAGAGGGGTGGTGGATGGCTGAGGGGAACAGGGATGTGAATCCTTCTGTTCTCCCCCAGCCTGCTCAGCTGCTGCAGGAATCACCCCGAGCTGGCCAAGCCCAGTGAGAAGTTCGTAGCCCTGGTCACGGGCCTGCTGGAGCGGCTGCTGGACTATCGCGCTGTCATGAACGACGAGAACAAGACGTACAGCATGAGCTGCACTGTCAACCTGCTGGTGGGTCCCTGGCCGCTTGCCTCCTCGGGCAGCCGAGCGTCTCCCCGGGGAGCTCCCGCCCCTCAGCCCAGCGTCTCCCCGGGAAGCTCCCACCCCCCAGTCTGGCATCCCCTGCTGGCAGCTCCCGCCCCCCAGCCCCTGCTGTACCGAGCCTTGAGAACTGGCCCCTGACACGTCTGGTAGCAGGGACGTTTACATGGTGCAGGAGAGGCTGGGAGCCCTGCCCAGGCACCCCACAGCCCCGTGGGTAGGGGTGACCCCTGGTCAAATCCCTGCTCTATGTTTGGCAGAAGGGAACTGAACCTGGGCCTCCCAAAGCCTGGGGGAGCGTGTACAAGGGTTAGCCGGGGCTCGACCCCCTTCGGGGCAGTGGGGACCCAACTGGCCTGGCCCAGGCACCAGGGTTCAGTGCCCTGAGTGCCAGGTTTGGGGAGGTAGGCGCCAACAGCCCTTGGAAGGGCAGGACAGAGACCCCACCCTCTGGTCAGCATCTCCCATTGGCTAGTTCCAGCAGGGCCCCACCTATCGCTGGCATCTGTGGGACCCACTCTCTGCCCATTCATTGTGTGGGGAGCTGGGCGCCCTCTTCTGGGCTGCGGATCCCATGGGGTGGCAGGCGCCTACACACAGGCACCAATGTCCCTCTGTGGATCTAGCCCACAGCTCTTTTGTGCCTCCTCCACCAGTCACCTTCCTCCGTCTGCTCTTCCTTCCCCAGAACTTCTACAAGGAAATCGACCGCCGGGCCATGTACATCAGGTGAGAGCCGTGTGCCGCGGGGGTGTGTGAGAGCTGTGTGCCCCGGGGGGGTGTGAGAGCCGTGTGCTCCGGGGCTGCGTGGGAGCCGTGTGCGCCTGAGGGTGAGTGAGAGCCGTGTGCCCCGGGGGTGTGTGAGAGCCGTGTGTCCCAGGGGTGTGTGAGAGCCATGTGCTCCGGGGGTGTGTGAGAGCCGTGTGCCCTCGGGGGTGTGAGAGCCGTGTGCCCCGGGGGTGTGTGGGAGCCGTGTGTCCCAGGGGTGTGTGAGAGCCATGTGCTCCGGGGGTGTGTGAGAGCCGTGTGCCCTCGGGGGTGTGAGAGCCGTGTGTCCCAGGGGTGTGTGAGAGCCATGTGCTCCGGGGGTGTGTGAGAGCCGTGTGCCCTCGGGGGTGTGAGAGCCGTGTGCCCCGGGGGTGTGTGGGAGCCGTGTGCCCCGGGGGTGCGTGGGAGCCGTGTGCCCCGGGGGTGTGTGAGAGCCGTGTGCCCTCGGGGGTGTGAGAGCCGTGTGCCCCGGGGGTGCGTGGGAGCCGTGTGCCCCGGGGGTGTGTGGGAGCCGTGTGCCCTGGGGGTGCGTGAGAGCCGTGTGCCGTCGGGGGTCTGTGAGAGCCGTGTGCCCCGGGGGTGTGTGAGAGCCGTGTGCCCCGGGGGTGTGTGAGAGCCGTGTGCGCCTGAGGGTCCGTGAGAGCTGTGTGCCCCAGGGGTGTGTGAGAGCCGTGTGCCCCAGGGGTGCGTGGGAGCCGAGTGCCCCAGGTGTGTGTGAGAGCCATGTGCACCTGAGGGTCCGTGAGAGCCGTGTGCTCCGGGGGTGTGTGGAAGCCGTGTGCGCCTGAGGGTCCATGAGAGCTGTGTGCCCCGGGGGTGTGTGAGAGCCGTGTGCCCTCGGGGGGGTGTGAGAGCCGTGTGCGCCTGAGGGTACATGAGAGCTGTGTGCCCCGGGGGTGTGTGAGAGCCGTGTGCCCTCGGGGGTCTGTGAGAGCCTGTCACGGAGTCCCCGGGCGATGCCCTGGAACTGCTCCCCACAAAGCCAGTCAGGACTTTGGGGAGCCTCCTCTCCCTTGGAGCAGACTTGTTCAGGGCAAGAAGCTCACACGGCTTCACCTCCTGGGTCTCTGCTTGGAGCATTCAGCATCCTCTGCCCCTCCGGGCGCTTCCCATAGCGAGCCCACCTCAGTGGGGTCCTGGGGGGGCCACAGGGTCCTGCACCCCCACTTTGCAGTCAGATGTGACTCTCAGCCAGCCAGTAAAACAGAGGTTTTTTTCGATGACAGGAACAGGGTCTAAAACAGAGTTTGTAGGTACAGAGAACCGGACCCCTCGGCCGGGTCCATTCTGGGGGGCAGTGAGCCAGACCCCCAGGTCTGCCCTCCACCCTTGACCCCAGCCAGCTCCAGACTAACAACCCCTCCCAGCCCCTCCTCTCTGCTCAGCCCCTTTCCCAGGCCAGGAGGTCACCTGACCTGTTTGTTCCCCCACACCTTTAGCATCCCCTTGCAGGGGGGAAGGGCCGGGCCATTAGTTGCCAGGGGACAGAGGGTCGGCCATCACTGAGGCACCAGCACAGTATTCAGAGGAAACATTAAGAACAGTCCCACTTCGTCACAGAGCCGTGTGCCCCGGGGGGGTCCATGAGAGCCATGTGCCCTGGGAGGGTCCATGAGAGCCATGTGCCCCCAGGGGGTCTGTGAGAGCCATGCCCGAGGGTCCGTGAGAGCCGTGTGCCCCCGGGGGTCCATCCCTATATGCCCAGGCGGGGCCCATCCCACCTCCAGCACAGCATCCTGTGGCCTCCACTCCACTGCGTCGCTCACAAGCAGAATAAGATGGTTCTTCTTAGTAGCTGCCTTGCAACCCCCTGGGTGCATCATGCCCTGCAACAAAGGTTCAACAGCTAGAAAGGGGCCCTTGGGGCCCCTGAGCAGCTGCTGGGTGGATTTGCACAGGGGCCACTGGGTGGAAGTTAATACCCACCCTGAGGATGGTGCTAGGCAGGCTCCCCGAGGCTCATGGACTAGGTCTAGCTCTCGGGCTATACAGGGCCCAGGCACTGCTGCGGCTTTGAGCCATGTCCCATGGGTGTCCCACTTGAGGTGATAGTGCATCCCTGCGCCTTTGCTTGGAGAGGTTTAGTAGCAGTGCTTGTGCGGGTCACGCAAGCGCAGTGTTTGCCTCGTGGTGTTGTCCCACAAATTTACACAGGATCGTTTTAGGGGTTAAGACAAAGATGCCACATTTATTATTAACCCGTAACTATTAGCAAATATCCTAATGCTTATACACATACACTCACACACACACACACACCAAAATGTTCTGCAGCTGCTGGATAGTTACCAGTCCTGATTGCAGTTTGAGTTCGCAGCTTGGGACCGGAGCTCGTGGCAGCTAACTGGCCAGGAAAGCTGAGCACGAGGAGGAGCCGGGTCTCTGTCGGGCGCGCACCGATGCTCCTTGACGTTGGTAGCAGAACGTTACCCAAAGTCTCTCATCTCACCCTTCCCTTTTTATAGGAGTTTAGTTTGGATTCAAAGTTCCTAGGTCTCACTGTGTCACGCCGCCTCTGGGTTTGCTTGATCACCCGTCAATTGCAGGCGTGACTGTCAGCCTGGGACCTGGCTTTGATCTTCCTTCTGTTGTTTCTTTTTAGGGTGGATGCTTCTTGCTTGAGTTAGGGCTGTTGTCTAGTTCTTCAGCCGTTGGTATTTGAACTTTATCTCATCAGGACGGGCTGGGGCTGGAGGTTGATTCTATCACCCACGCATACCTCATTCACACATCTAAACTAGACTAATAATGTTCCAGTATGGCTTGCAAAAATGGGGGCTGCAGCACAAGCCTTCTACAACATGGAGTCAGCATTTTAAAATGGGCTTTGAGTTACAATATTGCACAGAAGTTACAATGTTACAATGTAGGCAAAATGGCAAGTGTAATGAAATGGTGAACAGAAGTTACAATGGTACAGTGACTAACTAAAAACAATTTCATTCACATTGGTTCTACAGTGGCCCTGCTGGCACCCAGGGCGGATGCAAGGATGTTTCGTGCCCTAGCAAAACTTCCACCTTGCGCCCCCCCGAGCCCTGTGGCAGCTCCCCGCTCCCCCCCCCGCCCTGAGGTGCCCCCCCTGGCAGCTCCCCACACCCCCTCCACCCTGAGGTGCCCCCCCACGGCAGCTCCCCCCTTCTGCCCTGAGGCGTGTCCCTCCCCGCAGCAGCTCCCCCCGGCCCGGGGAGCCGTGTGGCAGCTCCCTGCCCCAGCTCACCTCTGCTCCGTCTCCTCTCCAAGCATGCCATCACTGCTCCACTTCTCCCGCCTCCAAGGCTTGCGGTGCCCATCAGCTGTTTGGCACCTGGGAGGGAGAGAAGCAGAGCCGGGCAGCATACTCAGGGGAGGAGGTGGAGCAGAGGTGAGCTGGGGCAGGGAGTTCCCCTGCGTGCCATGCCCCCCCTTACTCCCCGCTCCCCCCTGCCCCAGCTCCCTCCGCCTAAATGCTGACAACGACTGGGGCGGCTGAAGATCCAGCCGCCGCGGTCACCACCGAAGGACCCAAAATGCCGCCCCCCAAATGTTAGCGCCCTAGGAAACCACCTAGGTTGCCTAATGGGGTTGCACCGGCCCTGTTGGCACCTCATCTAGCATGTACAACCTGGACCTGGACCCCTCCTTTCCTTCTCAACCGTCCCTGGCCAGGGACGGAACCCTTAGCAGTCCTGTTAAACTTAGCTAGTCAATAGTTTCAAATAGGATAGGAAGTATAAGTTTCATTTTTTAGTAAATTACTTACTCCTTTTCTTCCTAAAAAAAATAAAAATAAAATAATAATAAAAAAAAGTTTAATTTATTTATCCCTTAGGATAGTTAGGATAGAGATTGTGAACTGACAAAAATGCCGGGTTCACCAGAATTCAAACACTGCACGACGTGCAGAGAAGTGATGCCGGCATCCAGTGGACACACTCAATGTGCCCGTTGCTTGGGGGAGATGCACATACCCCAGAAATGTGCCCATTGTAATAACTCATAGCCCAAGCTCATAGAAATAGCCACCTGAGGCTAAAACTCCTCTTGATGGAGAAATCACTACGGCCCGCCTCTGATCTCGGGCAGGAAACTCCCTCCCAGGAGAGATCATCAAACAATTTAACGGCAAGGTCTCCTGAGACCGATTCCTCAAAAACCTGGCAAGAAAACACGTGTCCTCATCGCCTCACAGACAGCAGGCCAAGAGGAAATGGTCTCCCACTAGACTGCTCTCCTCGGTGCTGACCTCACAGCTGCTCAGCACTTAAAACTCTCTGGGAACCTCCAGCACCAGCTGTGCAGTGGCCTCTGCCGAAACACGGTGCTCCAGTGCGGAGTCGAGGGCTGCTAAGCCTACATCCTCCATCAAGGAACCATCGATGACGCTGAAGGAGACAGCACCAACAGCCACTCTGCTAACTATGCCTCCTCCCACTGTTACTATTACAGTGCCACCGACTGCTACACCATCAGCACAATCGGCACTAAAGCTCCTGACACCACACCATTTTCTGCACCAGAAAGATCTATTTGTCTCCTCGATACTGGAGTCCCCACTTCTGGACACCGAGGGCTCCCCAGTGCGCGCAGTACCGGAGCAACCATTATCTCTGATAGTCCCTCCAATCTCAACTGAAGAGGATGACGAGGAAAAAGGGATGTTCTCGTCTCACCATTCCTCCCTGAACAGAACGCCTGTGACAGCTGGACCACTACGATCAAGGTCCACGAAATACCACCATGGTATGGGCATCCATGGATGGGACCACCCATGCCTTTCCCCACAAACTGGCCGTGTTGGGACCAATGGAGGTCCTACAGAAGACACTACAGCAGACTCGGGTGAAAGTGAGCCGGTATGGGCTGATATGGCGTACTGGTAAGAACCCACACTGGCCCATACCCAGCCCACATTAAAGTGCTGCCGCGACAAAGGACCATGCAGTGCTTTAACATCCCTGCCCCCGTTGACCCCCTCAGCCGCCAACGGCCAGAGGGGGGGCTGTGACAATGCGGTTCTGGCGGGACCCAACTGAGAGTGCCAATTCAGGACCAATTGCTTAAACAGGGCAGTCACAGCCCAAAGCTGGGGATTTTCCACCTTTAAGGCAAACCAAACCAGCCAGACAAAAATGACTTTGGTTTTACCCCACTGGCTAACCACAAGTCACACAAGCAATTTCCTTAGACACTTCAGTCTCCCAGTATCAATACCAGTCCCACTCGTCCTGGGGTGAATGGTTATGAAAACCAACACCCCAGTAAAAGAAAAAGGTTCTCTCGATCCCAAAGGACCAAGCCCCAGACCCAGGTCAATATACACATCAGATCTTACCCACAAATCACGCTGTTGCCAATCCTTTAGAATCTAAAATCTAAAGGTTTATTCATAAAGGGAAAAAGGTAGAGATGAGAGCTAGAATTGGTTAAATGGAATCAATTACATCCAGTAATGGCAAAGTTCTTAGTTCAGGCTTGTAGCAGTGATGGAGTAAACTGTAGGTTCAAATCAAGTCTCTGCATTTGCAAGGCCATTGTGTCTCAGTGTTCACAGACAACACAATGGCCATGTATTACATAAACAAGCAGGGAGGGACACGGTCTTCCACCCTTTGTCAGGAAGCCATCCAACTCTGGGACTTTTGTATATCCCACTCGATAGACCTGGTAGTGTCCTTCCTCCCAGGTGTTCGGAACACTCTGGCAGATCAACTCAGCAGATCCTTCCTGTCTCACGAGTGGTCAATTCATCTGGAAGTTATCCATTCTGTTTTTCGGAAGTGGGGATTTTCCCGCATAGACCTCTTCGCTTCCCTCGAGAACAGGAAATGCCAGATGTTCTGCCCCTTTCAAGGTCTCTCCCCGGGTTTGATCTCGGACGCCTTCCTGATACCGTGGATGGGCAAACTGCTTTATGCCTTTCCATCATTCCCACTGCTTCACAGGGTTCTGCTAAAGCTCCGCAGAGACGGAGCTCGCTTAATCATGATCACTCCAGCGTGGCCCAGGCAGCACTGGTACACCATGTTGCTCGACCTGTCGATAGCCAATCCAATTACCCTGCCTTTTCGCCCAGACCTCATAACTCAGGACCACAGCAGACTTCACCACCCAGACCTGCAGTCCCTTCACCTCACAGCATGGCTGCTGCGTGGTTAAGCCAATCAGAATTACGTTGCTCTGCCTCAGTATAACAAGGACTCCTGTGTAGCAGAAAACCTTCCACTCGGGCCACGTATCTGGCCAAGTGAAAGCGCTTTTCCTGCTGGTGCGAAACGCAAAACGTTACTCCCACCGAGGTCCCAATCCCCACCATCTTGGACTACCTCTGGTCTCTCAAACAGCAGGGCCTAGCGGTATCGTCATTGAGGGTGCACTTGGTGGCCATCTCTACCTTCCACCCAGGGGAGAGTGGCCACTCTGTATTCTCGCACCCTCTGGTTTCTAGGTTCCTCAAGGGCTTGGAGCGCCTGTACCCTCAGGTACGCCGCCCCGCCCCAACCTGTGACCTCAACCTGGTTCTATCCAGACTCATGTCTGCCCCATTCGAGCCGCTAGCAACCCGCTCGCTACTATACCTATCCTGGAAAACAGATTTCCTCATAGCCATTACATCGGCAAGACGAGTCTCCAAGCTTCGGGCTCTCATGGTGGACCCACCGTATACTGTGTTTCACAAGGACAAGGTGCAGTTGCGACCACACCCGGCATTCCTCCCTAAGGTGTTATCGGCCTTTCATGTCAACCAGAATATCTTCCTTCCGGTCTTCTTCCCGAAACCACACTCAACATGAAGGGAGCAACAATTGCACTCTCTAGATGTTCATAGAGTGCTCGCATTTTATATCGAGCAGACAAAACTTTTGTAGAACGCCCCAACTCTTCGTCGCGGTGGTGGACCGAATGAAAGGCCTACCTGTCTCCTCCCAGAGGATTTCATCTTGGGTGATGGCCTGCATTCGTACTTGTTATGACTTGGCTCACGTTCCCTTGAGCCACCTCACCGTACATTCTACCAGGGCTCAGGCTTCATCTGCTGCCTTCCTGGCTTGTGTACTCATCCAGGAGATATGCCGTGCAGCTACCTGGTCTTCGGTACATACCTTTGCTTCTCATTACTCTCTGGTTCAACAGTCCAGAGATGACGCAGCCTTTGGCTCAGCAGTTTTGCATTCTGCAACATCTCACTCCGACAAGAAGGAACTGAAGGGCCGTTGGGTCGGCAGGGGTATATATCCAGCGTCATAACAGTACCACTCCAGGGGGCGCCCAGCCGACCCACCGAGTGTTGCTAGGGTAAAAATCTTCCGATGAGCGTGCACGCGACACGCACACACCTAATTGGAATGGATATGAGCAACACATCTCGAAGAACAGTTACAAAGGTGAGTAACCATCTTCTTTTTTTGCAATAGCATCACACTGTTGACTCATATTTAGCTTGTGGTCCACTATAACCCCTAGATCCCTTTCTGCCATACTCCTTCCTCGACAGTCTCTTCCCATTCTGTATGTGTGAAACTGGTTGTTCCTTCCTAAGTGGAGCACTTTGCATTTGTCTTTATTAAACTTCATCTGGTTTACCTCAGACCATTTCTCCAATTTGTCCAGATCATTTTGAATTATGACCCTGTCCTCCAAAGCAGTTGCAGTCCCTCCCAGTTTGGTATCATCTGCAAACTTAATAAGCGTACTTTCTATGCCAACATCTAAGTCGTTGATGAAGATATTGAACAGAGCCCGTCCCAAAACAGATCCCTGCGGAACCCCACTTGTTATACCTTTCCAGCAGGATTGGGAGCCATTAATAACTACTCTCTGAGTACGGTTATCCAGCCAGTTATGCACCCACCTTATAGTAGCCCCATCTAAATTGTATTTGCCTAGTTTATCGATAAGGATATCATGCGAGACCATATCAAATGCCTTACTAAAGTCTAGGTATACCACATCCACCGCTTCTCCCTTATCCACAAGACTCGTTATCCTAGCAAAGAAAGCTATCAGACTGGTTTGACATGATTTATTCTTTACAAATCCATGCTGGCTATTCCCTATCACCTAACCACCTTCCAAATGTTTGCAGATGATTTCCTTAATTACTTGCTCCATTATCTTCCCTGGCACAGAAGTTAAACTAACTGGTCTGTAGTTTCCTGGGTTGTTTTTATTTCCCTTTTTATAGATGGGCACTATATTTGCCCTTTTCCAGTCTTCTGGCCGTTTTCAGGCCTTGTTCAAAAGGGCGGCTGATTATCTAAAAATTCCTCTTGAAGAAGTACTGGAAGCCCAACACGTATTATTGGACATTTTGCAGACATCATCATCCAAGATAGCACTGCCAATCCATGGGGCGCTAATGGAACCTCCTAAATGTATGGCAAGCTCCAGCCACAGTACCACCTACCTGCAAGAGGACTGACAAAAAGTACTATGGCCCCTCAAAGGGAACAGAATGTTATTCACCCATTCAGCACCCAACTCACTGGTTGTGGAGGCGGCCAGCCAGAGAAGGAAACAACAACACTATAGGTCAGCACCCACTGATAAGGACAGTAAGAGGTTGGACTTATTTGGCTGCAAAGTATATTCTTCCTCTACCCTTGAATTTAGAGTGGCAAACTATGCGGCACTACTAGCCACATATAAGCACAGAAACTATGTAGAATGTTTGGACTTTACTAATGATATCCCTGAGGGAAAAAGAGACCAATTGAAATCACTGGTCTCGGAAGGGCTAATGATAGTGAGGACAGCCCTGCAGGCATCCCTAGATGTAGCAGACACAGCACCTGAATTTTCTGCTACTGATGTGGTCATGCAATGGGCGTTGTGGTTGAACTCTTCAGAGTTTCCCCAAGAAATACAATCTACAGATGAAGCCCTCCCATTTGATGGTGAGAAGCTCTCTGCAGCCAGCCAAGTGCTGCACACCATGAAAGGTTCATGGGCGACTCTTTGATCCCTAGGCATTCACATACCTGCCACAAAAGGGGACAGAATAGGTATCAGTCATACCAGAGGAATAGATGGTCACCATATCCACAACAACATCAGCAATTATATGAACAACAAAGACAGAGACAGAGACTCCAAAGATGCAGACCTCCACCAGCTGCAGCGCCCCAAGGTTCTTCATCCAAAGAGAAAATTTGAATCCTTGGTTGAGGGTCTGAAGGACCTCCCCCACATCATCCATCTGTTTGGAGACCGTCTACTCCCCTTCTGTCTGAGATGGTCTTCCATCATCATGGACAAATGGGCCCTGTAGTCATACGCCATCCCCTTAGCTTCTATACCCTCCACCCACTCCCCATCCCCATCCCTCTTCAGGGACCCCTCTCTCGAGCACCTACTGCGACAAGAGGTAGAGCACCTTCCACAACTAAGTGCAGTGGAAGTAGTTCCCACTCAGCACAGGGGAAGGGTTTCTATTCCCACTATTTCCTAACACAGAAGAAAAACGGGAAATGGCGACTTATCCTGGATCTCAGGCAACTGAACAAGTTTGTGAGAAAACAAAAGTTCAAGATGGTCACATTAGCACCAGTAACACCAGCACTGGAACAGGGGGACTGGTTTTCAGCCCTTGACCTGCACGATGCTTATTTTCAATACACCCCGCTCACAGATTTACCCTAGACATGAACCACTACCAATACAAAGTCTGACCCTTTGACCTATCGATGGCACCTCAAGTCTTTTCCGATATTCTCGCAGAGGCAGCGGCACACCTAAGAAAACAAGGGATAATAATATTCCCGTACCTGGACGACTGCCTTCTGAAGTCGCACACTCGAATAGACGCCATCCAGACTACCCGACAGACAATATACTTCTTCCAGAGTCTAGGCCTACAAATCAACGAGAACAAGTCAACCCTAGACCCCGTCCAACAACTATAATTTATCAGTGCTTACCTCGACTCAGTGGAACCAAAGCCTCCCTAGAATCAACACAATATCCAACCTCATATTTGTAGTAATGATCAGCCTATATATATCAGCCCACATCTGCCTCCAACTTCTAGGTCACATGGCAGTATGCACATTTGTGGTGAAACATGCACGATTACATATGCGATGCCTTCAGGGATGGCTATGAACCAGCAACAGGCCCCACAAACATGGCCTAAATAGATGATTCACAATGCCACGCAAAGTCAAGGAATCCCTAGAATGGTGGACACAACCCAACAGTGTGTGGTCAGGAATCCTGTTTGCACAGGAGGCACCATCCCAAATGCTCACAACAGATGCCTCTCATAGGGTGGAGAGCACACATGCAACAACCCACAATTCAGGCACAGTGGTCCCCCGACAAAACATAGCTACACGTAAATCTGTTGGAACTCTGTGCAGTTCGCAATGCTTGTCTATATTTCCTACCGCTACTAAGGAACCAGAACATAAGAGTAATGACCAACAACGCTGCATGCATGTTCTGCATAACCAGACAGAGAGGGGCCCAATCACACTCACTATACATCGAAGCCATGAAATTGTGAAACTGGTGCATCCATCGCAATATCAACATCTCTGCCTCTTACCTGCCCAGATCCCAGAACACCACAGCAGACAATTTCCCCTGATCATCAATGGGAGATGAACAAGGTGATACTAGAGAACATACTCCACCAATGGGGACACCCAGCGATAGACCTCTTCACGACAGTCTGAAACTGCAAATGTCTGCGATTCTGCTTGAGAGCAGGTCTGGGAACACGATCGATGGGGGATGCATTCCTAAGCACATGGAACGCATCTCTCCCATACGCATTCCCACCCATACCTCTGTTATCGAAGGTGATACACAAAATAAGGACAGACAAAGTGAGAGTCACTCTGATAGTCCTCACATGGCCAAGACAAACGTGGTATCCCTTTGTAACACGGATGGCAGCATGTGCTCCAATCACTCTCCTGCTTCAGACGGACCGTCTAACACAACACAAGGGTCAGATTCTCCATCCAAACCTAGAGATGCTCCACCTGAAAGTATGGCTCTTCTGTGGTTCACTCAGAATGAATCAGATTGTTCGGAACTAGTAAACCAAGTATTGTTACACAATATGAAATCTACTACTCATATGACTTACCTACAGAAACGGAAGAGATTCACTGCGTGATGCAACACCAAATAAATCTTGCCGGTGTCAGCACCTCTTCCACTGATACTAGATTCCAGTCTCAAGTTAAAAAACCCTGGCCTATCCATAAGTTCGACCAAAGTGCACCTCACAGCTATCACCACCTTTCACCAAAAAATCGATGACATAACATTTGCACATCCAATCATTAAACGATTTCTCAGGGGCATAGAAACAATCTACCCTGAAGTGCATCCACCTACACTATCTTGGGACCTAACCTTAGTTTTAAAAGGTCTCACTCGATCACCATTCGAACCCTTGGCGACCTGTTCCCTAGCACATAAAGGTCACATTTTTAATAGCAATCACGTCGGCTCTACACATGGGAGAAATAGGGGATCTCATGGCACACCCACCGTTTCTATTTTTTTTAAAGACAAAGTCACATAAAGGACCCATCCAAAATTTGTTCTTAAGATGATATCATCCTTCCATATAAATCGACCAAGACATCTCCCAGCATTCTTCCCCAAACGCCATGAGAACGCACATGCAGCTATCATGCACACCCTGGACATTAGATGGGCTTTAGCATTCTGTCTAAACAGAACCAAATCCCCCAAACTCTTCATCTCCACCATGGAACAGTCCAAAGGAAATCTCATAGCCGCGCAGACAGATTCAAAATGGATATCTGGTCGTATTCACCTATGTTACCAACTAAAGGGTATACAACCACGAGTGGGAACCAAATCACACTCTACCAGATCAATAGCATCATCATTCTGCACAATGTCCCTCTCATAGACATATGTAAAGCTGCCACCTGGGCCTCCAAACACACCTTTGTGAAACACTACGCAATTACACAGGGTCCAGAAGCAGACACATGGCTAAGCCTAACAGTGCTATCCTCAGTCAACCAACCAACTCTGAAGCCCCTTCTGTCCTAAGGAGGCACTGGTCTACAATCCCCTGGAGTGGCACAACCACAGGGACAGCACTTGAAGAGAAGGTTAGTCACTGGTGCAGTAACTGAGGTTCTTCGAGATGTGTGTCCCTGTGGGTGCTCCACTACCTGCCCTCCTCCCCTCTACCTTGGAGTTCGATATAGGACTCTGTGTAGAGATGGAACTGAGGGGTCCTGGTCATGCACGCACTAGAGGAGGTGCTAACGGCACTGTGAGGCAAACACCACACATGCGCGACCTATATGGGCACTGCTACTAAACCTCTCTGAGCAAAGGTGCAGGGATGCACCCCCAGGGACATACATCTCGAAGAACCTCAGAGACGGCACAAGGTGAGTAACCTTCTCTTCCTTTGCGGAGGCCAGCAGCTCTGTCCCAGGCAGCAGGGCCAGGAGGAGACGGGGCACTTCCAGGTGCTGTGTGGGATGATCTGCGCCGGGAGGAGGCAGCTGTTGCCCTGGATCTGCCGGCACGTTGGGAGCTGATGCTGCATTGCGATGCCCCATGCTCTGCAGGAGCCGAGGGCACTCTCTGAGCCAGGTCCCAGAACGACCCACCCCAGGAGGCTTGGCCTGGCACCAGGGCTCTTGGGGATGGCAGGCAGTGTTTCCAGACTCGGGTGAGCTGGAGCCCTGAGGGCAAAGGCTCCCCACCGTTAAAATTCTCTTTGGGCTAATTACCCTGGAGCTTCTCCTGGCCCCTCTGCACGGCCTGGCCCTGCCCTGCTGGGGAGGAGATGGAGGGAGGTTGGCTGTGACAGGTTGGATCACAGAAACCCCCTTGGGAGCTGCCACTCGATCTGCTAAGACTACTTCTACCCCTGCTTTTCCTGCCAGCTCAGGATTCTAGCACCCTGTCTTGCTGAGCCAGACACTCTTGTCTGCTCCAACGCAGCCCCAGGGTCTGATTTCCTGCCCCAAAGCTGCAGGTTTACCTGAAAGCAGCTCACAGAAGTGTTCCTGTCTCCAACACTCAGATGCCCAACTCCTAATGGGATCTAAACCCAAATTAATCTGTTTTACCCTGTATAACGCTTATACAGGGTAAACTGATAAATTGTTCACTCTCCCTGATAGAGAGACATGCACAGCTGTATGCCCCTCCCCCAGGTATTAATACATCTCTGAGTTAATTAATAAGTAAAACGTGATTTTATTAAATACAGAAAGTAGGATTTAAGTGGTTCCAAGTAGGAACAGACAGAACAAAGTGAATTATCAAATAAAATAAAACACGCCAGTCTAGGTCTAATCCAACTGCATACAGATAAAATCCTCACCAGTTCCAGAATGCTCCCTTATACAGACTAGTCTCTTGCTGTCCTGGGTCCAGCAATCACTCATCCCCCCTGCAGTCACTGTCCTTTGTTCCAGTTTCTTTCAGGTATCTTTGGAGGTGGAGAGGCTCCCTCTTTATCCAGCTGAAGAGCAAATGGAGGGGTCTCCCCTGGGCTTAAATAGACTTTCTCTTGTGGGTGGAGACCCCCTCCTCTCTCCTATGCAAAGTCCAGCTCCAAGATGGAGTTCTGGAGTCACCTGGGCAAGTCCCATGTCCATGTATGACTCAGCCTACGTCCACACTACAGCTTTAAATCGATATTAGTAAAATCGATTTTATAAAACAGGTTTTATAAAATCGATTTTATGCGTCCACACTAGGGCACATTACTTCGGTGGTGTGCGTCCATGGTCCCAGGGTACCATTGATTTCCGGAGCGGTGCACTCTGGGTAGCTCAGTAAAAGAATAGGACCAATAACTTCGATATCCGTCCACACTAACCCTAAATCGATTTAGTAATATCGATTTTAGGGTTACTCCTTTCGTTTAGCTGGAGTACAGAAATCGATTTTAAGACCCCTTAAAATCGATTTTAAGTGCCTTGTAGTGTGGACGGTTACAGCGTTAAATCGATATAACGCTGTTTAAATCGATTTAACGCTGTAGTGTGGACCTGGCCTCGGTCTTTACAGGCAGACGCCATTGCCCACCTGGTATCTTGAATGTTTCCAGGAAGACTTCTTATGTGGATTGGAGCATTCCAAGATGCATTGTTCCCCAAGTGCTTCCTGATTGAGCACTTAACTTTGCAAATTCCTTTCTTCAGGAACTGACCAAATGTTCTATTAAGGTTATTTACACACCCAATATTCATAACTTCGAATACAAAAATGACACATGCATACAAATAGGATGAATATATTCAGTAGATCATAACCTTTACAGAGATATGTTACATGGCATATGTAGCACAGAACACATTCCCGTTATGTCATATATATTCATAAGCGTATTTCCATAAAGCCTTATGGGTGGCACCATCACAGTGGTGCCGGCTTTTCCTGGAGCCCGTGTGCCACCAGGGGCTGTGGGGTCAGCTCTGGGCAGCCCTGCTTCCCAGAACTCTCTGGGCGGTGTGCAGACCAGTGCACCAGACACCACCTGTGCTGCCATCAGGGTGAGGTGGGGCTGTTGCCATCTTCCCCACCCTGGGTATGGCCTAGTATCAGCCCCCCTGCAGGGTGAGTGGGCCAGGGGCGTGGGCCCGGGTTAGCCCAGCCTCCCCTGCGGCCCAGCACGGGCACCACCCTGCAATGGAACCACAGGCAGTGCTAACCCCGGGCCGTGCTCCCTCCCAGGTACCTGTACAAGCTCAAGGACCTGCACGTCAGCTACGAAAACTACACGGAGGCGGCCTACACCCTACTGCTGCATGCGCGGCTCCTCAAGGTACCGGGGGGGGGACCTGCTGCTGCTGCTGCGCACGCAGCTCCTCAAGGTACCGGGGGGACATCTGCTGCTGCTGCACACGCAGCTCCTCAAGGTACCGGGGGGACATCTGCTGCTGCTGCATGCGCAGCTCCTCAAGGTACCGGGGGGGGGACATCTGCTGCTGCTGCACGTACAGCTCCTCAAGGTACGGGGGGCATCTGGTGCTGCTGCACGCGCAGCTCAAGGTACGGGGGGACAGCTGCTGCTTCTGCACGTGCAGCTCCTCAAGGTACCGGGGGCATCTGCTGCTGCTGCACGCGCAGCTCCTCAAGGTATGGGGGCACCTGCTGCTGCTGCATGCGCAGCTCCTCATGGTACTGGGCCGGGGGCACCTGCTTCTGCTGCTGCACGCGCAGCTCCTCAAGGTACCGGGGGGGGCACCTGCTGCTGCTGCACGCACAGCTCCTCAAGGTACCAGGGGGGCATCTGCTGCTGCTGCACGCGCAGCTCCTCAAGGTATGGGGGACGTGCTGCTGCTGCACACGCAGCTCCTCAAGGTACCGGGGGGACCTCTGCTGCTGCTGCACGCGCAGCTCCTCAAGGTACGGCGGGCACCTGCTGCTGCTGCACGCGCAGCTCCTCATGGTACTGGGCCGGGGGGCACCTGCTGCTGCAGCAGCACACGCAGCTCCTCAAGGTACCGGGGGCACCTGCTGCTGCTGCACGCGCAGCTCCTCATGGTACTGGGCCGGGGGGCACCTGCTGCTGCTGCACGCGCAGCTCCTCAAGGTACGGCGGGCACCTGCTGCTGCTGCACGCGCAGCTCCTCATGGTACTGGGCCGGGGGGCACCTGCTGCTGCTGCTGCACGCGCAGCTCCTCAAGGTACAGAGGGGGCACCTACTTCCTCTTCGAGAGGCACATCCCGGCGGCTGCACCATTGCAGGGGCGCAGGCGTGTCTCGAGCCCTTGAGCAGAGAGTCTCAGCTCACAGCATCCGTTCGGCCCCCGCGTGCGCCCTAGGCCTTCTCATGCCAGACACCGAGGCTACATGTGAGTACGTGGAAGAACCACCCTCTGTTCCTTCTCAACAGCCTTGGCCAGAGATGGATCCTGAGTGTGCCCCAGCTTCTCTGCGTCTCGGGCTAGGATGGCATAGTTCATTGCAGTCAGATTTCGTTAGCTAAGTAGCCAAGAGGTTGGTTTTTTCTCCTCGCTTTTCCTGACAGGGCATTTCTGGCTCACCAGGCTCCTGCTGAGAGGCCGTGCCTGGAGTGACAGCCAGGCCAAGCATGTCCATTGCGTGTGGGAGCCCCACATCCCCCACAAGTGCAGCTTCTGCCTGGCCCTCAAGGAAGATGAAACTCAGACTGTTCATGATGGAATGTTGCCATCGGCCAGCATCTGAGTCAGGTCAGGAGAGCCCCCCGTACGCCTGTCCCCGGACAGACCTACTGCCCATCTGCCTCGGCGCAGGCTTCTCCTAAGAGAGGGAAGGGTTTAGGGGGGTTTCAGGGAAAGTCTAAAAAGAGGAGCACGGACTCTCATCTTGAGCCAGCTCTGAAAAAGTCCAGTTCCCCAGCGAGATCCACGCTCTCCGGAGCCTCAGCCTCTTGTCTCAGCACGACTGAGTGGAAGGATTCTGCCTCCAGTACGGCTGCAGAGTGCTGGAGCTCAAAGGAGACACAGCTCCTCCAACGGGGCCTTGGTACACTCTGCCAGCAAGGGCAACCCCAAGCAGTCAAGCTGAGCCTCGCAATTGGCACTTATGGCACCCTCAGCACCAAGCAAGCAACAGCACCAGACCCCATTGACATCGACGCCAGGACGCCCTCCCTCTATGGTACTGTTGGCTTTGTGGCCAGGTCCTTGGCACTGTGTTGCTGCTGGTCCCCGCCTCTTGATCACGGATGAACCGGGGTCCCTGTGCCTCATGGTTACCAAGTGCATCTCAGTATCGAGACCCTGATATCTGGGCCACCATCCCCGGTACCACAGCACTCTCCACTGTTTTCGGCAGTTTCTCCTCCGCTGGATGAGATGGACGAGGATGAAGGAGACCCAGTCTCCTCTGTTTCCTTTCAGGGGCCTCCACCATATCCCATTCTGGGAGAGTCACAGGGAAGATGGGGTGCTCACCCTACCCCAGTCCTGCATCCCCCCACTTCCGTATGGGCCCCCAGTGGAAAGACTGGGCCCCCGGGCTCTTTTTCAACAACAACCTGCCAGACCACCGGTACCGTCTCATAGGGAGCCCAAGTTCAAGCAGCCCCCACCATAGGAGATGTTTGAGGAGCAGGAAGCCAGGGTGGAAAAGGAGGCCACACCTCAAACACCTTTCTCATCCTCGTCTCTGGACGAGGAAGTTATGCCTCTGCCACCAGCCATGGCTGATGAAATTACCAGGAATCAAGACCTCCTAAAAGAAGGCAATTGATGCCCTTCAAATTCCACTCAAAGAGGTTAAGGATTTGCCCCTTAAACCTCCCATTTGGTGGATATCCTGCAGTCAGCAACACCCCCCAGGGTGGCGTTAGCCATCAATGAGGTGCTCCTGGATCTGGCTATGCTGGTGCGGCACACACCTTCCACTGTGCCACCCACATGTAACCGGGCAGATAAAGTTCTGTTTCCCCCCAAGGATTCTAACTTTTTTTTCTCCCACCCTCCTCCTAACTCCCTGGTGGAGGGTGCAGTAAAGGAGCAGGGTAGGCAGCACTTCTCTGAGGACCAGTCTACACTAGAAGCACTACGTCAGCACAGCTGCGCCGCTGCAGTGTGTCTGGTGAAGACGCCCTGTGCCGACTGGATAGAGCTCCACCTCTGTGAGAAGCCAAGCTACGTTGGCAGGAGAAGCTCTCCCACCAATGTAGCACAGTCCTAAGGGCAAGTGTAACTTACGTTGCTGGGGGGGTGGGGCTTTTACTGAGACAAGAAATTAAATCTCTCTCATGAGGAGCACTAGCCCAGGTCCTGCATCCTCACAAGAGCAAAGGATTTTACGGTACATTGCTTGTGCCAAAAAGGGATGGAGGGCGGAAACTGATCTTAGATCTAAGACTTCTAGACAAGTTCAACTGACTCTGGCAGCTCTAATTGCTTCACTGGAGGAGGAGGATTGGTTTTCAGCTGTTGACCTGCAAGATTCCAATTTCCATATAGGAATACACCCATCGCACAGGAAATAGCTACGCTCGACCGTAGGCCAGGGTCACTGCCAATACCCAGTGCTTTCCCGCTGCCTTTCCTCAGTCCAGGGTGTTCTCAGAGGTGCTGGCAAGAGTGGCTGCTTACCTCCAACAAGAAGCAATCCTAGTCTCCCCCGATTTCAGTGGCTGTCTACTCCAGGGCCGTTCTACCTGCCACCCACTGGCCCTCGCTCTGTTCCAGGGGGTGAGTCGGCAGCTGCATATCAAATAGTCCCATATGGCAGATAGTTTACAGGGGTGTATTTGGACTCATTGACAGACGGGGCCTATCTTCCCTCAGACAGATCTGTGATTTTGTCAGGTCTGGGACGGGCAATCCAGGGCGCCTCTGGACCACAATAAGGAACTGTTGTCAGCTCCTGGGGAATGTGGCAGCCTGCACCATTGCATCATTGCCTCCGCTGCTTCCAGGGTTGGCTCAGACTGACCTATTCTCCAGTCAGTGGCACCCTGGACAGACACTTGACACCGCCTGTACAAGTGGAGGCCTCCCTTGGCTGGTGGAAGGATCAGCCCAGCGTCTGACTGTGAAGGGATCCCTCTCGGTCACCCAGCCCTGCCAGTGACTTTAACACCAGACACATGCTGTGGGCTGGGGGCCCACCTCAGTGCCCTCTGACTCTGGGCAGATGGACAGCTCAGGAAACTGGACTCCACATCAATCTGTTGGAGCTCAGGGCTGTCGAGATCACTGCCCCTGTCAGGGCCATGACAGACAATGCATCCCGTGTGTTCTGTATCAATAAGCAGGGAGGAGCAAGACTCCCTCCCTGTGTGCTGAAGCCGTGAAACTGTGGGACTGCTGCCTGGTTCATCAGCGCTAAATCTCGGCTGTCTACTCCCAGGTATTGGGAACAGCACAGCCCATGTGCTCAGCAGGCAATTCTCAGGACTACGAATGGGAGCTAGACACCCAAGTTCTCCACAGCGTATTCCAACCTGTTCTCTGTTCCATTTGTCTATGATGGCAGCTTTCTTAGTGGCCATCACATCGGCCTGTGGGGTCGGGGAGACTGTTAATTTGCTAGCAGATTCTGTCTTTATGCTGTTCTTCAAGGACAAAGTGTCTTCACGTCCACATGCTTAGTTCTTACCTAAGCTTCCGTCCAAGTTCCATCCTGACCAATCTGTTGGTCCACCAGGGTTTTTGCGAAGCCGCATGATGCTCTGCAGGAAGCCTGTTTTCATAGCCTGGAGGTTAGAAGGGTGCTGGCTTTCTGCTGAGATAGGACCAAGCCAGTCTCCTAAGTTCTCCGTCTCCCTTGGGGTAGATTGAAGGGCTCCTCACTCTCTGCTCAGACTATCGAGATGGCTCTCTGGGGGTACTAGCACTCCCCCAAAGGGTGCTAGCACATTCACCCAGATCACAGGCAACAGCTCCAGCACTACTGCAGAATGTGCCAGTTTCTGAGCTCTGCAGGGCTGCTCCGGGGGCTTCAGTACATTATGCCCTGATCTGTGCCGCCAGATCCGATGCGGCACTCGATTCTTCTGGGATACCATCAGTCCTGGACTCCAAAGCTCCCTTGTGCCCTGGGGATACTGCTGGAGATGCCCTTGAAGTGGGATGCTGTGCAGATTGAGAAGTGGGGTGCCCGCTGAGGAGGAGGACCCAGCTGTGCTGCATGTATGAAGACAGAGAATTGGAAGTGGGGGGCTGGGAGAAGGGAGGGGTGTTTGGAACCTGCAGTCACTGTCTAGGGTGGGGGCAGTTGGAAGGCTGATGAACCCAGACGGGGAGGGAGCCAGCCAGGTAAGAAAGGCTCACGGAACGGCCTGGGTGGGAACAGACCTTGGCTGCTGATTTGAGGGTCTCTGAGCCGAACCTGGAGCAGAGGGGCCCAGGTTCCTGCCAGCTGCGGAGGGAGTGGCGTGGGCAGTAAATGGGCGGACTGCCTGGGACTGTGGGGAGCTGCGGAGTGAGCTGGCCAAAAGCCAAGTCCCCCAGAGGCAGAGCAGCTGCTGGGGTGAGAGAGAGGCTGCAGAGTGGGAGAGGAGCAGAGAGACAGGCAGAGCCGCAGGAAGGGGTGTCAGCCTTGCAGAGCTAGTCCCCGTTGCGGCCAGCAGGAGTCGCTCTCTGGCAGGGGGCAGAGCATGTCGTCATACCCCCTATAGTTACTCACTTTTTCTTGGAGACGTGGCCCTGTGGGCACGCCCGTCCCCCTCCGTGCCCCCTGCTTCAGGGTGTCCCCAAGGGCGTTTGGGTAGGGAAGGACCTGAGAGCAGTTCTCCCATGCACCCCGGTGCAGCCTCTGGGTCTGGCACGAGGAGGCCGAGGGGGCAGGCATGGGCCCAACAGACACTGATTAGCTGAGACTCGCCATCCAAGGGCTTGGGGCTGCCTGTGCCCTGATGTGAAGCCCCTGCTGGGATGGGCCTATCGGAGACCCTGCATGAGGTGAGGAACCTCTTCTGCATGGCCAGCTCCTCCAGGTGCGGGGGATGGGAACTCTGCTGCTGCACACGCTGCTCCTTGGGGTACCAGGAGTGGGACGGGGATCCTGCTGGTGCACACGCTGCTCCTTGGGGTACCAGGGGTGGGACGGAGATCCTGCTGCTGCAAACGCCGCTCCTTGGGGTACTGCGGGTGGGGACGGGGATCCTGCTGCTGCACACGCTGCTCCTTGGGGTACTGGGGGTGGGGACGGGGATCCTGCTGCTGCACACGCTGCTCCTTGGGGTACCAGGAGTGGGACGGGGATCCTGCTGCTGCAAACGCCGCTCCTTGGGGTACTGGGGGTGGGGACGGGGATCCTGCTGCTGCACACGCTGCTCCTTGGGGTACCAGGAGTGGGACGGGGATCCTGCTGGTGCACACGCTGCTCCTTGGGGTACCAGGGGTGGGATGGGGATCCTGCTGCTGCACACGCTGCTCCTTCGGGTACCAGGGGTGGGACGGGGATCCTGCTGCTGCACACGCTGCTCCTTGGGGTACCAGGGGTGGGACGGAGATCCTGCTGCTGCACACGCTGCTCCTTGGGGTACCAGGGGTGGGACGGGGATCCTACTGCTGCAAACTTGGGGTACTGGGGGTTTTGGAGATCCTGCTGCTGCACACACCACTCCTTGGGGTACTGGGAGGGAATGGGGATCCTGCTGCTGCAAATGGTGCTCCTTTGGGTACTGGGGGGAACGGGAACCCTGCTGCCGCACACGTTGCTCCTTGCGGTACTGGGGGTGGGACGGGGATCCTGCTGCTGCAAACGCTGCTCCTTGGGCTGCTGGGGGTGGGGACGGAGATCCTGCTGGTGCACACACCACTCCTTGGGGTACTGGGGGTGGGACGGGGATCCTGCTGCTGCACACGCTGCTCCTTGGGGTACTAGGGGTAGGATGGGGATCCTGCTGCTGCAAACGCCGCTCCTTGGGCTGCTGGGGGTAGGGACGGAGATCCTGCTGGTGTACACACCGCTCCTTGGGGTACTGGGGGGGACAGGAACCCTGCTGCTGTGCACCTTGCTCCTTGGAGTACTGGGGGGTGGGGACGGGGATCCTGCTGGTGCACACACCGCTCCTTGGGGTACTGGGGGTTTTGGAGATCCTGCTGCTGCACATGCCACTCCTTGGGGTACTGGGGCTGGGACGGGGATCCTGCTGCTGAAATGCCGCTCCTTGGGGTACTAGGGGTGGGACGGGGATCCTGCTGGTGCACACACCACTCCTTGGGTAACTGGGGGTGGGGACGGGGATCCTGCTGCTGCAAATGCCGCTCCTTGGGGTACTGGGGGGTGGGGACGGGGATCCTGCTGCTGCAAATGCCGCTCCTTGGGGTACTGGGGGGTGGGGACGGGGATCCTGTTGCTGCAAATGCCGCTCCTTGGGGTACTGGGGGTGGGAACGGGGATCCTGTTGCTGCAAATGCCGCTCCTTGGGGTACTGGGGGTGGGGACGGGGATCCTGCTGCTGCAAATACCGCTCCTTGGGGTACTGGGGGTGGGGACGGGGATCCTGCTGGTGCACACACCACTCCTTGGGTTACTGGGGGTGGGGACGGGGATCCTGCTGGTGCACACACCGCTCCTTGGGGTACTGGGGGTTTTGGAGATCCTGCTGCTGCACACACCACTCCTTGGGGTACTGGGGAGGAATGGGGATCCTGCTGCTGCAAATGGTGCTCCTTTGGGTACTGGGGGGGACGGGAACCCTGCTGCCGCACACGTTGCTCCTTGTGGTACTGGGGGGTACGGGGATCCTGCTGCTGCACATGCAGCTTCTTGGGGTTCTGGGGATGGGAGATCCCTCTGGGTGCTGGGGGGCAGAGTCGGGTACCAGACCTAGAGCTCTGGGTGGGGAGGTGGGGTACCAGGCCCAGAGTCCCGGGGGGGGAGTCGGGGTACCAGGCCCAGAGCCCTGGGGGGAGGAGTCGGGGTACCAGAGCCTTGGGGGAGTCTGGGGGAGCCCATCTCCTGCTGCTGCATGCCAGAGGCGGGGGCATTGGCTGTGTGGCAACAGGGTGTCTGTGTGCCTCTCCCCAGTGGTCGGACGAGCCGAACACGGCCCCCATGCAGGGCTCCCACAGCCAGAGCCTGCACACCCAGCGCCAGCTGAAGGAGGCGCTCTACAACCAGATCATCCATTACTTCGACCAGGGCAAGGTGAGTGCGGGGCTGCGACTCAGGGAGACTCCCCTTCCCGTGGCCTGTACCCCCCTCCCACAGCCGTACCCCCCTCCCCACGGCCCCTATCCCCTTCCCGAGGGACCTTACCTCCCTTCTCACAGCCCGTACTCCCTTCTCACAGTCGTACGCCCTTCTCCATGGGCTTGTACCCCCTATCTGTGGCCCCTTTCCCCTTCCCCAAGGGCCCTTACCCCCCTTCCCATGGCCCATACTCCCTTGCGACCTGTACCCCTCTCCCCTCGGCTGTACCCCCTCCGCATGTCCCCTTTCCCTTTCCCCAAGGGCCCTTACCCCCTTCCCACGGCCCGTACCCCTCTCTCTATGGCCGTACTCCCTTCCCACAGCCATATCCCCTTCTCCACGGGCCTGTATCCCCCTCCCCACGGCCCATACTCCCTGTCATGGAGTCCCCAGGTGATGCTCTGGAACTGCTCCCCACAAAGCCAGCCAGGACTTTGGGGAGCCTCCTCTCCCTTGGAGCAGACTGACTTCAGGGCAGGAAGCTCACACGGCTTCACCTCCTGGGTCTCTCCTTGGAGCATTCAGCATCCTCTGCCCCTCCGTGCGCTTCCCACAGCGAGTCCACCCCAGCGGGGTCCTGGGGAAGCCACAGGGTCCTGCACCCCCACTTTGCAGTCAGACGGGACTCTCAGCCAGCCAGTAACACAGAGGTTTATTCGATAACAGGAACAGGGTCTAAAACAGAGCTTGTAGGTACAGTGAACCGGACCTCTCGGCCGGGTCCATTCTGGGTGGGGGAGCAATGAGCCAGACCCCCACGTCTGCACTTCACTTCTCGTCCCCAGCCAGCTCCAGACTAACAACCCCTCCAGCCCCTCCTCTCTGGCCTTTGTCTCTTTCCCGGGCCAGGAAGTCACCTGATCCCTTTGTCTCCAACACCTTTAGAATCCCCTTCCAGGGGGGAAGGGCCTGGCCAGTAGTTGTCAGGATACAAAGTGTCGGCTATTTATGCACATTGGAGCCTTAAGAAATGCATAGGGGAAACTGAGGCACCCACACTATTCAGAGGAAACATTAAGAGCAGTCCCACTTCGTCACACCCCCTCCCTGTACCACCTCCCCAAGGTCCCCTCCCCATGGCCTGTACCACTTTCCCCACAGCTGTATCCCCTTCTCCACGGGCCTGTACCCCCCCTGTGGCCCATACCCCTCCCTGCAGCTTGTACCCCTTCCCCAAGGGCCCCTTCCCCCCTCCCCATGGCCTGTACCCCTTTCCCCATGGTGTAGCCCCTTCTCCACAGGCCTGTACCTCCCTCCCTGTGGCCCATATCCCCTCTCCAGCACTGGCCCAGAAGCTCTGATAGTTTCGCCAGTTCTCCTCGTCCCCTGGGGGTCTGGGTACTGCCCCCTCTGGGCCAGGCCTCCCAGAACATGGGCAGCCCCAGGTGAGCTGGGTCCCAGCTCAGCCCTGGTGCGGGAGCGCCTCCTGCAGGACGCTGGTGAGCCTGCAGCAGCTGCCAGCCCCTGGCTCTGGTGGGCCCAGTGCAGCGGCAGCCCTGCCTGGGGACGAGCTGCACCGCGAGGTCATTCAGTCCCGTCTGGGCCCAGCTGCCCCGACTGTGGCCAGGCAGCTGCCAGCCATGGCCGGGCCTGATCCCTGTGGCAGGGATGCCTGGCCTGCCATGCCACGCCCCCCCAGCCTGGGCCTGGCCTCTCCAGAGGGGCTCATCACACCCTCTCCCAGGGCTGGTCCCACGGCCCAGCAGGTGCCCCTTGGCCTGGCAGAGCAGGGGCAGAACCTGCCCAGGCAGTGACCCTGTTCCCCAGTAGCGGATCAGTGGGTGCTGGAGGCAATGCCCAGAGCAGAGCTTGGAGAAACGCCCCCACCCTCCCATGCAGAGCCCCTGACTCTGCCGCCCGTCTTCCAGCAGATGTGGGAGGAGGCGATTCACATCTGCAAAGAGCTGGCTGAGCAGTACGAGAGTGAGGTCTTTGAGTACGAAATGCTGAGTGACATCCTGGTGAGTCTGGGGGCAGGGGGCTGCACCTTGGAACTGAGTGTGCAAGGGAGGCACCAGGCAGGGACACTGTCAGCTCGCTAGCCAGGGCTGTGGGTCGGGAGTGAGGGGCACTGGCAGAGCTGGGGGGGAGCCCAGGGCTGGGCTAGCAGGGGCTGTGGGTTGGGAGTGAGGGGCACCAGCAGGGCTGGGGGAGCCCAGGGCTGGGCTAACAGGGGCTGCGGGTCAGGAGTGAGGGGCACTGGGGGGGCAGGGCTGGGCTGGCAGGGGCTGCGGGTTGGGAGTGAGGGGCACTAGCAGGGCTGGGGGGGGGCAGGGCTGGGCTAGTATGGGGCTGCAGCTTGGGAGTGAGGGGCACCGGCAAAGCTGGGGGGCAAGGCTAGGCTGGCAGGGGCTGCGGGTCAGGAGTGAGGGGCACCGGCAGAGCTGCGGGGGCAGGGCTGTGCTAGCAGGGGCTGCGGGTAGGGAGTGAGGGGCACCGGCAGAGCTGGGGGGCAAGGCTAGGCTGGCAGGGGCTGCGGGTCAGGAGTGAGGGGCACCGGCAGAGCTGCGGGGGCATGGCTGTGCTAGCAGGGGCTGCGGGTAGGGAGTGAGGGGCACCGGCAGAGCTGCGGGGGCAGGGCTGTGCTAGCAGGGGCTGCGGGTAGGGAGTGAGGGGCACCGGCAGAGCTGGGATAGGAGGGGACAGTTCAGGGGAGTTGGCAGAGCTGGTCTCCAATCTGCCTCCCCCTGGGTAGTGGATTTGGGTGAAAAAGTCTGAGCGGGGTGGGGCCCCATCCTGTGTCTTGTAGCAGCGGGAGGCAAAGTTCTACGAGAACATCCTGAAGGTGCTGCGGCCCAGCCCAGACTACTTCGCCGTGGGCTACTACGGACAGGGCTTCCCCACGTTCCTGCGGGTAAGAGACCCCCTGGGGCCCATCGCAGCCAACCACCTGCTGATCTGCCAGCCCACTGCTGAGCAGCAGCATGTGCTCCTGGGCCCCAGGGGCTGGGTCAGTGTCGGCCCCTGTGACAGCCTTGGGCGAGGGCCCCCTGCTGATGGCTGAGCCCCGGAGCCCACCATGCTCCTCTCCCCCTGCCGCCCCAGGGATCCTCCTCTGGAAAGTCCCCTGGTCACAGCCTGAGACCCTGTGGCCTGGGGACTCTGCCTCGACTTCCCTGAGAGAGATTCCAGCAGGGTCTGACAGTGTGCAGAGCCTGGGGAAGGGCTGGGATAGTGGTGGAGGAGCCAGGCCGGGCCCCCCATTCCCTGCTAGTGCCAGGTGACTCCTCCCCCATGCAGAATGGGCCTGGCTGGCCCCCCCATCCCCCACCAGCTGGTATATCTCCCCCCCCACACATACACACGCTAGGCCAGGCCATTGCAGCAGGGTTGGGCCAGGCAGGCGCGGCCCTCATGGGTCAGGAGAACAGGGACCCTGACCTTTCTCCCCACCCCCCAGAACAAGGTGTTCATTTACCGAGGCAAGGAGTACGAGCGCCGGGAGGACTTTGAGATGCGGCTGCTGACTCCCTTCCCCTACGCCGAGAAGCTGCAGACCACGTCCCCGCCGGAGCAGGACGTCACCGACTCACCGGGCCAGTGTATCCTCCCTGTCCCCAGCTCAGTGGCCAAGGCCCAGCTGTCTCGCATCCGAGTGTAACCCACACCCTTCCTGCGTGCGGGGTTCTGGCCCATCTAGTGGCACCTAGACGAGACCACTTAGAGAGAGATGATGAGTCTGCCCCACAGCTGGCTGGCTTTTAGCTCCTGCGCTGAGCTCCCGAGGGCACTGGTTCAATCCCGCCTGCGGACCAGCGGGGTCTGTCGGTGTTACACTGGGCACGGGAGCCTGGCAGAGCGTGTCCCCCATCCCAAGCACGCCCCACATAGGCCCGAGTGTGCCCCGCGTAGGCCCAAGCATGCCCCACCATGGGGCTTCCCTTATGCAGGGGTCTGGCTGGGTGTGGCAGGTGCAGGGGTCCTGTGGGCCTCCCAGCAAGGCTCAGCCCGGAACAGACCTGTGCTCTGGCTGCTCCTTCACTCAGCCCAGATATCCAGTGCTTCACCGTGCAGCCCGTGGAGGAGGCCAGGGACCGATTCAGGGGCAGGAACGTCCCCGAGCAGATTGTCAAGTGAGTGCCCAGGGCCCAGAACCCCCAAGGTGGGCATGCCAGTGCCCCCCACCTGCAGGTCTTGGTGCCAGGAAGGGTGCTCGAGGGGTGGGTCCCCAGGCCCAGGGGGGCATTTCCCCAGGGGGCCAGGATGGATGCTTGGGGGGTGGGTCCCCAGGCACAGGGGGGCAATTCCCCAGGGGGCCAGGAAGAGTGCTCGGGGGGTGGGTCCCCAGGCATGGGGGGGGCAATTCCCCAGGGGGCCAGGAAGGGTGCTCGGGGGGTGGGACCCCAGGCCCATGGGGGCAATTCCCCAGGGGGCTAGGATGGGTGCTTGGGGGGTGGGTCCCCAGGCACAGGGGGGCAATTCCCCAGGGGGCCAGGAAGAGTGCTCGGGGGGTGGGTCCCCAGGCATGGGGGGGGGCAATTCCCCAGGGGGCCAGGAAGGGTGCTCGGGGGGTGGGACCCCAGGCCCAGGGGGGCAATTCCCCAGGGGGCTATGATGGATGCTTGGGGGGTGGGTCCCCAGGCACAGGGGGGCAATTCCCCAGGGGGCCAGGAAGGATGCTCGGGGGGTGGGTCCCCAGGCATGGGGGGGGCAATTCCCCAGGGGGCCAGGAAGGGTGCTGGGGGTGGGGGAGTTGATGCAGGTCCTGGGACAGGGTGCAGTACATGGAGGGCGTGCCCCCTCAATGCTGTCCCCCCCCCACGATGCTGACTCCGCCTTCTTCCTGCAGTTTCTATAAAACCAACAACATCCAGCAGTTCAGCTACTCGCGGCCCTTCAGGAAAGGCCCGAAGGACCCTGACAATGAGTTTGCGGTGAGCCGATTCCTGGGGGAGCCCCATGCTTAGGGGGGAATGGGGGGTGCAGGTGTGTCAGGGTGGGAATGAGCAATGGGAGAGCCCTGTGCTCTGGGAGCCCTGTGCTCGGGGGAGGGGGCAAGGGAGCATCGGGGGGGCCCTGTGCTCAGGGTGGCCAGGGGGTTCCCAGGTGGGAGGAGCTGTTCAGCGTCCCTCAGCCAAGGCCCATATGATGACTGAGTTCTGACCCCCCCCCAGACCATGTGGATCGAGAGAACGACCTACGTGACAGCCTATCCGCTGCCTGGGATCCTGCGCTGGTTTATGGTCACAGCCACCGCCAGAGTGAGGCCCTGGCAAGGGAGGAACTGGGGGAGGTGGGAAGCGGGGGGGTGCCGGGCATCGGGGGAGCGGGTGCCCTCCTACCCACGCAGATGCTTAGCCCGTCCCACCCCTGCCCTGGCCTTTGTTCTCACCTGGGGTCTCTGCTCAGCTCCCGGCTGCGAGGCAGGAGACCCGGAGTCACTGGTGCTGCCATTGACTCTCTGACCCCCTGGTGTTGCCACTGACTCTCTGACCCCCTGGCACTCTCAGTGGTTCCTTACTCTTGGCCTGTCCTGAGAGCAAACTGAACCCCTCTCCCCCCCGCCGCCCTGCTGGGAGCTGTGCAAGGTCTGGGGGAAACTGAGGCACACATTTCCCCTTAGTCACACCTGGTTCAAACTGGATCCAGTGTCCCAGCTGCTAGTGAGCCCCAGAGGTAGTGCGGGGAGGTGACCCCAGCCCTGCTTGTGTGGGGGCTAGGGAAGAAATCCACCTTGCCCAGGAGTCCCCGGCCACAGGGTGTGGAGGCAGCCGAACCAGGCCTCGGCCTCCCCAACCCTCCTCTCCCTGGGCCTGGAGACACCCGGCGTGTTGGGGTGCAAATGGGTGACATGACCTTCGGAGCAGCTTGGACGCAGGCGGGTGAGATTTGTGGTGGGGTCCCTGTGGGGGATCACAGCCTGCCCAGCACTGCCTGTTCTTGGGTGGGATCGTGGCCAGCCGGGGAGCCCTGGGTGAAATGGGCCGAGCCCCCCAGCCCTCTGCAGCCACTTAATAGCCTCCCTGCCCCGGCCCAGACCATCATCAGCCCCCTGGAAAATGCCATCGAGACCATGAAGAAAACCAATGAGAAAATCCTGACCGAGATCAACCGGCACCACAGCGAGCCCAGCCTGCCTGTCAATCCGCTTTCCATGCTCCTCAACGGCATCGTGGACCCAGCCGTCATGGGGGGCTTCGCCAAGTATGAGACGGTGAGAGCTCCGGGGCGGGTTGGGGCAGGGCGCAGTCCTGCTGTTCTGGAGGGCTGACCCCAAACAAGGAGGCATCACCACCTGCCTCCAGTGAGCTGCTGTCATGCAGGGAGCAGTGTAAAACATCACAGAGTAGTTAATGGTCTGTGGGGAGCCCAAGGCTGGGGTCCCAGGGGGCTGTGTGTTGGGAGTGGGGAGCATCAGCAGGTGAGACAGGGCTGGGGCAGCAGGTGAGGATTCAGAAGCATCAGCTGAGCTGTGGGGGACAGGGCTGGGGTAGCAGGGGCTGTGAGCCAGGAGTGAGGGGCACTGGCAGAGCTGGGGGGGGGCAGGGCTGGGGTAGCAGGGGCTGCGAGTCGAGAGTGAGGGGCACCGGCAGAGCTGTGGGGAAGGGAGCACAGATAGGGTTGCCAGGCATCCGCTTTTCCACTGGAACACCCGGTCGAAAAGGGACCCTGAGCAACTCTGGTCAGCACTGCTGACCAGGCCACTGAAAGTCCGGTCAGCAGCACAGCGGGGCTAAGACAGGCTCCCTGCCTGGCTCCACACAGCTCCCTGAAGCAGCCAGCATGTCCAGCTCCTAGGCGCAGGGGCAGCCAGGGGTCTCTGCGCGCTGAGTCTGAGCTCCCATTGGCCAGAAACTGCAGCCAGTGGGAGCTGCGGGAGCAGTGCCTGCAGGCAGGGACTGTGCGGAGCCACCTGGCCGCCCTGAGCCTGGGAGCCAGAGGGACATGCCAGTTGCTTCCGGGAGCCGCCTGAGGTAAGTGCTGCCTGCCTGGAGCCCACACCCCTAACCCTCTCCCACACCCCAACCCCCTGTCCCAATCCTGAGCCCCCTCCTGCCCTCTGAACTCCTCAGCCCCAGCTCGGAGCCCCCTCCTGAACCCATAATCCCTCATTTCTGGCCCCACCCTGGAGCATGCACACCCAGCTGAAGTCCTCACCCCCTCCCACACCCCAACCCCCTGCCCCAGCCCGGTGAAAGGGAGGGAGGAAGGGAGGGAGGGGGGAGGGAGTGAGCAGGGTGGGGCCTCGGGGCAGAAGGCGGGGCAAGGGTGACCCATTCCAGTGCTTTACCACCCTCCTAGTGAAAAATTTTTTCCTAATATCTAACCTAAACCTCCCCCACTGCAACTTGAGACCATTGCTCCTTGTTCTGTCATCTGCCACCACTAGGACTTTGCACTTGTCCTTACATGACATAACATAAGAACATAAGAACGGCCGTACCAGGTCAGACCAAAGGTTCATCTAGCCCAGTATCCTGTCTGTCGACAGTGGCCAATGCCAGGTGCCCCAGAGGGAGTGAAGCTAACAGGCAATGATCAAGTGATCTCTCTCCTGTCATCCATCTCCATCCTCTGATGAACAGAGGCTAGGGACACCATTCCTTACCCAGCCTGGCTAATAGCCATTTATGGACTTAACCTCCGTGAATGTATCCAGTTCTCTTTGAAACCCTGTTATAGTCCTAGCCTTCACAACCTCCTCAGGCAAGGAGTTCCACAAGTTGACTGTGCGCTGTGTGAAGAAGAACTTCCTTTTATTTGCTTTAAACCTGCTGCCTATTAATTTCATTTGGTGACCCCTAGTTCTTGTATTATGGGAACAAGTAAATAACTTTTCCTTATCCACTTTCTCCACATCACTCATGATTTTATAGACCTCTATCATATCCCCCCTTAGTCTTCTCTTTTCCAAGCTGAAGAGTCCTAGCCTCTTTAATCTTTCCTCATATGGGACCCTCTCCAAACCCCTAATCATTTTAGTTGCCCTTTTCTGAACCTTTTCTAGTGCCAGTATATCTTCTTTGAGGTGAGGAGACCGCATCTGTACGCAGTATTCAAGATGTTGGTGTACCATTGATTTATATAAGGGCAATAATATATTCTCTGTCTTATTCTCTATCCCCTTTTTAATGATTCCTAACATCCTCTTTGCTTTTCTGATCGCCTCTGCACACTGCGTGGACATCTTCAGAGAACTATCCACGATGATGCCAAGATCTTTTTCCTGACTCGTTGTAGCTAAATTAGCCCCCATCATATTGTACGTATAGTTGGGGTTATTTTTTTCCAATGTGCATTACTTTACATTTATCCACATGAAATTTCATTTACCATTTTGTTGCCCAATCACTTAGTTTTGTGAGATCTTTTTGAAGTTCTTCACAGTCTGCTTTGGTCTTAACTATTTTGAGCAGTTTAGTATCATCTGCAAACTTTGCCACCTCACTGTTTACCCCTTTTTCCAGATCATTTATGAATAACTTGAATAGGATTGGTCCTAGGACTGACTCTTGGGGAACACCACTAGTTACCCCTCTCCATTCTGAGAACTTACCATTTATTCCTACCCTTTGTTCCCTGTCTTTTGACAGTTCTCAATCCATGAAAGGATCTTCCCTCTTATCCCATGACAGCTTACCTTACGTAACAGCTTCTGGTGAGGGACCTTGTCAAAGGCTTTCTGGAAATCTAAGTACACTATGTCCACTGGATCCCCCTTGTCCACATGTTTGCTGACCCCTTCAAAGAACTCTAATAGATTAGTAAGACACGATTTCCCTTTACAGAAAGCATGTTGACTATCGCTCAACAGTTTATGTTTTTCTATGTGTCTGACAATTTTATTCTTAACTATTGTTTCTACTAATTTGCCTGGTACTGACGTTAGACTTACCGGTCTGTAATTGCTGGGATCACCTCTGGAGCCCTTTTTAAATATTGGCGTTACGTTTGCTAACTTCCAGTCATTGGGTTCCAAAGCTGATTTAAAGGACAGGTTACAAACCTTTGTTAATAGTTCTGCAACTTCACATTTGAGTTCCTTCAGAACGCTTGGGTGAATGCCATCTGGTCCCGGTGACTTGTTAATGTTGAGTTTATCAATTAATTCCAACACCTCCTCTAGTGACACTTCAGTCTGTGACAGTTCCTGAGATTTGTCACCTACAAAAGCCGGCTCAGGTTTGGGAATCTCCCTAACATCCTCAGCCGTGAAGACTGAAGCAAAGAATCCATTTAGTTTCTCCGCAATTACTTTATCGTCTTTAAGCGCACCTTTTGTATTTTGATCGTCAAGGGGCCCCACTGGTTGATTAGCAGGCTTCTGCTTCTGATGTACTTAAAAAACATTTTGTTATTACCTTTGGAGTTTTTGGCTAGCTGTTCTTCAAACTCCTCTTTGGCTTTTCTTATTACACTCTTGCGCTTAATTTGGCAGTGTTTGTGCTCCTTTCTATTTGCCTCACTAGGATTTGACTTCCACTTTTTAAAGGAAGTCCTTTTATCTCTCACTGCTTCTTTTACATGGTTGTTAAGCCACGGTGGCTCTTTTTTAGTTCTTTTACTGTGTTTCTTAATTTCAGATATACATTGACGTTGGGTCTCTATTTTGGTGGCTTTAAAAAGCGCCCATGCAGCCTGCAGAGATTTCACTTTAGTCACTGTACCTTTTAACTTCTGTTTAACTAACCCCCTTTTGAAATTAAATGCCACAGTGTTGGGCTGTTGAGATGTTCTTCCCACCACAGGGATGTTGAGTGCTATTGTATTATGGTCACTATTTCCAAGCAGTCCTGCTATAGTTACCTCTTGGACCAGCTCCTGCACTCCACTCAGGATTAAATCTAGAGTTGCCTCTCCCCCTGTGGGTTCCCGTACCAGCTGCTCCATGAAGCAGTCATTTAAAGTATCGAGAAATTTTATCTCTGCATTTCGTCCTGAAGTGAAATGTTCCCAGTCAATATGGGGATAATTGGAATCCCCCACTCTTATTGGGTTCTTAATTTTGATAGCCTCTCTAATTTCCCTTAGCATTTCATCATCACTATTACTGTCCTGGTCAGGTGGTCGATAATAGATCCCTAATGTTATATTTTTATTAGAGCATGAAATTTCTATCCATAGCGATTCTGTGGAACATGTAGATTCACTTAAGATTTGTGCTTCATTTAAATCTCCATTTTCTTTCACATATAGGGCCACTCCTCCCCTGCACGACCTGTTCTGTCCTTCTGATATATTTTGTGCCCCGGAATGATTGTGTCCCATTGATTGCTCTCAGTCCACCAGGTTTCTGTGATGCCTATATCAATATCCTCCTTTATCACGAGGCACTCTAGTTCACCCGGCTTATTATTTAGACTTCTAGCATTTGTGTACAAGCACTTTAAAAACTTGTCCCTGTTTATTTGTCTGCCCTCTTCTGATGTGTCAGATTCTTTTTTTTTGTGAATGTTTATCATCTGATCTGCCCCTTACATTATCCTCTTCCATCCTCTGCTCCTGACTATAACCTGGAGATTCTCTATCGTTAGACTCTCCCCTAAGAGAAGTCTGTGTCCGATCCACATGCTCCTTTGCAGCAGTCGGCTTTCCCCCATCTCCTAGTTTAAAAACTGCTCTACAACCTTTTTAATGTTTAGTGCCAGCAGTCTGGTTCCACTTTGGTTTAGGTGGAGCCAATCTCTCCTGTCTAGGCTTCCCCCTATCCCAAAAGTTTCCCCAGTTCCTAATGAACGTAAACCCCTCCTCTCTACACCATAGTCTCATCCATACATTGAGACTCTGAAGCTTTGCCTGCCTACCTGGCCCTGCGCGTGGAACTGGGAGCATTTCTGAGAATGCCACCATAGAGGTCCTAGATTTCAGTCTCTTCCCTAGCAGCCTAAATTTGGCTTCCAGGACATCTCTCCTACCCTTCCCTATGTCATTGGTACCTACATGTACCACGACCACCGGCTCCTCCCCTGCACTACACATAAGTCTGTCTAGATGCCTCGAGAAATCCGCAACCTTCGCACCAGGCAGGCAAGTCACCATACGGTTCTCCCGGTCATCACAAACCCAGCTAGTTACATTGAACCTCATCAGGTTTCTTTTGGCCCAATCCTCCAATTTGTCTAGGTCCCTCTGTACCCTATCTCTACCCTCCAGTGTATCTACCACTCCTCCCAGCTTAGTGTCATCTGCAAACTTGCTGAGGGTGCAGTCCATGCCATCCTCCAAATCATTAATAAAGATATTGAACAAAACCGGCCCCAGGACCGACCCTTGGGGCACTCCGCTTGATACTGGCTGCCAGCTAGACATGGAGCCATTGATCACTACCCGTTGAGCCCGACAATCTAGTCAGCTTTCTAGCCACCTTATAGTTCATTCATCCAGTCCATACTTTTTATGGATAGCCGGGGTTGGGAGTGAGAGGCACCGGCAGAGCTTGGCGGTGAGGGCTGGAGTAGCAGGGGCTGTGGGTTGGGAGTGAGGGCACTGGCAGAGCTTGGGGGTCAGGGCTGGAGTAGCAGGGGCTGTGGGTTGGGAGTGAGGAGCACCGGCAGAGCTGGGGGGCAGAGAGCAGAGGAGGGAACCCAGGGCTCACACAGCCAGGGGCTGTGGATTGAGAGTGAGCCGTTGTCTGTGCTCCATGCTCAGCTGCACCCTGCCGGGGGCTGAGGCCATGTGCTGAGCCAGGCCGAGGTAGGAGCTGAGGTGGGTTTGCTGTTGCAGGCATTTTTCCAGGAGGCCTACCTGACAGAACACCCCGAGGACCAGGCCAGTATTGAGAAGCTGCAGGACCTGATCGCCTGGCAGGTAGCTCCCCCTTGCTGCAGGGTTCCCCAGCATCCCAGGGCTTCCTGGGAGTGTTTCTGCCCCAGCCTCCTGCAGCTGCTCCAGGCAGAACGCTGGAGGATCCTTAGAGTTCCCCAAATGGGGGGATCTTCTCCTGAGGCTTTTCACTGGGCAGGCCACTGCCCATTCCGGCACCAGGCAATGACCCCTCAGCCCTGCCAGGCCCCGTGTGGGTGCTGCCTGGCCCCCATGGCCCCCCAGCCCTCCACCTAAGCACCCTTATCCCTGTAGCACCTGGTTGTGTGAGCCAAGGCCCATGTCCATCCTGCGGGCGCTGGCACTGGGCCTGTTTCCCGGCAGATTCCGCTCTTGGCAGAGGGGATCCGGATCCACAGCAGGAAGGTGACCGAGGACCTCAGGCCCTTCCATGAGCGCATGGAGCAGTGCTTCGTGCAGCTGCGAGCCAAGGTGGAGAGCCAGTACGGCCTGCGGGAACTGGTGAGTGTGGGCGGGCATGGGGCGGGAGTGGGGGGGGCAGGCAGGGGAGGGGAGAGGGTGCAGGCAGGCGAGGCTGCCTGCAGACAATGGATGGGGGCTGGGTTGGGGGGGCTGCCTGGCAGGCGGGGACAGGGTCAGCGGGGCTGCCTAGCAGCTTGGGAGGCAGGGTCAGTGGGGCCGTCTGGCAGGCGGGGGCAGGGTTGGCGGGGCCACCCGGCAGGGTCAGCGGGGCCACCTGGCAGGTGGGGGGCAGGGTCAGCGAGGCCGCCTGGCAGACTGGAGGCAGGGTCAGCTAGGCTGCCTGGCAGGTGGGGGGCAGGGTCACTGGGACTGCCCAGCAGGTGGGGGGCAGGGTCACTGGGACTGCCCGGCAGGCGGGAGCAGGGTCAGCGAGGCCGCCTGGCAGGCTGGGGGCATGGTCAGTGGGACCACCCGGAAGGGTCTGGGGCCGCCTGGCAGAGTCAGCGGGGCTGCCCAGCAAGCAGGGCTGGGTCAGCGGGGTCGCCTGGCAGGCTGGGGGCAGGGTCAGCGGGGCTGCCTGGCAGGCTGGGGGCAGAGTCAGTGAGGCCGCCCGGCAGGGTCAGTGAGTCTGCCTGGCAGGCAGGGACGGGGTCAGTTGGGCTGCCTGGGTGGGGGCAGGCTCAGCTGAGCTGCCCGGCAGGTTGGGGCAGGGTCAGCAGGGCTGCCTGGCAGGGTCAGCGGGGCCTCCCAACAGGTGGGGACAGTGTCAGTGGGGCCACCTGGCAGGGTCAGGGGGGCCGCCTGGCAGGCAGGGGCAGGATCAGCGGGGCTGCCTGGCGGGGGGGGGCAGGGTCAGCGGGGCCACCAGGGAGGCTGGGGGCAGGGTGAGCAGGGCCACCCAGCAGGGTCAGCAGGGCCACCTGGCAGATGGGGGCAGGGTTAGTGGGGTTGCCCAGCAGGGTCAGTGGGGCCACCTGGCGTGGGGGGCAGGGTCAGTGGGGCTGCCCAGCAAGCAGGGGCTGGGTCAGCGGGGCTGCCTGGCAGGCTGGGGGCAGGGTCAGCGGGGTCGCCTGGCAGGCTGGGGCAGGGTCGGTGGGGCTGCCTGGCAGGCAGGGGCCGGGTCAGTGGGGGCCACCCGGCAAGGTCAGTGGCGCTGCCCGGCAGGTAGGGGCAGGGTCAATGGGACCATCGGCAGGCTGGAGCAGGGTCAACGGGGTCACCCAGCAGGGTCAGCGGGGCCACCTGGCAGGCGGGGGCTCGGTCAGCGGGGCCGCCCAGTAGGCGGGGTCAGGGCCATAGATTCATAGATTCATAGACTCTAGGACTGGAAGGGATCTCAAGAGGTCAGGGCGGGACCAAATACTGTCTAGACCATCCCTGATAGACATTTATCTAACCTACTCTTAAATATCTCCAGCGATGGAGATTCCACAACTTCCCTAGGCAATCTATTCCAGTGTTTAACTACCCTGACAGTTAGGAACTTTTTCCTAATGTCCAACCTAAATCTCCCTTGCTGCAGTTTATGTCCATTGCTTCTTGTTCTATCATTGGAGGCTAAGGTGAACAAGTTTTCTCCCTCCTCCTGATGACACCCTTTTAGATACCTGAAAACTGCTATCAGGTCCCCTCTCAGTCTTCTCTTTTCCAAACTAAAGAAATCCAATTCCTTCAGCCTTCCTTCATAGGTCATGTTCTCAAGACCTTTAATCATTCTTGTTGCTCTTCTCTGGACCGTCTCCAATTTCTCCATCTTTCTTAAAATGCGGTGCCCAGAACTGGACACAATACTCCAGCTGAGGCCTGACCAGTGCAGAGTTGAGCGGAAGAATGACTTCTCGTGTCTTGTTTACAACACACCTGTTAATGCATCCCAGAATCACGTTTGCTTTTTTTGCAACAGTATCACACTGTTGACTCATATTTAGCTTGTGGTCCACTATGACCCCTAGATCTCTTTCTGCCATACTCATTCCTAGACAGTCTCTTCCCATTCTGTATGTGTGAAACTGATTGTTCCTTCCTAAGTGGAGCACTTTGCATTTGTCTTTATTGAACTTCATCTGATTTACCTCAGACCATTTCTCCAATTTGTCCAGATCATTTTGAATTTTGACCCTGTCCTCCAAAGCAGTTGCAATCCCTCCCAGTTTGGTATCATCTGCAAATTTAATAAGCGTACTTTCTATGCCAACATCTAAGTCATTGATGAAGATATTGAACAAGGTCAAGGGGGTTGCCTGGCAGGTGGGGCAGGGTCAGGGGGGCCACCTGGCAGGCAGGGGCTGGGTCAGCGGGGCCGCCCGGCAGGTGGGGGCAGGGTCAGCGGGGCCGCCCGGCAGGCGGGGGCTGGGTCAGCGGGGCCGCCCGGCAGGCGTGGACTGGGTCAGTGGGGCCGCCTGGCAGGCTGGGGCAGGGTCAGCGGGGCCGCACAGCAGGGTCAGCAGGGCTGTGTGGCAGGCGGGGGCAGGATCAGCGGTGCCGCCAGGCAGGTGGGGGCAGGGTCAGTGGGGCCGCCTGGCAGGGTCAGCGAGTCTGACTTGCAGGCGGGGGCAGGGTCAGCGAGGCAGCACGGCAGGGTCAACGGGGCCACCCGGCAGGCGGGGGCAGGATCAGCGGGGTCGCCCGGCAGGTGGGGGCAGGGTCAGTGGGGCCGCCTGGCAGGGTCAGCGAGGCTGACTTGCAGGCTGGGGCAGGGTCAGCGGGGCCGCACAGCAGGGTCAGCGGGGCCACCTGGCAAGGTGGGGACAGGGTCAGCGGGGCCGCCTGGCAGGGTCAGCGAGGCTGACTTGCAGGCTGGGGCAGGGTCAGCGGGGCCGCCCGGCAGGCTGGGGGCAGGGTCAATGGGACCACCTGGCAGGCGGGAGCAGGGTCAGCGGGTCGCCCGGCAAGGTCAGCGGGGCCACCCGGCAGGTGTGGGCAGGGTCAGGGGGGGCCGCCTGGCAGGCGGGGGCTGGGTCAGCGGGGCCGCCTGGCAGGCTGGGGGCTGGGTCAGCGGGGCTACCCGGCAGGCTGGGGGCAGGGTCAGTTGGGCCGCGCGGCAGGCGGGCACAGGGTCAGCAGGGCCACCCGGCAAGGTGGGGACAGGGTCAGTGGGGCCACCTGGCAGGATCAGCGAGGCTGACTTGTAGACTGGGGCAAGGTAAGCGGGGCCGCACGGCAGGGTCAGCGGGGCCACCCAGCAGGCGGGGTCAGGGTCAGCGGGGCTGTGTGGTAGGCGGGGGCAGGATCAGCGGTGCCGCCAGGCAGGTGGGGGCAGGGTCAGCGGGGTGGCACGGCAGGGTCAGCGGGGCCACCTGGCAAGGTGGGGACAGGGTCAGCGGGGCCGCCTGGCAGGGTCAGCGAGGCTGACTTGCAGGCTGGGGCAGGGTCAGCGGGGCCGCACAGCAGGGTCAGCAGGGCCACCCGGCAGGCGGGGGCAGGATCAGCGGGGTCGCCCGGCAGGTGGGGGCAGGGTCAGTGGGGCCCCCTGGCAGTGTCAGGAGGGCTGTCTGGCAGGCGGGGGCAGGATCAGTGAGGCTGCCCAGCAGGGTAGAGGTGCTAAGGATTTGGACGTTGCTGAGAAGCCGAATGGTTTCTCTGTGCCCGAAATCAGCCAGGATGTGACTTGCTGTGAACCAGTGTGGGGTGGATTGGGTGCCTGCAGGCCATGAGCCTGAGCCCTGCCCCAGGGAAGGTACCAGCAGCCAAACACTGAAACCCCTGGATCTCACCCCAAGAGGGGCTCGGCAGCTGCAGAGCAAGATCTTTCGGCGACAATGCACCTGGCCGTCACCCAGCAGCCGCCATTCAAAGGCCGTTGGCAAAGCCTCTCGCAAGAGACTGGTGAGGAACCAGTCGCTGTGAGGGGAGGGCGAATCTCTGCCCTGGAGCAGAAGGCTCAGAACAGAGCAGGGATCAATGGTCCATTTCCATCAGAGCAGTTTTTGGACTTGTGGAGGCAGAGTCAGTGAGGCCGCCCGGCAGGGTCAGTGAGTCTGCCTGGCAGGCAGGGACAGGGTCAATTGGGCTGCCTGGGCGGGGGCAGGCTCAGCTGAGCTGCCCGGCAGGTTGGGCAGTTGGAGTTGTGGAGGGGACATTCAGTGCAGCTCAGCAGGGAAACTGGAAAAAGTAACCAGCGTTTCATGTGGCTCTTGGTTAGCCTGTGGAACTCATGGCCACAAGCTGTTGCTGAGGGCCGGAGCTCAGCAGGGTTCAGAGGAACCAGCCCTGTTGAAGAGACCATCCAGAGCGGGCACAGTAAATACCGAATAACCTGAGTGTGGCAGGGCTAGAGCCGTGGGCATGAGCAGAGTAACCTGGCCTCCCTGCGGCAGGGCTGCTGCTGGCCAGTCTCTGGGACAGGCAGCAGGGCCAGTCCAGTCCAGCACCTTCTCATGCTCCAAGGGGAGCCGGCGGCAGGGTGGGGGGTGATTGCTCCTTCCCTGTTGCTTCCAGTGCCCTGCCCGTGCTGCTCTCCTGGGGCCAGGGTCCCTGGGGCTCTGTCCTCGGCTCCCTTCTTCCTCCGCTCCTGCCTTTGGGTGAGTGCCCGCGTCCTGCTCCCTGCGCCTGTGCTCAGCCTCCCCCGGCCGCAGAGCCGTGTCCACATTGAGCCCCACTCCCCCACCCCCAGTGAAGCCCCCGACCCCCACTGAGCTCTCTCCGTGGCCCCAGCTCTCCAGTGACCATGCTGCCGGGGGGTGGGGGGGAAGCGGAGCTGCCCTGTGGGGACGGGGGCTGGGCTGGGGGAGCAGTCTACAGGCCTGGCTGGAGCTGGGGAGAGACGCTCAGCCCTGCCCCCCCCCCGGCTCCTTGTGCTCGCAGCCCTTCCTGGAGGAGAGGCGCGGAGGCCGCCCCCACTCCAAGCTGCCGGGCCCGGAGACAGAGCCACCCAGCCGCCCGCACCAAGATAGGTGAGTCCTGGAGCCAGGGAGCAGCCTTGCTCTGCCCTCCCCTTCCCCCCACCCTCAACCACTGGCTGTCCCCCCAGCCTCACTGCCCATGTCCCCAGGGACTACCCTCCTCTCCCCCCTCAGCCACTGGCTGCCCCCGCAGCCCCACCCTGCCTCGCTGCCCCTCTCCTCCCAGCTCCTGCCCTCCCTCCCCCCGTACTCTCCCCTCTTTCAACTGGTGCATCACAGCCACCTGCTCTCCCCCCATCACTGCCCCCCACCCCACTCTCACAAGGCTCCCCTGGGGGTATCTGCAGCACAGAGCCCCCTCCCTCCAGGAAGTCAGTGTCCTGTGCTCCTGAGCGTCCCCCTGAGGCCGAGGAGCGCAAGAGCGACCGCAGGGAGAATCGCAGCAGCACTTTCTTTGGGTACCGGCGGCAGGAGCAGCGCCAGTCCGTCTTGGAGCCCCCGGAGCCCAAGGTAATGCTGCCCCTTGGAGTGAGCGCGTTCCCCTGCATGGTATCTCCCCAGCCCATGCCCCGGCCGGGTCTGCACCCCTCACACCGTGCGCTGCGTCCTCCCCAGCCTGTGCCCCTCGCTGTGAGCCGTGGTGTCCCCGCTGCCCTGGACAGGTGCCTGAGCACAGCGGGGCTGGGACATGGCCCTGAAGCCTGCCTAGGTGTGAGCGGCCACTGTGGCCTGGCCTGCTGCACAGAGCCCTGGAGTCTATTCCCAGCAGTGAGGCCCAGCCCCTCTGTGCCTCAGTTTCCCCATCTGTGAAAGGGGGATAACGAAACAAGCTAAAGGATTCATGTTACTCCCCCACTCAGCTTGTGCCAGCAAGCCCTGCACCCCAGCGCTGTGGCCCTGCTCCCTGTGGGCTGGCCCCAGCTCGGCCACTGCTGCTGGCCCATTAGGTGCCCAGGAGGAGGCTGGCGGCTGCTGCCCTGGGACCTGGAGCCCAGGGTTGGGGACCTGAGCTGATACCCCTTGCTCCCCTAGGAGGAGAAGTGGAGACTCTCCTGGAACATGACTGAGAGCTGCCTGGCCGGTGCCGAGGGAAAACAGTCACCCCTGGAGAGAGATGCCAGCGCTGCATCTCCTAGTGCAACAGGTACGGACACCCCCTTCCCCTCCCCCAGCACGCCACGTCTGATGTATATATTGACCAGAGTGCCAAATCATTTGATGTATATATTGACCAGAGTGCCAATTCAGGACCAGTTGCTCAAACAGGGCAGTCACAGCCCAAGGCTGGAGTTTTTCCACCTCTAAGGCAAACCAAACCAGCCAGACAAAAAGGACTTCGGTTTCACCCCACTGGCTAACCACAAGTCACACAAGCAATTTCCTTAGACACTCCAGTCTCCCAATATCATCACCAGTCCCACTCGTCCTGGGGATGAATGGTTATGAAAACCAACACCCCAGTAAAAGAAAAGGTTCTCTCGATCCCAAAGGACCAAGCCCCAGACCCAGGTCAATATACACATCAGATGTTACCCACAAATCACGCTGTTGCCAATCCTTTAGAATCTAAAATCTAAAGGTTTATTCATAAAAGGAAAAAGATAGAAATGAGAGCTAGAATTGGTTAAATGGAATCAATTACATCCAGTAATGGCAAAGTTCTTAGTTCAGGCTTGTAGCAGTGATGGAATAAACTGCAGGTTTAAATCAAGTCTCTGGAGAACATCCCCCACTGGGATGGGTCATCAGTCCCTTGTGTGGAGCTTCTGCTTGTAGCAAAGTCCCTCCAGAGGTAAGAAGCAGGATTGGAGACCAGATGGAGATGAGGCATCAGCCTTATATAGGCACTTCCAGGTGTAAGAACACTTCTTTGTTCTTACTGTGGAAAATTACAGCAAAATGGAGTCTGGAGTCACATGGGCCAGTTCCTGCACACCCTGCTGAGTCACAAGGCATATCTGCCTCCTCTCAATGGGTCAATTGTGTAGCTGATGGTCCTTAATGGGCCATCAAGCAGGCTAGGCAGAGCTAACACCAACTTGTCTGGGGTGTCACCCAGAACTACAGCACCAATTTGAAATACAGACAGTATACAGCCAATACTTATAACTTCAACTACAAAATGATACAGACATACAGACAACGTAATCATAACCAGTAACCCGTAACCTGGTCTTGGACACCTTATATGACCCCCTTTACACAAGATTTGGTGCCATTACAGGACCTTGGCTGCAAACCATGTTCTATATGGTCCCAGTTTATATCAATAACATCACAACCCCCTTCTCCTCCCCCAGCACAGCACGTCCGGGCACCCCCTTCCCCTCCCCCCAGCACGCCACGTCCAGGCACCCTCTTCCCCTCCCCCAGCACGGCACGTCCGGGCACCCCCTTCCCCCCCCCCAGCACGGCACATCCATGCACCCCCTTCCCCTCCCCCCAGCACGGCACATCCATGCACCCCCTTCCCCTCCTCCCAGCACACCACGTCCGGGCATCTCCTTCCCCTCCCCCAGCACGCCACGTCCGGGCACCCCCTTCCCCTCACCCCAGCACGGCACGTCTGGGCACCCCCTTCCCCTGCCCCCAGCACGGCACATCTGGGCACCCCCTTCCCCTCCTCCCAGCACGCCACGTCCGGGCACCCCCTTCCCCTCACCCCAGCACGGCACGTCTGGGCACCCCCTTCCCCTGCCCCCAGCACGGCACATCTGGGCACCCCCTTCCCCTCCTCCCAGCACGGCACGTCCACGCACCCCCTTCCCCTCCTCCCAGCACAGCACGTCCGGGCACAACCTTTCCCTCCCGCCAGCACGGCACATCTGGGCACCCCCTTCCCCTCCCACCAGCACAGCACATCTGGGCACCACCCCATCCCCTCCCACAGCACGGCAGGTACAGGCACCCCCTTCCCCTGCCCCTCAGCACAGCACGTTCAGGCACCCCCTTCCCATCCCCTCCCAGTGTGGCAAGCACTCGACGAAGGGGGCTGCAAACTGACCATGGAGAGTCTCGGGGTGGGGATGGGGATCCCTTCTGCATAATCTTCCCTGCCCCCGTCGGTGCCCTGGTGAGCCACTTCCTCCGCTGTGCGACCCTGATCATCAATGCCAAGGCCTCGCCTGTGTTCCCGGTGCAACAAGCCTCAGCCGGATGGGGCCCTGCCTGCGTGACGCCTGTTTGGGGGCACTGGAGCAGCTCTCCCATGAACGCTGGCTCTGCTGGGGCCCAGGCACCGCTGTGGCTTGTCGGAGCAGTGCCCTGGCCCGGAGCCACCTGGTGCCCAGCACTGCGCTGTAGCTGGGGCTCCTGGCAGGCTGGCCTGCAACCGCAGCTCAGGCCGGGCTCCCAGCTCCCATGTCCCAACACTGGGGGGCCCATAAGGACACTGGCCGGTCACTCACCGTACAGTGCCCGGGGATCTTTGAGGTGCCCTGGCCATGTGGTGCCCTCTCCCCTCCCTCCCTCCCCTGCCCCCCTATAGCTCTGGGATTTGGCTAGGGTGAAGGGCCTGAGGGGCCGTTTATGCCTTTGGGTTGGTGGGGGGAAGGGAGGACAGGCTGGGCCCCGGGCTAACACGACCCAAGGGTGAGATCCATGCAGCCAGATGGTCCAGAACCCAGAGGCTGTATGGGGCGTGGCTGGTCCCTGCCTGGCTCGGCTCTCCTGAGGGCCTGCTGACTCCCTCATGGCCCATATGTGCCCAGCTGCGGAGCTGGCACCACGAGGGCATGGGGCAGCGCCGGCTTTGCTCCAGCTGCATGACAGGGCAGGGCTCAGCGCTGTGTCCTCCTCTCTGTGTGCAGGGGCGTCAGGATCCCCCCGGGGCTTCGCAGGTCGGGTGAAGAGCGCCAGCAAGGCCCCCCCACTGCCCCGCAAAATCAGCTCCAGCGTCTATGAGACCTTCATGGAGCAAAACGCCACACCCAACAGTGGGAAGGTACTGGCCAGGACCTGGGCTGCAGGATCTCCCCAGAGCCACATGGGGTGCAGGGCCCAGCCCCCCCCAGTCACTCACTAATGCTTGTTCCTCTTTGTTTTAGCAGCTGACAGTGGATGGAAGTAAAGGGCTGAAATCACCACCCCCACCACCCCTCAAATCCAAGCGCATATCCCAGGCCTGACCTGGCCCACTGCCCGCGATCGGCTCCCTCGCTGTCCCGCTCAGGAGGGTGACTTTGCTGATGAAGGTGTTTGCTGGCTGCTTGGCACACTCCCCCCCACCCCCCTTGCTGGCTGAGCCCTGGGCCAGACTGAGTCGTCTTTCCTATGGCAGCCTGAGCATCCCACCACCCCCGCACCCTGGTTCCCGTGTGCTTGGAGCTGCAGAAGCCCCAGCCTAGCCCAGCCTCCCGCTCACAGGAGGCACCAGCCTAGGTCAGGCCTAGGGCCCGTCTGCCCCTCTGAGGAATGTGTAGGAAACATTGGAGCCAGCAAATCTGCCCCGGTGAAGGACTGCTCCAGCCCCAGGAGTTAGAGGTTGCCACAGCCCTGAAGCTGGGCTCTGGGTCCCCTCCCAGCTCTCCTTTTCCTATCTGTGCTCTGGATAAAGGCCCAGCCCCTAAGCCGTCCTGGGGCAGTGAGTTTCACAGGCGAATGCAATTCTGCCTGGGGGAAACATTTCCTTTGAATTGCCCCCCGTTCCGCTCTACGGCCTGTGGGTGTGCTGTGAGGCCGACAGAACAGGGGCTCTGCTGCCTGGGGGCCGCGCACTTAGTATTTGATAGACTCAGGCCACCCGCTCAGCAGGAACACTCCCCAGTGGGGCAGCCCCTTGGTACAGGACAGTTTGCCAGGTCCTGACCCCCTAGGGCTGCACTGTCCCGGGGCGGGGCTGGCGATGGGCAGCCCCTGAGCACCCATTAACTCTCACCCCAAGCTGGTCACAGAGCAGCACTGAAATAGGCTCCGTATCAGCCACTCCCAGAGGCTGCGACCCTGGAGTCGCGGTGCAGTGAGCTGTCTCCAGCACCGCTGGGGCTCCGCTGCAGCAACCGCAGATCAGTTCAGCTAAGGCCATTTCCCATCGCCTGATCCCAGCCAGCCTCCCGCACTGCGGGCAGCGCCCATGGACTGAGCCCCTCCTGTGTGGGGCAGGAGCCAGCCTGTTGCTGCTCGATGTGAGGCAGCCTGACGGGCTTAGCGTCCCCACCATGGGCCATCGGGGTCTGTGTTCTGCCCACGTTCCTCACAGCAGCTCCTTGCGCACCCCCAGCTGCCCAGGCCCCACTGCTTGCTCAGCACGTACCTGCCGCACTGCTGGGGGTTGTGTGCCTGGGGCCATGGGCTGCCTACCAATAAAGAGACTAAATTCTCCAGGCTGTGCCCAGCTCCGACCTCAGGCCAGCGGTGGCGGGGAGGTAGGGGAAAGCATGAAAGCAAAGGCTGAAGGACAAAACAGACTAAAGGGGTGGGGTGGGGCTCGCAGGGGGCACTGGAGGGGATGAGGGGGCACTGGAGGAGGCAGGGGCTGGGCTGGGGCTGGGCTGGTTTACCCAGCAGTTCAGGCAACTGAGGCCTGGCTCAGAAAGGCGCCGCATCCTGAGGCCAGCTGGGCAGGGGCACCAGATTCACTGGCATCCCATCCCCCTCCCATGAAGAGCAAGTGGGGCTGGGACCACCCCAGGTTCCCTGGGGCAGCTGTTGCGGGGGGTGGGGAGTGTTCTGCTTCCACACCCGGGTGCAACATGTCCCTACCCAGCCCTTGCAGCCTCCCAGCCAGGGGCTGTGAGCACAGGCAAACCTACAGCAACCGCCAAGAATCCTGCTACGGCCAGAGCCCTCTTCAGGCCAAGTCAGCCCATGGGAGATGCACAGAGGGGAACACTCAGCCCCAACCCCTGCTGCTCTAACCACTAGACCCCATTGTTCCCAGAACCAGGACTGAAACCCCACCCCCCAGTGTCCTGGCTACCTGCCCCCTTCCCATTGCAGCTGCCTCAAGTTTTTTGAGACATTCAATCAGCCAGGGAGCCACATCTGGGTCCCTGCATCAGCAGCTTCCTTTGGCCTCTGGGTTGCCTGGTAGCCCCTGGATGGGGGGGGGGAGTGGCAGGCCCCAGCAATGCCGCACATGCCTGGCCATGGGCCCAGCAGGAGGCTGGCTGGGTGGGGGGGCACAAGGCCTTGCCCCATGGGGTGGCAGCAGCTGTGAGCTGGCCCCAGGCAGATCCCAGCTCAGCCCGTGGTGCCCTTATGCTCATCTCAGTGCAGAATGTGGCCCAGGAGTGGGTCTGGGCTGACCACAGCTGAGCCGCCAGCGCACATCATGGCCAGTCACTGTAGTGGCTGAAGGGGCAGCAGTGACTGGGGGGTGCTGGTCCAGGGGCAATCTGTCAGTGCCCCCCCTGCAGGTCCCCTCTGTACCCATGGGGACACAGGGCACATCCTATGGCCTGGACACGCACGACCTCCCAGCACCCTGGGATCACAACATCCACCAGGGGCAGGGAGAAGAGCGATGGTTTGCAGTGACCCCTTGCCCCCCAGCTGTGGTACAGGACCAGACCCTGCCCGAACTGGCCCACAGTGGGGTCCTGTGGGATGTAGCCCAGCCATCATGGGGCTCCGACTCCGCTTCAAAGCCCAGGGCTGGATTCTGACCCCCATCCCCGGCCAGAACTTGGGAGTCCTGGCTCCCTGCCCCCTGGTCTAACCATTACTCACGTACGACCCTCCCCACCCCCTTGCTGAGGCCATCACATGGCCATTACAAAGCCTCCCCCCGCCACATTTCTCCACACTGCTGACTGTGCAGACACTCCCCCCGCCCCCCGCTGTCTCCTTGCTGGGGCCATCACAAAGCCTCCTCCTCCCATTCCAGCCCTGCACAGCCACCCCCAAAAAGGGGGAGAACAAGCACCCTGCCTCGTCCTGGCTCCCGCTCAGCCTGGGCACTTCCCTCCCCCATCTTGGCCATTCCAGGCCTGGATTAAGGCAAACTGGGACCTTAACCCCATCCCTTCCAGGCCCCACAGCCAGGCTCAGGAGGCAGCTCTGCTGCAGAGGCCCTGCTGGGTGCGGGTGGCAGAGACTGCTGGGGGAGTGGGGCTGTGAGTGACAGGTCTAGGGCCCTGCACGGGCAGCACCCCTCCTGTTCCAGGCTCTGAGCAGACTCAGGCATGTTTCCTGATTCTCTTTGCAGACACCCCCAGCTGGTTTTTTTAAAGCAAAAGCAGAGCTGGCTGGGACCCATCCTCCCGTGCCCGTATTGTCAGGCCCAGCCCCTCACACCGGCAATGCACGGGGCAGGCTGGGGGGGGCACAGCATTCTCCTTTCTGTCCTAGCACCTCACCTACTCCTGGGCACCAGCCTAAAATCACCTCCCCGCACACCACATGTCCAAGGGAAAGTCAGTGCCCCTGCCCAGCCCCCTGCGTCCTTTTGCAGCTGAGATCACCGACCCTGCCCTGGAGTGGGAGAACCCCGGAGATACCATTCAAAGCAGCTCCTCTCCCAGAGGCCAGCTGAGCGGGACTGGGGCAGCTGCAGCAGCGTGGCACTCAGCCTGGGGTTTCATTTGCAGCTGCAGGAAGAGGGTATGGGCCATTCACTCCACCCAGAGGATGGAACTAAAGCTCCAGGAACACACATCTATGCTCCTGGGCCTGTGGACCCTGCACCAGCCCTCTCTCCCCTGCTCCAGGAGGGTCAGAGACCCCTGAGCAGCTGGGGGAAGAGCTGCGCAGCAGGGCAGCGCTCAGATGCCAGGCAAAGAACAGTTCTAAGAGGGTGGAACCTGTCCACTCTCACCACCCCACACCGGGAGCACGTGGGAGGCACCAGGGAGCATGCTCCTTCGGGCACTGCTTGTCCTCTGCCCACGTGGAGATTCTCAGATCGCTGCATGGCATGCCCTTCGTTCTCCAGCTGTTGGGCATCGCCCCCAAACGAGCCTGTCCAGCACCCCCCCCCCCCCGGTACCTCTGACCATCTAACAATGCCAAGTGAGAGGCATCAGCCCAAGTACGGCCAGGGCACATGGGCACCAGAGGACTGAGAACAGGGACAGAGACACTTGAAGTAAATGTGGCCTACAGCCACCAATGCTACAGGGCCTGCAGTTCTCCAGGGCACTCCCCGAGCTCAGCTCTGGGGCACATCTGAGGCCTAGACAGCTTTGGGACCGGAACACTGGGCCCCATTGGTTAAAGCTTGGCCTGGAAGAGGAGCCCCTCTCCCCTCCCTTCCCCCTGCCTCCCCAGAGAGGTCAGCAGGCTTCCCCCGCCGGAGATCTCAAGCCCTGGGACCTGGCCATAATAGAGTCAGATTTATTTTTTGTGGCTGAGAAGAAACCCCCTTTGCCCAGTTTAACAACAGCCCAAGTGGAGGCAGCTGGGCGAGGCTGATGCGGAGTCCAGTCCCCCGTGGGCAGCCCAGTTTCAGCTCTCCAATCCCATGTGGCTCGCCGGAGGCAGGTCGGGTGTGATGTGGGGATACACAGGCACTTACTGCCCCACCGTGGGCAGCTGAGCACTGCCTGCCTGGGCTGGCACACGCCACGAAGGCCCCGCTGAATCTCAAGCGTGCTGGTTCGGAGGCTTTGGGATCCCACTGCAGTGCTGTGATTCATGCAAAATGGCCATGCTGAGGTCACGCTCCCAGTGGCCCGAGCCCTGCGCACGCCACAGGCAGGAGGGTGAGGGGCGCCTCAGTGGCTCCCATCACCCCGCGGCATCCCATATTTCTCCGTGTATCTCCTGTGGGGCAGGAAGAGTCCATTAGTCAGGCAGCAGAGGAGTGCGGGGAGGGAGTGGATCGCCCCCAGGATGGCAGCTGGAGCAGCCTCCTATTCACATCAGGAACTGGATGCCAGGACTCCTGGGTTCTATTCAGATGGCATCAGACTGAGGGGAGCTGCCTCCCCAGCAACAGCCCAGAGGACCTGGGTTCAGAAACCACCAGACTGGGCTTGGGGGAATAACTCAGTCCCAGCACCATGTAACGGAGGGAGGGGGCAGTGCCTCCATGGTGAAGGGTGACCCTCCACGCTCGCACTCCCTCCACTCTGCTCTGGGTCCCCTGAAGGTTGGAAGGGATCAGTGGCTTATCGGCTCCAACCTTCTGTAGAGCACAGGCCCCCATTACCCCGCCCTCAGCCCCATTACTTGCATCTGACTAAAGCGCAGGGACCAGGCACTTACCCTGCAGCACCATGGTTCCTCGAGATGTGGCCATGACCCTCCTGCCACCCCCTCGCAGTCCAAAGCCCAGATGGCTGAGGACTGCGAGAGCAGTGACAGGTCACGAGGAACCACTCCCTGGGGGGTAAGTAACAGCTCTCTGCTTTTCGGCTCCGTGTCAGCGTGGATCCCTCTGCAGGTGGCTGGCAAGCAGCACCCTCTCTGCACGATGAGGGTGAGCCAATCGAACAGACATCAGCTCTGCTCTCCTGAACTTGGCATGTGGCCGGCTGCCTTAGCAAGCACACAACGTTTAACCCAGCTGCCTTGCAGCGTGCAGCAGTCTGGAAGCAGGCAGGTGCTGCTGCTCGATCCCTAGTGGAGTGTGCCTGGCCATCTGAAGGGAGAGCCTCCCTAGGCAGCTGAAAGCAGGTGGCTCTGCATGGTGTGTTCCACTTGGAGATGCCCTGTGATATGGCCACAAAGAGGAACCCTGAAAGGCCTGGGTTGTTGGGTAACAGCACAGCTTTGGCAATGTGCAAAGCATGCAGACGACGGGTAGGTAACGGGCTGGGTCAGGTGGAATTCTGAGACCACCATAGGGTGGAACCTGGGCACAGTTTCAGCGCCACCATGTCCCTGTGGAAGGACATGGAAAGACTTGGCGCTTGCTGACCTTCAAGCTGAGGTGATAGCCAGACCATCTTGGTAGTCAGGTGGCGGACGGTTAACTCCTAGGCAGAATGTTACAGGTTATTGTGATGTCTTAGGAGCTTTCACATACCTTTTTTTTTTTTTTTTTAATACAACTGAGCTTATAATTACGGTAAATTTTTAGGCCCCATTATCACAATCGGTCCCACGTGAGTCAGGTCTCTAACTGGAAGACAAGCATAAAGGAGGCCCCTGGAGGAATTCTGATGCCATAGGGTGGGAGAAGTCAGAATACAACTGTACCACGGTGTGACGCGCAGATATTGCAGCAAGGTGAGAGGTAAAGCAGAATTTAGCACAAGATCTTTGGCACAAGAGCTTCTGCTGGGTCAGCATAACAGGGAGTTGCCCATTTGGAGAATTTCTTCCATTTCGAGGAATAAGCTTTCCTGGTGCAAGTTTTCTTGTTTTACATAAAAATATCCTGGCAGCAACTGCACCCTGCAAGTTCAGTAGAGCTCAGCCAGCCAGCATCCAGGCCCTCTCAGTGCATCCCCGATCTTGGTTCTGAGCTATTATACTGATACAAGCCGGGAGGAATACTGGGGGAGGGGAGGACGCCACCCCAGGACATTTGTAACAGGTCAGAGCCAAAACTCTCTTGGCCAGTGTGACGTTATGAGTGTGATATAATATCTCACTGAAAGATGACCGGGCCAGAAAGAGTTAATTAACTCACCTCACCGACTGACCTGACCCACGGGTGAATCTTAAGGACTGGTTAGGAAAATATGTAAATAAATAAAGCTTTGAAATGCAGTCTGCATTGTTAGAGCTCTCAAGGGTAGATGTTTGCTCAGGTCTTGTGATGTAAGCAAACAAGTCTTGTCTATTGCTATAGTTTTAATTCAAAGATCAAAAAAGGAATATTAGCATTTATGATATTTAAGTGAAATAGTATTATTGTCTATATGTCTCTTTGAAGGTTGTGAACTGTTTAATGGATAAATTACCCTGTGCTAATTGCCAGGATGTTTGGAAGGAGAATTAAGCCTATTGTTTTCTCAGGCCGAAAGGCTGCTGGAAATGTATAAGAACCCTGGGACACAATCCTTCTTCATCTCAGATCTGCTTTGGGTTTCAAGAGGGGGAAACCTTAAGCCACAAGGATTGAGATCCTCAGTCATTGACTGGAGCCCCCTGAATATGGAAATAGGACTATAGCCTATGGACTGTTTCTAAAAGGACTTTTGGCAACTACAAGCTCACCTCTGCTATGCATCTGAACCTCAAGAATTTAATATACATACAGACTTGAGTTTATCTTTTAACCAACATTCTCTCTCTCTTCTTTTTACATAAATTTTAGCTTGTGACTATAGCATGTATTTTGGGTAAGATCTAAGTTATAATTGGACCTGAGTGTGTGGCTGATCCTTTGAGATTGGAATAATCTTTTCTTTTATATGATGAAGTAAGATTTTCAGGAATCATCATCATATCTGACAGGAGAGTCTGGATGGAGGCCTGAGGCTGGGTACTTTAAGGGAACTGTGTTGTTTGGACTTCTGAGTAACCAGAGAGGTACTATAGAAGCTGTTCTGTGCTGGCTGGTAAATCTAAGTATTGGAATAACCACCAGCTTCTGGGGTTTGTTTGCCCCGTTTGGTTTGCAGTTCACCTTGATTGAGGGACCTCAGCTGGCTCCCACGGGCAGCACCGTCACAGCCAGTAAAGGGCTAATAGGATGAGTATAGCCATGTCCTGTCTATCTTGTGTCAGGGGAGAAAGGCATCCAGCAGGGAAACTGGGCTCAGGCCTCCCCGGAGCAGAAGTTCAGACCCTTGGTGTTGTGCTCTGTGGCCAAGAAGTGTATGGTGGGAGTCTAGGATGGACTTCTGCAGGGACCGCTCATGGCTAGCCCCCTGGTCTGCTCAGGAAGTCAGCCAAGCTGTTGCCGACCCCTGGAAGGAGGACGGCAAGTGGGGTCGGCCATGTGGATGGTACTATTCCAGGTCAGTGCCGACCCCTCGAAGGGGGACAGCCAGTGGGGTCGGCTCATGTGGGATGGTACTATTCCAGGTCAGTGCCGACCCCTGGAAGGGGGACAGCCAGTGGGGCTGGCCATGTTGATGGCACTATTCCTAGAGCTTGATGGCTTCCAGGAAGATCGAGTGCTGCCCAGATGTGCTGTCAGGATTTGCACGGTGGAGTTTAGCAGAACGGGCAGGAACGCTACATAGGCTCTCGGCTCCAGGGCAGTCATGGGTAGGTTCAAGTCATTGTGAGACCACATGCCTTGCATCTGCGTGTGCCTGACGTATCCATGATATGAGCTGTCAGGGAGTGGCCAGAGAATGCCAGCCCTTTTCTCACGCTCCCCAGGTGAGCTCTCCCAGGATCTGAGGGACTGTGACCAACTCGTTCATGATGTCTGGATGGGGACTAAATGGACCACAGCCACTGCTGTGATGGCCATTGGTGGAGTCTGGCAAGTGGCATCATGTATGCGCATGTCGGCATGTGCCCTGAGAGTCCCAGACACATATGCACTGTCAGTCTTGCCTGTAGATCATTTACCTCTGACTGAAGAAACTGGAATCCAACCTCCAGCAGGTAGGCCCGGGCTGATCTGGAATCAGTCGGAGCTCCTGTGAACTCTATTGTCAGCAACAGTGTGAGATATTTCTTTAATTCGCAAGGAGCCCTAGGTGCGAGAACAGGGAAAGGTCGTATTGTAAGGCTGTTCCTGTCTCCTGCTGGGATCTGTCTGTGATCAGCCAGTTGTCCAGGCCTGGACAGAAATGGATTCCCTGTCTCCTTACATATGCTGTGTTTACAGCAAGACCTTTGGTGCACACTCAGCACTGGAGAGTCTGAAGGGCAGAACCCTGCACTGATAATGGTCGGGCCCCACTGTGAATCTAAGGTTCTTCCTGTGGGCTGGGTACACACCCTGCAAATCAAGCGCTACGAACCAGTCTTGAGCCTGGGGAGAGGTGATGATGGAGGCAGGTGTTACCCATCCTGACCCCAAGACAGTGAATGTGTTCGGTCAGCGTCCTCAGGTCTAGGATTGGAAGACGACCTCCCTTTTCCTTTGGAGTGAGGAAATACCAGGAGTAGAAGCATCTTCCCCCAATCTCTGTTGGGATCTTTGCCATGGCTTCTAGGTGCAGCAACAAGGCTTCTTCCGCTTGTAGCAAGCTCTCATGGAAGAGCGATGGGTGGCCCCAGGCAAAGATTTGTAACGTCCATTTATCTGATGTGATGGTAGACAATGCCAGGTGGAATGGGGCTAGGTAGCTTCTGAAGGTTGTTTTCTCTAGACTGGGTCCAGTGCAGCTCTCGACTGTCTTGTTGATCCACTGACGTGTGACGGAGCAGGTGTGCTGCCAAGGAAAAGGAAGGTTGGTGCCCATGTTGTATCTTGGGAGCTTCTTGGCATGACATTCCGACTGTATGGGGTGGCAGGACAGTGAGTGCTGCTGAGGCTGGGGATGCAATGGCCTGTGGAATGGAGGGGTGCAAGCCCCAGAGAGTGCAAGGTGGCTTTTGAGTCCTTCAGTGAGTGCAGAGGGCTGGCCCCCGTCTCGCTCAGCAGCTTGGAGCCTTCACAGGGTACATCCTCATTCACAGCCTGGAGCCACAGTGCACTGTCTGTGGTCACTGTGTTGCCCAACGACCTGGCCACGGTCAGAAGCATTGCCACCAGCTGCTTTACATCCTTGAATTCTGCTCTGCTGTCCCATGTTAGGAAGTTGTACTTGGCCAGCAGGGCCTGACAGCTAGCCATGCACAGCTGCAGCGAAGCTGGAGTATGAATTCTTCCCAAGTAGGTCGAGACATCTGGAGTCCTTGTGCTTTAGCTCAACCTCAAAATTTCTTGCCTAGCAAATACGACAAAGGAGGCTGGGTCAGCTGAGTGCACAAGAACTCAAATCCCATGGAGGCTGGTACCAGGGACTGCGTGTCAACTCACTTCACCATTAGCTTCCCTGTGGCCACAGCCCATTAGCTGGGTCCAGCAGTTCCCCATGTTGGCTGGGATGGTAATCCTGTTAGACCAGAAGCCAAGAGGGGGTCAAACAGCTTGTGAGATTTCTCCAAGATGCCGAGGGTCTCAGCAACACTCAAGCTCCCGGAACAATTTAAAGTCATCCAGTGCTGGCACCAGTGCTGAAGACACTGGTGATAACGGGGGAGATCTTCAGTATCACGTTGCTCTGCCCCAGAGCTGGTTGTTCCTCGTATTCACATGTCAATGGCCTGCTTGGGGTGGGGGGGTTGCAGGGAGGAGAGATCTTCCTTTTCCTCGATGGTGGAGACTGGCTTCTCCATGCTGGCCATGGTGGGCTGCAGCATACCACAGGGCCAAACCATGTCGCAGGAGTACAATCGACTCTGGGTGGCTCAGGTGCTTCTCCAGAGCCAGGCTCCATGCTGGCAGGGCTCCATCTCCCCAGCCCTTGATCTCGCATGGGGCTTGGAGGCTTTGCAGTCTGTTCTTCATTTCTACCTCGCTGCTCAGAGCAGCCCCTCTTGGTCCCTGAATTTGACCCCAGAGGTGCTGGTGCCAGCTTCAACATGGACGCTGAGGCTGGCTTCAATGCCAGTGTTTTGACGGATCCTTCCTCAGTGCTGGGTTCTCAGTGCTCACCTGTGACACTGCCTGAGCCTGCCCAAGATGGTGCTGCTGCTGGAGCTTGTTTCAGGGGCTCTGACAAGACCTTCATGGACTGTTCCAGAAGGTGGAGTTTCAACCTTGCGTCTCACACCTCCCAGTCTGGCAGAGAAAGCCAAGCACAGTGAGTATGCAATTCCCCCAGGTAAGAGAGACAACCACAGCATCCATGCTTCAGGGGAACGAGCCCAGCGCAGGACGGACCGGGCTGGACCCACAGGGCAGAGTCCACTATAAGGAGCTTGTATGGGCAGGTCTGACCACTGGAAATCAGTCCCGATGGTGGGATCAGTTCATGGCTGACAAACAGTCCATAGAAGCGATTCTGAGGACTTTGGAAATTTTGACAAAGTTTAGCCTGAGCTGAGAACTGCTGGCTGCATTTCAGTGCCATGGGCGGTCACGGCTGCCCCACCTTTCATGCATCGTATGGGAGAGCGAGGCAGCAGAGGGCTCATGCCAGTAGGGGCAGACGCCGCTATTCTGAAAAGCCTCCGGTCTGGTGTGCTTGAGGAGCATGCTCACCCACAGCGGGATCTACGCTGACACACACTGAAGAACTAGCATGGGCTAAAATGTATGTTCCAGAAAGGCAGACCCAGACGTACCCCAAGGTTTGGCTCCCACAGGAGTCCTCTTCAGAAACTAGGGCTCTTTGGCCTGCCTATGTGGAATCCCCAGTCAGGGACCCCTCCCCGCTTCCCCCAGGAGCCTGGCTTTGTAAGCCTGGCTTTGTAAGTCCAGTACTCCCAGGGTACAGAAGACTGTTCATGTCAGCCCCGGTCACACTGCACTCTGTCTCTGGAAGCAAAACAACATGGTCGTTAGGTCTGGATGCTCTGAGGAGAGTGCTGAGATACATGCCCTAGAAGAACTGGAGAAGCCCCGTTCTATCAATGAGTCAAATTCTCCACAGGGAAAGCCTCTCCCCTCAGCTCTATCTGCACCTGCTTTCCCTCATCCCTGAGAGATGGAGAATCCACAACTGCCCCGGGAGTTTGTTCCAACGGTTAATCACCCTCATGGGCCTTAGTTCTAATTGGAATAGGTCTGACACACTTTGACCTCCAGTGTGGGTCTTGTTCTGCCTCTCTCTTCTAGATTCAAGAGCCTTTAGTCCCCAGGATTTTCTCTCAGTGAAATCAAGTCACCTCTCAGTCTCCTTTTCACTCAGCTAAACAGAATGAACTTGTAAGTCTCCAGTTGCCAGGCATTTTCTCCACCCGCCAACCGTTTCTCTGGCTCCTTTCTTTATCCTCTCCAGTTTTCCAACACCCTTGTTTAAAATGCTGCTCCAGAGCTGGGGTGGCATTTCAGCACCGGCTGCACCAGTGCCACGTAGACAGGAGAATCCTCACCTTACTCCTATGCATACTCATGGCTCCTCAGGTTTGTACTCCCCAGGACCTCATCAGCCCGTTTTGCCACACGCCAGGTGCTAATTTTCTAACGAGAATGTGGTGCAGGCACACCACAGGTGCACAGTTACCTTTATCAACCACACTCACAATACCAAAGGATTAAATCCGGCTTGACAAGCCCCATTTGCCATAAAGTCACATGGACTGGCATTAATTATATGCCCATCCTTTAATTTACTGACTGAATACAGCAGGGAGCGGATAGCCCTATGTCCAGCCCAGGGAGATGGTCCTATGGGTGCTGACAAACTGGTGACAGCTGCCCCAGAACCATGGAGAGGGTCACATGCTGGAAAAAAGAGCCAAATCCAGCCACGTTTTCCTGCCTGCTTTGTGCACAGCTCGGTGCCCCTAGCCACCACTCTGTGCTGGGAGGCAGGGTTCTGCTGGGCATCAGCACCCTTGCCCAGAGCTGGGCAGAGCAGATACCGACCCAGGAATGCCGACCACCCTTGCTGTGACCATGGCAGAGGCAGGGGTCCTAAGATGCAGAAGGGACTCACCTCCTGGCGTAGGCATACAGCATATGTTTCCGCTCCTGCAGGGACAAATGCCTCTCCACAGGGGACTTCGCAAAGAGCTTCACAGAGGGCTGGGGGAAGAGAGCATTCAGGGAGCAGCCACACTGCATGGCAAGGCAAGCTGCCAAGAAGCCCAGCACCTCCCCCTCCACCTTATCATGACCTCAGCGCCCACACCTCTCATGGAGAGCGTCAGCACTAGAGGCTGCAGAAGTCTCCAGTCCCATTAGCATCACGGGCCGGAGCTTGGATGGCCACAGCTGACCTAACCCATGGTGCCCAGCTCCCCACACTGCCAGGCCATGAGTTGGGTCTAGCGAGGGAGAGGTAGCCCATCATCCCCGTTCCTGGCCCTGACTTATCTCCTTCCTTGGCAGTCCCAGCTCTCTCAAACCCGCTACCAGCTCTTGGGGGCAGGCCCCAGTGCAGCCCTGAGAGTGCCTGTGGGCTAGCAGGTTCGGCCTCCCCAGGTCCCCCTCTCGATGTCACACCAGCAGGCACCTTGGAGGAGGATGAAGCTGCAGGGCACTGAGAGCTGGAGACCGCTGGAGTCTGGGACGTCGATGGAGCAAGCAGGCCAGGCTCCGGATCCTTGTCCTCAGGGAGTAGGGGCACCTGGCCCTCCAGGAGGTTGGCAATGGTAGTGTCCACGCAGTTGGTCTGGGCTGTGGGGACACAGGGGCTTGGTTAGAAGGGGAGCTGCTGCTGAAGCTAAGGGACCTGTGCAGGGGTTCTCCATGTCCCAACAAACCCCATAGCACAGCAGTCCCCAGGCCTCCAAGCCGGGTGTTGTGGAGCTCTGTGACAGGAGATGAAGGACAGCAGCCAGCCTCTGCCCCATAGGGTCTGCACGAAGGTCCCAGGTATGCGCTTACCCAGGTCTCTCCTGATGGTTCCCAGAGACACATGTGGGAGCACTTCCTTGACCTGCTGGGCCATCTCCGTGATCCGCACGTCCTCGGGAGCAAGAGGCCCGACACCAGCCAGGCTGGGCGATGCCCTTGGCCTGGCAACCAAGGACTGGCTTGAGGCTGCAGGAGCAAGAACAGAGGGCATGAATGGGCAGCCCAGGGAGAGTGCAGGGTCCCAAGCTACGCTGGCCAGGGGAGCGATGACCCGCTGGCATCTCTAGCTTCTACAGGTTCTATAAGGGGACCCCCCACCTCACCAGGTCTGCCCTTATCCCGGTCTGGACAGGCAGGCTGGGGTAACACCCTTTCCTAGGAGTGCCTCCTGCTTCCCCAGGGAGGAGGCTGGCACTGGAGGAGAATGTCCCTTTCCCTCCCCCAAGTGTGAAGCTTTGACAGCAGACCAGGGCAGCCACCAAGGCAGAAAGCAGGCAACGGGTGGGGCTCTGTCAGAGTCCAGGCACGTGCTCTGCAGCAGGGAAGGCAGACACACCTGGGGCAAAGAGGTGAGGTGGGGTGTGTCTCAGCCTCTTCATATGCTCAGCTTTATCTGCAGCAGTAAGTCGCGTAGAAAGCACACCCAGCTCCACGGCCAAGAGCTACAGAAAACACACAGGAGAGAGTCAGCAGTCATGCCCAGGGCAACAAGATCCAGGGATCGGTGCGCACGTGGGGCAGCACCACAAATGCACGGGTGCACCAAGTGTAAGGTCTGAGGCCTTTTTCTGCTGCCACATTAGGACAGGAGCAAAGAGGCAGAAAGTCAAACGCTCCCATTCCATCTAAATTACATTAAAACAATGAATTTTGGGGCAGCTAAGAAGGCAGCGTTCCTGTCCTAATAGCACCATCACCATCAGGTAAAGAAACAGATCTTCAGATGTTTAAAGAAAATGTTGTTTGATGCATTCTGCCTGGCAAGGAATCACTTAACAGCTGAGTGATCGTGAAATCCCTACTTTATTGCTATGCCTCTATGGTCCCCACTTCTCTACTGTTTATCTCTAGTGTCTATCTGGTTCTTTGTTTCTATCTGTCGCGTGATTAATTTTGCAAGATTTAAATCAACTAAGGTGGTGGTGTATGATTGGTTAAACAATTGTTTCACAATATGTTAGGACTGGTCAAAGAATTATTTTGCAGTACTTTAGTTTAAAATGATTGGTTAAGGCAGAGGCGGGCAACCTACGGCCCGCAGGCCACATCTGGCCCGGCCTCTGAGCTCCTGGCTGGGACACTAGCCCCCGGCCCCTCCCCTGCTGTTCCCTCTCCCCCGCAGCTTCAGCTCACTGCGCCGCCCAGGCAGCGCAACTGCAGAGCTGCAGCCTGACCCGGTGCTCTGTGCTGCGCGGTGGCATGGCTGGCTCCCGCCATAGCCACCAGTGCTCCAGGCAGCGCAGTTACGGAGCGGGGGGGTTGGACAGAGGGAAGTGGAGTTTGGGATGGTGGTTAAGGGGTAATGGTGTGGACAGGGGTCGGGGCAGTCAGAGGGCAGGGAACGGGGTGTGTGTGTGTGTGGATGGGTGCAGGGGTCCTGGGTGGCGGTCAGGAAGGGGGTGGGGCGTTGGATGGGGCAGTCAGGGGCAGTCAGAGAGAAGGGGTGGTTGAATGGTGCAGGAGTCACGGGGGGTGGGGGTGGGAGCATTCAGGAATGAGAGGATGGGTTTGGTGCGGTTCTGGGGGCAGTCAGGGGGTAGAGGGGGGTTGGATGGGACAGGGATCCTGGGGGAGGAATCAGGGGGCAATAAGTAGGGGGAAAAGGGGCAGGGGCCAGGCCACACCTGGCTGTTTGGGGAGGCACAGCCTTCCCTAACCGGCCCTCCATACAATTTCCGAAACCTGATGTGGCCCTCAGGCCAAAAAGTTTGCCCGCCCCTGGGTTAAGGTGTAGCTAACCAGGACTCAAGTTTAACTAAATGGGGTCCAAAGAGAAATTCTTTGCAACCTAATTCAGATACAGCCCAAGATCAGAGCTGCCAGACCTCAACATCCTGACAACTATCTCGTGCAGAAGCTGGAGTCCCTGGACCAGTGGCTCTCAACCTTTCCACACTACTGTACCCCTTTCAGGAGTCGGATTTGTCTTCTGTACCTCCAAGGTTCACCTCACTTAAAAACTACTTGCCTACAAAATCAGACATTAAAATAAGAAAGTGTCACAGCCCACTGACAGGTTTCAGAGTAGCAGCCGTGTTAGTCTGTATCAGCAAAAGGAACAGGAGTACTTGTGGCACCTTAGAGACTAACACATTTATTTGGGCATAAGCCTTCGTGGGCTAAAACCCAGTACGCCTTGTTCTTTTCACTATTTCGCTATTACTGAAAAATTGCTGACTCATTTTTTCTGTATGAAATTTTAGTTTGTATTACCTTTGCCAGTGCTTTTATGGAAGCTTGTTGTAAAACTAGGCAAATATCTAGATGAGTTGATGTACCCCTAGAAGACCTGTGTACCCCCAAGGGAACAAGTACCCCTGGTTGAGAACCACTGCCCTGGACAACCTGATCCTGACTGGCCACCAGGAAAAATGTGCATGCCTTATTGGGAGCGGTGAGCATTGTATGCTTAGCATGTGTATTCTCTTTTGGTAACTGTTAATAAATAGAGTTTAAGGATATTACTGTGTAAGGAGCTTTTTGCTGGTAAAAGGCCCTGCAGAAGAGTACGCCCTGAGCCCTAGGAACTGGGAAAGGGTGTGGGTGCCTACATTAACTAGGTTATGCCTTGAGCCCACAGAAAGATAAAGGTAGGGTGTCCGAGAGTGCGCGAGTAACAGGGAGATTACCACAAATACTGGCACTCTGTTAGCTATTCGTGCCAGACAGCAGCACTCTGCATTTGACAGATTAGAAATCCTTGCTACCTGCCTAGCAGTGTCACGTGCCAGCTCTCTCTGCTGTGGTAAATTCCATTTCTATACCTTCATTCCCCTTAGCCAGCCTGCCCATGTCCACTGAAGTTAGCTCCCCCTTGAGCTGTGGAGGGGCAAACAAACAGCAGGCCATGAAGGATATGGCAAATTCAGGGGTAACAAATACGGGCCCAGGGATACCTCCTCCATCCAGAGACACACCCTGGCCCCTCCCTGGAGATGTTCTCTGTCCCCAACACTTAGACACTGCTCACACCCACCGATCCAGTCCCTCTAGGATGCCCTGCAACTGCAGCAGGCCCAGCTCTCCCTCCCCCAAGCCCCTCCTACCTCCTGAACTCGGAGCGCAAACTCCTCGTTCGGCTCATCAGCTTGTCTGAAGACAGGCGGCATCCACCTGATGGGAGACAACAGCACTGGGCTGACTGCTCCTGGCGTGGCTGAGAGCCTTGGCCCCATGGCCCTTCCCTGAGTCCACCGTGAAACCGAGCTGCCCAGGCCCAGCACCAGGGCCAAGCCCCAGGGGCAGCAACGCAAGCAGAGGGAGGTGGATTGGGAAGGGGGGTTGCCAGGGGAGGAATTGAGCCCATTTGATTTAGACTCATTAACTGCCAGGAAAAGGGGTGTCAGCGGCCTGTTAATGTGGTTCCCAGACCCAAACTGGGAGGAGCTGCTGCCCCAATGAGGGCAACGAGAACGCAGAGGCACCAGGGTCAGACCCAAGGCGTGGGCAGGAAACTGCAACATGTAACACAGCCTGCCCCGGGAAAAGGACACAGCCTGCCCCGGGCTCTCTGCTGGGACAGACTCCACTTGGAGCCTTTCCCCGGCCCAGCGAAGGGAAGAGAGCTCCCCCAGATCCAGCTCTCCCTCTCTTTGAGGGATTCTTTAGCCTGCACTGACACAATGAGGAAGAAGAGGACAGAGGGAAAGAGCCCAGCAGGTGGCCCTATTCAGGGACTGTGCCCTCAAGAGCAGGGGAGGTTTTGCTCACTGATACCCCCAAACTCAGCTGTATGCTGTAAGATGGACAGGCTGAGCCGCTGTGCCAGCCGAGGGGGATTCACAGGGAGAGGGGCCCAGCCTGAATTGCTCAAATGAGCGAAGAAGGGGAGTGTCAGGAAAAGCCTCCCAGCAGGGAGAGGGATTGACTGGAGGGAAAGGCTGAGCCAGCTGCAGGGAACCACCGAAGCACAGAGAAGGCAGGAGCTGAAAAGGGAAAGACAGCAGAGAAATGTGGGGAAAAGGACTCAGGGAAACCAAGGCACCCCTCACTGGTACTGGATCCCCCTCCCCCTAACAGGGGACGAACCCCTCTCAGGAACCAGGGGCCCAGAAAGAGGCTCCTCCCACACCAGGAACCTGGAAAGGAGAAAAGCAGGGACTCAGCCACCCAGCTGGACAGCCTGGGACCCGAACCCAGGAGTGGGACACAGCAAGGTCTCTCAGCAGGACTGAATAAGATGAACACAGCAGGGCCCTGCCCCACCCCCTTCCTCAAAGGAGAGCGAGAGATAGTACCTTACTTGATAAACTGTGAAGGGAACAAAGAAGGTCCAGAGCAGCTCTGTGATCCAGGAGGAGTCGGCCACACTCTGGGGAAGAGAGCACAGTGAGACTCCAGCTGGGGACAGAGCCACACATAGCCAGCACACGGACATGACCAAAGGAAGGGAGAGAGCACAGCAAAGACCTGCCCTGAGGCAAATCCAGGCAGGCTGCTTTCTCACCAGGCAGAACTAAGAAGGACTGAGATGACTGGGGATGTGGATTATGACAAGGAGACATGCATAGGACTAGCACCAACCGATTACATAGCTCCAGGGCTTGCCCCATTCCTACCATCAGAGCAGACAGGTGTGTCCCCGTCCCCACCTGTAACTGACAGAACCTGCTCACGGATGAAAGACTGGCAATGACTTCAGGCCTATGGACCATGAACAATTTTCTGGACTCACAGGAAGGCCTACTCTCTTGGCCAGAATCATAGCAAGGAAGCATGTTGGACTCAGTGACCTTGCCTGGATCTGTTTTGGGCACTAGGATGCCTATTACACAGACAATTCATAGCTAAAGAACACCTGGACCAGACAGAACTTGATTTTCCAGACCCGTCAAGACCTTGTGAGAGAAATAGGTTGTATGGGAATTCAGACTTTAAACTTATTTTTATTTCTTAAATGGATTTCACTGAGAGATTTTAAAGTTACTTCTCTATCAAGATGAAACTTTCAAAGTGTTTGACTTATGATGTAATTCCTACATATCTAGATTATTAAATTGTTGGTTGAGAGAGTAATAACAAAATTTGACCAAAAGATGTCTAACTTATTTTTAATGTTGCTAATGGATGAATGTTGACTGGCTGGTTGTTACCAGGACTCTTCAGAGACTTTTATAGGATTTTTTGGTCAAATTTTCCATACACTGGTGACAATATCATCTCAAGACTTTTTCACTCCGGTAAGACCATGTCATCTTCCTCACCAAGTGGTCCCATGTTGTTTTTCTGATATTTTGGAGAGTCAGATTTACAGTCTCTGTGGTACGCAAATCACCAATGATATGACGTAAGTCACAATATATCAAGAGGCCACATTAGCCAGAGACAAGCCTCTCCCCACACTCAAAGGAGACCCCACTGGCAAGAAGCGATGTGCCAGCAGCATCCGTCTGGCTCAGGGACTGCTGCTCCATTACCTTGAGAATTTCCTTTTTCTCTTTGGTTTGTATTAAATGGGAGGTGTCCCAATCTTTACATTCCCCAATTGTAAGCTGTCAAAGGGTGTCTGAGAAATGGTCTTCAGTTTTAAAGTCTCAGACACCCATCAAAGTATGTCCTACATTCCGTGTTTAGAAGCTCTAAAAAAAATTACTGCCAGGTGTGACTTTTGGCACATAAGACTGGTTAAACTTCCGCTCGTCACAGAGTTTTGTTGGAATTTGTTATAAACTCTCTGTTGGAGAGTGGAGTAGGAGGGGTTTAGGACCACAACACAAGAACTGAAAGCCAAGGAAGCAGCTTTGTAACTGGCTCTGAAACTGTGGTTTAAACATTCAATAATTTGGTTTCAGTATTAAAACATTTAACGCTCCCAAATCATACATTTGATTAACTGGTAATATCCTTAGTTGGGGTTTATGAACAAATGGACAGCTTCCTCCTCAGGCTTTATAAAGGCGGATTATTTGTTGTATTAATCTGGTGATGTAATTGCAATCCTGTATTGAAAGTACCTAATTGATTTGATAGTTATATTGTTTAATTTGTAGTTCAGTTTAGAAGTATTAACAGACGCATAGCTGATATTTTCTGGATTTTGTTCAATAGTTTTAATAACATTTACGAAACTGATACAGAGTCACATTTCTTTCAATCAGCACTGTAGGTCCAGACCTTTTGAGGACTGCATGGATAACAGCTGGCCAATTTTACTTCAAAGGAGCTCCCCTCAATTAGCCTTTGGTTCTCACAGCCTGGCACTGTGTGGCTAGAACTCCTGGAACTTTCCTTGGTTATCCTGACAGCCAGTGACAACCCCTGGATGAAAGAGACTTACGTGGGGTGGGGGGCTTTTGTCCATTACTTCTTAGAGTCTGTCCCTTTGCTTTCCTTATTTCCTGCTCTAAGTTGTGGGTCTAATGGGTGTCTGGGAAGCCAAGCTGCTCTGACAACACACTTTCCAGAGGCGGTCCCTGCCTGCTTAGTAGGCCTCATCTGACCCTGCTGCTGAGAGAGGGAATCTGCACTTGTCAGACTGACCCAGGCCCCAGCTTTCAGCCTGAGCAAATATTCATGGATAAGGGTGTCTTTGCTTGCCCAAGAGGGGGTGCTAGCTCTGGCTCCACGTGACAGCTGTATAACCACCCATCCACCTCTGCCCATTACAGAGCAACTCCTTCCTTTCCCTCAGCCCAGCACTTTATCGCTGCCTCTGTTAAATCAGTTTCCCTCTCCTCACGCCCCAAGTCACAGCTTTAAGGGAGCTGAAAACGTCATGGTTGCAACCCAGTTGACGGTGTCACAGTCAACATATTAACACTAGCGTCCGAGAGGAGAACCGGGCTGTGCTTCATGTGCAAGCCCTGAACTCAGCCCCGTGTGCCCGGCGGAAGGGTTATGTAGTCCCACAGGGGATAATCGCGCTTCCTGATCTCATGGGGTATTGTGAGAATAAGTGTGTTAAAATTGGTGGGGTGTTAAGATACTAGTGATGGGACCCAGAGAGGAGCCTTGCCTAGCAGGTCGATAGATCACAAACGTACCAATACCGCCACTGGAACTTAAGAGGTGTGTGAAAGGCAGAGCCGATGTCAATGAAATTCCCTGGGAGGAAGCAGAACGCCTGCCTCGCATGGCCACCGAGATGTCTGACATGGAAGGAAAGAACCCCAAAGCACAGGAGTAGGCCACAGGGCACAAAGTAACGGTAATAGTAACCCTCTAGCCACGACCCCCCTAAGCTATACACACCCATTATGGGCTAGGGGCTCTTTTCCCCACACCTCTAGACTCACCACAGCAATTAAGGGCCTCTGAACTTGCAGAGCCACAGGCTGAATCATGTCCAGGATTGAGAATGGCCAGGAGCTGAAAACGAAACATCTCAGTGATTAACAAGGGCCACAGAGATGGGCTAAGGCAGTCCTGTCCCCAGGAACATCCCCCACCACCACTACCTGAAGCGAAGAAGGCCAACTCGGCCATTAGTGGCTGCCTCCTCTGGGAACAGCAGCAGAGGTGGATTCCCCCCATGGGACGAATACACCTTCAGGGAATCCACCAGCTCTGCCCGGCTCCCCACCGCCCCCAGCTCCATGAATCCCCGCGACCAGCAGATGAAACCCGGCGTGCCATTCAGCGCAGGCTGCAAGAGAAGAGCAAGGGCAAATTAGTGACCCCCACCTGGTCTCCCTGCTAAGACTCCAGCCTGCTGGTCGATTTGTGTCCTGACTGCCTGAGAGCCCTTCCTGCCCCCGACACTGCAGCAGCATCAGCAGCCGGGTGTCCTCCAAATGGCCCCCAGCTGTGAATGGGAGGAGAGGGGCCTTGGGTACAAGATTTATCATCCCTCCCCACACCAAGTGTGCTGTCTTTCAGGACTCCGCAAAGTACAAGTCCTTTCAGGGGAGAGTGCTTATTAGGGCTATCAATTAATTGCAGTTAACGCACGCGATTAACTAAAAAAATAAATAATTGCAATTAAAAAATTCATCATGTTTAATTGCACTATTAAACAATAGAATACTGATTGAAATGTATTAAATATTTTGGATGTTTTTCTACATTTTCATATATATTCTATTCTGTGTTGTAATTGAAATCCAAATGTATATTATTTTTTATTACAAATATTAGCAGTGTAAAAATGATAAACAAAAGAAATACAGCGCTACCTCGATATAACGCCACTTGATATAACACAAATTTGGATATAACACAGTAAAGCAGTGCTCCGGGGGAGAGGTGTGTGTGTGTGTGTGCGCGTGCACTCCGGTGGATCAAAGCAAGTTCAATATAACGCAGTGAGATTTTTTGGGTCCTAAGGACAGCATTATATCGAGGAAGAGATGTAGTATTTTTCAATTCATCTCATATTGTAGTGCAATCTCTTTGTCATGAAAGTGATACTTACAAATGTAGATTTTCTTCTTGTTACATAACTGCATTCAAAAACAAAACATTGTAAAACTTCAGAGCCTACAAGTCCACTCAGTCCTACTTCTTGTTCAGCCAATCGCTAGGACAAACAAGTTTTTTTGCATTTACAGGAAATAATGCTGCCCGCTTCTTATTTACAATGTCACCAGAAAGTGAGAACAGGCATTTGCATGGCACTTTTGTAGCTGGCATTGCAAGGTACTTATGTGCCAGATATGTTAAAAATTGGTATGCCCCTTCATGCTTTGGCCACCATTCCAGAGGACAAGCTTCCATGCTGATGACACTTGTTAAAAAATGTGTTAATTAAATTTGTTACTGAACTCCTGGGGGAAGAACTGTATGCTCCCTACTCTGTTTTTTACCCACATTTCGACACATATTTCACGTTATAGCAGTCTCAGATGATGACCCAGCATGTTGTTTGTTTTAAGAACACTTTCACTGCAGATTTCACAAAACGCAAATGTGAGATTTCTAAAGATAGCTACAACTTAACGTTGCAGTTATGTTCCTGAAAAATGCAACATTAAGTGACACGATGTTAAGCACATCCAATTTCCCCATAAAAATTAATGTAAATGGGGGGGTTAGGTTCCAGGGAAAATTTTTTGCCATACAAAAGGCATTATGTACATTTTTAAAAAGCAATTTAATACAGGTACTGTACTTGAGTTGGGAGGTGCCCCCAGCTCACCCCACACGGGCACAGCCCACTGGCACTGGAGATGAGGCAGGCAAGGAGGCTGAAGGTGCTGTTAGGCTGGGAGAAGCACATTGCGTAGCAGCGGCAGCTTCCCCTACTCTAAAAGCACCAGGGGTGGGAGCTCAACCCTTAGCCCATCCACTCCTCCCTTTCTCCCATCTTTGATCTGCCTCTTCTTCCCCCACACCTCCTCCCCCTTTACTTCCCATGCTGAGTGTTCACTCCTCCCCCCCCCTTCTAAATGCCACAAGCCAGCTGATTGCCCTGGGCAGGAGGCAGGGGAAAGAGGGGGAGTCTGCACGCTGAGTCCTCGTTCCTCCCCCCTCCCTTGGGCAATCAGCTGGCTTGTGGCATTTAGAATGGAGGGGGAGCCTATGCGCTGAGTCCTCGCTCTTCCCTCCTGCCCCCAAAAAGCCAGAAGCCAGCTGATGGCCGCGGGCAGGAGGCAAGGGAGGGAGGGGGGATGCCTTCTACCCAGGGTAATCAGCTGACTTGCGGCATGGGGGGTGGAAAAGAACCTGCACGTCAAGTCCTCGCTCCTCCCCCCTCCCTTCTGCCCCCAAAATGTGGCAAGCCAGCTGATTGCCACGGGCAGGAGGCAGGGGAAGGCACTGACCCGCAGGGTCTGCCAGCAGGAGGACGTGCTGTGGTGAGCATAGGGAGGCAGCCAGCTGTGGTGAAAGCAGGAAGCCAAACAACGCAAGAGTGGAGCATTGCACAACTTTAAATGAGCATGGTCCCTAACTGATCAACAAAATAACAAAACACCGTTAACCATGACGACTTAAAGTGAGGAGTTACTGTACAGCACTCGACCCAAGGTTTAAGAATCTGAAGTGCCTTCCAAAATCTGAGAGGGACGAGGCGAGGAGCATGCTTTCAGAAGTCTTAAAAGAGCAACACTCCAATGCGGAAACTACAGACCCCAAACCACTAAAAGAGAAAATCAACCTTCTGGTAGTGGCATCTGATGCAGATGATAAAAACAAACATGCATCGGTCTGCACTGCTTTGGATTGTTATAGAGCAGAACCAGTCATCAGTATGGACGCGTGTCCTCTGGAATGGTGGCTGAAGCATGAAGGGACATATGAATCTTTAGCGCATCTGGCATGTAAATATCTTGCAATGCCAGCTACAACAGCCCCATGCGAACATCTGTTCTCACTTTCAGGTGACACTGTAAACAAGAGGTGGGCAGCATTATCTCCTGCAAATGTAAACAAACTTGTTTGGGCGACTGGCTGAACAAGAAGTAGGACTGATTGGAGTTGCAGGCTCTAAAATTTTACATTGTTTTATTTCTGAATGCAGTTTCTTTTTGTTTTACATAATTCTACATTTGTAAGTTTAACTTTCATGATAAAGAGACTGCAACAGTACTTCTATTAGGTGAACTGAAAACACTTTTTTTATAGTGCAAATAATTGAAATAAAAAAATATAAAGTGAGCACTTTGTATTCCGTGTTGTAATTTAAATCAATATATTTGAAATATAGAAAACATCCAAAAATATGTAAATAAAAGGTATTCTACTGTTAACGGCGTTATTCTTCATGATTAATTTTTATAATTGCTTGATAGTGCTGGTGTTTATTATTTCTATTGTCAGCAGTGTTATTTGGCTAGACCCTCATCACATAGCATCGCTGAGTGCTTCCTGGGCAGATGCAGGCGGCCCTCTGTACTCACAGGAAACAGTCAGCACCCTGGGAAAGCCCCAGACCCAGCTGTGCTTCCGCTCACGTCTCTTTAAAGAGCCAGGAAGGGGAGGCTGAGGCTACATGCTGCTTGGGTGGCCCGGTTCTGTGCTCCTCCTTTACTTGAACGAACCACAACCCAACAGCACAACACACAAGCCTAAAGAGCAGCTCAAGGTTTGTTCCATTATTCACTAATAAAGAGAGACCCAGGAGCCAGTCCCCAATCCCTGAACAGGTCACTAAATGCTTCTCCTAGGGGAAAGGCTGAAGGGCGCAGCCCCAGACCCCTGTATGACTCACGGTATTGCACGAGGTCAGTAGGTTGATGACACTGTGGTCGAAGTGCGTCACGTGGTTGGCAATATAAACCCTGACATTGGCATCCCGAAGATGGGGGTCACTTTGCCGCACAAACAGACCCAGCACCGAACACATCACACGCACGATAAACCTAACAACAGGAACAGAGACCCCCCCCAACCCCATTGTGACCAGAACTGGTTTGATGACCAGTGAATAAAGACGAGACTAGCAAGGGCTATACAGACACTGCAGGATTAGGACTGAGGGGCACCAGAGGTGTGTCGGGGGGGGGGGGGGGGGGGGGCAGGGTGAATGGGAGGAAGCTCAGGGCTGAGATAGCAGGGGCACTAACTACCAGAACTGTGTGGGGAGAGCTCAGCACTGGAATCGTGAGGGAGTGGCTGCGGGTGCACTTGCTGCAGTCTGTCACTGGGGCAAAAGATACCTGTTGTCAGGCTGCACGTATCATGGGGCTCAGGCCCTAGAGTCACCAGCAAAGGCGCCTCCTTGCTTGGGACCGGGGATGAAAGGCCTGGTAAGCACAAAAGGCACCAGGACAGGGCAACCACAATGCCAACCTGCACACCACACCTAACAGCACAAGCCCCAGCGGGCCAGGGAGAGGCAGCTCCAACTCCATGGGGAACTGGGGGGCTCCACAGGACCGCCTTGCAGACAGGTCAGGGATGGTTATTTGCTGGATTTTTGGGGTGGGTGACTGACAAGAGACCCAACCCTCCCCGGGTAGCCCCGCACCCACCCTAACCTCCGGAGCAGGCTGTCAGGCAGGGCGCAGCTGACCAGGAAGACGTGGATGCCGATGAAGAGGCGCAGGAGGAGCAGACAGAGCCCCACGGGAGCGTAGAGCAGCAGAGCCAGCAGCAGGAAACCATCGCTGGGAAACCTGACAGGGAAAGAGAGCTCGGGTCAGGGTCCGACACCAGCCCCTGGCAACAGCCCCCGCAACCAGGCCAGCCCCCCCCCCCCCCCGAGTGAGACCCCCCCCACTCCTCTGCCAGCCAGGCCAGCCCCCCCCGAGTGAGACCCCCCCACTCCTCTGCCAGCCAGGCCAACCCCCCCCAAGCGGTGCCCCCCCCTCCTCTGCCAGCCAGGCCAACCCCCCCGAGTGAGACCCCCCCCCACTCCTCTGCCAGCCTGGCCAACCCCCCCCAAGCGGTGCCCCCCCTCCTCTGCCAGCCAGGCCAACCCCCCCCAAGCGAGACCCCCCCCACTCCTCTGCCAGCCAGGCCAACCCCCCCCGAGTGAGACCCCCCCCACTCCTCTGCCAGCCAGGCCAACCCCCCCCGAGTGAGACCCCCCCCACTCCTCTGCCAGCCAGGCCAACCCCCCCGAGTGAGACCCCCCCACTCCTCTGCCAGCCAGGCCAACCCCCCCCAAGCGAGACCCCCCCCCACTCCTCTGCCAGCCAGGCCAACCCCCCCCGAGTGAGACCCCCCCCACTCCTCTGCCAGCCAGGCCAACCCCCCCGAGTGAGACCCCCCCCCACTCCTCTGCCAGCCAGGCCAACCCCCCCCAAGCGGTGCCCCCCCCTCCTCTGCCAGCCAGGCCAACCCCCCCCCGAGTGAGACCCCCCCCACTCCTCTGCCAGCCAGGCCAGCCCCCCCCGAGTGAGACCCCCCCCCACTCCTCTGCCAGCCAGGCCAACCCCCCCCGAGCGAGACCCCCCCCACTCCTCTGCCAGCCAGGCCAGCCCCCCCGAGTGAGACCCCCCCCTCCTCTGCCAGCCAGGCCAGCCCCCCCGAGTGAGACCCCCCCCCCCACTCCTCTGCCAGCCAGGCCAGCCCCCCCCCAAGCGGGACCCCCCCCCTCCTCTGCCAGCCAGGCCAACCCCCCCGAGTGAGACCCCCCCCACTCCTCTGCCAGCCAGGCCAGTCCCCCCCCTCCCCAGTCCCCCAGCCGAGACACCCCCCCCCCCCCGGGGCTCTCACCGGTGCGCGTCAAACAGCCGCTCAGGACTCGAGGCCGGAGGCTCCATCCCGGTCCCGAGCCGCCGCCTCAGCGAGGCCCAGGACCCGCCGCCATCTTACTCACGGCGGCCGCTCTCCGCGCGGGGCCTTCTGGGAAAGTGAACCTGCGTCCAGCCTGAACCGCGCGGGACTCCATCTCCCAGCCTGCCCCGCGCCTCGCTCCCGGCATGCCCCGCGCGGGACTCCATCTCCCGGCATGCCCCGCGTCTCGCTCCCGGCATGCCCCGCGCGGGACTCATCTCCCGGCATGCCCCGTGCCTCGCTCCCGGCCCGCCCCCCGCGGGACTCCATCTCCCGGCATGCCCCGCGCCTCGCTCCCGGCATGCCCCGCGCGGGACTCTATCTCCCTGCCCACCCCGCGCCTCGCTCCCGGCCCGCCCCGCGCGGGACTCCATCTCCCGGCCCGCCCCGCGCCTCGCTCCCGGCATGCCCCGCGCGGGACTCCATCTCCCGGCCCGCCCCGCGCCTCGCTCCCGGCATGCCCCGCGCGGGACTCCATCTCCCGGCCCGCCCCGCGCGGGACTCCATCTCCCGGCCCGCCCCGCGCCTCGCTCCCGGCATGCCCCGCGCGGGACTCCATCTCCCGGCCCGCCCCGCGCCTCGCTCCCGGCCCGCCCCGCGCGGGACTCCATCTCCCGGCCCGCCCCGCGCGGCGCGCAGAATGGCGGCGGCCTGGGCGCTGGGCGTGCGAGCGGCCTGGCGGGGCTGGGCCCTGCTGGGGCTGAGGCGGGTGGCGGGGCCGGTCCGGGGTCTGGCGGCCGCTCCCTGCCCGCCCCGCGCGGAGCCCCCGCCGCCCCCCCCCGGGGGCCGGGCCCGCTGGGCGCTGGCGGGGGCCGGGGCCGGGGCGCTGCTGCTGCTGCTCTGGGACCGGAGCCGGGACCGGGACCCGCCCGCGCTGCTCCCTCGGGTCCGCGCCGCGGTGCCGGTTCCCCCCGCGCCGCCCCCCGGCTCCGCCCGCGCCGCCTTCAACTTCATCGCCGACGTGGTGGAGAAAACCGCCCCCGCGCTGGTCTACATCGAGATCCTGGGCAGGTACCGAACCCCCCCCCCCGGGTACCGACCCAACCCCCCCCCCGCGGTACCGACCCGACCCCCCCCCGGTACCGCCCCCGCGCTGGTCTACATCGAGATCCTGGGCAGGTACCGACCCGATCCCCCCCCCCCGCGGTACCGACCCGATCCCCCCCCGGTACCGCCCCCGCGCTGGTCTACATCGAGATCCTGGGCAGGTACCGACCCGATCTCCCCCCACCCCCGCTGGGTACTGAACTGAACCCCCCCCCAGGTACTGACCCAGTCCCTCCCCCCCAGTAACTCATAGACTCTAGGACTGGAAGGGACCTCGAGAGGTCATCGAATCCAGTCCCCTGCCCTCATGGCAGGACCAAATACTGTCTAGACCATCCCTGATAGACATTTATCTAACCTACTCTTAAATATCTCCACAGATGGAGATTCCACAACCTCCCTAGGCAATTTATTCCAGTGTTTAACCACCCTGACAGTTAGGAACTTTTTCCTAATGTCCAACCTAAATCTCCCTTGCTGCAGTTTAAGCCCATTGCTTCTTGTTCTACCATTGGAGGCTAAGGTGAACAAGTTTTCTCCCTCCTCCTGATGACACCCTCTTAGATACCTGAAAACTGCTATCAGGTCCCCTCTCAGTCTTCTCTTTTCCAAACTAAACAAACCCAATTCCTTCAGCCTTCCTTCATAGGTCATGTTCTCAAGACCTTTAATCATTCTTGTTGCTCTTCTCTGGACCCTCTCCAATTTCTCCACATCTTTCTTGAAATGCGGTGCCCAGAACTGGACACAATACTCCAGTTGATGCCTAACCAGCGCAGAGTAAAGCGGAAGAATGACTTCTCGTGTCTTGTTTACAACACACCTGTTAATGCATCCCAGAATCACGTTTGCTTTTTTTGCAACTGTATCACACTGTTGACTCATATTAAGCTTGTGGTCCACTATGACCCCTAGATCTCTTTCTGCCATACTCCTTCCTAGACAGTCTCTTCCCATTCTGTATGTGTGAAACTGATTGTTCCTTCCTAAGTGGAGCACTTTGCATTTATCTTTATTGAACTTCATCCTGTTTACATGAGACCATTTCTCCAATTTGTTCAGATCGTTTTGAATTTTGACCCTGTCCTCCAAAGCAGTTGCAATCCTTCCCAGTTTGGTATCGTCTGCAAACTTAATAAGCGTACTTTCTATGCCAACATCTAACGCCCCCACGCTGGTCTACATCGAGATCCTGGGCAGGTACTGACCCAAACCCCCCACCCTCGCCAGGTACCGAACCGAACCCCCCCCCCCCCCGGTACCACCCCCGCGCTGGTCTACATCGAGATCCTGGGCAGGTACTGACCCGATCTCCCCCCACCCCCGGGTACTGACCCGATCCCTCCCCTTGGTACCGCCTCCGCGCTGGTCTACATCGAGATCCTGGGCAGATACTGAGACCCCCCTGTCCAACCTCCCCCCCAGTACCGAACCCCTCCTTGATACTGACACGTCCGCTCCCCTGGCGCCCCCCCCATTACTGCCCTCATGCTGCTTTACAGATACTGACCTGTCACCCTGACACTCCCCCCAATACCGCCCCCTCCCCCCAGTACCCACCTGTCAGCCCTGCCACCAACCCCACCCTGGTACTCACCCATTTGCGCTGCTCCCCAGTACCCACAGGTCCAAGTACCGACCCGTCAGCCTCACTCTCCCTGCCCCTGGCACTGATCCATCAACCTCAGCTCCCCCCCCCCCCCATTCCAGTACTGATCTATCCAGGTACCAACCCACCAGCCTTGCACTCCTCTGTCCCTGCCATGCTCGCCAACCTCGTGCACGTCGTTCCCCCCCAGCACTGACCCGTCAGGTCCCCCTCATCCTGTACCAACCTGTCACCCTGGTACTGACTCATTCTTCTGATACCGAGTCCTGGTACTGATCCTTGCCCCCGAGAAAAATCTGGCGCACTCTGCATCAAGATCCTGGGCAGGTACTGACCCATTGGCCCTGCCCCCAGAGATCCTATCCCACATCCACTGGAGAGAGCCTTGGTTTGGAGCTGTGTCTGACTAGTGGGATGGGCCTGGCCCCTGGGCAGGTGCTCAGATCAGAAAGGAGGTGTGTGTCCTAGCAGGGGGGAGAGGTTGCTGACAGGGAGGAATCAGAGAATATCAGGGTTGGAAGGGACCTCAGGAGGTATCTAGTCCAACCCCCTGCTCAAAGCAGGGCCAATTCCCAACTGAATCATCCCAACCAGGGCTTTGTAAGCCTGACCTTAAACACCTTTAAGGAAGGAGATTCCACCGCCTCCCTAGGTAACCCATTCCAATGCTTCATCAACCTCCTAGTGAAATAGTGTTTCCTAATATCCAGCCTAAACCTCCCCCACTGCAACTTGAGACCATCGCTCCTTGTTCTGTCATCAGGTACCACTGAAAACAGTCTAGATCCATCCTCTTTGAAACCTCCCTTCAGGTAGTTGAAAGCAGCTATCAAATCACCCCTCACTCCTCTCTTCTGCAGACTAAACAATCCCAGTTCCCTCAGCCTCTTCTCATAAGTCATGTGCTCCAGACCCCTAATCATTTTTGTTGCCCTCCGCTGGACTCTTTCCAATTTTTCCACATTCTTCTTGTAGTGTGGGGCCCACAACTGGACACAGTACTCCAGATGAGGCCTCACCAGTGTTGAATAGAGGGGAATGATCATGTCCCTCGATCTGCTGGCAATGCCCCTACTTATACAGCCCAAAATGCCATTGGCCTTCCTGGCAACCAGGGCACACTGTTGACTCATATCCAGCTTCTCGTCCACTGTGATCCCCAGGTCCTTTTCTGCAGAACTGCTGCCTAGTCATTCGGTCCCTAGTCTGTAACAGTGAATAGGATTCTTCCATCCTAAGTGCAGGACTCTGCAGTTGTCCTTGTTGAATTTCACCAGATTTATTTTGGCCTAATCCTCTAATTTGTCTAGGTCACTCTGGATCCTATCTCTACCCTCCAGCGTATCTACCACCCCTCCCAGCTTAGTGTCATCTGTGAACACTAAGGAAGGGGGCCTGTGCCTTGACTAAAGGGGTTGCAGATAACTGAGGTGGGTGCCTTCCCCCCGGCGCTGATCCTGGCTCTCCCCACAGCTACCTCTGGCTCTTGTCCTGCAGGCATCCCTTCTCAGGCCGGGAGGTGCCCATCTCCAATGGCTCTGGCTTTGTAGTGTCCCCGGATGGCCTTATCGTGACCAATGCCCACGTGGTGGCGAATCGGCGGCGAGTGCGGGTGAAGTTGGCTAGCGGAGAGCTCTACGATGCCGTGGTCCGTCAGGTCGACCAGGTGGCAGATATTGCCACTATCAAAATCAACCCCAAGGTGTGTGGGGAGCCTGGTGCGCAGCCAGGGGCTAGTAGCCTTTTCTTCTTGGCCTCATCTGTCCAGAGGGCTGGGAGTTCTCAGCCTGCTGCTGCTGCAATGGCCCTGCGCTGGCTGCCCGCAGGGCATTCCCTGGAGCTGTGCTGACCTGTCTCTCTCTCTCCCCCCAGCAACCTCTGCCCACACTACCTTTGGGCCGTTCCTCAGAGGTGCGTCAAGGTGAGTTTGTTGTGGCTATGGGCAGCCCTTTTGCTCTGCAGAACACCATCACCTCCGGCATCGTCAGCTCTGCCCAGCGTGGCAGCCAGGAGCTGGGCCTGGCCGATTCCAACATGGAGTACATCCAGACTGACGCCGCCATAGATGTAAGGGGGGAGGGGGCGGGCGGGGGGCGCTGGGGAAGGGAGCGGGTGGGCCTCACTGAAGCCACCATATTGTACATCCAGAAGAATTTTGCTGCTGTTTGGGGTGGAGGGGGGAGCTGGGGAAGGGGGCCTGCATGTATGGAGGTTTTGGCAGGTACCTTGTAGAATGAGCTGGAAAGCAGGATGAGGTGCGAGGCAGGAGATCTGGGTTATTTTTCCCAGGGGCTGTGTTCACTGCCCCTGTTACTGACTACCCCAGGTTCTCCGGGGTTTGTCTCTGCCCCCCAGTGGGAATGTCGCTGCTGGGGTCTGACTCTCCCCCTCTCTCTCCTGCTGTAGTTTGGGAACTCAGGGGGTCCCCTCGTCAACCTGGTAAGTGCTGCCATTTGGGTGTTAGCCATTTCTGGGAGGGAACGTGGTGCCCGTTTGGGCTGGGTGCTCCAGCCCTATTTCATTTGCTCTGTGGAAGGGGGGTGTCCACCTCATGCTGCCAGGAGGGAGGACAGAGATGGGGCAGTTGGGTCCCTTCGTACTCCACTGGGAGCACTGGCTCAGACCCTTGGTGGGACGGGTGAGGCAGCAGCTTGACCCAACCTGCTCATCTCCCAGGCCCTGCCCACTGCCCAGGGGGCTCTGACCAGAATGGAGTCACACTCCAAGCCTGGGGATAACTGGACTGGAGACTGGTGCTTATAAGGCACAGAGGAAGGGCTGCATGGCTCCCACAGCCAGTGGGTCTTGCTCACCTCTGAGAGAGTATCACCACCTGACCCACCCCCAGCCAAGCGTGTGTTGGGAGCAAATTGGTGAAAGCCTGGATGGGCTGGGCTTGTGCCCTGCTGGGCGCCATGTCCCTCTTCTCCTTGCAAGGGGGCAAACTGGGGGGCAGGAGGGATGGCAGTGGGGCAGGCTGGTGCCCTGCTTGGCTTGCATGGTGACAGTCTCTCGGCAGGACGGCGAGGTGATTGGGGTGAACACAATGAAGGTGACTTCGGGTATCTCCTTCGCCATCCCCTCAGACCGGCTGCGGGAATTCTTGCAGAAGGAGGAGCAGCGCAAGAGTGAGTGAGCTGGTGCAGGAGAGATACAGGCAAAGGGAGAGGAGCAGAGCTGGGGGGATAGGAGCACCCACTACAGACTCCTTGCTAGGGCTGTCACTCATCTATCCCTGGCAGAGGACTGGCTCTCAATCTCTTCCTGGCATGTCAGAGTCCAAGGGAAAAGCCTTGAGGTTCCCTTCCAGGCAGAGACACCATCTCTCTGGGTTAGCCCCATCACCCCTCCACTGCAGACTGGTTCTCCTCTTCTCAGCTATGGTCGCAGTGGGGCCAGAAGGGATGGAGCCAGGGAGAGGTGCCTGAGCACAGCTGGGTTCTGGAGAAGGGAGCCGGGGCCCATCTGTCTTCTGAGGAAAGGCAATGCAGTTCTGCTGTTCAGGCTCTAGCAACTGTGCCCCAACTGCAAAGGGGCCAGGGCTCGGGGGCCAGGGAACTCTCCCATCCTGGTCTGAGGGGACTGAGTGGTAAGAGGCCATGAGTGCCTACCTGCTCCCTGGCGCCTATGTGGACCAATAGGAAAGAGACACTCAGCCCATGCTGTCTGGATGTAACCCCTCTGAGACTTAACTCACCAGTCAGGAGGATGTTAAGCAGTGGCTGCTGGGGAGAACCTCTTTCAAAGCAGCAGGCTGGATAATTGGCACCCCGGGGCTCCAAAAGGGCTGCTGGGGCCAATACTGAAATGTTGCATTCAGTTCTGGTGCCCACATTTTAAACAGGACATCAAAAAATTGGAGCTGGTGCAGAGTAGAGCCACAGATGGTTTGAGGGCTGGAGAACATGCCCTGCAGTGAGAGACGTAAGTTAAACAAACTGAGCTCTTTATAAAGGCAATAAATACAGGTAACCCAATTAGTGGCTAGGCACGTGCACAGGGAGCAAATACCAGGCACTAACCGGCTCTTTAATCTAGTGGACACAGGCAGAATAGGAACCAGGGGCTGGAAGTTGAAGCCAGACAAGTTCAGATTAAAAAAAAAATCCTCCCAAGGGAAGCGGTGGATTCTCCATCACTTGCTGTCTGCAAATCCAGACATGGTGCCTTTGTCAAACACAGAGTACAACTGGGCAGGCCTGAAGAATTTGTAGAGCAACTAGCAAAAGACTCAAAAACAAACAGCAAAAAATGTAAGCGCATTAGAAGCAGGAAGTCTGCCAAACAATCAGTGGGGTCACTGGTCAAGCAAAGTGCTAGAGGAGCACTCAAGGACGATAAAGCCATTGCAGAACAGCTAAATGAACCCTGCACTGGTCTGCATGTGAGGGGGATTCCAACATGGAGCCATTCTTTGTAGATGACAAATCTGAGGAACTGTCCCAGATTGAATCCTAGAATATCAGGGCTGGAAGGAACCTCAGGAGGTGTCTAGTCCAACCCCCTGCTCAGAGCAGGACCAATCCCCAAATCCCTAAGTGGCCCCCTCAAGGATTGAGCTCTTAACCCTGGGTTTAGCAGGCCAATGCTCAAACCACTGAGCTATCCCTCCCCAACTGAGCTGTCAGTAGGAGGTTTTGAAACAGACTGATCACTTAAACATTAATAAATCACCAGGACCAGATGGGATTCATGCAAGAGTTCTGAATAAATTGAAACACGAAATTGCAAAACTGCTAATTGGGGTATCTAACCTATTGCTTATATCAGCTTCTGTACCAGATGATTGGAGGATTGCCAACGTGATACTAATATTTAAAAAAGGCTCCAGAGGCAATCCTGGAATTACAGGCTGGTAAGCCTAACTTCGGTGCCAGGCAAACTGGTTGAAACTGTACTAAAGAACAGAATTATCGGACACAGAGATGAACACAATTTGTTGAGGGAAAAGTCACCAGATTTTGTAAAGGGAAATCATGACTCACCAATCTACTAGAATTCTTTGAGGGGTCAACATGCGGACAAGGGTGATCCAGTGGCTATAGTGTACTTGGACTTTCAGAAAGCCTTTGACAGGGTCCCTCGCCATAGGCTCTTAAGCAAAATAAGCTGCCACGGGATAGGAGGGAAGGTGCTCTCACAGATCAGTAACTGGTTAAAAGACAGGAAACAGGGTAGGAATAAATGGTCAGTTTTTGGAATGGAGAGAGGTAATCAGTGGTCCCCAGATTCTGTACTGGGACCCGTGCTGTTCAGCGTATTTGTAAATGATCTGGAAAACGAGGGTGAACAGTGAGGCGGAAAGTTTGCAGAGATACAAAATTACCCAGGATAGGGCCAGAGTAGACTGAAGAGTTACAAAGTTAAAATCTCACAAAACTGGGTGGCAACAAAGTAGCAGCTTAAATTCATTGTTGATAAATCAAAGCGATGCACCTTAGAAAACATCATCCCAACTCTACATATACAATGATGGGGTCTAAATTAGCTGTTACCATTCAAAAAAGAGATCTTGGGAGTCACTGTGGATAATTCTCTGAAAACATCCACTCAATGTGCAGTGGCAGTTAAAAAAACTAATGCTGATAGGAGCCATTAGGAAAGGGATAGATAATAAAACAGAGAATATCATAATACCACTATCAAATTCATGGTTTGCCCACACCCTGAATATTGCATGCAGTTCTGGTTGCTCCATCTCAAAAATAATACATTAGAATTCGAAAAGGTACAGAGAAAGTCAGCATAGGGGTATGGAACAGCTTCCATATGAGAGATTAAAAAGACTCTGACTGTTTATCTTAGAAAAAAGAAGATTGAGAGGGATGTGACAGAGGTCTATAAAATCATGAATGGTGTGGAGAAGGTGAATAAGAAAGCATTATTTACCCCTTCACATAATGCAAGAACCAGGAGTTACCCAATTAAATTAATTGGCAGCAGGTTTAAAACAAATATAAAGTATTTCCTTCACACAGCACATAGTTAACCTGTAGAACTTGTTGCCACTAGATTTTGTGAAGGCCAAAAGTGTAACAGGGTTCAAAAAAGAGTTAGGTAAGTTCCTGGAGGATAGGTCCATCAATGGCTATTAGCCAAGATGGGCAGGGACGCAGCCTTTTGCTCTGGATGTCCCTAGCCTCTGACTGCCTGAAGCTGGGACTGGATGACAGGGGATGTGTCCCTTGTTAATTGCCTTGTTCTGTTTGTTCCCTTTGAAGCATCTGGCACCAGTCAGTGTCAGAACTCAGGATACTGAGCTAGGCGGATCGTTGGTCTGGCTCAGTAGCCCTTCATGTATACAGGCTCTTGGGCTCGATGCAGGGGTTACTGACTGAAATTCAGTGGCCTTTGATGTACACGTGGTCAGACTAGATTGATCCGAGGGTCCTTTCTGGCCTTAAACTCTGACTTTGGGTCTCTCTCTGCCTATGGGTTGGCAGGGTGCTCTGGGGATCTACTCAGGGCCTGGACCAGAATCCAGGCTGCACCAGTCTGTGTGTAGTGGGTCCGGATGGCAGAGCAGCTGCAGTTAGGATGTTGGCAATGATCTGGGATGTCCCTGCTCTCCCAGCCCCCAGCTGCTGTGTCTCCACATGATACTTGCCCTGTATGGGATAGGGGTGTGGATGGAACTGGCAGGCTGCAGTCTGGGGGTGGAGCGTGGTTTTCTCCTGGGTAAGCAGGTTGAGGAGTGACCCAGCTGGACTGGCCTTGTGCTTTGGAGGGTAACGGAGGTTGCTCGTACAGGTCCTTTCTTGGGCACCCTAGACCTGGTTCCCTTTCCTCTTGCAGGCTCCTGGTTTGGCAGCACGGAGATGAAGCGCCGCTACATTGGGGTGATGATGCTAACGCTGACCCCCAGGTATGTGTCCTGAGTCTGGGGCCAGAAGATGTTTCCAGGGCTTTCCCGGGGGCCAGTGTCTCAGGAAAGCAAGATGGAGAAGGGAGCCTGTCACCCCTCACCCCACCCCCAGAAACCCACGCAGAGAATCACTCTGCATTTGGGACCGGGGTTCTGCATTCCCCACGCCCTGCTCTACCGCATGCTCCGGGATGCCATAGGCAGGCAGCACCTGGCCGTGCTCCGAAGGGTGGCACTGGAATGAATACCTGTGTGCGTCCGCTGAGCCTCCAAGTGTCTTGGCAGGCTGCAGCTTTCAGGCTCAGCCGCATAAGGGACTTGGTGGGTCTGTCGCTGCCTGGCTGGCTCAGTCTGTTAGTGGGATTAGTAATGCAGTGGGCCAACAAAACAGTGCCACAGCATGAGCCAGCAGGCGTCTTCCCCCCTGGGGATGGAGACAGGTGCTGTTGCCTTCACTGTGAGCTCACGCTCTGATCTTGAGTCCTGCTTCCAGATAGGCCTGAGGATCCCGCTTGGTGCCCTTGGTCTTTTTCATCCCCTTCTTGGGGTTCTGGAAGCGGGGATGCCACTTTGTCTCCTGGAATCGGGGGTTAATGGTGGTGGTGGATTTCTTAAACTACATCTCTTGGCGTCCAGGAGATGGCGTCGGTGTGCTGGCAAGTCTGCTTTCCCTTGGGGAAGCCGGGCTGAATCCTGGAGCGGGGCAGGAGACAGTGGCCCAGCTCAGCGTTAGAGTAGCACCTGCTGAGCAGTAATGAGTGTGGCAGAACTAGAACCTGCCCGCTGCCAGGTCAGGAGGGGACTTTCCTGGGGCAGGTTAACCTGGCCTCCCTATGGCAGGGCGGCGATGGCTGCTGCTGGCTGTTCTCAGGGATGGGAGACTGGGCTGGGTGCAGGCTGGCTCTGATCCTGCCTCGCGTCTCCCACGTTCTCTTCTGGCTGCCTTGTCCTTGGGGAACTGGTCTGCTGCTGGGTGCCAGGGGGCACACAGGGCGGGGCAGGGACTCTGTTTCCTTGTCCCCTCAGTGTGGCTGGGGCGAGGCAGCCTGTCCTGCCTGATCCTACCTCTCTCTCCCAGGTCGTAGGGTTGGGCAAAGTCCCACCTGGGGCTTCGTGCTCTGTTCCCCACGAGGAGCTGATTGCCCAGTGAGGCTGGGACATGGTGTCCTGAACCCCTGGCCAGGGCCCTCTGGCTGGGTAATGTTTCAGTGACGCGCTCTCTCTCTCTGCAGTATCCTGGCCGAGCTGAAGCTGCGAGACTCCAGCTTCCCTGATGTCTCGTACGGGGTCCTGATCCACAAGGTGATCATTGGATCCCCCGCCCATCAGTAAGTGCTGCAGGGGGAGGGTCCTGGTGCTAGCTGCTGTGGGGGGTTGGGGCTCAGAACGTGGGGTGCTCACTGTGGACTCTGCCCATCCCCTACCCCCAGGCAGCCTGCACCAGCAGCCAGTGTGTTCCTGAGGGGGTTAACCCCATCCGTGCCCGGAGGGCTGCACTCATGTCAATACACTGCAGCTTTCCCAGGAGAGCCACAACCCAGAGCCAGCCAACTGTTCTAGGCGGGCCATGCCCCCATCCCCGTCTGCCTGGGGCAGGGCTCTGTGGGGAGAGAGGGTCTGCATGCATCACTGTCGGGCCCCAGCATGCTGGTGTCTGCTCTCTTGCCAGGGCAGGCCTGAAGGCGGGTGATGTTGTGCAGGAGATCAACGGGCAGGCAGTGCGGCGTGCCGAGGACATCTACGAGGCCGTGCGGACGCAGAACAGCCTGGCTCTGCTGGTCCGGCGCGGCCATGACATGCTGCTGGTGAACGTCAGCCCTGAGGTCACGGAGTAGAGAGCTGCCCAGCTGGCAGGGGTACCATGGACTTGGCTTGGAGCACACGAGCCAAGCCAGAGGCTCAGGGTGACAGGCAGGAGGCCCTGTGCTGCCACAAGAGACTCAGGGCCTTTGCAAGAGCCTGAAATGCCCCAGCCAGCAGGGCTGATCCTGGAACTGGCGCATTGGGGGGTGGCTGCTATCTGCTTCCCTCATCCCCATTAAACCTCTCATGGGGAACGGTTGGCCATGGCCCTTGCTTTTCTCCTGAGGCTGAGGGAGTCGGCATCCAGTGGCAGCTAGGCAGGGCCACTCCTGGTCTGGGCAGCCCCCCACCTCTGGCAGGCTGGGGGCTCTCCTTTTGCAGTCAGTCAGAGCCAGACCAGGGCAGGTGACGGAGCTTTGCCCAGGACATCGTGGAGATGCAGCCTCCACAGCAGCTTCAGCCATGCACTGAGAAGGGCAGGCTAGGCTCTGGCCCCCCTCGGGGACCATGGTGGGGTTTGTGGTCTGACTCCTGCTCACCAGCACAGCATCTCCCTTCTGGGCTGCAGGGGCTCCTGTCATCACATGATTAGGGCCACATATCGGCTGTTGCATGGGGCCAGGGGGTGGTGCTGGGGCTGTCGTCTGCCCCAGCACTCTTTGCAGCTGCTGCTGTTTCTGGGGGGAGTTCATGCTCTGGGATTGGCAGGCAGTGTTCTGCTCCAATCACTTCCAGTCAGTGCATGGGCTCCAGGCCATGGTGAGAGGGGCTGCGGTACTGGGTCTGAACCCAGCCCTGGCCTCTGCCAGGAGGAGGCATGTGTGTCAGTCCTGGCCAGCATCTTCCCCTGGGCCTAGGCCTGTCCCTCAGAGCCTCACGCCCAGCTGCCTGAGCACTGGGCTCTGGACTGCTCCCTTCCTGGCTCCTCACCCAGGGAGACCTGCCCTGCTCACTCCCTGGGCAGGCTGCTGCTTCCCCCAGGGCCGTCAGAGAGGGTGACACAGGCGCTGCTGTGGCAGTGAGGGACTGGCCCCCTGGCTGTGCTCCCTTTAGCTATGGGGCTGAGACTCCCTGCCTGTCCTAGTGATGCCACAGGGTTGCCTTGATCTTCACTGGCTGGGGAGCAGGAGCCTGCTTGCCTCTCACTGCCCTGCTGCTGCCGAGCCAGGGGCTGGCTGTTCCCTTCCCTGGGCCCTGCATTCTGGGAACCAGCAGCTGCATGCTGTTCCCCAGTTCCTGGAATTCCCTGTCACAGGGAAATGCTGGGGGGAGAGTGCTGCTGGCAGCAGGAGCACAGCTGTATGGCTGAGCCCTGGCCCATGGCTGTTTTAATGCATGAAAGGAGCTCAGTGCTGGGTGGGGAGGCAGCACTGAACTCTACGGCTCCCTCCCAGCCGGAGGGAAAACAGCCCAGCATAGAGGCCTCCTTTCACAGCCGGCCCTGGCCCCTCCACTGGAATTTGTTCTGCACCAAAGCCCAGCTCGGGAGGAGGGGCGTGCGCTTGCGATGGAAAGAGCTGTGTGGCAGCCCTGCCTGAGCTCTTCCCAGAGCTGGGACCCAGCACCTACCCCCTCCCTGGCAGCTCCCCACGTTACCCTCACCTCTCCTGCAGGGCTGATCTCCACTAGTCCAGCCTGGCTTCTCCCTCACTGGTGGCACCTGGGCTACCCTGCCCTCCTAGTCCAACCCACTTGCCTCTGATTCCTCCTGCTCCTGAGCTGGCACCTGCTGCTGCTTCTCAGGCTCCCTGCCCTGATTGACCCCCATTGGGACAAGGCTGCCTAGTCCTGGCTGGAGGCTGCTGGGCCATGCACACCTGAGGCCCTGCCTAGGTGCCCGCCTCCCCCCACGGCCCTGCAGCTCAGTTTGCTTGCACTTCTGCTGCAGCCATGCCAGCCAGGCCAGGCTGGGCTATTGCCTCAGTGGGTTGAGCATTGGCCTGCTAAACCTAGGGTTGTGAGCTCAATCCTTGAGGGGGCACTTGGGGATTTAGTTGGGTATTGGGCCTCCTTTGAGCAGGGGATTGGACTATATGACTGCCTGAGGCCCCTTCCAACCCTGATACTTCTATGAAATTATTCCTTATGGAGGGGGGGAAGGGCTAGCTCAGTGGGTTGAGCATTGGCCTGCTAAACCCAGCGTTGTGAGTTCAATTCTTGAGGGGGCCACTTAGGGATCTGGGGCAAAAATCAGTACTTGGTCCTGCTAGTGAAGGCAGGGGGCTGGACTCAATGACCTTTCAAGGTTCCTTCCAGTTCTAGGAGACTGGTATATCTCCAATTATTTTTTTTTTGTGCCATTAGGGGCCCAGGGACAGCCCAATGCACTGGGGGCAGAGGGCTGGCTCTGGGCTCCAGCTGATGCTCCTCAGCCAGGGGGAGGGTTCAGCAGCTCCCAGGCTGCTGAGCAGTGTCTGGATGGGCCAAAGGCAAACTGCCCAAGCCAGGGGCTTGTGCTGGAGCCAGGGTGGGTGTCAGCCCAGGGCAGTTTGTCCCCAGACACAGCCCTATCACCAGGGCCGGCTCCAGGCACCATTGGGACAGCACCTTGGGATGGGCCAGTGCTCAGGGTTTGGTTTTGTTTTTTTTGGTTTGGCAAGGCAGCAGAGGGAGGAGGGGCGTGACTTGGGCAATGTGCTTGGGGGGGGCAGGGACTTGGGCAGTGCGATGTGACACTCGGGGCAGGGACTTGGGCGGCATGGCACGGTGCTGTGGGGGGGTGGGGACTTGGGCATCACAACGCGATGCTCAGGAGGGCAGGGACTTGGGCAGCACGATGCAATGCTTGGGAGGGCGGGGTGGTGCTTTTTTTTTCCCGGGGGGGGTGCAAAAATGTTAGAGCCAGCCCTGCCTATCACCATTCCCTATCACACACGCCCCCCCCCCGCCCCCAAGGTCTGCAGTCTGCCCCCTCCTGTCACACCAACAAACCCCACTCCCTAGGGACAGGCCCAGCTCTGCCCCCCTGGCCCTAGCTTCCTTTATCTCCTCCCAGCTGCTTTCAGTGGCTCCCCAGGCACGCTGGAGCCTGCAGAGCATTGGCCCTCCTGGGGCGTGCCCCCTCAGGTTCATTGGGTGGCATTCCCACCCCCTGGCTGTGGGTTAGTGAGCCCTACCCCACCCTGTGCAGGAGCAGCTGCCCTTGCCTGTCAGGGGCAGGGCAAAGCCATTCTGCCCCTCATCGCTGGCCCTCGCACTGCAGCTGGACCGCCATCACCCTGTTCTCTGTGCAGGCACCTACCCCTGCTGGGAGCTGTGGCTATGAGCAGCAGGCCTGTGCCGGCCTGGTTTGTCTCAGGGCCAGGCTCTCTCCTTGGCCAGGCAGGAAGCCCCTGCACGTAGCCCATGGGAAAAACCAGCCAGCAGCGCTCAGGGAAACAGATCGTCACATTTATACAGAAAATAAAATGACAACTCAGAGACGGGGTATCCCAGCTGCAGTCAGGGAAGCAGGACCTGGGGCTGCAAGCAGGGCAGCCTGACATGGGTCAGCTCTTAGCCCATAGACACGCAGAAAGGCGTGACAGCCCCGAGCCAGCCAGCCCTGCAGGTGGCATGGGCCAAGGGATGCTGCGTAAGGTGCCTGGAGCCGGTGCCAGCTCTTCCATGAGGTTCCTGTGTCTGCTGGGCAGGAGAACGGCTAGGAACCAGGTGGGGCTTGTCAGGCCAGGGGTGGAGGAGCAGGATGATAGTGGGGCAGTGGTGGGAGGAGAGGATGTGGGGCAGGAGCTGGGGACAGAGCTGGAGGGAGCAGATGGCCATTCACACACCTCTCCCAGGGAGAGGAAGCTGCTGGATTTGGCCCAGGTTCTAACCCTGCCCCGCTTGGGGTCATGCTGCATCTCAGCCCCATGCCGAGGTGCAGAAGCCCCTATACTGCCCCATGGTAGAAGTCCTGAGCAGGGCTGGGTGCCGTGGGGCGCAGTGCCCAGAGCCTACCTCCTGTGGGGCCCTGCGTGGCCAGACAAGAAGGTAGTGCCCACATCAGCCCAGTAAAATCCTGCCTGAGATCAGAGATTCCCGAGAACTCCACAGCCAGGCTGGGCCAGAGGCTGCCCCTGGGCACAGAGCCCTGCAAGCCAGCCTGCTGCCAGCCCAGGACGTGGCATTGCCCCGGGACAAACGGCTTCCCCCTTGGAGCACCCGGCCGTGCATTGGGGCGGTGGGGGGAGACGGCCTCTCCGGGGGCTGTGGGGGGGAGAGGGGTAACTATACGATCTGGTTGTTGAGCTGTCCTGGGTACTGTTCAAACCGCTTGTTGGCCTCTTCGCTGAAGGCGTCACCTGAAGCACAAGGTGAAACATAGGCGCCAGTGAGGGCAGAATATCCCCTAACAGCCCCCTGCCCCAGCGCTGCCTAGCCCAGCCCGTGAAGTCAGTGCCACCTCCCCTCCCACCAGCTCCCTGCCCCCAGCACAGCCCTGCCCCACACCCACAGCCAGTGCCACCTCCCCCAAACCACGCAGCCCTGCCCCACAGCCAGTGTCACCTCCCCCAAACCACCCAACCTGCCCCGGTGCAGCTCTGCCCTGCAGCCAGTGCCACCTCCCCCCAAACCAGCACCCAACCTGCCCCCAGCGCAGCCCTGCCCCGCAGCCACAGCCAGTGCCACCTCCCCTCCCACCAGCTCCCTGCCCCCAGCACCACCCTGCCCCACACCCACAGCCAGTGCCACCTCCCCTCCGACCAGCTCCCTGCCCCCAGCACCACCCTGCCCCACACCCACAGCCAGTGCCACCTCCCCTCTCACCAGCTCCCTGCCCCCAGCATCACCCTGCCCCACACACACAGCCAGTGTCACCTCCCCTCTCACCAGCTCCCTGCCCCCAGCACAGCCCTGCCCCACACCCACAGCCAGTGTCACCTCCCCCAAACCACCCAACCTGCCCCGGCGCAGCTCTGCCCTGCAGCCAGTGCCACCTCCCCCCAAACCAGCACCCAACCTGCCCCCAGCGCAGCCCTGCCCCGCAGCCACAGCCAGTGTCACCTCCCCTCTCACCAGCTCCCTGCCCCCAGCACAGCCCTGCCCCACACCCACAGCCAGTGTCACCTCCCCCAAACCACCCAACCTGCCCCGGCGCAGCTCTGCCCTGCAGCCAGTGCCACCTCCCCCCAAACCAGCACCCAACCTGCCCCCAGCGCAGCCCTGCCCCGCAGCCACAGCCAGTGCCACCTCCCCTCCCACCAGCTCCCTGCCCCCAGCACCACCCTGCCCCACACCCACAGCCAGTGCCACCTCCCCTCCCACCAGCTCCCTGCCCCCAGCACCACCCTGCCCCACACCCACAGCCAGTGCCACCTCCCCTCCGACCAGCTCCCTGCCCCCAGCACCACCCTGCCCCACACCCACAGCCAGTGCTACCTCCCCTCTCACCAGCTCCCTGCCCCCAGCATCACCCTGCCCCACACACACAGCCAGTGCCACCTCCCCAGTCCCCATCATCCCCCAAAACGTATCCCACCCCCATGCCTTCAACACCCCCTGCCACAGCACTCCCCTCCCCCTACAATCCCGAACCTACTCCCCCAACCTACCCCTCACTGCCCTCAGCCTGCCCTACTCCGCAGCCAATGCCACCTCCTCTCCCCCCAAATCTACCACCTACATCACCCAACGCTGGCGCCTCCCACACCCGCCTTCACCGCCCCCAACACTTTCTGCCACCCTGCCCCCCGTTTCTCCCAGGGCTCTGGAGCGGCACCATACCGATATGGCAGTTGTGCACCCAGATGCGATGCCCGTCGTATTTGCAGTTGCACTTCATGGCGTTGTTGGTGAAGTCGCTCTCGGCCACCTCGTAGTTGGGGTTAATCACCACCTGCCAGCGGCACCAACCTGGGGCTGAGGGACTGCTGGGCACCCACGCCCGTGTCCCCCAACTCCATTCCTCCACCCCCAGGCCAGGGCTCTGTGTGCCCCTGTGTCCCCTGACTCCACCCCCCCTGCCAGGCCAGGGCTCTGTGTGCCCCACTGTCCCTCTCTGGCTAGAATGGCAGCTACCCCATGCTGAGGCTTTGTCAGCCTGGATTTTAAATACATGGTTAAGAAGCTGGTGATTTAAATGCTAATTCCCTGGATGATGTGAGTTTTCCCCCACCCCCACCCCCCCACACATTCACAGGCGGGGCCATAGCAAGGGCCGCCCAGAGGATTCCGGGGACCTGGGGCCATCGGCAGCAGGCAGCTCCGGTGGACCTCCCGCAGGCGTGCCTGCGGAGGGTCCACTGGTCCCACGGCTCCGGTGGAGCATCCGCTGGCACGCCAGCGGCAGGTCCACCGGAGCCGCGGGATCAGCGGACCCTCCACAGCCATGCCTGCGGGAGGTCCACTGGAGCTGTGGGACCGGCAAGCGGCAGGGGGCCCCCTGCGCGGCGAAATGTCTAGAGCCGGCCCTGTTCGGCGGCGGGGGGCCCTTCCGTTCTGGGACCTGCCACTGAAGTGCCCCAAAGACCCGTGGCAGGGGCCCCCCGCCGGCGAATTACCGCAAAGCGGGACCCACCGCCCAAGTGCAGTCCGCTCTTCGGCGGTAATTCGGTGGCGGGGGGCCCCCGCCGCGGGTCTTCGGGGCACTTCGGCGGCAGGTCCCTGAACGGAAGGGGCCCCGCCGCCGAATTACCGCTGAAGACCGGGTTGCGCTTCGGCGGCAGGTCCCGCTTCGGCGGTAATGCGATGGCAGGGGGTTCTTCCGCCCCGGAGCCCCCAAGCAAGTGAAGGACCCCGCTCCAGGGGCCCCAAAAAACTCTCATGGGGGCCCCTGCGGAGCCCGGGGCAAATTGCCCCTCTTGCCCCCCCCCCCGGGCTGCCCTGGCCATAGCAGCTCGCCCAGCTATGCACAAAGCCCCGGGCCTGAGAAAGCTCCGCCTGGTACACACCCAGAAGCTCAGGACGCTGGGTCTGCGTTCCCCGCAGGGCCAGGTTCTGCACAGCCCCCCCCACTGAGTACAGAGCCAGGCTGCTGGCCACACTGCCCTGGGGAACCCTCCCTGATGGCCTGTGACAGCTGCATTGCAGGAACACTGACCCTGGCAGCCCAAGGTGTGGAGAGTGGGAGACAACGGTCCTGGAGGCCAGACCTGGACTGTGGAACTCATTGCCACAGGAGAGGAGACCATGGCCCCATTGTGCCCCAAACTAAATGCAACCTCAGCTCTAGGACAGCACCTACCAATAAACTCATCCAGCCGAGCCTGGCCCTTCCCAGCCCAGACACCAGCCCTCCCCTCACACCCGACCCCACTCACGCACACAGCCGCTGCAAAGCAAGCTCTGATGGGCTAGGAAGTGGGAGGCAGAGAAGAGGCGCCTGCGGCTGTGGCTCCAGGTACCCGGCGGCTGCCCACGTACACATGGGGAGGGCGCAGCAGCCTCTGTCCGCCCCCCACATACCTGCAGGATGTAGTTGCCGGGCCGGACGTCAGTAATATCGATCCACTGGCAGTCAATGTCGTGCCTGTACAGGTCCCAGCAGCCCACGGTAATGCCCTGCTCTCCGAAGTTTGCACACTCGTACCGCTTGGCCACGTCTGGAACAGGGTGAGGTCACTTACCCTGGCCCTCCCTCTGCCCCACAGCAAGCCCAGCCTGAGGCAGGCAGCAGCTCCCCATGAGGCAGCCCCAGAGGAGAAGACACCCTCCTCCCAGGGTCTCCCTTCGCTTCCAGCACAACTCGTGGCAGTGCCGAACCACTGCACCCACCTTCCTGGCACTCCGTGTCCTCCAGGCAGAAACTGGCCTTGTGGCCCTCGGCCACCTTGGTGCCATTGGGGGTCAGGAGGTCGTAGTGGGTGAAGATGTCCATGCTGTGATAGTGCCTGGGAAGAGAGACAAACCGAAGGTGCTGCACCCACAGACACACAGTGGGTGAGGCGAGAGACAGGGGATCCCAGAGACCCCAGTGCTGCAGTGGGGGTGGGAGGAGAGCCCAGAGACACACAACAGGTGGAGTGCGAGCCGGGGGGACGCCTGGGAGGGTGAAGGAGGGAGAAGGGCCCAGAGACATGCATGGGGCGGCGTACTGGGAATATCCTGGAGACATGGCCCTCGGGAAGGGGCAGCCCGGAGAGAGGCATGGAGTGGGAAGAGGCGTGTGTGTCTGTCTGTCCCAGAGAGGCACTGGGAGGCAGCCCAGACACATACCCCCAGAGGGGCCCCCGTCCTACCCCCCCCCCCCGGCACTTTCTCTTGCAGCCCTACACAGACCCCGGTCCCAGCAACTCCCACTCCAGCACCCGCTGCAATTGCATTGTCATGCAGAATGAGGAGAGCAAGGAAAAGCCCCCAGAACGGGCAGTCACAGAGGATCCTGCTCCCCCCACATTAGTGCTCACAGCCCCTCTGTGTCCCCATGCGAGTTCTGTGCCACTGGAGCCCACAGATCCCCCTCCCTCAACACGCCCATAACTTGCCCTACAGCAGCCTCCCCCAGGGCTCCCCCCTCCCTCTCCCATGGCCCTTCCCCTGAGAGCTCCCCTGCCAGGACTGAACTTCATGGAGCAAACAGGAGACTCGCCATGGCTTGGACAGGAGGACGCAGGCACCCAGCTGCCCTGCACAGCCTGGAGCCAGGACTTCCTGGGGCTGCTCAAGGGGTCACACGGTGGCAAGCGCTACCCCTCACTTCCACTGCAAGGCTCCCACCACCCCATCCTGAGACACAGGCTGGCCCAGAGACCTGCAGGAGGGAGCCCAGCCCCACAACTGCCACTCCTACAGCCTCGCAGCACCTCACCCTGTGACAGACCAGGCAGTGACTGAGCAGCTGGCCAGCAGCCCACGGGCAGGATACCGGCACAGTCTCCCCAGGGTGCGGCATCCCACACCCCCCAGCCTCCCCCGGGACCCCGCCCAGCCTCCTCCCCCCTTGGACCTCGGCCTCCCCCGGGGACCCCAGTCTCCCTTGGACCCCACCCAGCCTCCTCCCCCCCTCGGACCCTGCCTAGCCATCTCCCCCCTCAGCCTCCCCAGGACCCCTCCCAGCCTCCTCCCCCCTCGGACCTCGGCCTCCCTGGGACCTTGCCCAGCCTCCTCCCCCCTCGGCCTCCCTGGGACCCTGCCCAGCCTCCTCCCCTGGACCCTGCCCAGCTTCCTCCCCCCGCTCAGCCTCCCCAGGACCCCTCCCAGCCTCCTCCCCCCTCGGACCTCGGCCTCCCTGGGACCTTGCCCAGCCTCCTCCCCCCTCGGCCTTCCTGGGACCCTGCCCAGCCTCCTTCCCTGGACCCTGCCCAGCTTCCTCCCCCCCTCAGCCTCCCCAGGACCCCTCCCAGCCTCCTCCCCCCTCAGACCTCGGCCTCCCTGGGACCCTGCCCAGCCTCCTTCCCTGGACCCTGCCCAGCTTCCTCCCCCCCTCGGCCTCCCCAGGACCCCGCCCAGCCTCCTTCCCCCTCTGAACTCGGCCTCCCTGGGACCCTGCCCAGCCTCCTCCCCCCTCGGCCTCCCCAGGACCCCACCCAGCCTCCTTCCCCCTCTGATCTCGGCCTCCCTGGGACCCTGCCCAGCCTCCTCCCCCCTCGGCCTCCCCAGGACCCCACCCAGCCTCCTTCCCCCTCTGATCTCGGCCTCCCTGGGACCCTGCCCAGCCTCCTCCCCCCTCGGCCTTCCTGGGACCCTGCCCAGCCTCCTCCCCTGGACCCTGCCCAGCTTCCTCCCCCCCTCAGCCTCCCCAGGACCCCGCCCAGCCTCCTTCCCCCTCTGATCTTGGCCTCCCTGGGACCCTGCCCAGCCTCCTCCCCCCTCGGCCTTCCTGGGACCCTACCCAGCCTCCTCCCCTGGACCCTGCCCAGCTTCCTCCCCCCCTCAGCCTCCACTGGCCCCTGCTCAGCCTCCCCCAGACCCTGCCCACCCCCTGTCCCATCAGACCTCGGCCTCCCCCAGCCCAGTCTAGGCCTGGTTGAGCTTCCTTCCAAGCTGGGCCCTGGCCCACGCCCCTGCACGTCTGAGCCATGGCAAGCCCCCAGTTTACCTATGGCATTCGTGCCAGACCCAGGAGTGGCGCCCAGCCTTGGGGCGGAAGTCGGCGCGGCCGTTGTTGTGGATCTGGGAGGAGAAGCGCAGCAGGCGGCGATGCCCGTAGGGCCAGTTGGCGTTGCGGGCAGTGCTGGAGAGGCAGTTCTCCTCCGCGGCACAGTACAGCATGTGCAGGGGCCGGTCCTCAATGTAGGCCGTTTCCTGGACCAGCGGGGCGTGCAGCAGCAGGTCCGAGGCAGCTGTGGGGAGAGAGGCCCGCTCAGCGCTGGGGGCACGAGGATGCGGGGGGCACCTACTCCTTTCTGGGGGGAGGGGCCTGCTCGGTGCTGGGGAGGGACGGACAGAGGAGGTCAAGGCCATATTTGGTTTAGTGCAGGGATGAGCCAATCAGAGCACAGGATGGCTCAGAGCCGTTCTTAGCAAGGGGATGCCGCCCTGCACAGCTGTTTTTTTAGCACAGCTGGACCACAATTCAGAAGTTGCTGCTCTGGTCTGGCAGGGGGTGGAGCTGGCTAAGGGGAGCCGGGGTCTTGCAGCCTCCACCCGCGCTCCTGCCAGCAGGGGCTGGTTAGTGCTGCAGTGGTTGGGAGAGTGGGTCTGGGGGTACAGTGGGGGGGCTCTAGGGATTTGCCCCAGGTCTTACATGGGGCTCTGCTCCTGGCCCAGTGCTGGGGCTGTTGGCTGCTGCCTGGCCCATCCCCAGGACTCCACTCCTAGCCCACACTGGGCCAGGGCACTGGGCATAGGGGATTGTGGGCAGTTTTAGGGCGGGGGGTGCTGTGGGTCTCAACCTGCAGCCCACGTAATACACTCAGAGTTGCTAGTATACGGGGCCAGGGTGACCGAGAGCTCCCCCCCCTCGCTCACTCTCGGAGCAGATGACCCCGGCGGCGAAGCGGGTGTCCGTCCTCTTGCAGTTGAGGCTGTTTCCGTGGTGCTGGCAGTGGCTCAGTGCCATCTCGTGGCCAGCACACCTCACACCGCTCAGCACCATCTCTGTCACGTTGCTGGCATCCCAGTACCACGTCTCCTGGGAGAGACACTGGGCTGGTCAGAGTCCTGTGTGCCCCCTGCCCCTCTGCACAGCAAGCCAGGCACCGAGCCCCTGGCATGTCCCTCCTGCCCCACACTTGTGTGTGCCATGCCCATGCCATGCCATGCCATGCCCCCTCTCTACCCCCGGCAGGACCTGTGCATACCTTCCCGTCTGCTGTGTGTTTAACCCCACCAGCAGCTCCCAGAGACCAAGCCCCCACGGGTCCCTCCCCTCAGTGCCTGGGCCCTGCGAGCAAGCCCTGAGCCAGTCCCAGTGGGTGAACCCCTGCCCCCCACACTCCCTGAGGCCTGGGCCCCTCCAGCACCTACCGTCGCTGCATGCAAAGAGTAGCCCAGGCCGAGCTGGCGACATGCCACCATGGCTTCCTTGGTGGTCCAGCCCTCGCTGCAGACCGTTCCCCACTTACTGCCTCGCTTCACCTCCACGCGGCCCTCGGTTGGGGTTCTTCCTCCTACTATTCGGATCTGTGAAGAAGCCCTGTGGGCCGTGAGCATGCAGCCCCACCCCACAGCCAGCCGGCCCTGCGAACCCAGCATGCTGCCTTTGCCCTGCCAGGGTACTAGGGAGGAGTCCTGGGCCCTGCCTGATGCACTTAGCCAAGCCAGCACTAACACCTACTTGTAAGCCATGGTTAGCGAATCCCAGGCCCAGCTGGCGACAAGCCACCATGGCCTCCAAGGTGCCCCAGCCATCGCCACAGATCAGGCCCCAGGCAGGGCCACCACTGCTCCCAGTGCCCAGCGCCACCTCAACCCGCCCCTCGAAGCGGCTCCGGCCCCCGCTCAGGCGAATCTGTGGAGAGAAGGTGACAAGGCCGGGTTAGCTGGGGGGCAGCGGGAAGGGCTGGCGGCAGGGCCCAGCTGGGTCCCTGAGGGCTCCACTTGCAAGCTCCCGGTGTCCCCCATCTCCCCCAGCAGCCTTCCATGTAGCCACAAGTACCATGGGGTTGGGGCCTGAACTGGCGCTGGGGAAGGGGCCGGAGGGGAGCCCCTACAGAGTGGGTGCAGCCTGGGCAGTGCCAGAGGCAGCTCCAGCTCCAGTCCCGTCTGCTCAGGCTGCGAGGCAGTGCCTGCGAAGAGCTGGCCTGCGGAGCCAATCACCTTAAGGCCAGAGTTGTATCCCCCGCCCCAGCCCCGATCCCCCTGCGGTCCAGACGGCCCCTCCCGTCTGCTGATGGTGATTTGCAGTCGCTTCATCTCCAGGGGGCACCAGGTGCCCAATCCGCCACTGGCCAGTGCGGCAGGACCAGGGCAGCCCTGTCCAGCTGCCCGTTCAGGAGCCAATATCCTGGTCCAGGCTGGTGCTGGGGGCCCTGGAGATGGGGAGTGAAATCAGCAGAGACCTGCCGCGTGGGCAGCTCCTTGTTCACGATGGGAGCGAGCCGAGGGGGAGCTGCGTGTGCCCAGTTTCCCAGTGCCCATCCCCCATGAGCACGCAGGGAGCATGCAGTGCAAAGCAGCAATCTCCTCACGGGCGCTCGGGACTCCCCTCCCTGTGGGCGCAGGCGGGAACGGGCGCCCCAGGGCAGGCTGAGGTTCCCCAACGGATGCTCCTCTCCACCCCAGACCTGGGGTGGCACTGTAGGGTGCCATGCCTGGAGCAGAGGAACAGCTCCAGCCCAGGCTGTGAACTGAACAGACCCTGGGCGTGTGGGACACCTCCCATCATCACAGCCCCTGGCCAGCACCAACCCACATGGGAGAGAGAGACGCCTGGGGGCAGGGGCACCATGGAATGGGGCGGCGACCCACGGGGAAGCAGAGAGGAAATGGAAGAGGGACTGTGCTGAAGGTTCCTCCCTCCCCCCCCATCACTGCCCCCCAAAGTGCCCAGCGCCGAGGGTACGACCAGTCCTCCCGCACCCCAGCCTGGGAATCATCTCCTTTCAGCCTCACCACGGCAGCACTGGGGTCTCTGCTACGTGTTCTGGATGGTAAAAACCCAGCTGGGATGTGCCCCCCCTCCGCAGGGGGCTACCCAGCTGGCACGTGCCCCCCACCACCACCAGGGGACTCTCCCAGCTGGCACATGACACTCCTCCCCCTGCCCAAGCAGGGAGCTACCACAGCTGGCACATACCCGCCCCCCCCCCACTACCAGGGGACTCTCCCAGCTGGCACGACACCCCCCCGAGCAGGGAGCTACCCCCGGGTCTCGTGGGTTGCCTGTGAAAGGCGTTAACATGCTGGGTTTCCCATGGGCAGTCAGACAGCTCCATGCACATGCTGGGTTTTTGTTTGGGTCCCACAGCTCCACCCCACTGCAGTAACACCCAGGTCTGGTGGGCACTAGCACCCTTTTTGTTGCAGGTAAAGTGGGCGCTGCCCCACCTTTACCTGCGTCTCAGAGGTGGTATATGAATGGTGCCAGGGCCTCCTCTCCTGCCCCCTCCATGCCCAGGAGCTGTCCATGTGATGGGGGGACATGAGAGGAAGCTGCTGGCAGAGGACTGGGCCCTGTGAGCCCTGCCAGGGGAGATGGCCCCCTCTGGGCAGTGACCTGGGACACTGGCAGAGCAGCAGATCCTGGGCTCCGCGGGCTCAGCGAGCATCTAAGCCAGGTCCCCTACCCCAGCCCTTGCGGGCTGCCCCCCTGCACGAGGCGGTGCTGACCGTGGTCTCGTAGCCCATGTAGGGGATGTTGCAACGGACCCCAGCGTCCTCGGAGTGCTTGCAGTCCTCTGCCGTGATATTCTTATAGGGGCAGCTCCACAGTGACATCTCCAAGCCTGTGCACTGCACCTCGTTCATGTGGATGGGCCCCATCCCTGGCAGGGAGCAGAGGGGCCGGGGTGATGGGGAGGCAGGCAGCCAGCGCTCCAGGAAATCCCCATACCTACCCTAGTCTCAGGAGCCCACCCTCCCTCCTGCTGGACACATATGGGGGTCTCCTCAGACCTGATGGGTTCCTATGGGGCTGGCATCAGGCATTTCCCTGGCCCTCCAGGGACTGGGCTCTCCCTCAGAGGCTGAATTTCTCCCCACCCTTGCAGCTTGCCTGGCTGGAGTCCCCTTGGAGAGGCTGGCGGAGAGGGGGCAGATGCAGGGCGCGAGGGCACCCAGACTGCACAGTGCTAACTGAGAGCTGGAGCAGCTCAGCAACAGGCCCACTGCAATGTGGGGAGAGCCCCCTCGAGCCAACGTCCCTGGGATGCAGAGCCCTCAACCCGCCTGAGCTGGTTCTCTCCCCTGCAGAGCAACAGGCTCAGGGGCTCAAGCAGGCGCCCAGAGGGCAGACATGCCCTGATGGGCTCCCCGGCATGCACTGAATCACTCCCACGTACGCATGCGACTGCCCCAGAGCTTCTCCCCTCACCACCCCCATCCCAGCTCACCTTGGCCCATGCGTGCTCCCGTCAAAGCCTCCTTGGCACTGCCGAACCCCAGCTCACGGCACACCACACTGGCTGTCAGCAGGTTCCAGCGGTCATCGCAGACGGTGCCCCACTCACTGTTCTTCAGCACCTCAACCCGGCCTTCCCCGGCCTTGGCACCACCCTTCAGCCGGATGCGCTGCTGCGGCGAGAGCACGGGAGACACGTCATGAGACAGCCGACGCTCCTGCACTGCTGCCAGGCCCAGAAGCAAGGGCACCTCAGGGCTCCTGCTGCCCCCACCAGGCCCTGGGAGATAGTCACTGGGCTGGGGCTGCCTACTGACTGACCCTGGGGACCCCCCATTCCAGCTGCTGGCATCACTGCCTGATACGCAGTGGGTATGCCCCACGCTGAACCCACGGAGAGCGCTTACCTGGCCCTGCTGCTGCTGCCGCTGCTGCTTCTTCTTCTTTGGGGAACTGCCAGTGGTGAAGAGGGGCCCTGGCATGCAGCTCACCACAGCGGGCATCCCGCCTTTGCAGGCCGCAGTGGCGTTGCCCTTGTAGAATTCGAAGGGGCACATGGAAATGTGCACCTCATTCCCCGTGCAGGCCACCGAGTGCAGCCGGTAGCTGAGCTGCTGCCGTTCCAGGTACAACCTGCCAGCAGAGAGCAGAGCGTGAGTGCCTGGCGGGGGGGCAGCAGGGTGCCAGGAGCCGAGCCCAGCCCAGGGACTCTCGCCATCCGTGACCCTAACACCAATCAGCAGGGAAGAGAGAGACTGTCACTCCGTGGCCCAGCTCCTTGCAGCACTCCCCCCGGCCCCGGCCAGCAAGGCTCACACTCCTTCTTCACCAGGGAACCCCAGAGCAGGCCACAGGCCTTTGGACTCCAGGACCCTCTGGTGCCAGGCACCCATTTACCTCTTGGGGACCCCAAAGTCCTCCCTGTGCTTGTGTTTGGGGCGAGCTTTGGAGACCGGCCTGGAAAATAGAAAACAACAGTCAAGGAGTTTGGAGCCCAGGTCTGCAACCAACTCCTGCCCTGGCTCTGCCTGCCACTGCCATCCTGGCAGAAAGGGGCTGCCCAGCTGCCTCCAGGGTCCTGGCCAGATCCAGCCATGTGGGCACCAAATCCACCTGGACAGGGCCCAGGTGCCACCCATTCCACCAGGTCTCAGGCAGGGCTCACAGAAGGAGGGAGGCTGCTGCCAGCGACAGCTTCTCCCACCTCATGGCCGGAAATCAGTCACCCACTGCAGTGACTCCATTTCCCACCTGACGGCCCATGACAGGCGTGACGTAGCCATGTCCTGTGTCACGCCAGCCACCACATCCCACAGGCAGGCACATGCTCCCTGGAATGCAGCACACATGGCGCCTGGTACCCTATGGCCATGGCATGCACGCTGCGTGCTCCCCACCCTGGCGACCCCTGGGCCTGCACCACTCGCAACCTCACCCTCTCCCACATAACCCCATAGACAGGCAGGGGCCTGGGCGGGGACCTAGCTGCAAGGGGCCAGGTAGGCTTCCAGGCTGTCTCCCACAAGGCCCTGCTGCGAGCCCCACTCTTCCTGATGCAGCGTCAGTCAGCCCCCAGCATAGCTTGAGTGCCCGGTGTGTTTGGGGCGGGAAGGAAAGCTGGAATTCAGACTCTGCTGCTCACTCCTGCACTGGCCATAATTCAACCCCCTTGCTCCAAATGGAGCTGTAACGTGCAGTATAGCTGGCACCACCCATGTAAATACTGCCCCAAACCATGGACTCCAGTCTGTCCTGCGCTACCCCTCTATCCCGTCCAATGTATCCCCCTCAGTACACCCATCAACCAGCCAGCCACCAACCCACACCTGTGCATAGCTATCCTCCCTCCTATCCCTCCCCCTCCGTACACCCAGCCAGCCACCCCCATATGTACCCACCAACCCATACCTGTGCAAAGCTATCCTCGGGACACCATCCCTGTCCATCTTGGCCAACAGCCATTGATGGACCTATCCTCCATGAACTTTTCTAGTTCTTTTTTGAACCCTTGGCCTTCACAACATCCCCTGGCAGGGAGTTCCACAGGTCGACTGTGCATTGTGTGAAGAAATACTTCCTTTTGTGTGTTTTAAACCTGCTGCCCATTAATTTCATTTGGTGACCCCCTAGTTCTTGTGTTATGAGAAGGAGTAAATAACACAGAGGTGAAAGTAAGCCGGTCCAGTCCAGTATGATGTACCGGCAAGAGCCAGTATGCTGTGCTGGACCACACCAGCTTCCACAGGGATTGAAAGGGCTCTGGGCTGCCCATGGCTGTTGGCAGCCCAGAGCCCTTTGAATCCCAGTTGCGGCTCCAGCTGCCGGGCTGAGGCCGGGATTTAAAGGGCTCAGAGCTCCCCGCAGCTGCTGGCAGCCCAGAGCCCTTTGAATCCTGGCCATGGCCCTGGAGGCGGGGCTGGGGCCAGGATTTAAAGGGCTCAGGGCTCCCCTCAGCAGCAAGCATTCTGGGCCCTTTAAATCCCTGCCCCAGCCCCCGCAAAGCTCAGGGTTCCCGCTGGCGGCAAGAGCCCCAGGCCCTTTAATTTGCCCGTGAGCCCTAGGGGGTCCCAGCCACCTCTTCAGCTGGGAGCCCCTGGTTGATTTAAAGGCCCTAGTTCTCCCAGCCACAGCTGATGCCCCAGGGCCTTTAAATCTTGAGAGGCAACCCTCCCTTCCAGATGAGGCCACACCCCCCAGGACTCCAGCAGTACAGATAAGTGCTGTAAGTTCCTTTCACCCCTGAAATAACAACACTTCCTTATTTACTTTCTCCACACCCGTCATGATTTGATAGACCTTTATCATGGTCCTACTTCGTTGTCTCTTTTCCAAACTGAAAAGTCCCAGTCTTACTGATCTCTCCTCATAGGGTAGCTGTTCCATCTCTTTGATAATTTTTGTTGCCTTTTTCTGAACCTTTCCAATTCCAATATATCTTTTCGCGATGCGGCAATCACATCTGCACGCAGCATTCAAGATGTGGGAGTACCATGGATTTATAAAGAGGCAACATGATATTTTCTGTCCTATTATCTATCCCTTTCTTAATGATTCCCAACATTCTGGTAGCTTATTTGACTGCCGCTGCACATTGAGTGGATGTTTTCAGAGATCTTTCTTGAGTGGTAACAGCTAATTTAGACCCCATCATTTTATATGTATAGTTGGGATTATGTTTTCCAATGTGCATTACTTTGCATTTATCAACATTTAATTTCATCTGCCATTTTGTTGCCCAGTCTCCCAGTTTTGAGAGATCCTTTTGTAGCTCTTTGCAGTCTGCTTGGGACTTAACTATCTTGAGTAGTTTTGTATCATCTCCAAATTTTGACACCTCACGGTTCACCACTTTTCCAAGATTATTTATGAATATGTTGAACAGCACTGGTCCCAATACAGATCTGTGGGGGACACCACTATTTACCTCTCTCCATTCTGAAAACTGACCATTTATTCCTACCCTTTGTTTCCTATCCTTTAACCAGTTACCAATCCATGAGAGAATCTTCCTTCTTATCCCGTGGCAGCTTACTTTGCTTAAGAGTCTTTGGTGAGGAGCCTTATCGAGGCTTTCTAAAAATCCAAGTACACTATATTCACTGGATCCCCCTTGTCCACATGCTTGTTGACCCCCTCAAAGAATTCTAATAGATTGGTGAGGCATGATTTCCCTTTACAAAAACCATGTTGACTCTTCCCCAACAAGTTATGTTCATCTATGTGTCTGACAATTCTGTTCTTTACTATAGTTTCAACCAGTTTTCCCAGTACTGAAGTCAGACTTACTGGCCTGTAATTGCTGTGATCATCTCTGGAGCCCTTTTCAAAATTGGCTCATATTAGCTATCCTCCAGTTATTTGGTACAGAAACTGATTTAAATGGTAGGTTACAAATAACAGTTAGTAGCTCTGCAGTTTCACATTTGGGGTCCTCCAGAACTCTTGGGTGATACCATCTGGTCCTTGAGGCTTATTACTGTTTTGTTTATCAATTTGTTCCAAAACTTCCTCTAATGACACCTCAGTTTGGGACAGTTCCTCAGATTTGCCACCTAAAAAGAATGGCTCAGGTTTGGGAATCTCCCTCACCTCCTCAGCCGTGAAGACCAATGGAAAGAATTCATTTAGTTTCTTGGCACTGGCCTTATCTTCCTTGACTGCTCCTTTAGCATCTCAATCATCCAGTGGCCCCACTGGGTTGTTTAGCAGGCCTCCTGCTTCTGATGTACTTACTTTTTGAGTCTTTGGCTAGCAATTCTTCAAAGTGTTTTTTGGCCTTCCTAATTCTATACTTCATTTGCCAGTGTTTATGCTCCTTTCTATTTTCCTCACTAGGATTTAACTTGCACTGTTTAAAGGATGCCTTTTTGCCTCTCATTGCTTCTTTTACTTTGTTGTTTAGCCACGGTGGCACTTTTTAGGTTCTCTTACTGTGTTTTTTAATTCAGGGTATACATTTAGATTAAACCTCTATTATGGCGTCTTTAAAAAGTTTCCATGCAGCTGCAAGGATTTCCCTTTTGGTGCTGTACCTTTGCATTTCTGTTTCACTAACTTCCTCATGTTTGTGTAGTGCCCCTTTCTGAAAGTAAATGCTGCCCCATTGCACAGCTCCCACTACAGCCTCCAGGCCCTGCCCCCACACACGAGTCCGCCAGCCCCATGGCTTAGGCGCAGGCAGAGGCAGGTGGGGAACGGGAGCGACTCTCAGCCAGCCCAGCTGCTCCACTGCCATTTTCTCCAGAAAATGGCCCGTGTCCACCAGCCCTTCCTTCCCCCTCCAGGAGAGAGAGATCTGCTCCAGGGCCCTGGGCTGACCCCGATGGCCACCGAACCCACTGCTGGGCTGGGTGGGGTGACGACCAACAGTCCCATCTCTGTGGCAGTGGCCCCCACATAGGGATCCCCAGCGTGTCCCCCTGAGAGATGCCCTTGCCAGCTAGTGGTGGGCATGGCGCTCCCAATACAGGGACCAGATCAGACCCCATCTGGGCACAGCCCCCTCCCTGCCCTGCCCCTTGAGGGGCTGGTGTGGGGACCGTATGCAATGCCAGGGCAAGGAGAAAAAGCCATTTCTCATGGAGGACACAGAACACATGCAGGGGCGGGTCAGACCCCAACCAGGCCTCACATCCCATCCACGGCCGAATGAACTTCACCCACTGAAATGCAAAGGCCTCGAAAGAGCTGTGCAGCGAGGGACTCAGCCTGCCTGCCCAAGGCAGCCTTTGAATCCCAGGATGAAGTTCATGGCTCCAGCTGGATTCCCAGGGGCCAGCCCAGAATCCAGCCCTGATGGCAGAAGAGACTGGCCCAGGCAGGGGCAGCTTCTCCCATCCAGAAAGACTCGGAGCCCCAGACCTGCCGAGGAGACTTGGCCTCAGGATGTGGCCCTGGCCCTACCCTGTTACCTTGCACCTGGCCCTGGCCTCCAGCTCTTTATCTTGGCTGCTTGCTTTAACCGCCTGTAGAAAGGAAACGGTGACCTGCCAGTCAGGGGACGGTGAGGGTCCAGCAGATGCCCAGAGGTACGGCCCATAAATCCAGAGACAGCACCACGGCTGGCAACTGCCTGGGAGCCATGGCAGAGCCAGGCTGAGGCTGTCGACCAGCATGGGGCTTGGGAGGGCATGAGGAAGGCCTCCTGGCACTCAGCTCCACGGTGCTGGATCCCTGCAGGGCCATGCACATACAGCCTCCTGGGCCAGACCCGGCCTCTGCACAGGCTCCAGGCCAGGTCTGAGCACCTCAGGCCACCCAGTCACCGCGAGAGCTGGCCAGACGCTTCTGGTGACAAGGGCTGCCCCAGGCTCCCCATGCAGCAGGGCCAGGCTCAGTGTGGCTGCCAAAATGGGAGCACGCTGGGGCTCGCTGGACACAGGCATGGACTCAGGGTCGCTGCCTCAAAGGCAGGGAATTTGTAACAAGGCCCATGCAGGGTCCCTGCCCTCGCCCCATTCTGAGCCATCAGGTTCCACCTCCATGTCCCACCCAACCGACCAGCTTAGTCACATGGGAGACGACGCCCTCACAGTCACCTGACTCCAGCAGCTGGGGATTTAGGAAAAACATCAAATATCAATAGAGTCACAACAGAATCATGAGAGTTGGCAGCACTGACCCAGCTACCACCAGGGCTGCCCCACTGTGGAGCCCCCCAGTCTTACCCCAGCTCCCCCAGGGCTGCCTTGCCATGGGCCCCCTCCAGTCCCTCAGGACTCCCCCCCCCCTTGGTGCCCATGCAGGCCCCACGGGGCACTGCCAGGCCCACCCCATCAGTGGGGTTCTCCTCCAGCCCCTCACTCACTTGTAGAAGTTCCTGTTGACCTTCTTCTCGGCCGGGAAGCCCATCATCCCGCAGACCACGCGATTGTTCTTGGGATTCCAGCCCTCATCGCAGATCTGCGCCCAGCCCTCCTTGTAGCGCACCTCCACCACACCCTCTGTCACCGGCAGCCGCTTCCTGGCACCTGAGACCACAGGCCGCAGCCTGAGCTCCTCCACCTGGTTCTGCTCAGCCTGGCGGAGGGAGGGAGAGCCCATCAGGGCTACTGAGCTCCACCAGACAGGTCCCAACAGCCTGCTCAGTGCCAGCCTGGCCAGTCCACCAGGTCCAGCCCCAGCCCGCCTGGCCCCGCGCCAGCCACCCCAGGCCCCCGTCCCCCGCCAAACCCACCCAGTCTACCCAGCACCAGCACCGACCTGCCCAACCCTCCCAGCCCACCCAGTGCCAATGACGGGGACGCAGAGACCGCACCAGGCTCAAGAGAACCCGGGCGATGGAGCCTGGGCAGGAGTGAGAGCTGGGGCAGGGCAGGGCAGCCCCAGTGTGTGGGCCCCAGGGAGAGGGGTGGTGGCAGCCCTGCTGCGTGGGGCATGCGGGTGGGGGACTGGCAGCCCCCCTGCCTGGGGCCCAGACCCCAGGGCTGCAGCTACTCACCTCGATGACGTTGGAGTCCACATAGCCCGGGATGTGCTCGTCCTTGCAGATCACGCCAGCGTCCTCCTCGTGGCTGCAGTCACTGTTTCCCCAGCCCCGAGACTTGCAGTCTGCAATGCTCTTCTCGCTGCCCCCACAGTTCACATTGTCCAGCCAGACCCGCCCTGCAGAGGCACCAAGCCAGGGAGGGGTCACGGACAGGGCCAGGGCTGGGCCAGAGGGCTGTATATAATGTGTGGGGTCTTTGGGACGTATGTGGCAGTGTGGGGCAGGTCAATGCAACTCAAAAAGAAGTCAGAAGAAACGTGAATCTCAGCCCCAAAGAGTGATTTCCCGGGGAGCTCCTGGGACAGGGGGGTGCAGCCTGGGGTTTCCCCATCCACAAGAACCAGAGCAGCCTCCTTAGGAGCCACGGCCCTGGAATCCCAGCCCCCCACAGTATCCAGCCCCACAGCCACGGGCGGGGGGGTACTTCACATGCACTGCCCCCTGCCACTTTGTGTGCAAATCTACAGCAACACACACCCAGCCTCACTCCACATGCACACACACACCTAACCCCACTGCACACACACATACAGCCCACAGCCCCACTGCGCGCGCACAGCCCCCTGGCCCACTGCACACTGTGACAGAGCTCTGACCTTGATCCCATGGGTCCTGCACTTCTAGGCGGTTTATACTAGCCTCAGTGGCTCACTGTGACCCTCCACGTAGCCCTTCTCTCTCTAGGGCCAGGGTTACAGTCTACTGAGCCCTTTTTATCATAGGCCTGCAAGGAGGTTGGTGAGAGAATCCCAGTCTCCGTTCAGCCTCCTGGCCTGACTTCCCCTCCCAGGAGATGTTCCTGTAGTGTGGGTTGGGGGGAATCCAGGCCCACCCTCTACTCCAGGTTCCAGCCCAGGGACCCTAATGGTAGCAACTATTAGCAGCCAACCTTTCACTGCCAGAGTTGCTTAGAGTCAGGTGGTCACATTAGCTTAATGGCCTCACCTGACTCTTTGCAGGTTAATTGGAGTCAGGTGTTCTCATTAGCCTGGAGCAGCCCCTGCTCTGCTCAGTCAGGGAACAGAAAACTGTTAATCCAGTGGCCAGTGTATCTGCCTTCTGCTGTACCCAACTGGCCTGGGTATACACCTAGCCCTACTGCATGCGCACCACGTGGCACTGCACACACAGCCCCCAAACCCGCTGCATGCACACACACACCTAGCCCCACTGCTTGCGCACTCAGCTGCACTGCACATAGCACACAGCCCCCCTGCATGCACATACACAGCCCCTAGCCCACTGCACATGCACGCACACCCAGCCCCACTGCACATGCACGCACACACAGGCTCACTGCACGCGCATCCAGCCGCACTGCATACACATCCAGCCGCACTGCACGCACACAGCCCCCAGCCTGACTGCGTGAACACACACATCCAGCCCCACTGCATGTGCATCCAGCCATACTGCCCACACACAAAACCCCACAACTGCACACACACATACACAGCCCCTCCGTGCATGTTCACACACACAGCCCCACTGAGCAAATACAGCCCACAACCCCATCACATGCACAAACAGCCCCCAGCCCCATTGCACGCACACTCCCCCATAAGCTCAGTGACACACACAGCTCCACCATGCACACCCCCCAACACACATACAGATTCTGGCCCTGGCAGTCAGGGCCACGCCAGCTACGACCCTCACCAATGCCTTTGCCATATTTGGCGCTGTGGGCCCAGCCGGTGGCGGCCACGAAGCCAAGGTGGCGGCACAGCACGTGGGCGTTGGCCAGCGTGAAGTCGTCGTCACAGATGGTGCCCCACTCCTCATTGTAGAAGACCTCGATGCGCCCCTCGTTGTGCTTGCGGGGGTACCCAGCCAGGCGGAACTTCAGTTTGGGGCCCTGGCTCTGCACTGTGGGCGTGGGCCCGGTGTGCTGAGCAGCACACACCCAGAGCCAGACGCTGCAGAGCAGGGCCAGCAGTTCCTGCCATGCCCAGGCACTGCTGCTCCTCATGGCTGAGATGGGCCTGGAAAAAAAGGAAGATGGGGTCAGATGGGCCCCCACGCTCACAAACAGGGGCACAGCCCCATGGAACCGCAGAGACGTAGGGCCTTGGGGCACGTCTGCATATATGGCGCCGCGTGGCCCAGGGAAGGGCTGGCCCCATTGGGCCTCAGGGCCCGTCTGCACGCCCGGCGCCCCGCAGCCAGGGGAAGGGCCGGCCCCGTCTGCATGCCCGGCGCTGCGCGGCCAGGGGAAGGGCCGGCCCCATCTGCACGCCCAGCACCGCATGTCCCGGGGAAGGGCTTGCCCCGTGGGGCCTCAGGGCACGCCTGCATGTGCAGCGCCGTGCAGCCTGGGGAAGGGCCAGCCCCGACAGGTCTCGGGGCACATCTGCATGTCTGGCTCTTTTCTGCACCCTCTCCAGTTTTCAACATCCGTTTTAAAAGGTGGGCAGCAGAATGGGTGCTATATTCCAAGTACCTGCCTCACCACTGCCATATACAGAGGGGAAATGTCCTTGGCGCTCCTACTCACGACTCCCCCGTTATACACCCAGGCACTGCATTAGCCTCTGCCCACAGTATTGCACCAGGAGCTCATTGCTTTGCTTATCCACTATGACCCCTGTATGAAATCGGGTTTGCTTGACGAAAGCTACGTACCCACAAAACTAGGCTGAGTAGCATTAATCATATTCATATTCTGTAATTCTTCATTATCTAACTGAATCCTGGATCTGCTTTTTCATTATTTTCCCCAGGACTGATATCAGGCTAACCAGCCTATCCTGTCTGCCCTTACTGAATATTTGCACATTAGCCCTGTTTCTGACTCCTGGACTTTCCCCAGTATTCCAAAATTTATTAAAAATAAACTCCACTTGGCCAGAGATCACCACAGCCAATTCTTTTAGGACTCTTGGGTGCAAGTTATCCAGGCCTGCTGATTTTAAAATGTTTATCCTAACATTCAACTTGATGGCATTTCATCATTTGGATATTACACAATAACTTCAGAAGGCAGCATCTGATCAATAGCAGAATCCTATTGATTTTGATGGCAAGCAGAAAAACGGGAAGGTGGAAAGGGGGGGACACAGAGCACTGGCATGTTGTCAGCAGAACCAGCAGCTTTGGCCACCTCTGTAATTGTCTGCAGATCAAGGAACCAGTTGATGTCACCATCGACACCTTCCAGCATAACCACCACCCGGTCAGCTCTGCCCATCCCACAATGCAGTTTACCATGTTAGAGAGAAATGGAATAAAAAGGAGGAAAGTTAGGGGCGGCAGAGAGCCCCTGGCATGGGAGGGAGAGGGAACAGGGGGAAGCAGAGAGCCCCTGGCACAGGGGAGGAGAGGGCCCCTGGCACAGGGCACAGGGCAGTTGTTTCTGAGCATAGTGCAGGCATGAGGGGCACAGGGGACACTGAGTGGCAGACTCTGATCAGACAGGGCATGGCTGGCTCCCAAAACCTCAACGGCCAGGTTGGGTTTGCAAGAACAGAACCAAAGCCAGCTGGGAGATTGTTTGTGGGCAGTCAGCAGGGCCGGCTGGGTCGCTGTCCACCCCCATGGAAGGCATCTGCCCCTTCACCAGGCCAGATCATCACTGTGTCTCGCTGACCCCGCAGGATCAGGACTAAAAATCCAATCATTTACCTGCAGCTTGCCAGGACACGCCAGCCCTTCCTGCTGGATGAAGACTCCGGCACTGACATTCCCTGCATCACAGGCTAGGCTGCTGTGTACACATCAGGCCTGTGCTCGTCCCCAGCTGGCCCCTTTGGTCCAGCTCTCCAAAGTCATTAATGGACTCAGTCTGCTCTGGGCTTTGTGACTGGCATCTTCCCAGCAGCTGGGACCTTGGCAACACAGTCCCAGCGCTGCAGAGCTCACAGTCTGAACTGCCCAAGCGGGGAGGGGACACAGAGCAGCGGGGCAGCTGGGTTTTATTGGTTCTCTCTCTTTCTCAGCAGAGGTCACTTGGGTTTATTGACCTTTTCGAGAGTGGAAGGCAGAGAGACTGGGGCATGTTGGGCCCAAGCATTCAAGCCTTCCAGTATGAGACCCCAGCCAGCTCAGCCAAAGGGACTGCCGAAATGGGGGAGCAGAGGGACTAGTTCACTCACCATGGAAATATTGGGAGGGGGTTCAACACCATGTAAACTCACAGAGGCAAGAGTGGGACCCAGAGGGGCTGCTGAAGCAGCCACTGCAGCACCCAGAATCTGGCCAGGGAACAGATAGGAACTACTGGGACCCCACCCCCTTCCCCAGCCTGGAACAATCTCCCCCTTCCCCACCCCAGCTGAGCCTCAGTAGCTCCCCTTTCTCCCCTGTTCACAGTAAACTGTCCTCCACTTCCCCCCACTAGCAAGGGCAGAGGTCTGACAAGAGACAGGAACAGAAACATAGTCCAGCATGCAGAGACAGCAGATGTTTCAGTTCTGTGTTTGGAAAGCAGAGTGAGGTTTCCACACCTTGCAGGGATAACGAAATGCTCGAATCCATCGGTACCAGGGAGGGTGTTAAACAGCAGCTGCTACAAATAAACAGCTTTGCATTGGCTGAAGCGGATAACTTGCACCTGCAGCATATGAAAAGCATTGGCCCAGGAGCTCTCTGAATCACTAGATATTTTTCAACTTGGCTGGGAACAAAGAGAAATTCTGTGGGACAGAGCTCATGGTGCACCAGAATTTAAAAGGGGTACATGGGGTGACCTGGGTTACTACAGGCCTAATGGCCTGACATTGGTCCAGAATAAAATCATGGCCAGGCTGATATGGGAGGCAGCGAGTCAAGAATGAAGATGGCAGCACAAGTGATGCCAGTCACCAGGGGTGTATGCAAAATGGGACTCATCAAAAACTTGATATTGTTTTTAATGAGTCCCACGTTGGACTGATAAGAGAAATGTGTTGTCATAACAGACAGACTTCTGGAAGGCATTTGACTTTATCCCATGTGACAGTCTGATAAAAAGATCAGCACTACACAAAATCACTGTAGCCCATAGTAAATGGATTAAAATTGGTTACCTGCTAGAGCTAAAATGTAACGGTGAATGGAGAATAGTGGGGGTGTTTCTGCAGGGGTCTTAACAGGGAACTGTTCTTGACCTGATGCTTTTCGATATCTTTATCCATGATTTGGAAGAAAATATAAAACAATCCAAGGGGTGTTTTCTCTCTCTGGGGAACAGGCTGTAACTCTCACCCCGTCCGAAGGACGTTTACTCTCTGGGTGAATTCAGCAAACCAGCAAGAAGAAACCGGACACATAAATTCTAGTTTTCATAACACCCTCGCTCTGCACCCACCCATTGATGGCCTGCAGGATTTGCTCCTGAGACCCTCAGCAAAGGGTCCCAATTGTTTGGTCCTTTTCTTATATAGACTCCTATTACCCCCCACCCCCATCCCAATTTTTCATACTTGCTGTCTGGTCACCCTATCAGCACCCCAGGACGGCCTCTGTCACATAACCTGGAGGAATCATAGACTTTAAGGTCAGAAGGGACCATTACAATCATCTAGTCTGATCTCCTGCACGACGCAGGCCACAGAATCTCACCTACCACTCCTGTATCAAACCTGTGTCTGAGCCATTGAAGTTCTCAAATCGTGGTTTAAAGACCTCAAGCTGCAGAGAATCCTCCAGCAAATGACCCGTGCCCCATGCTGCAAAGGCGAAAAACCCCCAGGGTTTCTGCCAATCTGCCCTGGAGGAAAATTTCTTCCCAACCCCAAATATGGCCATCAGCTAAACCCTGAGCACGTGGGCAAAACTCACCAGCCAGCACCCAGGAAAGAATTCTCTGTAGTAACTCAGATCCCACCCCATAGACTCATAGACTCTAGGACTGGAAGGGACCTCGAGAGGTGATCGAGTCCAGTCCCCTGCCCTCTTGGCAGGACCAAATACTGTCTAGACCATCCCTGATAGACATTTATCTAACCTACTCTTAAATATCTCCAGCGATGGAGATTCCACAACTTCCCTAGGCAATCTATTCCAGTGTTTAACTATCCTGACAGTTAGGAACTTTTTCCTAATGTCCATCCTAAACCTCCCTTGCTGCAGTTTAAGCCCATTGCTTCTTGTTCTATCATTGGAGGCTAAGGTGAACAAGTTTTCTCCCTCCTCCTGATGACACCCTTTTAGATACCTGAAAACTGCTATCATGTCCCCTCTCAGTCTTCTCTTTTCCAAACTAAACAAACCCAATTCTTTCAGCCTTCCTTCATAGGTCATGTTCTCAAGACCTTTAATCATTCTTGTTGCTCTTCTCTGGACCCTCTCCAATTTCTCCACATCTTTCTTGAAATGCGGCGCCCAGAACTGGACACAATACTCCAGTTGAGGCCTGACCAGCGCAGAGTAAAGCAGAAGAATGACTTCTCGTGTCTTGTTTACAACACACCTATTAATGCATCCCAGAATCACGTTTGCTTTTTTTGCAACAGTATCACACTGTTGACTCATATTAAGCTTGTGGTCTACTATGACCCCTAGATCTCTTTCTGCCATACTCCTTCCTAGACAGTCTCTTCCCATTCTGTATGTGTGAAACTGATTGTTCCTTCCTAGGTGGAGCACTTTGCATTTATCCATCTAACATCCCATCACAGATCTTTGGGCATATTCACCACTAGTAGTCAAAGACCAATTGCCAGAATTAGGCTATCCCATTATAACTATTGATCCCTAGGAGAGCAGCCACAGGGGGGGACATGACACACTTTGCCAGTCAGTCACATACCTCTGTTAGAGAGCAGGACTCCCGAGCTCTAATCCTGGCTCAGGGAGGGTAGCATTTCCCTGTAGTTAGAGCAGCAGTGGCCAAGTAATGTGGCCAAGCAGCTGAGAGCTGCCCCCTGGCTTCAGATCTGCCAGAAGTGCCGCTGTGCAGCCTCTCGGTGCCTCATCAGTAAGATGGTCTGAGCTGCAACTGCCCTTGCGCAGGGTCTGAGGCCTCACTCAGTGCAAGGCACTGCACAGAAACATGGACAGCAGCCACACAGGGGCTCTTGGGTCCCAGCCCAGTGCCCCATGCTGCAGGGTATTGGGCAGGGAGTCCCCCGCTCCAGTGCGGCACAGCAGGACAGGCAGCCCTCATCACATGCCATATGCAGCAGTCCAAACAACCCAGCCCCCCTGAGAGCTCTGCTTGGAGCACACCAGGGTAGGGAGGGCACAAGGAGAGAGACGAGGCAAGACCTGAGCACTGGCCAGGGGCTGGATTCTGCAGGGCTGAGAGGACGGGGGATGCCAGGAAGGGGCGCCAGCACTCTGGCACCAGAAGGTTAGATAACCTGAGAAGGGAACAGACGATGGGAGGCAGCACCTGGGCTCTGCGTTTCCTGCCTCATCTCAGGGCCCCCCGGCTGTGGAAGGCTCTTCCTCGCACTCAGCCGAGTTCCATCAAGGCCAGGGGAGAAGAGAGTGTTTCTGAGAGGGGTACAACATGCTGGCTGAGGCAAGGCACTGGGCCGGTCCCCTCATGAGGGGACAGCTCCAGATACTGGCATGCAGCACATTTACAGTGCAAAGGAAACATATTTCACCCAACATGTAATCAGCCTGTGGAACTCACAGCCACAAAGTATCGCTGAGGCCGAGATCTTTTCAGGAGTCACACAAGGCTCAGGCATTTGCAGGGACAATGGAGCCACGCAGAGTTACACTGGAGAACACCAAAAATTCAGCCAGGCCATAACCTTCCAAGGCACAAGCTGCCCAGCCCAGTCGGCTGGTGCCTCCCACCTGGGGCAGGCTGCTCAGGAGGGGCTGCCGGGAGATGCAGCTGCTGGTGTCAGGAGCTGTCATACAGGAGCCAAGTGTGTGATCCTGCCTGGCCACTCCTGCGGCTCGGGAACCCAGGTCGCCCACTCCGGCCAGAGACAACGTTTCCTCTGACTGAGGTTGTGTGTGAGGGGTCCCCGCCCAGAGTAGGACATTCGATCCACCCCACACCAAGCCAGATGTGCCTGCCTCCCCGGCATGAATGGGCCTCAGAGACTTCGGGGAAAAGGCTCGGAAGGACTGACAGACTTTATGCAAACAGCAGGGAGGGAGTTAAGAGAGAGCCCAGCTCCCTGCGACTGCTCAGGAAACCTCAGGAATTTACTGACAGCGCCAGTGAATGGGCAGGCTGCGTGCAGGGCCCAAGGCCACCTCCTCGCAGGGGAACGGGGCCAGGAGCGGGGGCGGGAAGGGGTTAAAGCTGCCAGCTAGGGGAATGAGAGGCCTTGCTGAATCCGGGGGTGGGGACAAGGATGGGGGCTCAGCAATCCCCCCACACCTGCCCACCTCTATGCTGGCCCCTGCTCAGACCCTCCCCACGGTTGTCCCCTTGCCTGGGGGCACAGGGAGTCTTCTACCCACACCAGCACTGGGGAGTGTCCCTGGGCAGCTGAGGCCAAGCCCTGCAGAGCCCAGCGTGGACATGGCCTGCTCTGCCCTGCCATCTCTGTTGACAGCGCCCCCGGCGCTCTGCCCTTCCTCTCCCTCACACGCTCATGCAGGCCATGGCCAAACCCTAACTCCTCTTCCTGTTGTCTGCCTCCCTCGTCCCATCCCCTCCTGCTGGGACACCCCCTCTCCATCCCGTGCTCCCCAAGTGGTCCTCTTTCCCCCGCACCAAGCCTGTGGCCCTTGGTCCCTGTGGTCAGTGTGCGCTTCTGGAACAGTGGCCTGTCTCGACATCAACCGCAGAGCTGCTCGTGCAGGTGTCGCTGTGCCTGGGCAGAGCCAGAGTCTGAGCAGGGATGTGGGCTCCAACCCCCTGCTTGGCAGCCCAGCTCCTCATGGCTGGGTTGGCACAGGGCCAGTTAGCGCTCAACCTGCTACCCAGACACATTCGTCAACAGTGAGACATGAGCCGGCCTGGACCTAAGTCAGTGCTGGTCCCATTTTCAGAGGCGTGGGAAATGACGACGGGCAGAGCTGACTGGGGAGGCTGGTACAGTGGGCAAACAGCATGCACTTTAATACAGCCACGTGCAAGGTCACAAAGGATGTAGGTCACGCATATGGCAAGGCCACAGCCAGGAATGCAGCAGCACTGGTGCAAAGCTCCCCGTGGGACACTCTGGTAAGAGAAAGGACATGATCCTGCAATGCAGAGTGAGGAGCAGAGAGGTGGTGTCACCTTTGTATACAGCATTAGCGAGACCATCACAGGACATGGCCTCCAGTACCGGTGCCCACGCTCCAGAAGGGATGTGGACCACTAGATAAGGGATGAGAGAAGAGCTACAGGAACAACGTGAGGTCTGGCAAACCAGTCCTGCAGCAAGACACTGAAGCAGCTCAATCCAAGGGCAGGCTAAGGGATGAATTGGCCTTGTCTGCAAGTTCACATCCCAGAGTCCAACTGCTCCCTCCTGAAATGACGCAGCAGAGAGCAGGAAAGTCCCCACTGACTGACCGCCTGGCAGCACTGGTGCTGCAAGCAATGTAGCTCGTGGGGCTGGCAGCTGACCTGGCTCCAGGACACACTTCCTGCTAATACAGAGTCTGGGGCAGGGATGGAGCCGGGTGCATTGGGGGAACCAGTGGTGGTGACATTCCCAGGTGGCACCAGGCAGGGCTGCGGCCCTACATAGGGCAAAGACAAACTCCGGGGCCCCAGGGCCAGACACAGCTTGGGCAAGGCAGCTGGAGAATCTTTAGAAGCTCTAGCAGTCCCTCTCCAGTGGTCAGGCCCCAGCAGAGTCCTACCTGCGCAGAAGCCCTGCCTACAGTTCGCCGCCCTCCTTCATTCCACGTGTCCACAACGGGCTTGTGGCCCGAGCCAGCCCAGCCTCCACAAGGGGGCCACAGCCGGGTCAGGTGCTCAAACAGTTCTGGTCTCTCCGGCCGACTGGGGGGCCTGGCAGGAAGAGCGACCGACAGCCACGTCTGCGCTCTCCGAGTAATGCCAGGGCTGGGGGGCGCCCGTGCTATGTCACCCTCCACGTCCCTCCCCTCTGGGGAGCTGAGCAGAGGTCAGTGCTGCAGCTGAGCCTCTGGGGCAGGCAGTTTGGTAGTGCCAGTCAGAGCCAGGGGCACTGTTCTGCCCACTACAGACACGAGTCCGTGTGCACACGCGGGGTGGGGCTGGCACCAGCCCCTGCAAGCCCCTGGCAAACAGACACAGTGCAGGGGAGGAAGTGCGGTCCAGGCAATTCTGTGGAAACAGGGTATTTCTGGGGGCTCCCAAGCGTGTGTTGGGGACAGGGCCAAGCCCACAGCCCTGGAACGGGGCAGGACACAAGCCGCTGCCCTGGCGTTATCACAGGGATGTCTGTCCGCTAGGGTCTAGCCTGCTGCTCACGGTAAAACCGCCTCACTTCTGATCCTCACCTTGTCCGTGAGCTGCCTCATCCGAAGGGAGCATGCAGAGACATGCCCCACCTGAGCCCTGGCTGCGAAACATGCTGCAGAAATACTGCTGGTTAAAGATTAATTCAGTCCCCTCCAGATTGTGGGAACAAAGCTGCCCTGGGCTCTTCTGGGCATCTCGTGACTACTGGCACTAAACAGCCAGGGCAGCGTATGCTCCCTCCTGTAGCTGCTGTAGAACTGGGTCCTGTCCTGTGGGGCAGCCTGGCCCCAGGGATCCCCTGCATGGCTGACCCCAGGCTCTGCAATCTCTTAGCTAAGCACAAGACCCTATGGCCCAAGAAAGCTCCACCTGATGAAACACAAGCACACAGGGCTCCAGGAGCACGTCCCCCAGGGCCCTGCTCTCTGTCTGAGCTCCCCACTGCATACAGAGCCCAGCCTACTGCCAAGCCCCCAAGGTATCTGGGTCCCCAAGAGATGCCTGTGGCCATGATGACAGCCACATCACCAGGACAATGAACTGGTCACCCCACAGGGGACAGCTAGGGGCTCATGACAACAGGAAACAGAACTGTCCCGAGAGCCTGCCTTGGCCTCTGGAACTCACTGCCACAGGATATGCTCCAAAGCTTAGCTCTGTGCCTGAGCTCCCTTGCAAGAGCCCCTCGCTCACACATGCTGGCTGAGCCTGGGGTACAGCCCTTTTCCAGCCCCGCTCACACCAGCACTCCCTCTGCAGGTGTGCCGAGCCACCTGGCTGATCCAGGCAAAAGTTCCCAGCTAGGCACCGGCTGCAGCCCCAGGCAAGTGCAATCACAGCCCAGGAACCCGTGACCCGTTCCGAGGTGAACCGCTTCCCTGCGCTGTGACAGCTGCAGCAGGTGTGACCAGGTAACAACCATGCAGCCCTATGGAGCTCAGCCCCAAGGAAAGAGTATGGCGGGCAGGGGAGACTGTGGCCCACCAGCTTCAGCCCCACTGGGAGGCAGGAGTCAGGGCCAGTTTGGGCTCCATTGGGGAATGGGGGGGCAGTCATGGCCCCGCCAGGGCTGGAGGTGTTTCATTAGCAGCTGGTGATGCTGCAGGGAGGCAGGCAGGGCTGAGAGGCCAGTGTTACACACAGCAGCCAAATTGAGGCTCGCTGGGCCAGGGCACAGCCTGGCCCTTTTCATCAGTGGGGGCTGCTCCCATAAACACGGGAGCCCCAGAGCCAGCAGCCTGGATTACTCTCTAAGATACACCTGGCTCCTCTATGCGTCCTTCCATTTCCAGAGTTCCAACGAGCTTTCCAAGGGCAGGGGAATGCGAGATACCACCTGCTCCACAGAGGCAGTGACAGGCAGGACTCACTCAGCCATGAGGAGAGAACCCAGGAGTCCTGGCTCTCAGCCCTGCTGCTCTCACCACTAGATCCCACTCCCTTTTCAGAGGCAGGGACAGAACCCAGGAGTCCTGGCTCCCAGCCCTGCTGCTCTCACCACTAGATCCCACTCCCTTTTCAGAGCCAGGGACAGAACCCAGGAGTCCTACCTCCCAGTCCTGCTGCTCTCACTACTAGACCCCACTCCCTTTTCAGAGCCAGGGACAGAACCCAGGAGTCCTGGCTCTCAGCCCTGCTGCTCTCACCACTAGATCCCACTCCCTTTTCAGAGCCAGGGACAGAACCCAGGAGTCCTACCTCCCAGTCCTGCTGCTCTCACTACTAGACCCCACTCCCTTTTCAGAGCCAGGGACAGAACCCAGGAGTCCTACCTCCCAGTCCTGCTGCTCTCACTACTAGACCCCACTCCCTTTTCAGAGCCAGGGACAGAACCCAGGAGTCCTGGCTCCCAGCCCTGCTGCTCTCACCATTAGATCCCACTCCCTTTTCAGAGCCAGGGACAGAACCCAGGACTCCTGGCTCCTAGCCCTGCTGCTCTCACCACTAGACCATTCCTCCTTGCTTGGTACTGTAACCTCCTCCCTAGCACAAATTCTCTTTCACTCTGGCCCCTGGCTCAGCAAAGTATAACATGAGGGGCAGGGCCGGTGCAAGCATTTAGGTGACCTATGCTGTCGCCTAGGGCACTAGGATTTGGGGGGGCGGCATTTTCTTTGGCAGCGATCGCGGCGGTGCATCTTCGGCTGCCCCAGTCGCCGCCAGCATTTAAGCGGAGGGAGCTGGGGCACGGGAGCGCGGGGAGGGCCGGCTGCAGTAAGGAAGGCAGGGGCGGCACGCAGGCGAACTCCCTGCCCCAGCTCACCTCTGCCCCGCCTCCTCCCCGAGCACGCCGTGGCTGCTTCACTTCTCCTGCCTCCCAGGCTTGCAGCGCCTGCTTGGGAGGCGGGAGAGGTGAAGCAGCCACGGCGTGCTTGGGGTGGAGGTGGAGCAGGGGTGAGCTGGGGCGGGGGGGGTGTCTCAGGGCTGAGGGTGGGGAACTGCCACAAGCGGGGTGCCTCAGAGCGGAGGGGGGGAGCTGCCGTTGGGGGGAGACTCCTCAGGATGGAGGGGAGGAGCTGCCGTGGGGGGGTACCTCAGGGCGGGGGCTTGGGGACAGGGGAGGGCACAAGATGGAAGTTTTGCCTACGGCACAAAACATACTTGCACCGGCCCCTGATGAGGGGCTGGAGCACAACTCCAGCCTGCCCTGTGAGCTCTGCCCTTCATCTGGAGGCACAGAGCCCAGCAGGCGGAGCTGGGGCCCTCTCGACAAGGCACCCCCCAGGGGATGGGAGGCCACCAGCCATTCAAGCAGCCGACTTCTGCTCCTTTCCCGAAGCTGCTGCCACCCCCTCGAGGTTGGGGAGTTCAGTGCAGCCAGCGTACCCTCTGCCCCCTGCAGGCCCCAGTGCCCCCACGGGTACCAGAGCCAGGGAGGAGGGATGCCCAGGGCACGGCAGGCATGGGGGATGCCAGCACGGCCCTTGGCTGGCTGGGGCGGGTTCTTTGGGGTCTGCCTGGGGCTCTGAGAACTGCAACAGGCAGCTTGTTTGCAGAAAATGACCTAGATGGAATGTGCAGACACTCGGATGGCTGCAACCATCTGCAAACTCCACAGCGAGCTGCTGCCAGCCAGTCCCAGATAGCTGCCGGGCACAGGCTGCTCCATTTGGCTTACCCGGCGTAGGGTGACCAGATGGCCAGTGTGAAAAATCAGGACAGGGAGTGGGGGGTAATAGGAGCCTATATAAGAAAAAGACCCAAAAATCAGACTGTCCCTTTAAAATAGGGACTTCGGGTCACCCTAACCCAGGGACATGGACCCTGCCCCGCTAGCCACCGCTCACCTTACCAAATGCTGCTGCAGCAGAGGTCTGAACCCAACCAGAGGCAGAACTGGGGCTGACTCTCCCCTGGAGGATAAAAGGAGCTCCCCCTCCCCCACACACCCTGTCCTGGGTCCACCCTCATCACACAGGCTCCTCCAGGAGCTGCAGCAAATTCCAGAGTCTGGAAATTCTGAGTCCCCTTCGGAGGTTTATAAATTACAGCTCAGCAAACAAGCTGCTGGCGGCCAGGAGCCCTAGACAGCCAACCCAAGGCACGACAGCTACACAACCCCTACCCTGCACAATGCCCCCATCTACACCACACTCAACAAACAGGCCTTTGAGCTGCAAGAACCCTGTGCAGGCCCAGCGGAGCATCCAGCACCCCCAGCAACACAACCACAACAGAGTGTACAGGGCCCTCCTCCCCCCCCCACACCATAAGTGACCTGAACTGCACAACCCCAAGTATTATACATCCCTCCCCAGCGCACAACCCCCAGCCCCTAGCCCCTGTGCAGACCCTCTCCCTGCCGCACAACTGCCCTGCTACACAGCCGCCCGCAGCACACACCTCTGTCCGCACACACGTCCCCACTACACAGCACTCCCCCAACTACACAATGCACAAGGCTGCCACACACAGCCCTCAACCAGTACACAACTCCCATTCTGGCACACACAGTCCACAGCCCCTCAACACACAACCCCCCCGCCGTGAGCTCAGCCGGCCGGAGCGGTGGGGTCCGACACCGCGGCGATGGGCACCAGCACAGGACGGCAGCGCCTGGCTAACGCGGAGCCCGAGCAGCACCACCGGCCCGGCCCGGCCCGCTCCGCTCCCCCGGCGGGCGTTACCTGGCGCGCCCCTGTCCCGACCGGGCGGCGCTGCGGGCGAAGGGCTGCGGGGCTGCTCCGCAGGGCCTGCGCTCGCTGCTGGGTGGGGCCAGCTCGGCCCCTCTCCCCGCCCCCGAGCCCTGCGAGAGCGGCCGCCTGCCCGCCAGCGCAGGGCCCCCAGGAGGGTCTGGTCCGGCCCGGCCGCGCCCCCGCCGGTCCGCACCGCGGCCTCTGGGCGCTGCGGGAACCGGCCTGAAACCCCATCGCTACTGGGAGGGCGCAGGTCGGACCCCGGGGCGGGGGCCGGGCGCGTAGGGGGCCGTCAACCTCACCGAGCCCACCCCGGGCAGGGGCCGGGCGTGTTGGGGTGTCAGCCCCTCAGACCCCACCCCGGGCGTGTTGGGGGGCGTCAGCCCCACAGACCCCACCCCGGGCGGGGGCTGGGTGTGTTGGGGGGGTCAACCCCCCAGCCCCACTCTGGACAGCCCTGCATATGGAATTCCCCTCTGATGGGTCTGAGGGCTCTGCACTTCTGCTTCCGCTGGGGTTTGACTGTCCCTCATCGCTGTAGGGTCCAAGCGCCCCCATCCTGCCGGGGCCCCCTCACTCCACGAGCATCTGGTAACTGGGGCCCCTCCCAGATGAGGAGGGAGGGCTTAGGCTCCCCACCAGGCCCGGCAGGGGGCAGAGAAGTGTCCCCCAGGTGGGGGGGTTGCTATTGAGAGCTGACCCCCAAGACGCCCCAGTGTGAGGGCTGAGGCCTTTTTCTACAGTAAGCAACAGCGGCCGCAGCAGGGCAGCAGCCCTGAGCTAAGAAGCAGAAAATCCTCACATTCCATGTAATATCTCTTGAGCTGTTCCTGTCCTGAGAGCACTCACCATCACCAGCTAAAGAGACAGATCGTCAGACGTTTAGGGAAAACGTCTGATGCATTTTGTCTGGCAAGGAACCACTGCTCAACAGCTGTGATTGGGAAATCACTACTTCCTTACTGTTTTGCCTTTATGGTCCCCACCAGGGCCGGCTTTAAGAACTCTGGGGCCCGATTCGAATACCCGGCGGCGGTCTGGGTCTTTGGCATCACTTCAGCGGTGTTGGGGTCCTTCACTCAACCCGGACCCCCTGCTGCCGAAGTGCCACCGAAGACCCCGACTGCCACCAGGTATGTAAAAAAAATTAAAAAGACACCTCAGGCACGGGGCCTCAGTTCTGGGGAATCAGCCTAAAGCTGGCTCTGGTCCCCACTTCTCTGCGGTTTGTATGGTCTCTCTGGTTCTTTGATTGTTTCTGTCTGTTACATAATTAACTGCAAGATTTGAATCAACTAAGGTGGTGGGTGTGACAGGGCAAAGAAGTGTTTTGTAATGGGCCAGGATGGGTGAAAAATGGTGTTTTGTAGGACTTTAGTTCACAATGACTGGTTACAGTGCAGCTAAGCAGGACTCAAATTCCACTGTATAAACGGGGGTCCAAAATGGAGCTGCCAGACCTCAACATCCTGCCAACTGCATTGTGCAGAAGCTGGAGCCCCGGATGACCTGAGCCTGACTGGCCAGCAGGAAAAGTTTGTCTGCCTTATTGGGAGTGGTGAGCATTGTCTGCTTAGCATGCGCATTCTGTTTAGGAAAAGGTTAATAACTAGAAGTTAAGGATATTACTGTGCAAGGCTCTTGCACTGGTAAAAGGCCCTGCAGAAGATGATGCTCTGAGCCCTGGGAACTGGGAAAGGATGGGGATGCCTACATTAACCCATGGAAGGGTAAAGGTGGGGTGCCCTAGAGTGTGAGGCAGGTAACAACAGGGCTCCCAGTGCCCTCGCCCCACTTCTATCCCCTCACCCTAGTTTAAATGCTTCTCCCCCCAAGGATTTTCTAACGGCTGTACCAGTTTGTCTGGGCGAGGGAGCCTCTCTCTCTTCATTCTGAAAACCCCTGCTCTGTGGCGCTATGGAAGTAACAATGAAACTCAATGTCACTCACTGCAACAGGGTCAATCACAGAAGCAACCAAGAGAGACGGGGCCATGTTCCCAGAGTGCCAGGACCCATTCCTAGCACATGTTGGCCGGTTGCCAAAGCCCTGTGATTCATTACTAGAACTCAAAGGGGAGGGAGAGCCCAGGGCTGGGACAGCAGGGGGCTGTGGTGGGTCAGGACTGGGGACACTGGCAGAGCTTGGGCAGGGATCCCAGGGCTAGGACAGCAGGGGGCTGTGGTGGGCCCGGATTGGGAGCACCAGCAGAGCTGGGGCAGGAATCTCAGGGCTGGGATAGCAGGGTCTGTGGCGGGTCAGGATTGCAGGTAACAGGGGGCTGCAGATCAGGATTGATGGACAGGATGGGGGACTCTATCCTGGGAAGCAGTGACTGAAAAGGACTTGGGGGTCATGGTGGATAACCAGCTGAATATGAGCTCATAGACTCATAGACTCTAGGACTGGAAGGGACCTCAAGAGGTCATCGAGTCCAGTCCCCTACCCTCATGGCAGGACCAAATACTGTCTAGACCATCCCTAATAGACATTTATCTAACCTACTCTTAAATATCTCCAGAGATGGAGATTCCACAGCTTCCGTAGGCAATTTATTCCAGTGTTTAACTACCCTGACAGTTAGGAACTTTTTCCTGATGTCCAACCTAAATCTCCCTTGCTGCAGTTTAAGCCCATTGCTTCTTGTTCTATCATTGGAGGCTAAGGTGAACAAGTTTTCTCCCTCCTCCTGATGACACCCTTTTAGATACCTGAAAACTGCTATCAGGTCCCCTTCTCAGTCTTCTCTTTTCCAAACTAAACAAACCCAATTCCTTCAGCCTTCCTTCATAGGTCATGTTCTCAAGACCTTTAATCATTCTTGTTGCTCTTCTCTGGACCCTCTCCAATTTCTCCACATCTTTCTTGGAATGCGGTGCCCAGAACTGGACACAATACTCCAGTTGAGGCCTAACCAGCGCAGAGTAAAGCGGAAGAATGACTTCTCGTGTCTTGTTTACAACACACCTGTTAATGCATCCCAGAATCACGTTTGCTTTTTTTGCAACAGTATCACACTGTTGACTCATATTTAGCTTGTGGTCCACTATGACCCCTAGATCTCTTTCTGCCATACTCCTTCCTAGACAGTCTCTTCCCATTCTGTATGTGTGAAACTGATTGCTCCTTCCTAAGTGGAGCACTTTGCATTTATCTTTATTGAACTTCATCCTGTTTACCTCAGACCATTTCTCCAATTTGTCCAGATCATTTTGAATTTTGACCCTGTCCTCCAAAGCAGTTGCAATCCCTCCCAGTTTGGTATCGTCTGCAAACTTAATAAGCATACCTTCTATGCCAACATCTAAGTCGTTGATGAAGATATTGAACAGAGCCGATCCCAAAACAGACCCCTGCAGAAGCCCACTTGTTATACCCTTCCAGCAGGATTGGGAGCCATTAATAACTACTCTCTGAGTACAGTTATCCAGCCAGTTATGCACCCACCTTATAGTAGCCCCATCTAAATTGTATTTGCCTAATTTAGCAATAAGGATATCATGCGAGACCGTATCAAATGCCTTACTAAAATCTAGGTATACCACATCCACCGCTTCTCCCTTATCCACATGTCTCGTTATCCTATCAAAGAAAGCTATCAGACTGGTTTGACATGATTTGTTCTTTACAAATCCACGCTGGCTATTCCCTATCACCTAACCACCTTCCAAATGTTTGCAGATGATTTCCTTAATTACTTGCTCCATTATCTTCCCTGGCACAGAAGTTAAACTAACTGGTCTGTAGTTTCCTGGGTTGTTTTTATTTCCCTTTTTATAGATGGGCACTATATTTGCCCTTTTCCAGTCTTCTGGAATCTCCTCCGTCTCCCATGATTTCCCAAAGATAATAGCTAGAGGCTCAGATACCTCCTCTATTAACTCCTTGAGTATTCTAGGACGCATTTCATCAGGCCCTGGTGACTTGCAGGCATCTAACTTTTCTAAGTGATTTTTTACTTGCTCTTTTTTTATTTTATCTTCTAAACCTACCCCCTTCCCGTAAGCATTCACTACGTTAGACATTCCTTCAGACGTCTCAGTGAAGACTGAAACAAAGAAGTTATTAAGCATCTCTGCCATTTCCAAGTTTCCTGTTACTGTTTCTCCCTCCTCACTGAGCAGTGGGCCTACCCTGTCCTTGGTCTTCCTCTTACTTCTAATGTATTGATAAAAAGTCTTCTTGTTTCCCTTTATTCCCATAGCTAGTTTGAGCTCATTTTGTGCCTTTGCCTTTCTAATCTTGCCCCTGCATTCCTGTGTTATTTGCCTATATTCATCCTTTGTAATCTGTCCTAGTTTCCATTTTTTATATGACTCCTTTTTATTTTGTAGGTCATGCAAAATCTCGTGGTTAAGCCAAGGTGGTCTTTTGCCACATTTTCTATCTTTCCTAACTATCGGAATAGCTTGCTTTTGGGCCCTTAATAGCGTCCCTTTGAAAAACTGCCAACTCTCCTCAGTTGTTTTTCCCCTCAGTCTTGATTCCCATGGGACCTTACCTATCAGCTCTCTGAGCTTACCAAAATCCGCCTTCCTGAAATCCATTGTTTCTATTTTGCTGTACTCCCTTCTACCTTTCCTTAGAATTGCAAACTCTATGATTTCATGATCACTTTCACCCAAGCTTCCTTCTACTTTCAAGTTCTCAACAAGTTCCTCCCTATTTGTTAAAATCAAGTCTAGAACAGCTTCCCCCCAGTAGCTTTCTCAACCTTCTGAAAGAAAAAGTTGTCTGCAATGCAGTCCAGGAACTCATTGGATAGTCTGTGCCCCGCGGTGTTATTTTCCCAACATATATCTGGATAGTTGAAGTCCCCCATCACCACCAAATCTTGGGCTTTGGATGATTTTGTTAGTTGTTTAAAAAAGCCTCATCCACCTCTTCCACCTGATTAGGTGGCCTGTAGTAGACTCCTAGCACGACATCACCCTTGTTTTTTACCCTTTTTATCCTAACCCAGAGACTCTCAACACTTCTGTCTCCTATGTCCATCTCCACCTCAGTCCAAGTGTGTACATTTTTAATATATAAGGCAACACCTCCTCCCTTTTTCCCCTGTCTATCCTTCCTGAGCAAGCTGTACCCATCCACACCCACAGTCCAATCATGTGTATTATCCCACCACGTTTCAGTGATGCCATCAATGTCATAGTTGTATTTATTTATTAGCACTTCCAGTTCTTCCTGCTTATTACCCATACTTCTCGCATTTGTATATAGGCATCTAAGATACTGGTTTGATCTTGCCTCCCAGTTTTGCTCTGACTCTCCTTTCTCTCTGCCATTATAGCCCACGCTCCCTCTTGTTTCTGACCCATCTCCCAAGTCTTGTTCCCCTGTCATAAACAGATAGCTAAGGGTTAATGTCTCTTTCACCTGAAACACCTGACCAGAGAACCAATCAGGAAACCGGATTTTTTCAACTTTGGGTGGAGGGAATTTTGTGTCTGGGGTCTTTTGTTTTCTGGCTGCCTGCTGTCTCTGAGCTTTGGAGAAGTAGTTCTGCTTTCTAATCTTTTGTTTCTAAGTGTAAGGACCAAGAGATTAGATAGTAAGTTATATGGTTTCTTTTCTTTGGTATTTGCATGAATATAAGTGCTGGAGTGCTTTGATTTGTATTCTTTTTGAATAAGGCTGTTTATTCAATATTCTTTTAAGCAATTAGCCCTGTATTGTATCACCTTAATACAGAGAGACCATTTGTATTTTTTCTTTCTTTTTTTATATAAAGCTTTCTTTTAAGACCTGTTGGAGTTTTTCTTTACTTCAGGGAAATTGAGTCTGTACTCACCAGGGAATTGGTGGGAGGAAGAAATCAGGGGAGATCGGTGTGTGTTGAATTGGCTAGCCTGATTTTGTATTCCCTCTGGGGGAATAGGAAAGTCCTTTTTGTTCCAGGACCGGGAACGGAGAGGGGGAGTCACTCTGTTGGATTCACAGAGCTTGTGTCTGTGTATCTCTCCAGGAGCACCTGGAGGGGGGAAGGGAATCAGGATTATTTCCCTTTGTTGTGAGACTCAAGGGATTTGGGTCTTGGGGTCCCCAGGGAAGGTTTTTCAGTGGGACCAGAGTGCCCCAAAACACTCTAATTTTTTGGGTGGTGGCAGCAAGTACCAGGTCCAAGCTGGTAGCTAAGCTTGGAGGTTTTCATGCTAACCCCCATATTTTGGACGCTAAGGTCCAAATCTAGAACTAAGGTTATAACATGAGTGGCAGCCGGTGGGATATAGACAGAATCCAGAAGCCAGTAGGAATATTATATTTTTCTTTTCTCTGCTAAGGGCTTTTTAGCAGAGAGAAACAGTTGGTTTTAAAAGGGAACCAGAGAGAATTTTTTTTTTCTGCTCTCTCTGGCAGTTTGTGGCTTGCATGTTACGCAAGAAGCCATTACCAGACTATTAACAGTCTTTTGTCACACAATAGCACTCCCATTGAGAGTCATACCAGCACTATATGAATGCAAATAAAGTGGTTTTTCAGGTTTACTTAACATTGAAGATTAGCTAAAGGCACTGTTGCTAGGCAGACTTCAGGAGGCAACAGAGCCTGCAGTTCAGAAGAGAAACACCGGAGGGCACCCCAACACAAGAAAACAGGAACCATGTCTACCAAGACAAAAATGGAGGCTGAAGGGCACTTCAAAGAAGCTGAACACAGGCGAGAGATGGAAAAACACAAACAGGAACTAGAAATAAAACAAAAAGAGATGGAGATGAAAGAAAGAGAAGAACAAATCAAACAGGCAGCACACAAAAGAAAACTAGAAGAAGAAGAGGTGGCCTACCGAAGGAAACAAGCAGAAGATGAGTTGGCCCACAGAAGGAAGCAAGAAGAAGAAGAGGCGGCCCACCGCCGAGAAATGGAAAAACAACAAAAAGAAGATGAAGAGAAGGAAAAACAGAGAAAGCATGAACTGGACTTGGCAAAAGCTGGGCTGCATGTGCCAGCCAACCCTAACAACCCGGCGCCAATTATTGCTCCACAGCACAGAAAATTTCCCACCTACAAGGCAGGTGATGACACCGAGGCCTTCTTGGAAAATTTTGAAAGAGCCTGTCTTGGGTACAGCATCCCCGAAGACCAGTACATGGTAGAATTAAGGCCACAACTCAGTGGACCTTTAGCAAAGGTGGCAGCTGAAATGCCTAAGCAGCAAATGAATGACTATAAACTTTTTCAAACCAAGGCCAGATACAGGATGGGGATAACCCCAGATCATGCCCGTCGGCGCTTCAGAACCCAAAAGTGGAAACCAGAGGTGTCATTTCCCAAACACGCCTACTACATTGCAAAAAACTATGAGGCCTGGATAACAGGAAACAACATTCAAACCTTGGAAGAACTGAACCTCCTCATACAAATGGAGCAGTTCTTGGATGGTGTTCCTGAGGACATCACACGGTACATACAAGATGGAAATCCCAAAGATATCGCTGAGGCGGGGGAGATTGGAGCCAAATGGATGGAACTGGCAGAAAGCAAGAAAGCTACTGTCAAGGGGAACAATTACCACAGGGGGCACACAGACCATAAACCCTACAACCGAGGACAGCCAAAGACCCCACATACCACCCAAGTAACGCCACAGACACCCTACCCTTCAACCTCACCAGTCTCCAGTAACTCACCTCGGCCCAGTGACCCATCAGATGGAAGATGCTTTAAGTGTAATGAACTGGGACATATCAAGGCCAACTGTCCCAAGAACACCATGCGAGTGCAATTCATTACACCACCATCACCCCAAAGATCCCCAGGCCCAGATGCCTCTCAAATACCCTTGGAGCGAAGGGAAAAGTTGAGAGTGGGCGGAAAGAAGGTTACTGCGTGGAGAGACACGGAGGCACAAGTGTCAGCTATCCACCAATCCTTCGTAGACCCCAAATTCATCAACCCAAAGGCCAAAGTTACAATTTACCCCTTCATGTCACAAGCTGTAGACTTGCCTACAGCTGAACTGCCTGTCCAGTACAAAGGCTGGTCAGGAATGTGGACTTTTGCAGTCTATGACAATTATCCTATCCCCATGCTACTGGGGGAAGACTTGGCCAACCAGGTGAGGCGGGCCAAGAGAGTGGGAATGGTTACCCGTAGCCAAACCAGGCAAGCTTCCAGACCCATTCCTGTTCCTGAGCCATCCACAGAGGCCCCGTCTGTGTTACCAGAGACCCAGACAGAGGTAGTGGACCCGGATTCCATGCCTACCACTGAAACAGCCACAGCACCTCCAGTCCCAGGCCCGGAACTGGAACAGCAACCAGCACCAGCAAGTGCAACCACATCTTCAAACTCAACGCCAGAGGGCGCCAGTGAGCCAGAGCTGGCAGAAGCAACAGACAGCCATACCCAAAAGGCTCAGCCAGAGCCTGAAATACCCTCAGGTGCACCAGCGGAGAGCGGTTCACCAGCAACGGAAACAATCCCATCACCTACATCGCTTCCAGAGGGACCAAGCCCAAGTCCACAGTCTGAGGAAGAACTGGTGACCCCAGCCTCAAGGGAACAGTTCCAGGCTGAGCAGGAAGCAGATGACAGCCTTCAGAAAGCTTGGGCGGCGGCACGGAGCACCCCACCGCCTCTCAGCTCTTCTAATCGATCCCGGTTTGTTATAGACCAAGGACTTTTATACAAGGAAATTCTTTCTGGTGGACACCGGGAAGAATGGCAGCCGCAAAAACAGTTGGTGGTTCCAACTAAGTACCGGGAAAAGCTCTTAAGCTTAGCCCATGATCATCCCAGTGGCCATGCTGGGGTGAACAGAACCAAGGACCGGTTGGGGAAGTCCTTCCACTGGGAGGGGATGGGCAAGGATGTTGCCAAGTATGTCCGGTCTTGTGAGGTATGCCAAAGAGTGGGAAAACCTCAAGACCAGGTCAAGGCCCCTCTCCAGCCACTCCCCATAATTGAGGTCCCATTTCAGCGAGTAGCTGTGGATATTCTGGGCCCTTTCCCAAAAAAGACGCCCAGAGGAAAGCAGTACGTACTGACTTTAGTGGACTTTGCTACCCGATGGCCAGAAGCAGTAGCTCTAGGCAACACCAGGGCTAACACTGTGTGCCTGGCCCTAACAGACATCTTTGCCAGGGTAGGTTGGCCCTCTGACATCCTTACAGATTCAGGGTCTAATTTCCTGGCAGGGACCATGGAAAAACTGTGGGAAACTCATGGGGTGAATCACTTGGTTGCCACCCCGTACCACCATCAAACCAATGGCCTGGTGGAAAGGTTCAATGGAATTTTGGGGGCCATGATACGAAAATTCATCAACGAATTCTCCAATAATTGGGACCTAGTGTTGCAGCAGTTGCTGTTTGCCTACAGGGCTGTACCACATCCCAGTTTAGGGTTTTCACCATTTGAACTTGTGTATGGTCACGAGGTTAAGGGGCCATTACAGTTGGTAAAGCAGCAATGGGAGGGGTTTACGCCTTCTCCAGGAACTAACATTCTGGACTTTGTAAGCAATCTACAAAGCACCCTCCGACATTCTTTAGCCCTTGCTAGAGAGAACCTAAAGGATGCTCAGGAAGAGCAAAAGGCCTGGTATGACAGACATGCCAGAGAACGTTCCTTCAAGGTAGGAGACCAGGTTATGGTCTTGAAGGCGCAACAGGCCCATAAGATGAAAGCATCATGGGAAGGGCCATTCACGGTCCAAGAGCGCCTGGGAGCTGTAAACTACCTCATAGCATTTCCCAGTTCCTCACTAAAGCCTAAAGTGTACCATGTTAATTCTCTCAAGCCTTTCTATTCCAGAGACTTACAGGTTTGTCAGTTTACAGTCCAGGGAGATGATGCTGAATGGCCTGACGGTGTCTACTACGATGGGAAAAAAGACGGTGGCGTGGAAGAGGTAAACCTCTCAACCACCCTGGAACGTCTGCAGCGGCGACAAATCAAGAAGCTGTGCACTAGCTTCGCCCCATTGTTCTCAGCCACCCCAGGACGGACTGAACGGGCATACCACTCCATTGATACAGGTAATGCTCACCCAATCAGAACCCCACCCTACCGGGTGTCTCCTCATGCCCAAGCTGCTATAGAACGGGAGATCCAGAACATGCTACAGATGGGTATAATCCGCTCATCTACCAGTGCATGGGCATCTCCAGTGGTTCTGGTACCCAAACCAGATGGGGAAATACGCTTTTGCGTGGACTACCGTAAGCTAAATGCGGTAACTCGTCCGGACAACTATCCAATGCCACGTACCGATGAGCTATTGGAGAAGTTGGGACGTGCCCAGTTCATCTCTACAATAGACTTAACCAAGGGGTACTGGCAAGTACCGCTAGATGAACCTGCCAAGGAGAGGTCAGCATTCGTCACCCATGCGGGGGTGTATGAATTCAATGTCCTTCCTTTCGGCCTTCGAAATGCACCCGCCACCTTCCAGAGGCTGGTAGATGGTCTACTAGCTGGACTGGGAGAATTTGCAGTTGCCTACCTCGATGATGTGGCCATTTTTTCAGACTCCTGGCCCGAACACCTACTACACCTGGAAAAGGTCTTTCAGCGCATCAGGCAGGCAGGACTAACTGTTAAGGCCAAAAAGTGTCAAATAGGCCAAAACAGAGTGACTTACCTGGGGCACCAGGTGGGTCGAGGAACCATAAACCCCCTACAGGCCAAGGTGGATGCTATCCAAAAGTGGCCTGTCCCAAGGTCAAAGAAACAGGTCCAATCCTTCTTAGGCTTGGCCGAATACTACAGGCGATTTGTACCACACTACAGCCAAATCGCTGCCCCATTGACCGACCTGACCAAAAAGACCCAGCCAAATGCCGTTAAGTGGACTGATGAGTGTCAAAAGGCCTTTACCCAGCTTAAGGCAATGCTCATGTCTGACCCTGTGCTCAGGGCCCCGGACTTTGACAAACCATTCCTAGTAACCACAGATGCATCTGAGCGTGGTATAGGAGCAGTGCTCATGCAGGAAGCAACAGATCACAACTTCCATCCTGTCGTGTTTCTCAGCAAGAAACTGTCTGAGAGGGAAAGTCACTGGTCAGTCAGTGAAAAGGAATGCTATGCCATTGTGTACGCCCTGGAAAAGCTACGCCCATATGTTTGGGGACGGCGGTTCAAACTACAAACTGACCATGCTGCACTAAAGTGGCTTCATACTGCCAAGGGGAACAACAAGAAACTTCTTCGTTGGAGTTTAGCTCTCCAACATTTTGATTTCGAAATCCAACACATCACAGGAGCTTCTAACAAAGTTGCTGATGCACTCTCCCGTGAGAGTTTCCCAGAATCCAGTAGTTAAAAAGTGTTCTTAAAATGTAGAAGTCTGTTAGTTATATACTTAGTAGTATATGTAAAGGTGCATGTGTTGTATTAATCTGTTTATTTTCAAGTTCTAGAAGGAAATTGCCGCCAGTGAGCTTCCCCACTATCTGCAATTTGGGGGGCCTGTCATAAACAGATAGCTAAGGGTTAATGTCTCTTTCACCTGAAACACCTGACCAGAGAACCAATCAGGAAACCGGATTTTTTCAACTTTGGGTGGAGGGAATTGTGTGTCTGGGGTCTTTTGTTTTCTGGCTTCCTGCTGTCTCTGAGCTTTGGAGAAGTAGTTCTGCTTTCTAATCTTCTGTTTCTAAGTGTAAGGACCAAGAGATCAGATAGTAAGTTATATGGTTTCTTTTCTTTGGTATTTGCATGAATATAAGTGCTGGAGTGCTTTGATTTGTATTCTTTTTGAATAAGGCTGTTTATTCAATATTCTTTTAAGCAATTAGCCCTGTATTGTATCACCTTAATACAGAGAGACCATTTGTATTTTTTCTTTCTTTTTTTATATAAAGCTTTCTTTTAAGACCTGTTGGAGTTTTTCTTTACTTCAGGGAAATTGAGTCTGTACTCACCAGGGAATTGGTGGGAGGAAGAAATCAGGGGAGATCGGTGTGTGTTGAATTAGCTAGCCTGATTTTGTATTCCCTCTGGGGGAATAGGAAAGTCCTTTTTGTTCCAGGACCGGGAACGGAGAGGGGGAGTCACTCTGTTGGATTCACAGAGCTTGTGTCTGTGTATCTCTCCAGGAGCACCTGGAGGGGGGGGGAGGGAAAAAGGATTATTTCCCTTTGTTGTGAGACTCAATGGATTTGGGTCTTGGGGTCCCCAGGGAAGGTTTTTCAGTGGGACCAGAGTGCCCCAAAACACTCTAATTTTTTGGGTGGTGGCAGCAAGTACCAGGTCCAAGCTGGTAGCTAAGCTTGGAGGTTTTCATGCTAACCCCCATATTTTGGACGCTAAGGTCCAAATCTGGGACTAAGGTTATAACATCCCCACTTACCTGTGGGCTTTGCTCACCTGTCCCCGTTGAACCTAGTTTAAAGCCCTCCTCCCTAGGTTAGCCAGTCTGTGTGCAAATAGGGTCTTTCCCCTCCTCGAAAGGTGAACGCCATCTCTGCCTAGCAGTCCTTCCTCGAATAGCATCCCGTGGTTGAGGAAGCCAAAGTCCTCCTGGCGACACCATCTTCACAGCCAGGCATTCACCTCCACGATGCATCTGCCTCTGCCCGGGCCCCTACCTTCAACTTGTATATGAATTATATTATAGTTGATAATATAATGTGTCAGTCTTATATAATAAAATATGTATTCCAAGTATGATCTATTAATACAATTCCATTAATATATGTGCATTAAAAATTATTGTGCTAAATTATAATATAAAAGTCAAAATGATAAAGATGAAACAAAGCACTTCAACTTTATCAAAATAAAATATTGTTTTGATATTTCCATAATGAAATTACAGAAATTCTTTTTAATGGAAAAAAGACTTTTCATTCAGATTCTGAGCAGAATCTCTATTTTATAGCAGGGGGTCTCAAACTTCATTGCACTTCGACTCCCTTCTGACAACAAAAATGACAACACGACCCCAGGAGGGGGTGGGGGGCGCGAAGCCTGAGCCTGCCTGAGCCCCACTGCCCTGGAGGAAGGGGGGCGGGGGCAAAGCCCAAGCCCTACCACCCTGGGTGGGGAAGCCAAAGCAGAAGGCCAAGGGCTCCATTCCCAGCTGGCAGGGTGTAACCTCGGAAATGTAGGCTAAGAGGCAGTGAACCAAGTCTAGGAATAAATGGTTGATTTTTATTCTGGCCAGAGGTTATGAGTTGGTGCCACAAAGTACCCTGGGAGTACTGAAGTTTCAGAGATTGATCTGGTAAAGGTGACTGTGTTTGGGGGAAGAGGGGGTGCAGGTTAATGTTTAGGTTTGTCTGGACCAGAGAAAACATGTCTCAGGATGTGCAGCATTTCATAAAAATGACATAGGAGACATAGAATCACAGACATAATGGGATGGAAAAGAAACCAGAAATGTAACGCCATTATACAATCAGTGGAGACAAGAAGGATGCTACTGCAGAGTTTTAAAAAAAGAATACTGAAAACATGCCATCTTCAAATCCCAAGAATGCCCCACTCCTGGTGTGCGCTCAGTTCTGGATACCCCATAAATAAAAGGGGTTCAGAGATGCCTGTTCAAATGATTAGTGTCTCCCTTCATGGGGAGAAAATACCAGACACTAACGGGTGTCACTGTTTCAGGGTAACTGCACCTGCATTTCCCCTCCATGGTCGAAGAAGGGCACTCACTTTAGTCTTCCGGCTCCCAGTAGGCACCTCTCTTGGGTGGAGACCCATGTCTCATACTCTCCTGCCCAGGGATTTGAAAGTGGCACATCCCCATCAAGACAGACTGTGATGTCCCCAGCAAGACAGACTGCCTATAACAGGCCGGCAGCTGCGCTTTGCTTTCTCCCCGAGGGCTATGACAAGTGTATTGCCAGCAATACAAGTTCACACCCAGCTCCTTCTAAGCAAAGCACATCAATTCTTAAGGTAACATTTTCACAGAGAAAGTCGTTTAAGACAACAAAAGAACCTACATGTGTGCTAGAAAGCTCACTTGAGGTCACCCCCAACACAGGCTCTGGTAGGTTTTAGTCCTTCCAAACCACAACTGGCTTTTCCCCGTGGTTACAAATTCCTCTTAGATCCAGAACCAGGGTAGAGACTCGGCAGATCAGTTGTTTCTTTATACAGAAGGGACCAAAGACCTGACTGTAACAGGGCATAGCTTCAAAAGGCATGGGGGAAGTTGTATAACCAGAGCTGAGGAATTTGTATTACCCCCCCTCTAGGAATTAACCAGGAAACTTACTTAACACTGATTGTTCCAAAAGTCCATCCATGTCTGGCACCTTTTCAGTATAGTCCCAGGTCTCCCATCAGTCACATCTTCCCCTTAGAGAGATGGCCCCTAGAGAGATGTAATCTTAATACAATCAGGTCTTTCCAGGACATGGCAGGAAATTGCCATCTGTGTCACAAAGGGCTTTTTCATCTAGCGGAGAAAGGCAGAACACAAATAAATGGCTGGAAGTTAAAGTTGGGAAGTCCAATCAGGTTTTAGGCACATGTTTTTAACAGTCCCACTGGAACACACTCCAAAAGGAAACTAGTGAATTCTCCCTCTCTGGAGGTCTCCAGTTCCAGCCTGGTGGCCTTTCTGGAACATGCTTTAGCCAGACACACATTACTGTGCTCAGTTTGGGGGTAACTGGGTGAAATTTTCTAGGCTACTGAAGGCCAGGCTAGAGGCTCTAATGGTCCCTTCTAGTTTTAAAATCTATGAATGTAGCAAGAATACTTGGGGAGTCTCTAAGACTGGGGAACTCTCTAACCCCCTGGGGCCCCTGGCATGGATACGCAGTGGTAGGCACCCTATAAACATCTCAGATAGTAGCTGGATCAGAAAGACAGGCCAGCTCTGGTCTAAGAAGACCTGCTATGCCACTAGTTCCAAAGTCAGATCAGTGAGACTCCCCATGGACTGCCTTTTCCTTTCACACACCGATCCTTAGTATGTGCTGCTTCTCTCTGCTGCATCACCCTGGACTTCCAAAGTGTTTCTTCTGCCCTGTGACTCTCCTGAATGACAGACAAGATCTGATTCTCTTCTCACACCAACATGAAACAGGAGCAGAACCACCAATGTAAATGGAGTTATCCCAGTGCGGGCTGGTAGCTGTGAGAAGAGATCAGGTCTTCCATATATTTTGAGAGCTCTCAACCTAAATCAACATCAAGAGTGTCTCTGAAAAGAAGGGAGGATGCTGGGCCTGATTTCTAACCACAATTGGGCTAACTTTACACTGGAATTACTCGACAAGGTCTGAGTCACATTTTACTGACCCAACAGAATGAGGCCCACAAAGTTTAGTTACTCCTGATTTAAACCAGGGTGTGATCAGATTTTGCCAGGTACCTGCTAAAACTTTGAAAACATTTCTTTATGGTGCTAGAGATATGAAACTGTTGTATCTGTCTTAAAGAAAGACATCCACTCCCAAGCTCCGAACCAAGAGAAAAATTGTCAGGTCAAGAATATGTTTTTCTAAATAAAGAAGAGAAATAGCATTTGGAAACTAAAGTTGTTTATTTCTATTAATAAAATAAGTAAATAATCATAATTCATGTCCATATTATTGAATTTGTCTTAGTGCTAGAGGAATCCACTGTGGGCCCATGTTGAATGAAAGGAAGAATGCCTAAACAGTCTTCAAAAGAGGGACAGTTTTTTCCCCCATATCTTAAATAAAAAATATCTTGAAGACTCTCTAAATGGCATTTAAGCCTTTAGGCCTTTTAAAACACCCTGTATCCTTAGTGTACATAAACTCGTGGGGAAAACTGTAGGAGGGAACAGCATACACCATGCAATATCATTGCAAGAACTATTGTGTGTTGAGCTGATTTAATAACTGGTCTCTTGTGTGGGAAAGGAGTTGTCTCCTGGATCCTGAAAGCTCCTGAAGGTCTTTGTGTGGCGCATCAGTTTGGAAATATTGGGTGTGGGCAGCAAGCAGTGCAAACTGGCCATGGAATGGGTGAAAGGAGTGATGGGCAATGGAATGTGCCATCAGTGGCAGATTAGCCATTGGGCCAACGGGGTCTGTGGCAATTGGGGTGCTTCTGCAAGGGAGGTGGGCAAGCCCCTGTGCCAGGCGGGCAGAGTGGGGCAAGCTGATTGGATAGGAGAGGTTTAGGTAAAGGAGGTTCTGTGACAAACAGAGACCTGATAAGACAGCGTGACAGTGAATGACGCTGGAGCTAGAAAGCACCAAACTCTTCCTGGCTATTTCAGGACACTGCATGACCTGTGTTACAACATGGCAATGCTCAGAGGGCGTGGTTCTTCCTGTTGTTTACTATCCCACACTGGGAATGGCAAAACTCACTTCAAAGCCAAGCAAATACCTATAACCAAGCAAGAATTCAGGTTACATAAGCCCCCTTTCCTTGGTAGCAAAATGCTAATTAGGAAAATTAGTTATAATTAAAAAAATTAGTGCAACTGCCAATGTACATTGTAAAGAACATTATACCTTAATCCAAAATTGTTAATTTTGCCTTTAAAACCCACCAACGTTATTCTGCTTCTAGCATCTCATTAAAAAGTGAAATTCCCTTCCCCCCTACCCTGCTCTCTGGCAGGAGCACCGGTGGGGAGGTGGGGAGGGAGGAGGACAGGGAGGGACTGCAGGACTGCTAACTACGCTCTGTGAACAGTTGTCCTTATTTCCCTTTTTATAGATGGGCACTACATTTACCCTTTTCCAGTCTTCTGGAATCTCTCCCGTCTTCCATGACTTTTCACAGATAGTCACTAATGGCTCAGATATCTCCTCAGTCGGCTCCTTGAGTATTCTAGCATGCATTTCATCAGGCCCTGGTGACTTGAAGACGTCTATTTTGTCTAAGTAATTTTTAACTTGTTCTTTCCCCATTTTAGCCTCTGATCCTACCTGATTTTCACTGCCATTCACTATGTTAGATGTCCAATCACCACCAACCTTCTTGGTGAAAACCAAAACAAAGAAGTCATTAAGCACCTCTGCCATTTCCACACTCTCTCTTTTTTTGATTTTTAGATAATTGAAGAATGACCATCTCCTGGTTAAGCCAGCATGGTTTCTTGCCATACTTCCTATCTTTCCTGTGCAGTGGGATAGTTTGCTCTTGTGCTCTTAATAATGTCTCTTTGAAAAACTGCCAACTGTCTTCAATTGTTTTTCACCTTAGACTTGCATCCCATGGGATCTTACCTACCAACTTCCTGAGTTTGCTAAAGTCGCCTTCTTGAAATTCATTGTCTTTATTTTGCTGTTCTCCCTGCTACCGTCTCTTAGAATCATGAACTCTGCAATTTCATGATCCCTTTCCCCCAAGCTGCCTTCTACTTTCAGATTCTCAACCAGTTCCTCCTTATTTGTCAATATCAAACCTAGAACAGCCTCTCCACTAGTAGCTTTCTCCACCTTCTGAAATAAAAACTTGTTGGATAATCTGTGCCCTGTGGTGGTGTTTTCCCAACAGCTGTCTGGGTAGTTGAAGTCCCCCATCACCGCCAAGTCCTGAGCTTCGGATGATTTTGTTAGTTGTTTAAAAAAAGCCTCATCCGCCCCTTTATCCTGGCTAGGTGGTCAGTAGTAGACCCCCTACCATGACATCACCCTTGGCAATGGTGCACCTGGTGCTGGAATGCTGTGTCCAGTTCTGGTGTCCACAGTTCAACAAGGCGGTTGATAAATTGCAGGGCTCAGAGAAGAGCCACAAGAATGATCAAAGGATTGGAAAACATGCTGATGAGTTGACCAAAGTCTATAAGTACCTACAGAGGGAATAAATATCTGATAATGGGCTCTTCAATCTAGCAGAGAACTATCTCCAGTGTCTGGAAGTTGAAACTAGACAAATTCAGATCGGAATAAGATGTAAATTTTAACCACGCGAGTCATTAACCACCAGAACAATTTCCCAAGGGTTGTGGTGGATTCTCTATGACTGGCAATTTTTAAATCAAGATGGGATGTTTTTATAAAAGCTCTGCTCTAGTTTAAACCAGAATTAATTCAGGGAAGCACCATGGTCTAGGTTTTGCAGGAGGTCAGATTAGAGATCAGTGAGGTTCCTTCTAGCCTTAGACTCCATGAACAGGGCCTGCTTTATGAACGGCGGGGCCCGATTCGAATACCTGGCGGTGGCCCAGTGCTTCAGCTGCACTTCAGTGGTAGGGGGTCTGCTCTGGGTCTTCCACAGCACCAAAGGACCCCTCACTGCTGAAATGCCACCCAAGACCTGGAGCACCCCGCCCCCCGCCACCGGGTGAGTAAAAAAAAATTAAAAAATTAAAAAGATGCCTAAAGGCACGAGGCCCTCTTAGCGCAGGTGCAGGGCCCTTCTGGGGAATTGGGGGAATCGGCTTAAAGCCAGCCCTGTCTATGAATCTAAACATTTCCCCGTTTGTCTTTTCCACATCAATACATTAAACTCCAGACTTCCGTACCCTCCCCCTGCAATAAAAGAATGAGGGGGTGAAACCTTGGTCCCATAGAGGTCAATGGCAAAACTCCCATAGCCGTTAATGAGGCCAGGATTTCAGCTGGGTCTGTTTTCACTCACCTCTTGGCAGTGTCATTATTCCAGGCAGACTGCGCCTGCCTGTTCTAGCTGGCCAATAAGCACAGGACAAGGACCCGCGGCTCACCAGAAGCATGGATCCAGGGCCGGCGCTTCCATTTAGGCAACCTAGGCGGTCGCCTAGGGCACCAGGATTTGGGAGGGTGGCAGACTGCTCCAGTGGACCTCCCACAGGCACACCTGCGGCAGGTCCACCGGAGCCACGGGGCCGGTGAGCCGGCCCTGGGCCTAGGGCGCCAAAAACCCTGGCGCCACTCCTGCATGGATCCAGACTACCTCGGGTCCTCGCAGGCCCTCCCAAGGGCTAGTAGGGTCTCCCGTTGGTGCCCTAGTGTATTTTGTCTACAGTTTCACTGCCTGTGGCATCCTTTCGCATTCCCTGTCCTCAATGCCCGTGCTGTGAGGTGGGTTCAGAGAGGTTCTTGTTTGGGAGTCGGGCTCTGACAGGAAAGAGGCCGCCTGATTCTCACCAGGCATGAAGGCAGTGAGGTCACTTGCTGTGGGACTCGTACGTCTCCAGTGTACCCCGAGCCTTGCAATTGTTTGTGAGAGTGCCCGTGCTGCAGGCAGTCTTCGACAGGCGACCCACATTCTGCCCTCCAACCTCCTCCTCCCTGATCACTAACACTGCGATTCTTTCACCGAGGTCATGGAAGTCAGAGATTCCACGACTTTCTGTGATTTCCGCAGCGACTGGTGCTGCTAACTTCAGGGCCAGCGGCTCGATTGCCCAATGACCAGCTGCACCAGCTGCTGCTGAAGCGACTGGGGGCCAGCTGGCTCTGGGGACCACCCAAGCAGCGGTCAGTGCAGCTAGTCCCACTGACTGCCCGAGCAGTGGTCCTGGGAGCTGCCCTGGGGACAGCCACTCCAGCTGCTGCTCGAGCGGCCCCGGGCAGCTGGCTCTGGGGAGTGCTGCACCCAGTGTGGCTGGTGCCAGGGAGCACCCGAGCAGCAGTGGTCTGGAACCCAGAGGCCAACTGGAAAGCGGTCCCTGAGGGGCAGTCAACTCCCAGCACTGGAGCAGGGCCCTTCCCCCCTCAGCAGGCCCCCCCTCCCAGAGCAGTGGGGCCCCCGATGTAGAGATTTAGTTGGGGTATTTTTTGTAAAAGTCATGAACAGGTCAGGGACCTTGACTTTTACCAAAATACCTGTGACTATATCTTAGCCTGCCTGATCACGGGGATCAAAGGTAAGGCGTGACACTCACAGCTACAAGTGCCCACAGCAGGAACACATATTTGACATCAGAGGCAGGTTCAGCCTAGCAGAGGAAGGTCTAATCGACCCCAGGGCTGGAAGTTGAAGCTAGACCCACTCAGACTGGGAATAAGGGGTAAATGTTAGCTGTGAGGGTAACCGGCCACTGGAACCGTTGACCCAGGGGCACGGGTGAGATTCTCCATCACAGGCAAATTTTCAATCCAGACTGGCTGTTTTTCTAAGGGATCTGCTCGAGTTCACGCAGATACTAATTCAGGGACGTTCTGGCCTCTGTTCTCCAGGAGGTCAGACTAGGTGAGCACAGTGGGTCCTTCTGGCTTTGGAATCTGTGACTTCATGGCCCGTTATCCATAACTGCCCACTGCAGGTTGCTTTTTACCATGGGATTTGAACAGGGCATGTCCAGCTGGGATCACCTAAATTCAGAGATTGCAAGGCCAGAAGGGACCACTGTGAACATCTAGTCTGACCCCCCGTATGGCACAGGCCAGAGACCTCCCTCAAATGGTTCCTTTTGAACTACAGTCGAGCTTTTACAAAACAGCCAATCTGGATTTAAAGTTTGCTGGTGATAGAGACTGCCCTGCACTCCTGGGGACAATTGGTTCACATTTACTTTGGTTCTGCCCTGTGCGGTGTACGGATGGTAGGAAGGAGGGTCCAGCAACCAGGCATAGGGGTGGAAGTCAAGGAACATCTTCTGTCAACTCATTCAGCATGTCCCCTGCATGCCTGAGAGAGAGAGGAAACCCCTCCCCCCTCCATTGCATCAATCTGTGCGTCGTAGGAGCCCCTGTCTCACCACTGGGTCATTTGTGACATCAGAACCAGACAACAGGGCCACCAGCTGGTTGTGACTTAGTGACCGAGCTGCCACACTCCCACCTCGCTGGCTGACAGTGGTGGCTGGGAAGCCCCGGGTGAGACGCTGCTTCTGTCCAGCCGGATGAAGGACTTTGGGCTAGAGCAGGTGCAAGGGAAGTGACATGAGGAAATGCTGAGATGTGAATGTTTGGGCCAAACGGGAGGTGAGGGACGTTTTCATGACTCTATGCTCTAGCTCATGTATACTGGGCAGAAGTGCAACATGCTTCTGACTGTCTGCACGTGATCAGCTCCCCCTCCTCAATCTGTCACTACAGGGGCTGCTCATCTGCTTAGGTGGCCCACTCTTTGGGGCAGGGATTGAGTTTGCCTCCATGTTATCACAACACCCAGCACAAGGGAGTATGAGAGGAAGGATGGGAAAGGCGTTAAGACATTAGTGGGGGACTCAGGAGAGCTAGATTCTGTTCCTGGCCCTGCCACAGACTCCCGGTGTGATCTTAGAGAAGTCACTTAGGGCATGTCTACATGGGGACATCTGGGACAATTAATCCAAATTAACTCAAGGTGGTGTGAGGAGAAATGCATCAAAGATGGTGCTGATATGTACCTGGATACACAGCACACTGGAGTGCTGGTCCTGATCCAGGCCCCGGGTGCTGAAGCAATAAAAACATTGCATCGTAACGCTATGTGATCAGTGCGCAGGAAATGAGCTTTTTGTTCCCTCATCGCTGCGTAGGCCTCGCCCCAACTCAGACTTCAAAGAGAGAGCAGGATACCCGAGGAGAGGCACCAGCAGAAAGGGAAGCACCAAGCAGGGCCCTGTAACATGCATCCCACCATCAGAGATCTCCTCCAGGGGCTCAAGAGGGTGCTCTGCTTTCTTGCCTTCGTGATCTATATTGCTGCCCTGGGAGATGCCTTTTATTACTTCCTCATTTTCCTGATGGTCCCTGGTGTTGCCTTATATGAACACATGTTACCAGCCTTATACAAACACGTGTTACCAGCCTTGCTGCTTCTCCTCCAAACCCTGGCACTGGTTATAGATGTCTTCTTCCACAATGTGCTTTGGGCTTTGGCCGTCTTCCTCATCTCCCAGGCTCCCACTTCTTGTGCTAGAAGCTCATAATGCTGCCTTGGGCCAAAGTCACTTCCTTGCCCCGTGCCTTGGTTTCTACATCTATCCGAAAGGGATAATAACATTTACCCACTGCATTTTTAAGGGGGGGCTTTTGAGGCTCAATTAATTAATTCATGTCATTAATGTGCCCTCTAGCTCCTTCAATAGCAGGGCAAAGTATCAGGCAGTCCAGTATCTTGCCTCTGCCAGTGGCCAATGCACAGTGCACGGTGAACCCAACTCCACCAATGCACTTGGCCAAGTGTGCAAGGATGCAGATGCTGGGTGAAAACTCTCCTGACTCCCTACTGTCTTGGGCCCTGAAGACTGAGCCTGGGCCATGTTTAGCTTGGCGCAAGCTCTGTGTTATCAGGGGTGATAACCTCAGCATCCTGCCCTCTGCCAGAGGGACAGGTTGCTCTCCACTGGCACTGTGGGGGTCTGATCCCACCTTCCCGCTGTGTGTCCCTCACAGGGACAGCGCCATGTCTCCTCAGAAGCAGCAGCCAATGGCCAGGCCCTGCCGCAGGGTGATCAGGCAGCCCCACTACGCCGGGGGAGTCCTGAGAGACTTGCTTGACGGGTTCAAGATGCTGCTGAGCGTCGTTCTCTTCCTGGCATTGTGTGTCTTCATCAGCTACGTGGGCGTCCTCTTCACTGCCCTCCTGATCGCGGCCGTGCACGTCTTCTTCAGCAGCCTGCTCCCGTCCGCTCTGCTCGTCGTCCAGTTCCTGCTCTCAGCCCTGCTCCTTCTCTTCTGCCTGCAGTGGCTGAGCGAGATCCTGGCTCACGAGCCCGCATGGCCCTGCTCCAGCTCAATACAGCATTGAGGCACGGATGCACCCTGGTCTCTTCATTTCCACGGGGGCTGGGAGTTGTGCGCGGAGAATCCCTCATCCCAGCCCTTCTGGCTGGCCCCAGAGCGAAGGGGGTGTATGCGGGGGGAGAAGCAGCTTGTAGGCTCAGCAGCTGACTCTGGGGAGAGGTTTCTGGGTCAGGGACGCAGGCTGATGAACACTCTTGGTGCTAGGAGCTAAGGGAGCTGTTTCCTGCTAGTTGATTACTCCTGGGCTCAGAGACACAGGGCTTTGAGACGTTTGGCTTATTTACAAAGAAATACCTGGCTACTGCCAATGTCTGCTCCCAGCTGGAACACCCACAGGGCCCCAGACTTCAACTCACTGCTTGGGTCCCAAAGGGCAGTGTTAGCTTGGCTCCAGCTAGCTTGGGTCCTAGAGCAGTGAACCTGGAGCAAGGCTGCAGCCCAACCGAAGCCTGGGGCTAGCCCATGTGGACACCTGTGCTGCTGCAGCACCACCACTCTGGTACCTGTGCCCCCTGGATTTAAGCTAGCTCGAGTAGCTCTCTGTGATCTGCAAACACGGGAAGGCTGAGAGCAGCAAGCAGGGCATAGCCTCGGCTGGAAGAGGTGGGGCAGGGGGCTTGCCTCCCCAACGGGAAGCTTCACCCTCTGCCCATGACCACGCCTGGTCAAGAAGATCAGTGGAAGCGTGGAAGTCAACTAACCAAAATTGGTGTGTTGGAAATTAGGCCAAATTTGTGGGCAAACCAGTAACAGGACGATATATTCCGCTCACCACGCCCCTTCTGGGGTCCTCCAAAGACTCTTTGAGGGGAAGGAAAGGCAGCTGTGAGGCGAGAGATGGGGAGGGAACGAGCTTTGCCACCCCCACTGTCTCCTGGGACCCTGGACTTTCTTCCTCCTAATCCTGACAGCTTTCCTGATCAGAGAGAGGGACTCTCACCTCTCAGCCACCAGCCGGGAGTGAGACGTTTCCTGCCCCCACTCCTCCACTGTGTCTGTAACCCTTCTGCCCCTCTGAGTTGGCAGCAACAAGGGCCGGGTTCAGTATCCAGGGGTTCCGTTTCAGTAACACAATGCATAACCGGCTCGAGCCCTCACCCAGTGACCTGGGACACTCACATACCACACCCCCCTGGGCGCCTCTAGGAGGCAATACTTCCCCTCTCGCAAGCACGGAGTCTGAATGTAGCAAAATCTTTTTAATAAAGGAAGGAATCAATGCGGCATCCCATTGGAGAAACACCACAAACAGGGTTATAACACAAACCATAAACAAAAACCCACCTCCAAGTACTTTTGGCACTGTCCTTTTTCCCCTTAGGGTTTTAAGTCCAATCACCCCAAAGTCCAACAACCCAAAAGTCTCTGGTCAATGCCACCCCAGAGTTTGAGAGTTTATCTGTAGAGGTCCCTCCCCCCAGCCTGGATAGAAAAGGGCACCTTACGTGGTCCTGGGCCAACTGCCCTGCCTCTCCGTGGGTTCTGCTTCCGCCTTCTCCACGAACTGCTCCGCTTTACCAGCCGCTGCACGCTGCTCCTCCAGCTGTCCTCAGAAACTGCTCCGCTCCACCAGCTGCTCTGCTCCATGAGCTGCTCCGGTTCTCTCTGCAAACTGCTCGGCTCCGCTCGCTCTGTGGGCCGCTCCACCCGTCCCACAGCTACTCCGCTCTGTCAGCCACTCTGCTGCCACCAGCTGTCCCGTGCTCCACTCCGCCAGCAGCTCTGTTCCACAGTATAGCTTTGGGCTCCCCACTAGTTAGCACCATACTCAGCGCTCTCAGCTCAGTGATTTTACCTTTTTAGTGATTTTCAGCTCTTAGTGATTGCAGCTCATAGTAGGGAAGCCCCAGTGATAGTGCACCATTAGCCCAAAGTGATTTCAGCTCAGTAACCTGTATTTAAATTCTTGAGGGAATAAAAAAAAAAATCATCTCTGACATTCCACAGTGGAGAGAGGAGGGGGTGCAACTGGTGCTTCTGGCTCCACAAGGAGACTGCACTACCAAGCACAAATACCTGTCCCCAGCCTCTCTCAATTCTCTGGGTTTTGGAACCCATGTCCCATGTCTAGCCAGTACCGCCCAACTGAGGGTGAGCAATTTGTCACCAAGCAGTCCCACAGCTTGGGAGTCTGGGATAGGGTAGGCGTGCCTATGCAAATACACTCTCTGAAATTCTTTCCACCAGATGTCAGTGTAGAGCTTATCCTGACTCTGCTTACATCCTCCCCCCAGCCAAGAATTTGTCGTCCCAACAAATCACATTCCCTATTATACCAACTTATTGGTCCCCTCCAAAAGGCATTAGATAGCCCACTTTAGCTTTCACAAACTTGTGTGCTAAATGTATAGGCTCCTCACTAATCACCCCAGGTGCATCGTAAGTTAACCGTTTCACTGGTCTTATTACCCTGTCTCGCCTATTGAGAATCTCTGTTGCTATAGTAGAGGGGACATCCTCTTGAGTGACGGATGGGGGAAGGTTCCTGTGAGTTCCCCTCGGGTACTGGCATAGGCCCCTGCATTTCTAGTTCTAACAGTGGAGGGTCGCAGGTGCTCTGGACATCCTCCATCTGTATGTCACCACTGTCCAATAGTCTGTGTAAGTCATTACACGGGGGTCCCACCAGTGGCTTAGGGATGTCAGGAATGGGCCTAAATACTTCTGCCATAGGGTTTAGGGCGGAAGAGGATGTGCTCTCTTCTGATTCAGCGGATCAAGACTGAAATCTTGTCTTGATCCCAGGATACACCATGGTTGTGTCTTCCTCCTCAGACTCACTGTCAGATGTGCTGAGTAGGGGTAGGTTAGCTGCAGGAGGCCGGCTGTCCACGTTGGAAGGCGGCTTTGGTACAGCACCTTCATTCTGCCCAGTTGCCCTGTTGTGGCCCATCTCATAAGGGCTGCCTACCAATTCTCCCACAGGAAGCAAAAGGTTTCTATGCACGGTTTTGGTCTGCCCTGGACCCTCTTCAGGTTTGATCTTGTAGACCGGCAGGTCTCCTAGCTTTTCCATCACTAAGTAAGGTATTGCCTTCCATCTGTCAGCTATCTTGTGCTTGCCAGCAATACCCAAATTTCGCAGCAGGACTCTGTCCCCTGGCTGGAGCTCTTGCAGACGCACCCTAGCATCATATCGCTGTTTATTGCGGTCTGCATTCTTCCGAGCTGCAGACGTAGCTAAGTGATAAGCATCCCGTAGCTTTTCTCGTAGTCGGGATACATATTGCTGATGGGTTTCATAGCTATCACCATCCTCTGATACACCAAAGCACAAATCTATGGGTAGTCTTGGTTCTCGCCCAAACATCAAGAGATATGGGGTGACCCCCGTAGCATCGTTCTTTGTGGCATTGTAGGCGTGCACCAGAACTGCAACATGTTGGCTCCAGGTTGCCTTCTGCTCTGGCCGCAAAGTCCCTAACATATCCAATAGGGTTTGGTTGAACCTCTCTGGCTGAGGGTCACCTTGTGGGTGGTAAGGCGTTGTCCTCGACTTTTTAATACCTGCTATCCTCAGCACCTCCTTCAGAAGGTGACTCTCAAAATCTTGTCCCTGATCTGAGTGTATCTGGGCTGGGAATCCATAAACTGAGAAATATTTTTCCCACAGTACTCGAGCGACGGTAGTGGCCTTCTGATCACGTGTGGGGTATGCCTGTGCATATCGTGTATAATGGTCGGTCACTACTAGGATGTTCCCAATATTCCTCTTGTCTACTTCTAAGGACAAGAAATCAATGCAAACCAGCTCCAGAGGTTTGTTGCTGGTGATGTTCTTCAGATATGCGGCCCTTGTGGGCAGGGTTTTCCTCTGAACACATCGAGCGCAGGTGTCACATTTTCTGCGAACATCTTCGGCCATCCGAGGCCAATAGAACCTACTGCGGATAAGTTCCAGGGTCTTCTCCATCCCTAAATGTCCAAAGTCATCATGCAGGGCCCTCATGGCCAGGGCTCTGTACTCTTTTGGCAGCACTAGTTGATTCCGTTGCTTTTGTAGAGGGTCTGTGGTCACGCGGTGTAGCACTCCCTGAATCAGTTTCAGTTTGGTCCATTCTCTCAATAGTAGTTTACCCTCTGGGGTAGGTGGGACAACCGCAGCTGGGCCTCGCCCCTCTCTTTTGGCAAGTAGTGTATCACGAATGTCAACATCTTGCAGCTGGGCTTCCTGCCAGTCAGCTGCATTGAGCATGGGCAAGGGAGATTGGTCCAAAGCAATATAGTTCACTGAAGCAGAAGGCACGCATTCAGGGGGCAGGCCCAAAGCTTCAGCAACACATCCATGAAGGCTCTCAGGGGCCTCCGGCTCTCGGCGACTCACACTGCAGATAGCTCTCACGCCATCCGTGACATCAGGGTGCCTGCGGACATCTGGACAAGGCATCTGCATCTACATTGCTCCTCCCTGATCGGTATTGAATGCTGAACTCATAGCTAGCCAAGGCGGCCACCCATCTCTGGCCTGTAGCATCCAATTTAGCATTTGTTAACACATAGGTCAGTGGGTTGTTGTCTGTCCACACCTGGAACTGAGCACTGTACAAGTAGTCTCGAAATTTCTCAGTGATGGCCCATTTCAAGGCCAAGAACTCCAGCTTGTGGATGGGGTAGCGAGTTTCACTGTCAGACAGTCCTCGGCTGGCAAAGGCTACCGGTTTGCGTTTGCCTTCCACTTCCTGATACAGTACTGCTCCCAGACCCTCCAAACTGGCATCAGTATGCAGGATAAACGGTTTGCTTGGGTCAGCAAAGACTAGGATGGGAGCATGAGTTAGGCAAGTAATGATTTCCCGAAAAGCCCTCTCACATCTTTCATCCCACCGCGGCCCAAATGGTTCGAAGGGGCCATAGTGTCTCTGCAAAGGAGGCTTTGGAGGCCTCCGCTTATTCTGGGTCTTAGATTTGTTCTTGTTGGACTGGTATCCCCTGGTAAGATCATTCAGAGGTTTTACAATCGTAGCATAGTTCTTCACAAATCTGCGGTAGTAGCCACTAAATCCAAGAAACGTCTTGAGTTCTCTGTAGTTACTGGGACGTGGCCAGGTAGTGAGTGCTTCTATTTTATCGGGGTCAGTACTCACACCCTCTTGGGACACGATGTGACCTACATACTTCACTGAGGTTTGGCAGAACTGGCATTTATCGATTGAAAGCTTCAAACCGTATGCCTCCAACCTGTCGAGCACTTTAAGAAGTCTTTCTTCATGTTCCTCCAGGGTTCTTCCAAACACAATCAGGTCATCCAAGTAAACTAACACCTGCAGTAAATTCATGTCTCCCACGACTTTTTCCATAAGTCGTTGAAATGTGGCAGGGGCCCTAGAAATCCCTTGGGGCATGCGTTTGAACTGGTAGAACCCTAACGGGCAGATGAAGGCTGTCTTCTCCTTATCCTCTTCTCCCAGAGGGATCTGGTAGTATCCACTTCGAAGATCCAACACAGAGAACCACTGACTACCCAGCAAACAGTCCAAGGCATCTTGTACTCGAGGCATGGTGTATTGATCAACTGTAGTGCGCCTGTTTAGGGTGCGGTAGTCAATACACATCCGGATTTTTCCACTCTTCTTACGAACGACCACAATGGGTGAGGCATAGGGGCTTCGTGACTCTGTGATGATACCATTCGCGATCAGCTCTTGAAGATGATGGCGCACATCTTCCATCTCAGAGAGGGCAATCCTCCCAGACCTCTCCCTGAAGGGTCGGGGATCTTGTAGCCTGATATGGTGTTCCACTCCCTTTGCACATCCCACATCCCACTCATGTAGTGAGAACACCTTGGATCTCTCGCAAAGCTTCTTCCTCAGGCGATCCTTCCACTCCTCAGACAGCGGTGAGTCCCCGAAGTCAAACTTCGCAGGATCTATCATTGGAACTTCAGCTTCACACTGGGGTCTCACAACGCTTTCAGGCTCAAAGATGTCTGCAATCTTCTGCCCTGGTTTTACAAACACATCACGGCGTGTTTCATTAGCAACCAGTATCGTCACCTCCTCCTGGGCTTCAGCAGGTAGGGTTATGACTCCGCTGAGAACCAGCACTCCTTCTGGGAGCCCTCCCTTGGTTGGCTGCTCTATCACAGCTAATGTTCCCTTACTGCCTTTTAGGCAGGTACTCCTGACAATCACCTCCTTTTCTGACATGGCAGGCACCACTAAAGGGACCGGGCCCGCATACCTCAGTGCTCCTACTGGCAAGTCAGGCATCACTTTTCTTGTGTCCTCAATTTTTCTGTAAGCCGCGGCACAGTGTGTGTGTATCACCAAGGTGTGCAAATATTGGTCTCCTGCTTGCTGTCTGCAGTAATCGGCCAGTATCCTAAAGAGGCTGGAGTTGGTCCCTATCAGCACAGACACATCAGAGGTCCCTTTCGGGTCAGGGCATATTAAGGCAGCGGTGTCTACCTCTTGCCTTACCCCAGCAACCTCCTCTGGGAATTCCAGGTGCACTATGACATACCCTTGATAGGGGTATTCATCCATGCTGAGGCCACACAGACCAATGCCAGTCAGTGGCTGTATGGGCAGGTGCCTAAGCATCTGTTGGTAGAATGACTGAAATATAATAGTCACTTGAGATCCAGTGTCAAGCACGGCTTTACACTCAGCCCCTTCAATCCTCACCATGACCTCTGCTCGAGGCCCTATCAGTCCTGCAGGGATCCCAGCTGGATGGTCTCTTCTGGGGGAATCTTCAAATCCTCTAGGCCTAGGTGGTCTCCGTCCCCGGACCTTCTGACAGCTACTGGATCTCTTCCAACTAATCCTCAGCTTTTCATACACTAAGGAGGGGTTCTCTTCCTTATGGCAGTTAGCAGCACTGTGCCCATCCTGACCACACCGGTAGCAAAAGAATTGTCCTTTCCCCATTCGGCGAGGTGGGACGGTGACTCTAGATACTGACTTCTCTATCGTCACAGTCTGAGGCTCCTTATTCCTGGAAATCTTAGCTTGGTCAATGATGCTTTGCAGCTCAGCTATCCGTTCTGTCAGGACCTGCATTTGTTGGGCAAGTTCCTCTGTGGTGCTCACCATCTTTACACTGGCCATTGGCGGTGGCGTCGTGCTGGCTGGTTCCAATGTTTGGGCTTCCCAACACTCTCTGGCCGCCTGCCTTTCTTCTTCTTCCCTGACCTCCTTTATCAGCTGGGAGTAGCTTGGGGGATGTTCCTGCCGTTCTCTTAGTCGGAGATGAAGTAGGATTGGGTTCTGATACTGAGTCCCTCTTTGAACTTGAGCCAGTCTGGTCTGATCCATCTGCTCAGCAGTCACTGCTCCCCTCATAACAGCTCTCTGAAGCAGTCTCTCCAGCCTCTGTATATAGGCTGAAATTTTCTCACCCCTTTGCTGTTGGGAATTAATGAATTTACAGTAACTGTCCTCAGGGCCCTCTACACTCCCAAAGGTATTATCAAGGGCCTCTAGGCAGTCCTTCACACTGACCTCAGGGTCAATGAGCTTCAGGGTGCGAATTACATCTAATGCTGGGCCACTAAGGCTCTCTATTAGACATCGTCGCTTTTCTACATCGGGTACGGCCCACTCCCGCAGCATTTCAGTAGTATGCTCCGACCAGAGTTCAAACTCCTCTTCCCCATCAAATAACCTTAACTTACGACAAGAGTTCGACGTAGCATAGGCCAACACAATCTTTTCCAATATATGCCCCAGTGCGTTTGCCAATCATAGGCTGAATCTGCCGCCCCTGAGCTAGAGGCTGCAGGACTGGAGCCCAACAAACCCGACATATTAGCCATTATACAAACAGTAGTTCCCTCAAAATATAAACACAATTATTTCCCATTACAGTGGAACACTCAACAGGTGCTTGTGAGGGGTACTGACCCAGGTATCCCAGACGAGCCCCCAAAAATGTAACCCTTCTGCCCCTCTGAGTTGGCAGCAACAAGGGCCGGGTTCAGTATCCAGGGGTTCCGTTTCAGTAACACAATGCATAACCGGCTCGAGCCCCCACCCAGTGACCTGGGACACTCACATACCACACCCCCCTGGGCGCCTCTAGGAGGCAATACTTCCCCTCTCGCAAGCACGGAGTCTGAGTGTAGCAAAATCTTTTTAATAAAGGAAGGAATTAATGCGGCATCCCATTGGAGAAACACCACAAACAGGGTTATAACACAAACCATAAACAAAAACCCACCTCCAAGTACTTTTGGCACTGTCCTTTTTCCCCTTAGGGTTTTAAGTCCAATCACCCCAAAGTCCAACAACCCAAAAATCTCTGGTCAATGGCACCCCAGAGTTTGAGAGTTTATCTGTAGAGGTCCCTCCCCCCAGTCTGGATAGAAAGGGGCACCTTACATGGTCCTGGGCCAACTGCCCTGCCTCTCCGTGGGTTCTGCTCCCACCTTCTCCACAAACTGTTCCGCTTTACCAGCCGCTGCACGCTGCTCCTCCAGCCGTCCTCAGAAACTGCTCCGCTCCACCAGCTGCTCTGCTCCATGAGCTGAAATTATTGAGCTGAGAGCACTGAGTACTGTGCTAACTAGTGGGGAGCCCAAAGCTATACTGCAGAACAGAGCTGCTGGTGGAGTGGAGCAGTTTGCGTGGACGGCTGGAGCGGATCACCGGACAGCTGGTGGAGCAGAGCGGCTGGCAGAGCGGAGTAGCTGTGAGACGGGTGGAGCGGCCCACAGAGCGAGCGGAGCCGAGCAGTTCGCAGGGACAACTGGAGCGGCTCACGGGACAGCTGGTGGAGCAGAGCAGCTGGTGGAGCGGAGCAGTTCCTGAGGACGGCTGGAGGAGCAGAGTGGAGCGGCCGGTAAAGCGGAGCAGTTCGTGGAGAAGGTGGGAGCAGAACCCACGGAGAGGCAGGGCAGTTGGCCCCGGACCACGTAAGGTGCCCCTTTCTACCCAGGCTGGGGGGAGGGACCTCTGCAGATAAACTCTTGAACTTTGGGGGCTGCACTGACCCAGGACAGAGACTTTTGGGATTGTGGGACTTTTGGGACTGTGGGTGATTTGGGGGGTTGCTGGACTCAAGAGCCCAGGAAAGAGGACACAGCCCAATTTCCTGGGGTGGATCTTTGCTCACGGTTGGGTCTATGAACTCTAGTTGAGGTGTTTTTCCCAATTTAGTGTTTGTTGTTTATCTCATGTATTAAACCTTTTCTGCTACACCGAGACTCTGTGCTTGTGAGAGGGGAAGCATTGCCTCTTTGAGGCGCCTAGGGGTGTGTGTAAGATTTTCCCAGGTCACTGGGTGGGGGCTCGAGCTGGTTTGGCATTGGGTTATTGAAACAGAACTCCTGGATACTGAACCCGGCCCTTGTTGCTGCCAACTCAGAGGGGCAGAAGGGTTACATCTATGTCTAATCAAACTAAATATAGATAAGATCCTCACCAGTTCCAGAATGATCCCTTTTACAGACTAATCTCCTTTTAGCCTGGGTCCAGCAATCACTCACCCCCCTTGCATCTGAGGAAGTGGGTATTCACCCACGAAAGCTCATGCTCCAAAACGTCTGTTAGTCTATAAGGTGCCACAGGATTCTTTGCTGCTTTCACCCCCCTTGCAGTCACTGTCCTTTGTTCCAGTTTCTTTCTGGTATCTTTGGGAGTGGAGAGGGTCTCTCTTTAGCCAGCTGAAGACAAAATGGAGGGGTCTCCCCTGGGCTTAAAGAGACTTTCTCTTGTGGGTGGGGACCCCCTCCTCTCTCCTATGAAAAGTCCAGCTCCACAATGGAATTTTGGAGTCACCTGGGTAAGTCACATGTCCATGCATGACTGAGTTCCTTACCAGTCAGGTCACACTCCTGGGAAAGCCCAGATGTGGATTGGTGTCTCCAAGTTCATTGTTGATTTAAGTGTTTCTTGATGGAGCACATACTGAGAATAGTCTTTTCTCAGGAACCTGACCAACTGCTTCACTACAGCCTACTTAGAATCAAACAAGTAGGCAGCCAATAATCATACCTTCAAATACAAAAATGATATATGCCTACAAATAGGATTAATAGATTCAATAGATCATAATCTTTACAGAGATATATTACATAGCATATGTAGTATAAATCACATTCTAGTCATGTCATATATATACATTCATATGCATATTTCCATAAAGCCTTATGGGAGGTACCGTCACAGGGGGGAGGGGTAGATACGCTGGAGAGTAGCGATAAGATACAAGGGGACCTAGACAAATTAGAGGATTGGGCCAAAAGAAATCTGATGAGGTTCAACAAGGACAAGTGCAGAGTCCTTCACTTAGGACGGAAGAATTCCAGGCACTGCTGCAGGCTGGGGTCCAACTGGCTAAGCAGCAGTTAGGACCTGGTGATTACAGTAGATGAGAAGTTGGATATGAGTCAGCAGTGTGCCCTTGTTGCCAAGAAGGCCTATGGCATATTGGGCTGTATTAGAAGGAGCATTGCCAGCAGATCGAGGGAAGTGATTATTCCCCTCTATTCAGCACTTGTGAGGCCACATCTGGAGTACTGTGTCCAGTTTTGGGACCCCTACTACAGAAAGGATGTGGACAAATTGGAGAGAGTCCAGTGGAGGGCGATGAAAACTATTAGGGGGCTGGGGCACATGACATACAAGGAGAGGCTGAGGGAACTGGGCTTATTTAGTCTGCAGAAGAGTGAGGTGGGATTTGATAGCAGCCTTCAGCTACCTGAAGGGGGGTTCCAAAAAGGGATGGAGCTCGGCTGTTCTCAATAGTACCAGATGATAGAACAAGGAGTAATGGTCTCAAGTTGCAGTGGGGGAGGTCTAGGTTGGATATTAAGAAACACTATTTCACTAGGAGGGTGGTGAAGCACTGGAATGGGTTCCCTGGGGAGGTGGTGGAATCTCCTTCCTTAGAAGTTTTTAAGGTCAGGCTTGACAAAGCCCTGGCGGGCATGATTTAGTTGGGAATTGGTCCTGCTTTGGTCCTGAGGTCCCTTCCAGCCCTGATATTCTATGATTCTATGATTTCCTGCTCTGACTCTGCCTCCTCAAGGGAAACACTCCCTACCCACAGTCCCTGCACAGCAGATCCTACAGCCCACCTACGCCTGGGGTCAGGAAGATGGGGTCAGAGGTTACTGGTTAAATACGAGGGCCCCAAAGTGGCCTCTAATTTTGAGGAGTCCAACTTCAGTCTCCTCAGAACTGATTCCTAGAAGTGCTTGGCACTTCGCTCTCCAGTTGAAATCAGAGCCTGGAGACACCCAACGTTACAGACACTTTTAAAAGTTTAGGCCTGAGCACTGAGACCTGGTGACTGTTAAGGTTAGTTTCGTGTCCATGTATGGTCATTGCCATATATGGAATATGCTAATTCAAACCCATTGTGATGCACAAGGAGTCCTGCTTGTCAGTCTCTCTAACAACAGACCAGCTGTGATTCACCTCCCCAGCTCGGTCAGATCATCATCTAATGTAATAAGCCGAGGGGTTCACCCAGTGGCTCTACCTGCCACTGAGCCTGAAAAGGAACGATGTCCAGATACATACGCGAGGTCAGCTCATGCAGGCGAAGGCAGCCTTGGAGAAGAGCCAGGCCTAGCAGGAGGAGGAGACCCAGGAGGAGGAGAAGGAGACGCACGAGGAGAGGTGAAGTTCCTGTTTGAAGTTACTGCAAATGAACTGGGGAAAGGTGTGTATGTTGCAGGTGCTGAACAAGAGCCCCTGGAGCAGGGTTCTGCCCAGGAATATTCGGGCTGGCCTGTACTCATCCACTTCTCTCGTCTCTCCCCAGGCAGACGCTCTTACCACTACTGGAGGAGTATGGTTTTCTGAAGCCATAGCTGTGTCCACTCCTCCTGCTCCTGAGAACAAGCAGCCACCCCATCACAAAACCAAACCAATGGGAGAAATGCGCAACCTGGCAAAACCCAAGAGAACCAGCAGCGGGAGCTGCTGATCAATAAATCATCTCAATGCAAAAGACATTTAACTCTTCAGTCATTGCTGCATTTTCTGCTATTGTCTTTCCCTCCTTTTTGAGTACTGGGCCTACCCTGTCCTTGGTCTTTCTCACAGAACCATAGGGCTAGAAGGGACAGCAGGGTTCATCTAGTTGAAACCCCTGCCGAGATGCAGGATTTGTTGTGTCTAAACCAGGGCTCAGCAACCTTTCAGAAGTGGTATGCCAAGTCTTCATTTATTCACTGTAATTTAAGGTTTCGCATGCCAGTAATACATTTTAATGTTTTTAGAAGGTCTCTCTCTATAAGTCTTTATTATATAATTAAACTATTGTTGTATGTAAAGAACATAAGAATAGCCAGACTGGGTCAGACCAAAGGTCCATCCAGCCCAGTATCTGTCTACCGACAGTGGCCGTTCTTATGTTCTTATGTATGTGGATCCAAATGCTGAAAGTATTGCAAATACAATTTTCTTCAAACAGTTAAATTTCACTGGCAAGGATGTCCAGCAGGTCAGAACAGAGGCCCCATGATCTCTTTCGGTAGCTTCAAGGGCACTCCACAGATCTCCAAACTTTGATGCCCACAATTCTGAACTTTTTAACTGAATGAGCTGCATTTCGAAATCTTCAACACCCATCCACTGAAATAGAGACAAATCCAAGTCGCTTTCACTGAACTTTTCAGGGTTAATTAGAAAAGAAAGCATTGGGCCAAATCACTGGAAATCTTGAAATCTGTCAGAAAATTCGGATTCCAGTTCTTGCATGTACATTCCAATCTCATCGACACTGACAGTGCAACGTGTCGATAGCTCTTTTATGTGTTGGAAGTAGCGGAAAGTCGAAGTTCGAATATTCCGAGAAAAAACTGCTAGTTTTACAACAAATGCTTTCCAGGCTTCATAAAGATCCAGAACTGTTTGCCCTGCACCCTGGAGACAGTGGTTGAGTTTGTTTAGGTGAGCAGTGATGTCAGAAACATGAACTTACACAGCCATCTGTCATCATCCAGTTCGGGGTAGTTTTGTGCTTTTTCCGACAAAAAGGCCTTGATTACATCAAAACAGCTTACAAAGTGCACCAAAACCTTGCCACGACTTAGCCACCAAACGTTGCTGTGAAGTGGGATGTCATTATTAGCACTGTCCATCTCTTCTAGCAGTGCTTGAAACTGTCTGTGAGTCAAAGCAGATCGAGCAACAAGGAAATTCACAATTCGCACCATTGTATTCAGCACATTATTAAGCTCTGAATTAGAAATTTTAGCAAATGGGTTTTCTTGATGGATGATACAGTGAAATTTGACTGTTGGGCAGCCAATTTGATCTTCAAGTAACTTTACAAATCCCTTCTGTTTTCTGACCAGGGCAGGAACACCATCTGTTGTCACACAAAATATTTTTCTGATGTCAACTCCTCATTCTTCAAAATGGTTTACAAAACTTCCCACTATATTTTCCCCCTTTGTTGTGCCATGCTAGGGTGACCTGATGTCCCAATTTTATAGGGACAGTCCCGATTTTTGGGTCTTTTTCTTATATAGGCTCCTTTCCCCCCTCCCCGTCCCGATTTTTCACATTTGCTGTCTGGTCATCCTATGCCATGCAGGGGTTTTAGGCAACACAGTTCCTCTTGGATCTCATTGGAAGCACAATATCTTGCAACAAATGCCAAATGCGGAACGTCATTTATATCCATGCTCCCAACAACTGCAATGCTAAACACTGCTGTGTCTTTTAATGCAGTTGTCTACTTTTCGTTAATGTTTTCTGCCATTTCGCTTATGCATCTCTCAACTGTTCTGGCAGAGATAGGCAGTTCTTTCATTCTAGATAGGATCGTAACTTTATTTGGCAAATCACTGCACAAAACTGAGAAACATACTGAGAAAAACTTCTTTCATATATTTCCCATCTGTAAACAGCTTTCCGTTTTTTGCAGTGCACTGTGCAATCTTGTAACTTCCTTCTGTAGTTTGATTTTTATTTACACTTAAGTATTTAAAAACACTGCTTTGCTTCTCATATCCTGCTTCTGCCTTTTTGATCGATTCAGTCTTGTCTGCTTTGTCAAGAAAGGTTTTCTCGTGCTTCGTTTCAAAATGTCATCGAACACTTAATGTGCAACAAACACTTTCGCAACAGAAAGCACAAACAGCATGGTTCTTCTTTTGAATAAATCCAGATGTGTCTGTCAAAGAAGGCTGAAATGAACTGACATCTAACTTTGCTTTCTTAGGAGCTGACATTTTGTCAAATGTTCCCCTCAACTCACAGCAGGAAAAAAAGATCGCAATGGATGGCACACACAAGGTCAAACCCAGTGCACTATTCCATGTGGCGTGGTATAAGCAGCAAATTGGGACCTAAAAATATCCCAGTGGTGCTGGAACAATTTTTAAGGTGGGGGTGCTGAGCTGTGCCCCCTCTTGCCACTGTCTGCACCCCTCACTGCCCCAGGCTGGGGCCAGTGGGCCACAGCTGGGGGCGGCTGCAGAGCACCAGGTCAAGGCCAGGAGCAGAGACCTGGGCCAGTGGCCGGTGCCCTAGGCCAGTAGCGGGCTGAGTGGAGCCGGCAGCCGGGACCCCGGCTGGCAGGGGGCCGGCAGATGGAACCCCAGGCTGGCAGCAGAGTGCCACTGAAAATCAGCTCACGTGCCACCTTTGGCACGCATGCCATAGGTTGCTGACCCCTGGTCTAAACCATCCTAGACAGGTGGCTATCAAGCCTCCTTTGGAAAACTTCCAGCGAAGGAGTTTCCACGACTTCCCTAGGCAGCCTGTTCAATTGTCTATTGTTCGTACAGTGAGGAAGTTTTTCGTGAGATTTAATCTAAATCTGCTGTGCTGTAGTTTGACCCCATCAACTCTTGTCCTGCCCTCTGTGGCAAGAGAGAACAACTTTTCTCTATCTTTTTTATGGCAACCTTCCACGTATTCATGTTCCCCCTTAATCTCCTCTTTTCCAGACTAAACATACCCACTTTCTTCAGCCTTTCTTTGCTCATTCTATCTCTTTGATCATCTTTGTCACTTGCCTCTGGATCCTGTCCAGTTTCTCTACATCCTTTCTATATGTTAGTGACCAAAACTGGACACAGTCCTCCAGCTGAGGCCTAACCAGTGCCAGTCCCCTGCCATGCTATAATGTAAAATAACACCAGGCCCAGAACAGATCTCTGGAGCCCCACCTGAGACCTCCTTCCCATCTGACATCATTCCATTAAGAGTCATTCTTTGTTTGCAGTTGTTTAAACAACTTATCCACTTGAGCCCCTTGAGATCAGGAAGAGCAACAGACAAATATTCAGCTGCCAAACATTAACAAGTCTGCAGTGAGTGTGAGCAGATCCCTGAGATTGGGAGACCCCCTTGGCCAAAGGTCAAGCCTTGATCCAAAGCATGGAGGTGCGATAACTTCACTTAAATGGATTATGGGTGTTTTAACATCAGCAAAACAGCATTTTCTCCTACCCATGTTATCTGGAGTGGCTGACCTGCATTTGCTGAAACTTTTAACTTAAAAAAGGGCAGGTCCCCCACACGGAGAATTCCAGCCCAAGCAGCGACCTTTTGGCAAAGTTCTGAACACAGCTGGGTATAACAACACTGCAAGGTCTGTGTATAGTGTGTGTGCATGCGTGTGCCAGCTCTGTATATAGTGCCTGTGTGCATGTGTGTGCATGCAGAGTGCTGCCAGCGCTGTGTATAGTGTGTGCACATGTGTATGCAGACACTGCCATCTGTACATATCATGTGTGTGTGCGCGCATGCGGGGCGTGACAGTGCACTGCTGAGTATAGTGTATGCGTGCACATGCGGGGAGCCGCCAGCTCTGTCTGGTGCATGCGCCAGGTGCTAGGCACTCCCGGGGTCAGTTCATGCCCTGCCCAGACTGCTGTGTGACTTGGGCAAGCAGTATTATCAGCTCTCCACATCTGCAGAAGGAGCAGGTGAAGGGCTGGGGAAGAAGGGGGGATGCAGAATTGTGGTGGGGTGATGTGGGACTGCTGGGCCCCAAAATCTCATGATTTGGTGGGGGGTTGGTGGTTGTAGAGATAGGACCAGTCCCTGAGTCTCACTCCTCATGCATTCAGCGAGACTGTGGCACTGCCCTGCCTGCCAAGGGCCCGGGAAGGTAAATGCATTAGGTGTTGTGAGGCACTAAGATGCCAGATAAGTGTGTCAGGCAGCTGGACGTGTGTGCATGGTACAGGCAGCTGGTGCCCTGCTGGTGGTGGTATGTTCTTGTCACACCGAGTGGTGTTACTCACTAGTAGATCCAACAAATGATCGGCAAAGGACATTAAGGGAGCGGAGGGGGCGCTGCCCCAGGCAGTCAGTACTGGCCCCAATGCCCCAGTGCGGCACTAGGGGGCACTGTGCTGCAGAGAGTAGGCTGGGAGTTCAGTAGGGGGCGCTGCCCCAGGCAGTCAGTGCTGGCCCCAATGCGGCACTAGGGGGCGCTGTGCTGCAAGAGGAGCGGGCTGGGAGCTCACTAGGGGGCACTGCCCCAGGCAGTCAGTGCTGGCCCCAATGCCCCAGTGCGGCACTAGAGGGCACTGTGCTGCAGAGAGTAGGCTGGGAGTTCAGTAGGGGGCGCTGCCCCAGGCAGTCAGTGCTGGCCCCAATGCGGCACTAGGGGGCGCTGTGCTGCAAGAGGAGCGGGCTGGGAGCTCACTAGGGGGCACTGCCCCAGGCAGTCAGTGCTGGCCCCAATGCCCCAGTGTGGCACTAGGGGGCGCTGTGCTGCAGAGAGCAGGGTGGAGGCTCAGTAGGGGGCGCTGCCTCAGGCAGTCAGTGTTGGCTCCACAGCGGTGCTAGGGGCAGGTGCCGCTGGCAGGGCCAGATTAAGGCAGGGCCTTTAGGGGCTGCAGCCCGGAGTCCCGGCTCAAGGTGGTCCCCACAAAAATAAATCATGGGCAGTGATCTCTGGGGCACTCAGGCTGCCTGCCATAGCCCTATGCGGCAGTCAGCTGCTGGAACATCTCTGCAGCCCCTGGCAAGGTGGAGGAGGCGGTTCTGCGCACTGCCCCCACCCCCAGCACTGTCCCTGCAACACTTGCGGGTAGGACACGGAGACATGCTGTCCCCCTCCCCCCAGGGGCGCATAGAGACATGCCAGCAGCCAGCCACTTCCAGGAGCCCTGAGCCCTGCTACGCCGCCAGCTGGGGAGCCACCTATGGTAAGTGTCTCCCGACTAGATCCAGTACCTTGCAGCCCCTCGTGCACCCCAACCCCCTGCCCCAGCCCCCTCCTGCACCAAACTCCCTCCCAGACTCTGCATCCCCTCCTGAACCCCAACCCCCTGCCCCAGCCCCCTCCTGCACCAAACTCCCTCCCAGACTCTGCATCCCCTCCTGAACCCCAACCCCCTGCCCCAGCCCCCTCCTGCACCAAACTCCCTCCCAGACTCTGCATCCCCTCCTGAACCCCAATCCCCTGCCCCACGTCAGAATCCTCCTCCTGCAACCCAATCCCCTGCCCCAGCCCCCTCCTGCACCAAACTCCTTCCCGGACTCTGTATCCCCTCCTGCACCCCAATCCCCTGCCCCAGCCCCCTCCTGCACCAAACTCCCTCCCAGACTCTGCATCCCCTCCTGCACCCCAATCCCCTGCCCCAGCCCCCTCCTGCACCAAACTCCCTCCCGGACTCTGCATCCTCTCCTGAACCCCAACCCCCTGCCCTAGGTCAGAATCCTCCTCCTGCAACCCAATCTCCTGCCCCAGCCCCCTCCTGCACCAAACTCCCTCCCGGACTCTGCATCCTCTCCTGAACCCCAACCCCCTGCCCTAGGTCAGAATCCTCCTCCTGCACCCCAATCCCCTGCCCCAGCTCCCTCCTGCACCAAACTCCCTTCTGGACTCTGCACCCCAACCCCCTGCCCCAGGTCAGAATCCCGCTCCTGCACCCCAATCCCCTGCCCCAGCCCCCTTCTGCACAGGAAACAGACTTGTATACAGGGACCCACAAAATCTAATAGTCCTGGGCCCACAGAAGAGTTAATCTGGCCCTGGCCACTGGAAGTGCCTGTCTCATGAGATGTAAAATCTGAGGGTTCTTGTCATTCACGGTTCAAGTGATCCAGGGGCCTTCCCCCACCTGCCCCTACGGACGAGTCAGGGTATTACCCGGCTCCATTGCAACACAAGGAATGATGTGTGATAGACGGGTGCCAGCCACTGCCCTGGGTGAGCAGGGGCTGGCGTGCAAGGCTAGGCACCAGAATCCATGGATGAACAGGGGTGCAGTGGAGGCTGGGATGGTGGTAGCCCCAGCTGGGTCTGCATTTGGTTTTCCCTTCCCCTTGCTTTTTGCTATTGTCTTCTCTCTGAGGGGTTGTGTGGGGGCATGGGGGAGCGGGCTCCCCTCAAGGGTTCTATGGGGCTGTGGGGGGGAAGGGGGCTCCCCTCTGGGGGGTTCTGTGGAGGCACAGGGGGAGTGAGCTCCCCTCTGAGAGGTTGAATGGGGTGGGGGGAGGATGCTCCCCTCTGGGGGGTGATGTGGGGGTTCAGGGGGAAGGGGGCTCCCCTCTGAATGGTTATGTGGGGTGCAGGGGGAGCAGACTCCCCTCAGGGGTGGTGTGGGGGTTCAGGGGTAGCGGGCTCCTCTCTGGGGGGTGGTGTGGGGGGAGGGGCTGCTGCCCACAAGGGGTGGGGGTCTAGCTGAGACTGGCGCCTTGGTCGCTGCCTGGGGCCCTGGGTGCGGCAGGCAGGAGGCTCGGGGCTGGGCCTGCAGCTACAAGACCAGCCATGCACTTGCAGGCCAGAGAGATGCACCGGCACGTCGGCAGGAGCTACTTGCCTGCCACCCTGCACAGAGGCAGCCCAGCTTCTCTTCCAGCGCCCGCAGACTGGCGGCAGCTCTGCATGCCCCTGGGTGCTGCATCTGCACCAGCCCCCCAGCTGCGAGAGGGAGGAGCTGCCTGCCACACCCCAGCACGGGGACCCTGGCCTGGGGATGAGACTGGGGGAACCCGAGCTCCCCTCCCTACAGCCTGTGCCATGTCCCTGTAGCAGCCACAGGCTGGTCATGGCTCCCTGCAGCCGGCTGGGTCCATCCTGGGACCCCATAACCTCTAGGTAGGGCTCGGGGTCGCTCCCACAAGGTCTGACGCACAGCGCCATCTCCTGGCTGCCCAGTATATTACAGTTCAGCACTCCAGGGGAATGGGGTGCGGCTGCTGCTTGGGGCTACATGGGAGCTGCTGAACCTCCGGGAGGAAGGGGGGCACGTCTGCACTGAGGGTGGCTGGGGATGGCGGTATCTCTGGGCTCCAGCAGACATCTGACGGGGGAGCGAGCAGACCATTAATTCACTGACTACAAGAACTGGAGTTTATAAAGCTGCCAGTGTAGATCAGGACCCATCCAACATTCAGCAGGAAAGGCCTGGAAGTGGCTTGACAAGGAGGTATATGGATGGATGTCTGTGACTTTAATAACCCAGACCCTAAGGAGGGCTGCGGTTATTGGCTTGTACAAGCCTTTTGTGTGTTGAGGCAGGCCCCTCCAGAGCGACCTCAGGCTGCAAGGGAGTGTGTAGGTGGCAGCCACCTGGTGACAGGTGGTGTATGGGAGGAGCAGAGACCCCTCTCCCACCCAGGAGGGAGTTGGGATGATCAAGGGAAAGAGAAATGGAGGCTGTGGTCTGACCACTGGCTGAGCCGTAGCAGGGGATCTAGCAGCCCCTGCAGCGTCAGCAGGCAGCGCAGTGTCCAGCAGCGATGGCCAGGAGATCCCTGGTGCCAGCAGGAGGAAACACCTGCAGTATCAGATGTGGGAGGCCTGGACACGGAAAAGCAGGGTGCCCACTGGGCAGTGGGAGCAGTGGAGTAGGCTTGGGAAAGACAGTACAAGGGCAGTGCGGAGGTGGATGGTTCCCCCAGGTGTCTTCAGTGGTGAGCGGTGGGGCATGCCAGCAGGGGCTGCTGCCTTAAGAACTGTGAGCATATAAAGGGAAAAGGAGAGGAGCAAGGAGGCAGGTTGAGCATCCTCCAAGGGGCACACAACATGTGGCCAGTAGTCAGAGCTGTCGGCTCCCCCTTCACCCATGGCTTGGAACTGTGGGCATCGCCCTGCTGCCATGGGCAGGGGAGCTGTAGAGAGCCCCTTCCGTGGTGGTGATGGGGAGCTGCGAGGGTCTGTAGCAGGGAGGTGTCGGGATTGATGAGCTGCAGGGGTCCCCCTGCCACCCACAAAGGCAGGTAGCTGTAGGGTACCCCCTCTGCCCACAGCGGCTAAGAGCTGTGGCGTATCTTCACTGCCTTAGGTGGTGGGAGTACCTCACAGCTCCCTGTTACTGCAGGAGGTGGCGGGACCCTGCAGCTCCCAGCCACCCAAAGTCACGGAGGTCTTTGGAAGTCACAGATTCCATGACTTTCATGACCTCCATGACAAAATCATAGCCTTATTTACAATTCAAAGGCTTTAACTGTTTTTCCTTTTCTGTATCTGTAATAAAAGGTTCAAAGGATGTTTAATAGGGTGTTTGCCTTGGGACTAAGCAGGCTGAGATCTCGGTGTGGCAAACACTGAACTTGTTTAATGTTGGACAGTGCTGGAGTCATATTAACACCACTGACTCTTTGAGCCCCTACAGTCCATCTCAATTATTACAACAGAAGGCAGGACGTGTTGTAAAGACTTCTCCTAATGAGGTCCAGGGCCTTGCAAAAGAGGAGGTGTAAAAAGGGAACGCTGCACCCAATGGAGCGAGAATTCAAGGAGGGAGCAGTTGCTTGCATGCTTCAGGAAACATGTTAGCCCCTCAGGCAAGAGCCAGAAGCAGGGGGGTGGTGATGGACACTGCAGCTCCTCCCGCTAGCGAGCACACTGCTATTGGGGCGTGAGAAAAGGACACTGAGCCAAGGAGAATTGGCCCTGGAGGACATGCCCGAAGGATGAACATGGCTAGGGACTGGCAGGACGGGCCTGCTAGTTGTGGAAAGGGGCTAATCACAGTATTGACGGGAGAGGACCTTAGTATCTTGCTAGCCTTGAAGGAGAAGTACCATCAGGAACTTGGTATTTTGAAGGAGGAGAAGCAGCAGGTCCTACAAGAAAGAGATGAGCTAGACAAATGCAAGGGGGCTTGGAGTGGCAAATTGAAATGCTGGTGGACGAGTGGCATGGGCTTCTCTCCCAGTAGTGGAGATGGAGGTTGCCAGCCCAGTTGCTTCTTGGGTATAACTAGCCAGAGATATAGTAATTGGAAAAACAGACCAAGGGGTGACGGAAGAAAGAACGACTGTAGAATGTGCCCTGGCATTGGGCAAGGGTCTAAGGGTTTGGTGTATTTCAGGGTGACTTGCCCCTCATGGACAAGAGCTCTGGAGGTCAGCCAACCCTGATTCCTGGGGGGCACAGCTGAGCAGAAATCAGCTGATTCCCCTAGAAGAGCAGCAGGAAGAAGCCATGCTGCTGGCTCTGCAGTGAGACTGCTCAGGGAGCGCAGAGGCTGCTGGGACAAGTAGGCCCAGCAAGGAACTCTAACACCTGGGGAGGGAGACTCCAGGCAGAAGAGGCTGGGAGTGACCAGAGACAGAGGTATATGGCTGGGCTTGAGAACTGCACTTGGAATGTTTATTAATTAATAAACCAAAATCCGTAGAGGGCTGCTGTTAAGGGACTTGTAAAAGCCTTTTGTGAGTCACTGAGGTGGGCCACTTGCAGCATGGCCTCTGACTTCAAGGGGGCACTTAGTTGTCACCAGGTCAGCCGCCAACTTAGTCAAATGGCCTACAAAAATGTTCAGAGTAGCTGTGTTCCTCCAGGGTATTAGCAAGACAAGGGGGGGAGGTGATGTTTATTGGACCAGCTGCTGCTCTGGAGCCACAGGGCCCTGAATCAGAGCTCTGTGTAGCACCTGAACACTCTCCCCCCAGCAGAAGTTGTTCCAATACAAATGTAAATGTGTGTGACTCACCGCTGCAGCGCCGCCTGCTGGTCATCTCTGGGAATTAGGTCTTTTCCAGCCCGGGCCCCCTCTGCAGGCCAGTGTCCCACTTTTCCTGCCCCCACCCCCCGTGTCCCTACCAGACCCCAGTGCCTCTTTACCCTGGGGCTGCTCCCTGGCAATACCCCCCACCAGTGTCTATGGGCCTTCCCTTGATGGGGAGCCCCCAACCCTCTAATCCCCACCTTGCCTCAGTCTGGGCTACTGCCAGTCATCACCCAGCCCCCACTCCCTGGGGCAGACTGCAGTGTAAAAGCCACTGATCCTAGGCAAGGGGGTCAGACCTGCTACCTTCCTCTGTCTCCCATGCATGTATGGACCTTGGACCAGGTCCTGGAGCTCCCCTGGCTCTTCCCGTACCACCTTCACTCCCAGTACCCTTTTTGCAAGCAACCTGACCCTGCTGTCTCACAGGCTTTTTATAAGAGCCAGCTGGGGCCCGCGTTAAAACCACCCCACTACAAAAATCTATTACCTTGCTCACCTTGCCTCTCTTACAAAAATGTGACAGCTAGGCAGGCAGCTTCATCAACCAAATGTGCTCTGACCCCAAACCTACACCCAGCTTGAGTGACAAGCCTTAATTACAATCAACATCCTTGTATGGAAGCTAACTCTGCAGCCGCCCTTTCATTCTTCACGCACTGGATCCCCTAGCTAGGGGGACCATATTTCTCAGGACACCACGCAGGGCTGGCCTGCGGCCTCCTCGCAATTCCTGCGTGAGGCTGGGGTCGCTGGGACCCTGCCTGCCCCCCACATCCACGTGAGACTGTCGCTGGGACTCTGCCTGACCCCACATCAGTCCTGCCTCTCCCTGCCCCGAGGAGCTGGCATCGCCACTGGCCCTCCTGCACCACACCCCTTGCCCCCACCCCCCCGGCAAAAGTGGTCATTCTGTCTGTTTGCTCTTGTCAATTGGTCATGTCGGCTGGAGCAAATGGGACAAACACCAACTTTTGCGAAAAAAGTTGGGACAGGGCTTAAAAAAGGGACAGTCTCGGCCAAATCTGGACATGTGGTCACCCTACCTATCTGCTGTTCCATGATTTTACCCAGATTTGAAGACAAGCAAACCGGCCTGTAGTTTCTTTTCGAAAAGGCCTCAGCACACGCTGGGAGCAGGAACATCCCCAAAGCTCCCCCCAACACCCAAAGCTCCCCCCCCCATACACATATCTGGAACTGCTTCCCGGGGAAAACCAACTTTTTAAAATGTAAGTTTAATAACATCTACCAGTAACTCCCCTTCCCGCAGTCTAGTTCTGAGCCCAGCCCCCCTGCGGGCCGCTGGGGGCTTTGCTCAGACACGAAGTGCTAACCTGGGACAGCGAGCAGAGCGTCCCACGGGGCTTTCTCTGCCCTGGCTGTAGGGTCTGCCAATAGCAGCATCTCCCGCTGGGGGTCCCGTCCCACCCCAGTTACACCCTGGGTCACTCCCCATCCCCCACTCCTGGGCAGGCCCTGCCCCTTCACTCCCCAAGGTCACCCCCATCCCCCCTCTTGGGGCAGGCCCTTCCCCTTCACCCCCCACCACCCTCCTCCTGGGGCAGGCCACGCCCCTTCCACAGAGCCCCGCCCACGGGCAGGCCACGCCCCTTCCACAGAGCCCCGCCCCCGTCAGAGCCCGGGTCACTCCGCCCCGCCGGGCACAGGCCCCGCGGCCCCGCCCCACCCAGCAGAGCAGCCGGAAGCCGCGGCCGGAGCGTGCGGGGCCCGGGCCGCCCGATGGACCCCGCGGCCAAGGAGGGGCGGCTCTACGTGCAGCAGGGCCACAAGTTCGGGGCCAAGGTCGGGGGGCTCGGGGCGCCGCGCGGGGGGGTCGCTCCGGGCGGGGCCGGGGGGGGTCCCGTTCCTTGGCGGGGCTGAGCCGGGCTGGGATCCAGCCGGCCGGCGTCTGTAGGGAGACCTGGGCATGGAGCTCGAGGGCTCCCCAGGAAGGAGGGAAAAGGATGTGACTCCCTGCCCCCACCTCAGGGTCACCCTTGGTACCTGCTGGGCCCTAGACACCTGCCCGTGTGACCCCCACTCTCCCCCTAGGCCCAGACACCTGCCTCAGCAGCCCCACACCTTCCTGGGGCTGCTGGCCCTTCTGCTCCCCAGAGCCTTCCCCTCTGCCTGGAGAAAGTGTAACAAGTCCTTGTTTAGCGGGCATGTGGCCCAAGGGGATCCCGGATACAGTGTACTTAGATTTGCAGAAAGCCTTTGACAGGGGCTACAGGGTAAGAGGGAAGGTCCTCTCATGGGTTGGTAACTGGTTAAAAGACAGGAAACAAAGGGTAGGAATAAATGGTCAGTTTTCAGAATGGAGAGAGGTAAATAGTGGTGTCCCTGGGGTCTGTTCTGGGCCCAGTCCTATTCAACATATTCATAAATGATCTGGAGAAAGGGGTAAACGGTGAGGTGGCAAAGTTTGCAGATGATACAAAATTATTAAAGATAGTTAAGACCCAGCAGAATGTGAAGAGCTACAAAAGGATCTCTCAAAACTGGGTGACTGGGCAACAAAATGGCAGATGAAATTCAATATTGATAAATGCAAAGTAATGCACATTGGAAAACAAATCCCAACTGTACATATAAAATGGCGGGGTCTAAATTAGCTGTTACCACTCAAGAAAGAGATCTTGGAGTTATTGTGGATAGTTCTCTGAAAACATCCGCTCAATGTGCAGAGGCATCAAAAAAAAGAACAGAATGCTGGGAGTAATTAAGGAAGGGATAGATAATAAGACAGAAAATATCATGTTGCCTCTATACAAATCCATGGTACACCGACATCTTGAATAGTGCGTGCAGATGTGGTCATGCCATCTCAAGAAAGATATATTGGAATTGGAAAAGGTTTGAAAAAGGGCAACAAAAATGATTAGGGGTATGGAATGGTTTCTGTGTGAGGAGAGGTTAGTAGGACTGGGACTTCTCAGCTTGGAAAAGAGACGACTAAGGGGAGATGTGATTTAGGTCTATAAAATCATGACTGGTGTAGAGAAAGTAGATAAGGAAGTGTTGTTTACTTCTCATAACACAAGAACTAGGGGTCACCAAATTAAATTAATAGGTATCAGGTTTAAAACAAATAAAAGGAAGTATTTCTTCACACAATGCACAGTCAACCTGTGGAACGCATTGCCAGAGGATGTTGTGAAGGACAAGACTATAATAGGGTTCAAAAAAGAACTAGATGAGTTCATGGAGGATAACCATCAGTGGTTATTAGCCAGGATGGGCAGGGATGGTGTCCCTCGCCTCTGTTTGCCAGAAGCTGTTAATGGGTGACAGGGGATGGATCACTTTATGGTTCCCTGTTCTGTTCATTCCCTCTGGGGCACCTGGCACTGGCCACTGTCAGAAGACAGGATACTGGGCTAGATGGACCTTGGGTCTGATACAGTAGGGCAGGGGTGGCCAACTTGATCCTGCAAAGGAGCCAGAATTTAGCAATGTACATTGTCAAAGAGCCACAGTAATACATCAGCAGTTCCCCTGCTCCCAGCCCCTCCTGCCCCCTCCTTCCCTTCCCACATGTCCTGATCAGCTGTTTCTGTTTCATGGGGGTGCAGGAAGCTGGGGTGGGGGGAGAAGCCAGGGCACTGCAGGCTCAAAGGAGGGGGCGGGAAGGGCTGGAGTGGGAGCAGGGCCTGTGGCAGAGCCAGGGGTTGAGCAGCGAGCATCCCCCAGCACACTGGAAAGTTGGCACCTGTAGCTCCAGCCCTGGAGTCGGTGCCTATACAAGGAGCCGCGTGTTAACTTCTGAAAAGCCACATGTGGCTCCAGTTGGCCTGCAGTAGGGCCATTCTTATGTTCTTATATTGTCCGTGCCTGTCACCCAGTTATGCAGCTTAGCCTGCAGGCCCCGGCTGGACCGTCTATCCAGGTGCTCATGTGTTGAGCTTCCTGTGATCGCTCCGTGATGTCTGTCCCCATCCCATCTCCCTATGCAGGGCAGTGCTATTCCCTCACTGGGCTCTTGAGGTGTTAGGCCAGAGCCCAAGTTGTCTGCTCGGGGAGTGGTCACCCTGGGTGTCCTAATGGCTCGGCTGAGCTGGGGTGGCTCTGATGGGGTGGAGGTTGCTATGGTGATAGTTTGGCTTTCAGTAGGTTGTACTGGTGCTGTGGCTGTGCTGAGCCTGTGTGAGATCCCAACAGCACTGAGCTTGGCTTGCAGATCTGCAGAGGCCATGCTGGGGACAGGAGGAAAACCCCTCCTGCCCTTCCACACTTCCTGGTCTGGATGGCAGAAACAGTGGCTACCTGTTCTGCCTGGTAGCGTCTCCTCTCTGCTGTATGTTTCCGGTAACCCTGCCCTTGCTGCACCCCTCGTCCAGGCTGCCAGCTCAGGTGCGTTGGCGCCTTTTCAGCCATGCGAGTGGCTCTGGGGTGCATACTGGATGTACTGACCTACCAGGCAAGGCAGGGCTGGTTTTGTGTCTCTGTTGCTCCTGTCCCCGTGTTCCTGATGTTAGCAGGCCACTGTCTTGGGCTGATACTTTTCTGTGCCATTGAACTTCACAGCATGACCCAGGGGTTTCTGCAGCAGCCTTGGTGAGTCTCTCGGCTTGCACAGATGGCAGGTGCCTGTGGGAGGTGGGTAGAGTGCAGTCTCACACCAAATATCCAGCATCCTTGTGGGCTGTGACCTCCTGGATGCACCAAGGGAACTCGTATTGGGCCAGTGTGGTTGGCAGCATGAGGCCTGGTGTAGCTCTGCCCTGCTCATCACATTGTCCTGCACTCTGCCAGTCATGCAAGCTCAGGCCCTGTCCTTGCGTCCGCTGTCTCTGTGCCGCCCCATAGGTGGAATGGCTGGTTTGCTGTGTCCTCTCTCTATATTGCTCCTGGGATTGTGGGCTGTCAGGAATAAAGGCAGCCCTTCCCCCGTCCTGTGCACCACTCAGCAATTAGCGGTGGGTTTAACATTTAAAAAAAAAAAGGGGGATGTGAGTGTTAAGTACACCAGAAGCAGGAAGCCTGTCCAGTCACTGGGGCCATTGAATGATCGAGGTGCTACAGGTTTAGAGTAGCAGCCGTGTTGGTCTATAGCCGCAAAAAGAACAGGCGTACTTGTGTCACCTTAGAGACTAACAAATTTATTTATGCTCAAATAAATTTTAGTCTCTAAGGTGCCACAAGTACTCCTGTTCTTTTTTCAAGGTGCTACGGGAGCACTCAACGGAGACAAGGCCATTGTGGAGAAGCTAAATGAATTCTTTGCTTTGATCTTTGCTGCAGAAGATTTGGGGGAGAGCCTTACACCTGAGCCATTCTTGTTTGGTGACAAATCTGAGGAACTGTCCAAGACTGAGGTGTCATTAGAGAAGGTTTTGGAAAAAATTGATGAATTAGTAATAAGTCGCCAGGACCAGATGGTATTCACCCAAGAACTCAAATGTGAAATTGCAGAAGTAACAACTGTGGTGTATAACCTATTGCTTAAATCAGCTTCTGGATGATAGCTAATGGGACACAAATTTTTAAAAAAGGATCCCAGATGTGATCCCGGCAATTAGAGGCTGGTAAGGTTCAGTACCAGGCAAATTGTGAAACTATAGTGAAGAACAGAATTATGGGACACACAGATAATGACATTATGTTGGGGAAGATTCAACGTGGCTTTTGTAAAGGGAAATCATGTCTCACCAATTTATTAGAAATTCCTTGAGGGAGTCAACAAGCATGTTGATAAGCATGATCCAGTGGATATAGACTCTCAGAAAGCCTCTGACAAGGTCCTTCACCAAAGTCTCTTAACCAAAATAAAGAGTCCTGAGATAAGAAGGATGGTCCTCTTATGGATCAGTAACTGGTTAAAAGACAGGAATCAAAGGGCAGGAATAAATGATCAGTTTTCAGAATGGAGAGAGGTAAATAAGTGGTGTCCCTAGGGTCTGTACTGGGACCAGGGCTGTTCAGCATATTCATAAATGATCCGGAAAAAGGGGTAAATAGCAAGGTGGCAAAACTACTCAAGATAGTTAAGCCCAAAGCTGGCTGGGACGAGTTACAGAGGGATCTCACAAAACTGGGTGACTGGACAACGCAGTGGCAGATGAAATTCAGTGTTGATAAATGCAAAGTAGTGCACCTTGGAAAACATCTCAATGATATGTAACAAGTGAGGGGGTCTAAATTAGCTATTACTACTTAAGAAAGAGATCTTGGAGTCATTGTGGATAGTTCTCTGAAAACATCCTCTCAGTGTGCAGCAGCAGTCCAAAAAGCGAACAATGTTAGGAACATTAGGAAAAAGAGATTTTCTGTCTACTAGCTATCATAATGCCTCTATATAAAGCCATGACATGCCCACACCTTAAATATTGCATGTAGTTCTGGTTGCCCCATCTCAAAAAAGATATATTGGAACTGGAAAAAGTAGAGAGAAGGGCCACAAAAATTATTAGGGTTATGGAGCAGCTTCCGTATGAGGAGAGAGAGGAAAGACTGGGACTGTTCAGCTTGGAAAAGAGATGATTGGGGATGGGGGGGGAATATGATAGAGGGCATCAGTTATGTGGAGAACGTAAATAGGGAACATGTGAATCAGGAAATTAATAGGCAGTATGTTTAAAACATAAGGAAGTACTTCTTCACACAACACATAGTGAACCTGTGGAACTTGTTGGCAGCTGCCAGGGGATGTTGAAAGCCAAAACTGTAACTAGGTTCAAAAAAAGAATTAGAGAAGTTCGTGGAGGATGGGCCATCACTGGCTATTGGTCCAGATGGTCAGGGACAGAAGCCCATGCTCTGGGTAAGCCTCTTACTGCCAAAAGCTGGGACTGGATGACAGGGGATGGATCGTTCGACAGTTGCCCTGGTTTGTTCACTCCTTCTGAAGCGTCTGGCACTGGCCATTGTCAGACACAAGATATGGGGCTAGGTGGACTGTTAGTCTGACCCAATATTGCCGTTCTTATGTAGTGATCCCCAACTACCAACCCAGAGCCCTCCCCTCTTGCCCTGGGCTGTGTAGGATCAAGGGTCAGTAGATCCTGTTGGTTTTGTGCCCTGCCCTTGAAGGGCAGTAAACTCTGGCTCCACAGGAGCAAAGCATCTAAAGAAGTGGGTATTCACCCACGAAAGCTCATGCTCCAAAACGTCTGTTAGTCTATAAGGTGCCACAGGATTCTTTGCTGCTTTTACAGATCCAGACTAACACGGCTACGCCTCTGATACAGGAGCAAAGCAGTGCAGGCTGTAGCAATGGGGGATCCCCCCTCAGGAACCTTCTGCCTGTCTGACACCCCCATCTGTTGCAGAGGCTGTTGGCTCAAACGTCTCAGTTGCTGGGGCAGATACCATGGGGGGCAGGGCCTGTCCGAGGCAGCAGGAGTCTGGGGCCTGGGACCTGAGGTGCGACAGGAGACCACAGCCTGTGGTGTAACTGGCTCCCCAGCCCAGGACACATCTCTGTGTGCTGAGATCGTGCAGCACCTGCCCCAGCCCCCTTGTCCCTCCCCAGCCTAGTCTGAAGCTGTGACTATGCGTGGTGCTGATGGAGGGCTTTGGCGGCTTATGTGGGTTTCATTCTCCCCTGCCCCTCCCCTGGCTCTCACGCTGGGTGCCTGATGATTTGGGGAAGTTTGGCAGGAAGCAAGTGAGGACACAGATACTTCCTCTTCCTGTCCCCAGAGTCAGCAGCAGCAGGGATAGGAGGGGGCAGGGAATGCAGGGGGGGGATGGAGGCCAGGGGGGAGGAAAGGGAGGGTGGGATGTGTGACACAATGAGCCAGAGAAGCCCTGAGATCCTGCCTCATCTGCAGGCTGGGGCTGGGGGCGTGACTGGGGGCTCCTGTGCAGGGAGAGCCGTGGAACAGGGTTGCCTGGGGTGTGTTCCTCCTTGTCCCAGTGTGGGGTTGGTTGGGGGGCTGGAGCTCCTTCTCCATGGGTCAGTTAGAGGCTAGGAAGGGTCAGGATCAGGGTGGCCCTCTGAGGAGAGGGGAAGTGCTGACCATCCCCAAAGGTCCAGACCAAGGGCCAGTGCAGCTGGTGCCACTCTGCCAACCTCCTGGAGGCTGCTGTGCTGTGCTGGACCAGGTAGGGAGCGTGTCCAGGAAAGAGCTGGGATGCATGACACCACGGGATGAGCTCCCCAGGCCGGGCACACCATGGCACTGCTGGAATTGGGGCCCTTCTCACTGAGCAGACTGGGTCTGTGGGATGGGCAGATCTGCAACGGGGGAGCTGGATCCAGCAGGCCAAGTTCCTGCTGAGCCTCCCAGGCCGCACTCAGCTCCTGTGTGCACCAACCAGAGTTCCTGCTGGCTTGGACCTGGCAAACCCAGTGCACGCAGTCCAGGCCCGGGCGTAAGCACTGCTACTTGCCATGCGTGGAGAGAGATTCCCTCTTCGCTCAACTCTGCTAGGACAGTTTCCCCCCAGTCCAGCATCCCACCTCCCTCCCCCATCGCCCCAGTCCAGCGCCCTGCCTGCCCCTCCCCCATTGCCCCGGTCCAGCACTCCGCCTGCCCCTCCCCCATCCCCCTAATCCAGCATCCCTCCCCCATTGCCCTGGTCCAACGCCCCACCTGCCCCTCCCCCATTGTCCCAGTCCAGTGCTCCACCTGCCCCTCCCCCATTGTCCCAGTCCAGCACCCTGCCTGCCCCTCCCCCATTGCCCTGGTCCAGTGCCCCTCCCCCACCTGCCCCTCTCCAGTTGCTCCAGTCCAGCACCCCACCTGCCCCTCTCCAGTTGCTCCAGTCCAGCACCCCGCCTGCCCCTCCCCTATCGCTTCTGTCCAGCTCTTGTGCCTTAATCTGATCTCTCTGAAGAAGCCTCCCCAGAGTTGAGGCCTCTGGCACCTTCCCCATGCACATCCATGGCTGGGCATTTTGGGGACCAGCTGGTGGGGCTGGGGAAATGCTGCTGCCTGCAGTTCCTGGCAGCCAGGAGGAGTGTGTGTCAGCCTCTGGCTCCCTGTCCCTGCCAGCCCAGAGGGCCTTGGGATTGAATCCTGCTGTGCTCCACATGGACCTCAGGTTCTGTTTCAGGCTGGAATCTCCTCATGACTTGAGTGTGAGCTGCTCTCCCAGCCAGACCTGCAGCAAGAGTGAGGGAGTCCTTACTCTGTACAGACGGGTTACAGACCTTTGTGTCTGGGTGTGGGGGGCAGAGGCCATTGTGCTGACCATGCTGTGCTGCCTTTGCAGAGATGGAAGAAGAACTGGTTTGTGCTGTACCCAGCCAGCCAACACGGGGTTGCCCGCCTGGAGTTTTTTGATTGCAAGGACCCAGGGGCCCCAGCTGAGAAACTCAGCACCAAGCGGCTGGACAAGAAGATCATCCGCCTGGCAGACTGTGTCAGCGTGGCGTCCGTGCCGGAGAGCGGCCCCAAGGACAGCACGGCTGTTTTCCGCCTGGAGACCAGCGACAGAAGCTACCTGTTTGCTGCAGAGAAGGAGCAGAGCGTGGAGTGGGTGAAGAAGCTGTGTGAGATCGCCTTTTCGGTGAGTACTGCCAGGCGAGGGGGGCTGGGACCTTCCCCTCTGCTCCCATTCGTGCGTGGGGGGGCGGTCCTGCTGCTCAAACCTCTTTTCTGGGAACGCACCCATTGTCCACCCATCAGGGCTATATGCTCCCACTCCCAGGAGAGAGGACCCTCAACATCTGCTGCCCCACGTCCATGAGGACCAGACCCTTGCTGCCTCTGGCCACGTAAACCTGGTGGCACGGGTGCCGGATGCCATCCTGTTGTGAGTGGTGTCCAAGGAGTGCCTGCTGGGGGAGACCCAGGGCCTTCTGTGACAATGCGGTTCTGGCGGGACCCAACTGAGAGTGCGAATTCAGGACCAATTGCTCAAACAGGGCAGTCGCAGCCCAAAGCTGGGGTTTTTCCACCTCTAAGGCAAACCAAACCAGCCAGACAAAAAGGACTTCGGTTTCACCCCACTGGCTAACCACAAGTCACACAAGCAATTTCCTTAGACACTCCAGTCTCCCAGTATCATCACCAGTCCCACTCGTCCTGGGGATGAATGGTTATGAAAACCAACACCCCAAAGAAGAAAAAGATTCTCTCGATCCCAAAGAATCAAGCCCCAGACCCAGGTCAATATACACATCAGATCTTACCCACAAATCACGCTGTTGCCAGTCCTTTAGAATCTAAAATCTAAAGGTTTATTCATAAAGGGAAAAAGATAGAGATGAGAGCTAGAATTGGTTAAATGAACTCAATTACATACAGTGATGGCAAAGTTCTTAGTTCAGGCTTGTAGCAGTGATGGAGTAAACTGCAGGTTCAAATCAAGTCTCTGGAACATCCCCCACTGGGATGGGTCATCAGTCCCTTGTGTAGAGCTTCAGCTTGTAACGAAGTCCCTCCAGAGGTAAGAAGCAGGATTGGAGACCAGATGGAGATGAGGCATCAGCCTTATATAGGCACTTCCAGGTGTAAGAACACTTTTTTGTTCTTACTGTGGAAAATTACAGCAAAATGGAGTCTGCAGTCACATGAGCAAGTTCCTGCACACCCTGCTGAGTTACAAGGCGTATCTGCCTCCTCTCAATGGGTCAATTGTGTAGCTGATGGTCCTTAATGGGCTATCAAGCAGGCTAGGCAGAGCTAACACCAACTTGTCTGGGGTATCTCCCAGAATTACAGCACAAAGTTGAAGTACAGACAGTATAGAGCCAATACTCATAACTTCAACTACAAAATGATACATACATACAGACAGCATAATCATAACCAGCAACTTATAACCTGGTCTTAGACACCTTATATGACCCCCCTTTACATAAGATTTGGTGCCACTACAGGACCTTGGTTGCAAACCATGTTCTATATGGTCCCAGTTTATATCAATAACATCACACCTTCTGAGGGGTTTCCTCTCTGATCTCCCCACCTCTAGTGGCTGGTAGTGGCAGAGACCTTGCTGTGCTGGGGAGGGAGCCAGGAGTGTTTTGGGATGTGGGTCACTGGGGAGCCCTGTGTACCAAGGAACATCATGTTGGGATAGACGATCCTCCCTGCGTTGGGGATGCACAAGCGAGATGCCCGTTCCATGGAGGTTTGGGCCAAGCTCCCCATCTGGATGTCCCCTCTGTACCCTGTGCCGTGCAGCCCCCCAGTGCCTGGAGCTCCCCCAGTCTCCATCTTCTGCTCCCCATTCAATCTCTTCAGCCCATGGCTGCAGCCAGAAATAGTCTCTAGTGCCAAGCCAAGGCTGCAGCATGGCATTTACAGCAGCCTCCCCGCTGCACCCTGCCTCGTCCTTGAAGAAATGGAAGCCGAGGCCCCAGGCTGAAGTGACTCCCATAGTCCTGACCCCTCCCTGTAGGTCCAGCAAAACAAACATTTCCACTGCCTGCCTGGACAGCCATAACTGTGCTCTGAACACTGGCAGCTGCTCCTCTGTCCCCTGGGTGGGCTCTCAGGGTGCATCCTCAGATGTCAGGCCTTGTGCTGTCACTTCACCTGGGGTGAAATTTGGCAGGTCTCCCACTCTTATGCATGCTACTGCAGCGCAAGGCCTGGTCTATTAATTCTGCTTACCCAGTAGGTTGGCTAGGGGGAGCACCTGCGGCTCTCCCTTCGGGGATGTATGACCAGCAGTGAATACTGAGACCAGACAGCCTGCTTAGGAAGAGAACATTAGAGAACACAGGGGTTTTAAAACAACAATCTGCGTGTGTGCATCTTATCTAAATCCTGCCCATTTTGTAATGCTGAGCTAGACAGGCCTAGGGTCTCCAGACAGCCCATGAGGTCCCCGTCTCCCTCTCGTTCCCCCCAACACCCATCCCCCCTCCCTGCCAGAGAGGGAGACATCCTTTTTAAACCCTGCTGCAGCCTTTGTGTGTTTGTCTGAGTTCCCAGCTTTGGCCCTTCTGGACAAAACCGGCTTTGAGGTTGAGCGGGATGGAGGTAAAACCTTCAAAGCTAATGGGTCGGGTATTGTCCCTTAACAGCCATCAGGTGAGAGGTAGTTTATCCTGAGCCGCCACCTTCCTCACTGCCAGCTGTGTTTACAGTGCCCCATTTAACTACAGTCATATTTCAGTAGCCTGCTTATCACATTATCGCAGAGCAGTGCTACTTCGTCCCGGTACTCCGTTCACACAGGGGTTTGCGGTCACTTCTGGGTTGGGGGGCTGCGTCCTGGGAAGCAGCGACTCTGGAAAGGGTTTAGGGGTCAGTGAGAACAAGCACAGAACATGAGCTCCCAGTGAGCTGCTGTGGCCAACCAGCTGATGGGATCTGTGGATGTGAAAGAGGGGAGCAGGGAGACAGCACTGGAGAGGCCAATGTGGGAACACGGTGTCAGTTCTGACATTCATGTATTAAAAAGAAGCTTGAAAAATTGGAGAGGTTACAGAGAAGAGCCACAAAAATTATTTGAGGGCTCGAGAAAATGCCTCTCCATGAGAGATTTAAGCTGAACAGGTTAAGCTCATCAAGTCTCTCACTGCAAGGCATGTTTTGACATCCAGACTGGAGGCCTTTCTGGAGGATGATTTGGCCAAGCACAAGTGACTGGGCTTCGCAGAAGGCTGGGTAACTGGGTGAAGTGTAATGGCCAGTGATACACAGGAGGTCAGACATGATGATCCAATGGGCCCATCTGGCCTTTAGCCCCGTGAATCAAGCCCTAGGAGTGATATTGATCCGCAGACACTACAACAGCCTGGCCCCCAGGAATATTGTACACTTGGCGGTCCAATCCCATGTGCCGCAACCTAGAGCAGTAGTGTTCAGCACACACACACACGGAGCCTGGCTTGTGCAGTTGGTCACCTGTGCATTGCTGTTAACACTGGAACAAACCGTCCCCCTTAGTGCAGTCCCTGTGCCTGTCACCATGGTGCGCAGGGTTTCTCCAGAGCAGGGACCTCTGTGCTTGTGGGGTGACACCCACAGCCTTTCTCCTGTGCAAACCCCTAACAAGAGACTCTGCTGCAAAATGGGGCTCTCCCACTGCCACTAGCGTGTGAGCTGCACTTTCAGTTCTCCATATGTTGAATTAGAAACGCTCGCTTCCCCTCTGAGCGGCAGGGACTATTTACAGTGGTGCTGGGAATGTCTCTCTGCGTGGGCAGGAACCGGGCAATGTCAGGGTGTTTGTGAGCCCTCCTGGGGTTTCCATTTCGCACTTGTGTTGGGGTCCCTCGTGCTGAGCCACGGGGAGTGAACTCAGCTTGCCCTGAATAGAATCCCTCAGGAAACCATCTGAACACGTTGCTCCCGAGCCAGCACTTGCATTTGGCCTTGGGGAAGAGAAGCCATTGCCCAGGGTTGTGCTGGGCTCTGCTGGAGAGTGGTGACAGGCAGTAGTACAGTGGACACCATCTCTTCCAGCTGGTTCACTCAGATGGCTCGGCACCCCCTCGGGGCGGCTGTGTCAGAAGTCGAAGAAAGGTGCAGTCATGTTGGATCTTGCCTGTATCCAAAGCCAGGAGGTCACGTTTTAGTGCCACCAGTGTTGCTGCTGTATCCGATGGAAGTCTGACTGGTGCTGGCAGAGGGCCCCGCTGGAGCCAGGCTGTCAGCACTGTGGGATGCGCTGGGACATGGCCGGGGAAAGATTCTTTGTTACTCGTTTGGCTCATGATCTGGGTCACACATGATACCCAAAGCTCCCCCATGTCCTGCTGCATGGCCGGGTCTCTGCAAGCGCTCTGCGAGGAGCAGCCTCTTCCATCCCATTCTGCTTCCAATCAGCCTCGGCCCAGATTCCTCCTCTTTGCTGCTGACTTGTGTGGGATGGGAGGCTGGGTGTATGGAACAGCTCTAGTCCCTCAGGGCCAGGCTGGGGGGCTTTGAGGTAAACCAGGGGTGCTGAGTGTGTGGTGGGACTGGAGTAGTGAGGCTGGCTGTGAGGTGAACCATGTGCGGGAGCGGGGCTGGCTGTGAGGCGGTCTGTGGGGGGCTGGCTGTGAGGTGGGGGGCGGGGGGGCGCAGAGTGGGCTGGCTGTGAGGCGGTCTGCGGGGGGCGGGGGGCTGGCTGTGAGGCGGTTGGTGGGGGGCGGGGGGCTGGCTGTGAGGCGGCAGGTGGGGGGCGGGGGCCTGGCTGTGAGGCGGCAGGTGGGGGGCAGGGGGCTGGCTGTGAGGCGGTCTGCGGGGGGGCGCAGAGTGGGCTGGCTGTGAGGTGGGGGGCGGGGGGGCGCAGAGTGGGCTGGCTGTGAGGTGGCCGGTGGGGGGCAGAGTGGGCTGGCTGTGAGGCGGTCTGCGGGGGGCGGGGGGCTGGCTATGAGGTGGCCGGTGGGGGGCAGAGTGGGCTGGCTGTGAGGCGGTGGGTGGGGGGCGGGGGGGCGCAGAGTGGGCTGGCTGTGAGGTGGGGGGCGGGGGGGCGCAGAGTGGGCTGGCTGTGAGGTGGCCGGTGGGGGGCAGAGTGGGCTGGCTGTGAGGCGGTCTGCGGGGGGCGGGGGGCTGGCTATGAGGTGGCCGGTGGGGGGCAGAGTGGGCTGGCTGTGAGGCGGTGGGTGGGGGGCGGGGGGGCGCAGAGTGGGCTGGCTGTGAGGCGGCGGGTGGGGGGCGGGGGGGGCGCAGAGTGGGCTGGCTGTGAGGCGGCGGGCGGGGGGCGGGGGGCTGGCTGTGAAACGGTCTGTAGGGGGTAGGGGGCTGGTTGTGAGGTGGCCCGTGGGGTATGAATGGGGGGCTGGCTGTGAGGTGAACCATGGAGTGGTGGCGGGAACTAGTTGTGAGGTGTCCCAAGGGGAGCGGGTGGCTGCCTGTGAGGCGGCCCGTGGTGTACGGATCGGGGGCTGGCTGTGAGATGGGGCAGAGAGGGCTAGGGAGGGCCAGTCATAAGGTGGCTCTTGGGGGGTGGGGCGCAGGGGGAGGGCTGTGAGGCAGCCCGTGGGAGGGAAGGGAGGACCTGTGAGGTGATCCGTGGGGTGGGGAGCAGGGGGACTGGTTGTGAGGCAGCCCATGGGGTACGGATGGGGGGCTGGCTGTGAGGCAGCCTGTGGGGGGTAGGGCGGCTGGCTGTGAGATGGGCCAGGGAGAGCCGGTCATAAAGTGGCTCTTGGGGGGAGGTAGAAGGGGGCTGGCTGTGAGGCAGCCCATAGGGGGCAGAGTACGCCAGCTGTGAGGTGGCCCATGGGGTGGGGAGTGGGGCTGGCTGTGAGGCAGCCTGTGGGGGGCAGGGGAACTGTCTGTGAGGTGGCCCATGGGGGGGGCAGGGAGACCAGCTGCAAGGCAGCCTGTGGTGGGCAGTGGGGATGACTGTGAGGTGGTCCGTGGGGGCTAGGGGGACTAGCTGGGAGTGTGATTCTGGGTGCTGATGCCTCTCTTGCTTTGCAGGGGAACTGTACCAATGGAGCCTGGCCTGGGTGCAGCAAGGAGTCTGAGGCGGGGGCGCCGGCCCTGGAGATGGCAGTGAACTCGATTTACTACTCGCGGGAAGAAGGTAGGGCCTGTCCTGCCCTTGGCTCCTCTCCGGTGGCGCTGGCTGCTCCCCTGCGTCCTGGGTTTGTTTCCAGCGTGGTCCTGCAGGGGAAGCTTGCAGCCCTCACTGCCTGGCATGAAGCTGCCCTGGCCTCTGGGATAGTCTCGTCCTTCAGGCAGTTGCTGTGACCTGTCTGACTGGGCTGCGTCTGGAGCTGGGATGCCTCCCTCCTGCCTGCAGTGCTTCACCCTGACCTGCACTCCTCATAGCGGGCCCGTGTCGCTGGCCTGCCCCCATCTCTGTCCTGGGGGCTGGGTGTCACTCCCTCCTCCCACTGCTTTGTCCTGGGGGCCGGGTGTTGCCCACCTCCCCCCTTGGGGGCGGTGCATATTCTGGTTTCCCCACTCTCCCCTTGGTGCAGGGGAAAGTGGGGCAGGGCTTGGTTTCCTTGTCTTCACCCCGTGCTGTCCATGGTCCTGGCGGTGTCCCTGTTTTCCCTGTCCTGTCCTTGGGAGTTGGGGGTGGCTGGGGGTGCTGGCTTTTCTGCCCTGCCCCGTCCCTGTGAGTGACTGGCTTTCTCGGCAGTGAACGCTTTCTGGGTGACAGTGCAGAGGACGGAGGCGGCAGAGCGGTGTGCGCTGCATGGGGCCTACATGCTCAAAGCCGAGCAGGACAGCTTGATCCTCAAGGAACCCCGGACACAAGAAACTCTCTACACCTGGCCTTACAGGCTGCTCAGGAGATACGGCCGAGACAAGGTGGGTGGGGCAGGATCCAGGGTGAGCGCCTGGGCACCAGCTGCCTTAATACCATCCCCTTAGCAAAAGGATGTTCTGCTCTCCAGCCCACAAGCTGTCTGGCACTAAAGGGTTGTTATACTGAAGTGCTGAGGCCTGACCTGGTGCGGCACTCCATGTGCAGCCTGACAGCAGCAGCCAAGGTGCCTGGTTAACAATTGCTGAGGGTTGGTCGTGCTGGGGGTGTTCCTGCCTCCAGGGGCCCATGCTGTGACTGTCCCTGCCCCTCACCCGTCTCCCACCTGGCTGTGGCGACTGTGGAGTTTCTGGGTCCATCGTGCTGCTGTCCCCATGCTTCACGCAGCTCCTGGCTCTGTGTCCTCGGCCCTGCTCGCCCAGAGCGGGTGGGGAGGAAGTGGTTGCCTGAGAGAAGCTGCTTATAGAACTTGTGATGTATCCTGTAGCTGAAGTGTGCTGCTGCTGTTTCCACCAGATCAGCCAGAAGTGAACTGGAGACTGTGTGTGTCTGCTGAGTGGAGACACTGTGCGGAAGCACCTGAGCAGCTTCTCCTCCAAGCCTGAGAGACTCTGGGTATGAGCCAGAGGGCCAGGCTGGGGGACTGAAATGGCATAGCATGAGTGTGGTCAGGGGGAAATAGACTGATTCCAAGCTGCAAAACCTCATTCAGCAGATGCCCCCTGTCCTGCCTCTGCCCAGGCCCCCCTGCAGGGGATCAGCTCTTGGTGTGGTACTGAAATGGTGCCGCGCTCATGGCATGCTGGCTTGCTAGGGGATGCACCGAGCTGGCCCAGACCGTAGTGGTGCTGCGGGGGGGGGGGGGTGGATTGAGGGGGTCTGTGATGGGTTCCCCACGGAGTGGCACCTGGAACTGGGATACCACTGAGCCCCCCGATCCACCAGCCTGGGCTCCCTTTACACAGAGCTGATTACAGCATCTCTACGTACTGCAGCTGCTTCAGCTAAGGAACTGCCCAGCTGCTCAAGTGCACTCCCCGCTCTGGAGTGTAAACACAAAATGACACCGTCTTGCGCTGCACAGAGATCTGTACAGCCCAACTCATGAAATCCGCCCCCTTCCTCAGTGTGGAGAAAGATATGCAACAGGCTTCTGCCAAGGTTATGACTCCCACACACTGATTTTAGAAGACAAAGGAAAAATAAGTTTATTAACTACAAAAGGTAGATGTTAAGTGATTATAAGGGATAGCAAACAGATCAAAGCAGATTACCTAGCAAATAAACAAAACGCACAAACAAAGCTTAATATACTAAAGAGATTGCATATGAGTAGCAAATTCTCACCCTAAAAGATGATTCAAGCAGGCTACAGAGATTCTTAAGGGGCCAGTGGCACTCGCTTACAGATTAAAAATCCCAGGTATTCCTTTCACAGGCTAAAAATCCCTCTACCCTGGGTCCACACTCCCCCCCCCCCCCCGCCCCCAGTTCAGTCTTTGTTCGTTTGTTCTAAGAGTCTCTTTGAGGTGGGGGTCAGTGAAGAATCGTGATGATGTCACTCCCCTGCCTTAAATAGCTTTTGCATATGGCGGGAATCCTTTGTCTCAAAGCTTGATTCCCACGCCAGTCCGTGGAAATACACTGGTATTCCAAGATGGAGTCCAGCACCAGGTGACCTGGTTACATGTCCCTGTAGTGCCACAGCAGCCATTGCTCAGAGGCCATTTGTAGCAACCTCAGGAAGACACAACTCTCTCTCTCTTCCCCCCTCCCCCCGGAAATAAACTCCTTCTAAGGCCTATTGTTCTCCCAAATTGTTCATTAACTTGATTGGGCCTTTCCCAACCAGCCCTCTAGATTGACAGTCTTGCCTAGTGAGTGTTCTCATGTGTAAACGCATTTGTAATAGATGCATAGACAATATTCCTAACTTCAGATACAAAAATGATACATCCATAGAAATAGGATAATTATATTCAGTAAATCATAACCTTTTAAATATCTCACATGACCTATTTTGCATAAAATACATCAGAATTATGCTATAATCCTATAATCTGACTATGAAGAATATGGAGTGCAGTGTCACAAGGTCCACTCAGGAGACCTCATGGCTAAGGCCCTGTGTGAACCATGATTTCACAGACTGCAGGGAAGTTGTGAGATTAGCCAGTTCAGGAATTTTGCCAACAGCAGGGAGATGGAGCAGGGATTCCTACTTCTGCCTCTGCACTGTTGGAAAATTCATGGTATTGAGCTAATTTAGCTGCCTGGGGGGTTTGCTTCCTCACTGGCTGTTAGAAGACAGGGGACAGGGTTGACAATGCAGAGCAGTTATGAGCCCCGGCCTGCCTCATAGAGCCCCCTGGCAGATGCAAGGGAGACACTGCAGTGCTTGCTGGCAAGGGTGGATCTGCTGCTTGGAATACAAGCAGGTGTGAGGGGGCCCTGCCCCAGTGAGAGGATAGGGGCGGGAGGCATAGATCTCATTCTCACTCCAATCCCCTGCTGGGGCAGGGCTCTGGTCTCAGCTCCTCACCAGTTGGCACTGCGGTGTCTCCCCTGCGTGTGCTGGGGGCTGCTGCAGGTTGAGCTGGCTAATTGTACGTTGTCAGCACTTTGGACAGACAGGAAGTAGCAGTAGCCTGGGCCAGAGCTCAGTGTGGAGCCAACCAGACCCTGCCCCCGGCTAGGCTGGGCAGCTGGCTCCATGTAGACAGACACACACACACACCCTTCTGCCCCCCCCCCCACTTCCTCCCCAGGGTAGGACCAGCCTGCCATCTCACCCCTTTCTGGGATGGGATCAGCTCACTAAGCCCCTCACGAGCAACCATGGCCTCAGCAGGGAGATGGAAACTGGGATACATTCTTCTCCCTCCTTGCTGCTGGAAGAATTGCATGCGTCTGCCATGAAATTTAACCCCTGGGATGCTACCATAAATTTAGAGGGTGGGGAAGAAGAGAGAGAAAGCGATTTACATAGGGCCTGATTCATGATGCCTGCATGCTGTGGTCTCTTAGGGGCATCAGGGAAGGGGTGAGTTGGAAGATGGGTTTGAGGCAGGGGTGGCTTGGCAGCTGGGGGTGGAGAGTGGAACTGGTGTGTAGGTGGAAGCCAGGAATTGTGCCCACAGGCCGTTGTGAGGGGAGAAGATGCCAGGAGTCTTGCTGCAGTTGTTCCTGCACCCAGGTCTCCTAAACTGACATCAGCTCCAGCTCCATCTGTTCCTTATCTGTGGCTGCATCCTATCAGCAACAGACTCAACTCCAGTGCCTAATGAATCCCCTCCAGAGCTGCCCTCTCTCTGTGCCCAGATCCTGCTACCCAACACCTGTGGTGCTTCTACTCACGGGAATCAAGCACAGAGCATGCTCTGTGCTGCAGCTTCAGCCCCGCTGACTTGCCCAGGCTGCCAGCCCTATAGGCAGGGGCCTTGCTCTCTTCTCTGTGTGATGGCTGAGCCCCAGCGAGAGCAAATGCGAGTTCACCTGCCCCTAGAGCCTGGGCTGAGGTTCAGGAATTGAGTGTGAGTCCAGGGAGAGGATGCTGAGAGATCTGTCCTGCTCTGTCCCTTGGCTCAAGTGCCCGCAGCCATGGGCTCAGGGCTGCTGGAAGGCTCTTAGGGCCTGGTTGGGACACTGACCCTCTACCTCTCCCCGGCAGGTGATGTTCTCCTTCGAAGCTGGCAGGCGCTGTGAGTCTGGGCCTGGGAACTTCACATTTGAGACCAAGCAGGGGAACGAGATCTTCCGGCTAGTAGAGGCCTCCATTCGGGAGCAGAAAGCCCAGGTAGAGGAGAACAGACAGAGCTGCAACTCCCTGGACTTGGACTGCCCCAGCATGGTGCTGATCCGCAACACTCTGGCTGACTCGCTGAGCCTGGAGCTGCCTGCCGAGGGGGATGGCCCAACGGTGCCCAAAGCTGGGCTGGCAGCAAAGCTCAGTGCTGCTCCGGAGGAGAGGGACACCATAGCCCTGCTGAAGACTCGCACTCTCCCAGAGCCCCCGGTGCCACCCAAGCCTGCTCACCCCAGCACGCCCCCACGCTCCCCACTGCCCAAGGTACCCAGGGCCGTGCTCCCTTCTGAGGACCCAGCCAGCTTGTACTCAGAGCCCATGGATGCAGTGAAGGGCGTCCGAGCGAGGCTGGACCCGCTCTACTCGGACCCCATCGACAGCAAGCCTGGAGGTGGAGCCATGGGTCATGGCCCTGCCCAGGAGGAGGCAAAGCTCAGAAAACCTGGCTCTCTGTACTCAGGCCTGTACGACCGGGTCCAGCCAGCGGGGAACAGCCAAGCCGAGAGGAGGCTGAAATGCAGGGAGCACATCTATGATGAGCCCGAGGGGCGGGCCCCACACCCAGTGCCTGCCAACACCTCTATCTACGATGAGGCACGGCCAACAGGCGAGGCCTGGCGCACGCAGGGCATCGAAGACGAGGGGGGGTATGAGTATCCCTACAATCCCAGAACTGACGACTACTCCGTGCCTGCCTTCCAGCACAAAGCCGGGCCCAAAGGTCCCAAGCCCATCCCTGCCCCCAAGCCGCAATCAGTGTTCATTCCCAAAGGTGCTGAGAGGAACCCAGAGCCCAGCAAATGGCGTGTGAACCTGGCTCCCGACAAACCAGGTTTCAGATCCGGCTCGAACAACAACAACAACAACAACGAGGTGCTGTACAGCCAGGTGCTGAAGCCCCTGCGGGTGCCAGGGCAGGAGCTGTCTGTGGATGAGAATGTTCTAATGCCCATCTATGAAGACCTGGGAGAGATATAACCTCTTGTGCTGCAGCCCCTACTGTGCATCTTCCTCTGGGAGGGGCCATGGGGCCCAGAATCCAGCAGGAGCCATGCAGGGTGCTATCCTCTCTGGGTCCCTGCAGGATGGGCCCGGGGACTGTGCTGGGCTGCCTGTCACCCTCTGCCCTGTGAGCTAGCTGGTGACTGCTCCTCCTCCTGTGCCAAGCAGGAGGTTGGGTGATTCCCAGGAGACTTTCCCTGGAGGATGCTATGATTGGTGATGGGGAGAGACGTTTGACTGTGGTACCTATGTGCCGGGACTGGCTCCTTTATCACGTAACAGTTTGAGAGGGGAGGATGGGGCTGTCATCTCTAGGGCACCCATCACCATGATATCTGGGCATGATGACCCTGGGATCATGCAATTCCTGGGCATGTGGCTCCACTGGGGCCTTTTGCTGCTGAAATGCTCCTCCACTCCCTTTGGACTGTCTCAGTGGCCCACACCACTAGCAGGCTGCACCCCGGCACCCATCCCAAAATATTTTTCTAAAAATTTTATTTTGATATTAAAATCTTAAATTTAAAAACTGAAGAATCTGTATGTGTGGCATGTTTGAGGTGGGGTGCTATGTCACATGCCTGTTCTTGGAGAGGGAAGAGATGCCATGTCAGGCTCCCAGGGGTGCTGTACCCCTGGGCAAAGGAAAAAGGCCAGATTTCCGCTGGGACATTGTGAGTGGCATATACATGCTCATTCGCATGTGCAAGTCCATGATGTCTTATCATAGAATCATAGACTTTAAGGTCCGAAGGGACCATTACGATCATCTAGTCTGACCTCCTGCACGATGCGGTCCACAGAATCTCACCCACCCGCTCCCATATCAAACCCCTAACCTGTGTCTTAGCCATTGAAGTCCTCAAATCATGGTTTAAAGACTTCAAGGTGCAGAGAACCTTCCAGCAAGTGACCTGTGCCCCACACTGCAGAGGAAGGCGAAAAACTCTCTGGGCTTCTGCCAATCTGCCCTGGAGGAAAACTCCTTCCTGACCCCAGATATGGTGATCAGCTAAACTCTGAGCATGTGGGCAAAACTCACCAGCCAGACATCCAGGAAAGAATTCTCTGTAGTAACTCAGATCTCACCCCCATCTAACATCCCATCACAAGCCATTGGGCATATTCACCACTAGTAGTCAAAGACAAATTAATTGCCAAAATTAGGCTATCCCATTATACCATCCCCTCCATAAATTTATCAGGCTTAGTCTTGAAGCCAGATATGTCTTTTGCCCCCACTACTCCCCTTGGAAGGCTGTTCCAGAACTTCACTCCTCTAATGGTTAGAAACCTTCGTCTAATTTCAAGTTTAAACTTCCTGATGGTCTGTTTATATCCATTTGTTCTTGTGTCCACATTGGTACTGAGTTTAAATAATTCCTCTCCCTCCCTGGTATTTATCCCTCTGATATATTTATAGAGAACAATCATATCTCCCCCCAGCTGTCTTTTGGTTAGGCTAAACAAGCCAAGCTCTTCAAGTCTCCATAAGACAGGTTTTCCATTCCTCAGGTCATCCTAGTAGCCCTTCTCTGTACCTGTTCCAGTTTGAATTCATCCTTCTTAAACATGGGATACCAGAACTGCACAGACTATTCCAGATGAGGTCTCACCCATACCTTGTATAACGGTACTAACACCTCCTTATCTCTACTGGAAATACCTCGCCTGATGCATCCCAAACCCGCATTAGCCTTTTTCACAGCCATATCACATTGGCAGCTCATAGTCATCCTGTGATCAACCAATATTCTGAGGTCCTTCTCCTCCTCTGTTACTTCCAACTGATGCATCCCTAGCTTAGAACAATAGTTCTTGTTATTAATCCCTAAATGCATGACCTTACACTTTTCACTATTAAATTTCTTCCTATTACTATTACTCCAGTTTACAAGGTCATCCAGATCTTCCTGTATGATTTCCTGGTCCTTCTCTGTATTGGCAGTACCTCCCAGCTTTGTGTCATCCACAAACTTTATTAGCACATTCCCCTTTTTGTCCCAAGGTCAGTAATAAAAAGATTAAATAAGATTGGTCCCAAAACCGATCCCTGAGGAACTCCAATAGTAACCTCCCTCCAGCTCTGACAGTTCACCTTTCAGTATGACCCGTTGTAGTCTCCCCTTTAACCAGTTCCTTATCCACCTCTCATATTGATCCCCATCTTTTCCAATGTAGCTACTAATTCCACATGTGGAACCATATCAAATGCCTTACTGAAATCGAGGTGAATTAGATCCACTGCGTTTCCTTTGTCTAAAAAATCTGTTACCTTCTCAAAGAAAGAGATTAGGTTGGTTTGGCATGATCTACCTTTTGTAAAATCATGTTGTGTTTTGTCCCAATTACCATTGACCTCAATGTCCTTAACTACTTTCTCCTTCAAAATTTTTTCCAAGACCTTACATGCTACAGATGTCAAACTGACAGGCTTAATGTTGCCTGGATCGCTTTTTCCCCTTTCTTAAAGATAGGAACTATGTTAGCAATTCTCCAGTCATACGGTACAACCCCTGAGTTGAGAGATTCATTAAAAATTCTTGCTAATGGGCTTGCAATTTCATGTGCCAGTTCCTTTAATATTCTTGGATGAAGATTATCTGGCCCCCCTGATTTCATCCCATTAAGCTGTTCGAGTTTGGCTTCTACCTCGGATGTCGTAATATCTACCTCCATATCTTCATTCCCAATTGTCATCCTACCATTATCCCTAAGCTCCTCATTAAAGACTGAGGCAAAGTATTTGTTTAGATATTAGGCCATGCCTAGATTATCCTTAACCTCCCCTCCATCCTCAGTGTTTAGCGGTCCCACTTCTACTTTCTTTGTTTTCTTCTTTATATGGCTATAGAACCTTTTGCTATTGGTTTTAATTCTCTTTGCAAGGTCCAACTCTACATGACTTTTGGCCTTTCTCACTTTATCCCTACATGTTCTGACCTCACTAAGGTAGCTTTCCTTGCTAATCCTTCCCATCTTCCACTCCTTGTAGGCTTTCTGCTTTTTCTTAATCACCTCTCTGAGATGCTTGCTCATCCAGCTTGGTCTTATTAAAGCAACAGCTACACTGGAGAGGAGCAAATATTGGCTCCATCTTCACAAAAGATACTGGGGGATCCTGGGAGTTAGAGCTGTTGGACTTTGAGCAGGGGAAGGCGGTTGAAATGATAATGAAATAGAATTATAAAATTGTAATTTAGACTTTCAAAAGGCCCTTGGCAAAGCCTCTCTCAGGAGGCTGGTGAGGAACCAGTCGCTGTGAGGGGAGGGCGAATCTCTGCCCTGGAACAGAAGGCTCAGAACAGAGCAGGGATCAATGGTCCATTTCCATCAGAGCAGAGGGGTCACAGCAGGGCTCCAGGGGGCAGACGGGGGTTTCAGATACTTATTAACATGCTGGAGAAGGGACGTGTGACTCTGCAGATGGCACAAAGGTATTGAGGGGAGCTGCGCCCAGAGGCGCCTGTGAGGAATTTGAGGGACTGGCAGAGGGAAAAGGCAGCATGCTGGCGGGCACAGCTGGGATGCAGGGCTGATTAATACGAAGTAACACACATTGGAGGGTTTAATCTGAACTTGTCATGTGCCTTCTCAGGGCCTAACCTAACAGTATCCGCTCAGGAAACGGACCCAGCGTCACCGGGCAGCGCAGTTTGACCTTGACACAACGTGCGGCTGATGCCAAGACAGCTGATTGGCTGCATAAGGGGTGGGGTAGCAAATAGTACAAGTTGGGTCCTGCTCTGTGCTCCTATGGAGTGTGTGCTTTGGTGGAGCTGTGCAGCAGCTGGGCACAGCGTGGGCTGATGAGAAAGCAGTGGGGGAAGCCACTGGACTCTGCTGAGTGACGGAGACAGCTGGCCCTTTTCCCTGTGCTCTTTGTTACAGCAGGGACCTGCAGTACTTTGGACAGGTCCCATCTTCGTTATGAGAGAATGATGCAAAGCTTAGGGGGGTGGTAAATAATGGAGTGGACAGGTCACTGGGACAGCAAGCTGGCTCGCTTGGTAAGCTGGGCGCAAGCAAACACTGTATTTTAATCTGGCTAAATGTAAATGTGTACATCTAGGAACAAAGAATGCAGGCCATACGTACAGGATGGGGGACTCTATCCTGGGAACCAGTGACTCTGAAAAAGATTTGGGGTCATGGTCGATAATCAGCTGACCATAACCTCCCAGTGCGGTGCTGTGGCCAGAAGAGCTAATGTGAGCCTGGAATGCATAAATGGGAGCAGAGAGGTTATTTTACCTCGGTATTTGCACTGATGGGATCGCTGCTGCGATACTGTGTCCAATTCTGATGTCACAGTTCAAGAAGGCTGTTGATAAGTTGGAGAGGGTTCAGAGAAGAGTCATGAGAATGATTAAAGGATTGGAACACCTTTCTCATAGTGAAAAACTCCAGGAACTCAATCTATTTAGCTTAACAAAGAGAAGTTTAAGGGGTGACTTGACCGCAGTCTATAAGTATCTACACAGGGAATAAATATTTAATAATGGACTCTTCTATCTAGCCGAGAAATATATAATGCAGTCCAATGGCTGGAAGCTGAAGTTAGACAAATTCAGCCTGGCAATGAGGTGTAATTTTACAGTGAGGGTATTTAACTATGGAAACAATTTACCAAGGGGAGGTGGATTCTCCATCACTAACAATTTTTACATTGAGACTGGCTGTTTTTCTAAAATATCTGCTCTAGGTATTTTGGGTCAGGTCTCTGGCCTGTTATACAGGAGGTCAGACTAGATCAGGGATTCTCAGACTGGGGGTCGTGAGCTGTCAACCTCCACCCCAAACCCCACTTTGCCTCCAGTATTTATAATGATGTTAAATATATAAAAAAGTGTTTTTAATTTATTGGGGGGGGTCGCACTCAGAGGCTTGCTGTGTGAAAGGGGTCACCCATAGAAAAGTTTGAGAGTCACTGGACTAGATGATTGTAATGGTCCCTTCTGACCTTAAAGTCTCTGACTCTATAACAGTGGCAGGAGTGTTCCTCTGCAGATTTTTCCATGAGGTCTCAGTGCGAGGAGGCATTGGTTTCCCTTTGTATGGTTTGGTTGTAAGAGCTGCTTCTGTCTTTGCACTCAGGAGATCTCTGCTAAACTCTGAGCCTGGGAGAAAGGTTCTGGGTTGCATTTATGTAGTCTGGTTTCCTGTCTTCTATTTAAAGCTACTTCAGCCCTAGTTAAAATTAAAATATGGTAGGAAGTGGCTTCTGCCTTCTCCCCCTTCAACTAATTTCTGCTCAGTGTGGGAGAAATAACTTTTTTGGCATCTTTGGAACAGGTTATCAGCCTGTTAGAAATTTGCAGCTCACTGGTGCAGTTGTTCATGTAGCCAGCAGCCATGATTCTCTCTGAACATGTGGTCTGGGTGCTTTGCAGAGAGAAAGGAGACACTGTCCCTGCACCAAGGAACTTAGATGCTGAATGTAGCCAGCTGCTTTACTTGAGGAATATGTCTCGGAGTGTAAGGGGGAGGAGGGGCTAACACCAGAGTGAGATTTGTTTTTATTTCTGCAGCAGAAATGACCTGGAGCTGGCAGCTCCTCCACCCACTTTCCTCGTGTCTCAGAATCAGATGAGTAGCCAGGTGCCAGCTGCTTTCTCAGAAGCCTCAACTGTGGGCAGCCTGGATGCACTCAGACTTTGTCCTAGCACATCAAACTTCCTTATCTATGTTACGGTAGCACCCAGCCTCCACAACTGACTGCAGTTGTCTCCCCAGGGGCCCATGACCTTCGCAGTAGCACTGCACCTGCTTCGCTAGACCCAGCTCTAGCCCTAAGTCAGAGCTAGACTGAGATGCTGCTGATAGCATGAGAGTTGGTAACTTTCTACTTGCACAAAAGTGAATACCCTTGCCCTGCCCCTTCTCTGAGGCCCCGCCCTCGCTCACTCCACACACACCCCACCCTCCCTCCCTCATTTTCACTGGGTGTGCTCGGGGTTGGGGTGCAGGAGGCTCTGGCTGGGAGTGTGGACTCTGGGGTGGGGCCAGGGATAAGGGATTTGGGGTGTAGGAGGGAGTTCTGGTCTGGGGATGAACCAAGGGGTTTAGAGTATGGGTGGGGGCTCTGGGTGGATGTGTGGGGGGATAAGGGCTGTGGCTGGGGGTGCGGGCTCTGGGATGAGGGATTTGGGGTATAGGAGGGGGCTGTGGGCTGGGGCTCCGGGGTTCGGAGCGCAGGAGGGGGATCAGGGCTGGAGCAGAGGGGTGGGGGCGGGGGAGGGGTCCAGCTGGGGGTGCAGGCTCTGGGATGAGGGATTTGGGGTATAGGAGGGGGCTGTGGGCTGGGGCTCCGGGGTTCGGAGCGCAGGAGGGGGATCAGGGCTGGAGCAGAGGGGTGGGGGCGGGGGAGGGGTCCAGCTGGGGGTGCAGGCTCTGGGATGAGGGATTTGGGGTATAGGAAGGGGCTGTGGGCTGGGGCTCCGGGGTTCGGAGCGCAGGAGGGGGATCAGGGCTGGAGCAGAGGGGTGGGTGCGGGGGAGGGGTCCAGCTGGGGGTGCGGGCTCTGGGATGAGGCTGAGGGGTTTGAGGTGAAGAAGGATGTTTCAGGCTGGGACTGAGGGTTTCAGAGGGTGGGAGGAGGATCAGGGCTGGGGCAGGGGGTTGGGGTGCAGGCTCCAGGCAGCACTTACCTCAAGAAGCTCCCAGAAGCAGTGGCATGTCCCCCATCCGGCTCCTACAAGGAGGTGTGGCCAGGCAGCTTGGCGCGCTGTCCTGTCCGCAGGTGCTGCCCCAGCAGCTCCTATTGGCTGTGGTTCCTGGCCAATGAGAGCTGCAGAGAGCCAGAGAGGAGCTGGTCCCTGCCACAAAGTGCTGCAGCAAAGTGAGCTGAAGGGGGAGGGTCACAGCAAGACAGGATTTGAAGGGCGGGGAGCAGCTGTTGGAGGATGTGCCCCACCTCATGTTCGGAAGGGAGCAACAGTGAGATCCTCCCCGTGGTTTTTGGTTGGGGGGCACAGCTTCCTGCAGCCAGTGCCATCCAGCACCGGGAGGAGGACCAGGCCTGATCTTTGCTGTATTTAGCTTTAGGCTGTTAAAAGGTCAAGCCCTTGCCTCAGTAGCACACTCATTTCCAGCTGAGCCTGAGCCAGGGTGAGACTGGCGGCTTGGTGCTTGCCGAGGGACTGGACTGGCTGCTCCTGTGATAGGACCGCTCGGGCTAATGGCAATTCCATCAGAGTCTGCTTGTGTCAGAGGTGCCCTGGCCTTGCAGCATCTGCTGTTCCCCAGCCTGGCATGTGGCAGGAGGGAGACAGAGGCCAGCAAGGCCCACTACTTGGCTGGCACCTGGCTCAGAGCTATACAGGCTATGCAGCGCACCCTAGTGTTCTGAGCGCTGCCTGAGGCCCACTGTGCATGGCGCTGCACAGACCCTGCTGCCCTCACTTGGTGCTGTCTGGCGAGGGAGCAAGGTAGGGTGACCAGATGTCCCGATAAAATTGGGACTGTCCTGATTTTTAGGTGTTTGTCTTGCGTCCCGATCGATGTTTGGTCGGGATGCAGTTTGTCCCGGTATTTCGCACTCCTGGTTTGGTTTGGTTTTGTCCCGCCGGCGGGACTCTGCTCCCCTCCCCCCGCCCTGCCAGCGGGACTCTGGGTTTTTTTCCTCTGCCAGTGGGACTCCGCGCTCTATTTTTTGCTGTGCGGCAGGACTCTGCTTTTTTTTTTCTTTTTTTTCTTTTTTCCCCCCTCTGCTGGCAGGACTCCGTGTTTTCTCTCTCTCTCTCTCTCTCTCTCACTCCGTGGTGTGTTTTTTTTTTTTTTTGCTCTGCCGGTGGGACTCCCCTCCCCCCCAATATGTCCCGATATTTTCTTCATCCCATTTGGTCACCCTAGAGCAAGGACAAGGGTAGGAATGCTCTATAAGGTGCGAATTATCCACTAGAGGCAATGTAGGTGTTGTCATGCTAAATAATTTTATTGTTGAACCATAAAAGTGTGGAGGTTCAGATTTGCTCTGTCCTGTACACAGCGCTCTGACTGCTCCTGGGTGCTCAGACGGTCATGCAAGGAACCCCAGTGATGCCCTAACTGGAAACTACCCTAAAGTCCAATAAACACAAAGCTCTGGCCAGCTCTGTGCTAGGCCAGGGAGTTACTGTCTCCCCAGCATCTGCTTTTGCAGGGAACTGCTAACTGGCACCTGAGCTGAAATTCTGGTGGACGAGCCCCTAGTTGTGTACTGGGGAGAAGGTGTCAGGGAAATCCCACGCCATCCCTTTGGCCCTGTAGCCAGAATTCTGTGCAGGGAGCTAACCACAGTAAGCTGTGGTTCCATCACTGTCCATCTGCAGCCCAGCCCCAGCGGACTCAGAGAGGCACAGAGAGAAGGGTCTTTCCCAGCTGGAGTGGCCTGGGAGCAGGGGTTCTAGCCCAGGGCACTGCCAGTCTCTGCTGCTGACTCCTGGAGACCGTGGTGTAAGACATGGGGATCATGGCGGTGTGTTGAGTAACCTGCAATTGGCTGTGTGCCACTGGGGGGAGGTGTGGGGCTGCCCTGGGACTCAGGGGACCTCAGATAAAACTTGTAACCCAGCTCAAGGAGCCTGCTCGGGCAGGGCTACAGCTGCTCGGCATTGCAGCTTGTGCAGGGAGTAGTCCCCAAGCTGCCTCTGGCGAGCACCTCTGCATGCGCCAAGGTCCTTGCATGGAGGCCTGTGGTCACCGCTCGTCCCAAGATCTCTTCCTCACATTAGCATGCAAATCCTGGTCCTTGGGCTTCGGGATTATACCAGCATGTGCATGCTTGTTCTCAGAACCCATCCAATGAGGCTACGTGGTGTGCTGCACTGACATGAATGGGAGGTGCTGTGTGGGGTAGCAATGGGTGTCATGGCAAGAGAGGGGCCCATGGGGAGCAGGCTCCCTGGGGACTGTCTCAGCAACTAACAAAACTGTAGAATAACAAGAAACTGAACGGTGGGAAGCATCTTTCACAGCAAGGCCAAGCAGGCCCAGCACGTGCCTGACCTTGTCCTGTGCTGGCACCTGTGGTGCTTGGCAAGCATTGGGGCCAGCAACAGGCTGAGCTGTGAGTGCCTAGTGATATGAATGTGTGCATGGGAGCCTGCTGTGCGTGTGCGCCGGGGTAGGACGGCGTGTGTGTGTGTGGGGGGGGTGTCTCACAACACTTGGGCTTGTAATAGAGAAAGGCCCTTGTCATTACACGCTCCCCAGGAATTCACTGTCTTCATTGGAGAAGAGAGCGAGCTCACAGGCGTCCTTCCTTGCAGCAGATGATCGGAATGCTTTGGGCGGCGGGGGAGCCAGAGGAAGGGGAGCTACCGTGGCCTTGGCTTTGCTCAGGTGCTGTAATGCAGGAACACACAGTGAGTACTGTCTCCGGAGGGCTCAGGGCAGGGGTTCTCAGACTGGGGGTCGGGACCCCTCAGGGGGTTGTGAGATTATTACATTGGGGTCATGAGCTGTCAGCCTCCACCCCAAATCCTGCTTTGCCTTCAGCATTTATAATGGTGTTTAAATATATTAAAAAGTGTTTTTAATTTATAAGAGGGGTCACACTCACAGGGCCGCCCAGAGGATTCAGGGGGCCTGGGGTCTTCCTGCTGCCAAATTGTCACCGAAGACCCAGCACTTCGGCAGCAAGTTCCAGGGTGGAAGGACCCCCCGCCACGGGTCTTCGGGGCACTTCGGCAGCGGGTTCTGGAGTGGAAGGACCCCCCTGCCGCCAAACTGCCGCCAAAGACCCAGAGTGGAAGAAGCTATAGGGACCTGGGCCCCATGAATGTTTTCCGGGGCCCCCAGAGCAAGTGAAGGACCCCGCTCCAGGGGCCCTGAAAAACTCTCGTGGGGGCCCCTGTGGGGCCCGGGTCAGATTGCCCCACTTGCCCCCCCACTCTGGGCGGCCCTGCACACCCAGAGGCTTGCTCAGTGAAAGGGGTCACCAGTACAAAAGTTTGAGAACTGCTGGCAGAGGGGAAGCTGCCACACCCCTTAGACACAAGCTACTGTGAGCATGTGCTTAGTGCACCTGTGAGAGCTGACTGAGGGGCCCGCGTATCACCCCAGAGCAGCAGGCAGCCCTGCGCATATCTTCTACCTGTTTCCACCTCCTTCCCAGCATAATGTCTGCTCAGGGCCTTCAGCACCTCAGCTGCTTGGTCAGTGCTCAGGCAGAGTAGGGTTTCCCCAAGCCAACCAGTGGGCAAGACCTGTACCTGTTTGGAGTGATGCCGCTCTCCTGGGTGATGCTCCTTGGACTGGGCCTGCTGCCGGTACTGGGGTCTGGAGAACTCGCTCACCAGGTATTTGTAGAGGTTGCTTTTCACATGAAGGGGGTTGTATCTAGGTTCTACTTCCAGATTGTTCAAGGCACTCTGTTCAGAGAGAAGTGACACACAGGTCCCAGCTGGTAGCACGTGAGTGCCCAGCATCCAGCTTCCTGCTCTGAGATGGCAGAAAATGGATGTGAGGATTTGTACCTTCCTTCCCTGCTTGAATGACATGCACTCCTTCCAGTCATTCCGGGCAGAGAGGGACCCAACAGGTCCACCACAGTAGCTGATGGAAATTGTGCAGGTCTGATCCTTATCTGGGCCTTCCCTCGCCCCACATGGATAGCGGCTTGTACTTAGCATAAGCCAGATGTCACTTCCCCTGTGAGCATGTGTCTCTGCCTTTGGTCCTGGTAACCATGCCTGCTGTCCCTGAGCAAGCATGACACACAGGCAGTAGTGTAGCTAGCGGAGTGCAGGAGAAGCAGCCGCTTCCCCTCAGCACATTTTTCAAAAGCGGCGCCTTAATTAGGGGTTACCATGGCACCAGCAGGCACCCCTATAATAAAGAACCCCCAGGCGAGGCCGGCGGTGGGCATGAGCGATTCCAGTGAGGTCAGCGGCAGGCGAGCCAGTGAGCGGGGTGTCTGGGAGGCAGCTGCCGGAGCTCTGGGTCCCTGTGCGGTGCGGCTCAGCTTGACGGTGGGAGCGGGGAAGCTGCTGTGGCGGCAGCTCAAGACATTCCGGCACTAGGCAGAGTGCTAGCGGCTTCGCGGCCTGGAGGGGCTGCAGCAGGGCGCCCGGCTCGGAGTGTGGGAGAAGAAAGTGAGGGATGGGAGGAGGTGCTTCCGCTGCCTAGGCACAGGTGCTGCTGCTCCAGCAATCTGGGCGGTGGGGTGCAAAGTGCCCCCTGAGCAGTGCCACCCGCAGGAGGCCTGGCCCTGGTACTGGAACAGGGCTCCCAGCACTTGAGGGCGGGGATCTGCTCCTTTCCCTAGGGGGCCGCTCTAAGGTCTCCTCTCTCTCAACCTTCCTACCGGCTCCGGCGCCTTCTCGCCTCCATCATCATGGCCACCCCATGCTGGCTTGATCCCAATTGGGCCACTTCCCTCCCATCCCATCACGTCCGGTGGAAGCACTTCCGCTTCCCTGCGGAGGGACAGGGGAGAGGCTCAGAGGACTCGTGGTGGCACATGATCCAGGAGGGAAGGCAGCAGCGGGGACACCGAGGCGCATGTGCAACAGGGGAAGGGGAACATAGTGACACTATCTGGAGCGCAGGCGCAGTTGGGGCCAATCCGTACCTCTTACTCCGCGGTGGCCTGGTGGAGGAAGGTGAGGCGGCAGTGGCAGCACGTGCCGGGTGCGGGATTGGCCGTTGGAGGCTGTGGTGCAGCATTTAAAATGAGTGGAAGGGGACTCGATCAGGCCTGCACTGTTTGGAGTGCTTCAGGCTCCTTGGCCACGTTCTGAGGGGCGCTTCCCGGGCATAGGAAGCAGCTGCAAGCGCCACGTCAGGCTGAGGCCTCTCCTGCATGGAAGCTGGGTGGAGCAGACCGAGCCCCTCCTGTGAGGGTGTGGAGGGGTCGGTGGAGCCCCAGGAGAGCCCATCGGAGAGGGGGGAATAACGGCAGGGACTGGGAGACGCGCCTGTTTTCAGCTCTTGGTGCGCTCTGCTGGGAGACCTGTCCCGCGTTCCTGCCACCGGGCTACGTCTGCTGTGACCCATTCACTCTTCACCTGCCTGCGCTATGCGATGGATACTGGACAAGAGGTTTACGCAGGGCCCTCACCAAGGCGTCCTGCCCCAGAGAGCCCCCAGCCTGAATGAGGGAAACACAGGGGCTAACCTGACCAGTAAGGAGGAGAATTACAGTGAATAATATACGTTAGCCAGCCGTGGTAGCGCTGCTGGAGCTGCAAGCTGAGCGCAGCATAGCAGGCGGCGAGGAGTAGATAGGCAGCCGGGCAGTAATGCTCAAGAGCAAGGCCTGGGGTAGGCTTGAAACAGGTTGGCCTAGCTACCTCCGGGACCAAGCTCCTCCGAGGGGGTACGCAGCATGGCTGCAGCGTGGCCGGAGGAGCCAGCAGGGGGGGCATGGAGTGGCCAGAGGAGGAGCCAAGGGGGAGCACCTTTTTTATGTTTGCTCCCCCTGCATTTAGAACCTGGCTACGCCACTGCACACAGGAGTTCAGACACAGGCCTCTCGGTCTGTCACTCCTCATATGCACACACAAGTGTTCAGGCACAGGCATCTCCAGCTGTCTCCCCTCACACACGTGTGGTTCAGACACTGGCCTCTCTGGCTCCCCTCGCACACGCGTGGTTCAGACACTGGCCTCTCTGGCTCCCCTCGCACACGCGTGGTTCAGACACTGGCCTCTCTGGCTCCCCTCGCACACGCGTGGTTCAGTCACTGGCCTCTCTCGCTCCCCTCGCACACGCGTGGTTCAGTCACTGGCCTCTCTCGCTCCCCTCGCACACGCGTGGTTCAGTCACTGGCCTCTCCGGCTCCCCTCGCACACACGTGGTTCAGACACTGGCCTCTCTCGCTCCCCTCGCACACGCGTGGTTCAGTCACTGGCCTCTCCGGCTCCCCTCGCACACGCGTGGTTCAGTCACTGGCCTCTCCGGCTCCCCTCGCACACGCGTGGTTCAGACACTGGCCTCTCTCGCTCCCCTCGCACACGCGTGGTTCAGTCACTGGCCTCTCCGGCTCCCCTCGCACACGCGTGGTTCAGACACTGGCCTCTCCGGCTCCCCTCGCACACGCGTGGTTCAGACACTGGCCTCTCCGGCTCCCCTCGCACACGCGTGGTTCAGACACTAGGGTTGCCACTTGCCAACTTTCTATTTGCACAAAACTGAACACCCTTGACCTCTGAGGCCCCGCCCATGCCCTGCCCCTTCTCTGAGGCCCCGCCCCTGCTCACTCTATCCCCCCTCTCCCTTTGTTGCTTGCTCTCCCCATCTTCACTCACTTGCTCATTTTATCAGCGGGCTCAGGGGGTTGGGGTGCGGGAGGGGGTGAGGGCTCCGGCTGGGGGTAAGGGCTTTGGGGTGGGGCCAGGGATGAGGGGTTTGGGTGCAGGAGAGGGCTCTGGGGTGAGGTGTGGAGCTGAGAGGTTTGGAGTATGGGAGGGGGCTCTGGGCTGAAGCAGGGGGTTGGGGTGTGGGAGGATATATGGGCTCTGGACTGGGGGTGTGAGTTCTGGGGGAAATAAAGAGTTCAGGGTGTGGAACAGAGCTCTGGGCTGGGGCACAGGGTTGGGATGTGGGGGGGTCAGGGCTCCAGCTGGGGGTACGGGCTCTGTGTGGGGCTGGGGATGAAGGATTTGAGGTGCAGGAGGGGGCTCTGGGCTGGGGCTGAGGGGTTCCGAGCATGGGAGAGGGCACAGGGCTGGAGAAGGGGGTTAAGGTTTGAGGGGGGTGAGGACTCTATCTGAGAGGTGCAGATGCTGGGTGGGGCTCGGGATGAGGGGTATGGGGTGTAGAGGGTGCTCCAGGCAGGAACCAAGGGATTCAGAGGGCGGGAGCATGATCAGAGCTGGGACAGGGGGTTAGGGTATAGGGGTGGGGGTGAGAACTCCAGATGGGGGTGTGGGCTCTGGGGTGGGGCTGAGGATGAGGAGTTTGGGATGCAGGAGGGTGCACTGAGTTGGGATCGAGGGGTGCGGAGTGCGGGATGGGAATCAGGGCAGGGGTGCTGGGATGTCGGGGAGGGCGGGCTCAGGGGTACAGGCTCCAAGCAATGCTTATCTCAAGTAGCCCCTGGAAGCAGCGGTATGTCCCCCCTCTGCCTCCTACATGAAGGTGCGGACAGGCGACTCCGCGCACTGCCCCATCCGTAGGCACTGCCCCTGCAGCTGCCATTGGCCATGGGGGAACATGCTGGAGGCTTGCCAGGAGCCACGCTGAAGCTAGCAGAGAGCCGCCAACTGGATAGTCAACTGCTTTTTGACCAAGTGTTTTGGTTGAAAACCAGTCTTCTGGTCACTCTATCAGACACAATCCTTTCTGGATCCCTCACACACGGATATTCAGACACTGACCTCTCCAGCTTCCCTCTCACACGGGTGTTCAGGCAAAGATCTCTCCTGCTCCCCTCACTTACAGGTGTTCACACACTGTCCTCTCCTTCTCTCTGCCCTCACACATGGGTGTGCAGATGCAGGCCTCTGGCTGTCTCCCCTCATGCATGCAGGTATTCAGACACAGGCCTCTCCATCTCCACTCAGAGTGGCATTCAGACACAAGCCTCTCTGGCTCCAAACACGCATGGGTGTTCAGACAAAGACCTCTCTGGCTCCCCTCACACACAGGTGTTCAGACACAGGCCCCTCTGCTCTCTGCCCTCACACGTGGGTGTTCGGACACAGGTCTCTCCGTCTGTCTCCTCTCATACACAGGTCTTTACAGTTTTCAGAAAGGGCTTCTCCACTGGTCTGGAAAAGCTCTGCTGCTCAGACCGGCTGCCTTTCTAAATTCTGCTGAGGACCCTGGATGCTCCTAGCTGAAACTAACCAAAACATTAGATAACCATTTCCTCCTTCACTCACCTGCCAGGCCACAAGAGCAGGGCCCTGGGTTTCCCAGCTATTCTATGCACCAGAAGCAGAGCAGGAATACAAGCAAAGCTCTGCTTCCAGACATGTATTGGGAAAATGCAAGAGCCTGAACCCATGAGGGGAGGAAGAGTATGGGGGGAATGAATTATTTATGCTAATCCTATTCATATCAATAGGCCTGCACCTGCAATGCAAGTGAGAGGGTGTGAGGACCTTGCACTCCAAGGCAATAGAGGGATTGGCCCCCCCTCAACACGTCTTGCACATAGGTGACATGTCTGTCTGGATGTACCATTCCCTGCTAGTCAGCTGGTATCTTGTACTTGCAGAACCTGCACTGCCTCTTTATCTAAACTTGTGTGCAGCCATTCGTCACTTGCCTCTATGGTGCTGAGTGCTGTCTCTGGAAGGTCAGCAGGGAGGGCTGGGATGTTGCATGGCAGCAGGAGTTCTCTGACTGCAATGGCTTTGACGAGCAGCGTGAAGGAGTCAGAGGGGATGATGACATAGTAGGAATTCACGGTGATTCTCCAGCTTGGACTCACACTTTGTGGCTCACGTTTGGCCAAAAGCATCCAGTCCCTCTTCTGAAATCAAAAGCCAGAAGTAATTCTGTCAGTGAAACCAGGGCAGGGTTGGCAGCCTCCCTTAGCACCAGCTCATTGCAGGGGCTGAGGGGCTCTGTAGCAGAGTCGAATAGATCTGTGTCAGATTATAAACTCCATTTTGTGTTAGGTGCTGAACTCAAGTCTAAAGTTGCCTGGGTGCGACTTATTGCATTGCTTTTGAGACACCGCCCTTTCTGGAAGGGGCTTGCCATTGCCTTGAAGGACTATCACAGAGAAGCCAACAAGGCTACAATCTGGAGCCACTGATGACTCTGTTGCTCATCTGCAGCCCAACCCCTAAGAACCAATGGAACATTGGTACAGATGGGCCTAGTACTTGGGAAGAGGCTGGAGCATCCCTATGGTTCACATGGCAATGGAACAGGCTACGTAAGAGGGGGTTCTGCTCTGGGCAGGGGGGGCTGGCCATCACCACAGTTAAGAAGGGGGAAAGGAGAGAGAGGGCAGAAGAGATGAACTCCAGACTCAGGGGTGAGCTGAGAGCAGGAGAAGGGGTGTCTCAGGACTTTTGTTTTGTTTCCAAAGATCTGTAACTTTTGAGGACTTTCAGAGTAAAGTTTCTGTGGTCAAGAAATCCCTTTACTAAGCCTCTGTTCCTCGCTTTCCTGCTGCACTGTTTCTGCAGGGGTTAAAATAGAAGCCCAGCATCACCACAGCCTGAGTGATGCTCCAGGGAAGTGTGTGTAAGCAAGTAGGAGGGCTTGGCTGGTTCCCGACACTGTTTTAATGGTCTAGGGCGAGTGGGCAGTGGTGCCCCATGTCCCAAAGGAGGATCTCGGACAAGAGAGGTCTGAGCCCCGGAATGTACAGTACAGTCCCAGATCTAGTAACAGAGGTTAGACTCTGTCCTGACCCAATTGGCTTAGAAGCATGTGGGACCAAGTGATTGCGTCTACCCACTACCTGGTGACCATACTGAGTGGTATCGGGCCAGGTTGTAACAGGCTCCATCACCCAGACTGACTGTTGAAAATAGCTCTGCTGTTGAATTGTATAGCAACTGGATGAGAGACCCTGCTCCCCAGGCTGGGATCCGGAACTCTGCTTTTTACTGCTTCAGTCATAGATTCCAATGCCAGAAGAGAACTTTCAACATGTAGTCTGACTTCCTGCATAGCACAGACCAAAAGATTTCCCTGAATTATTTCCTAGGTGAACTAGGCAGATCTTTTAGAAAAACATCCAAGCTGGATTGAAAGTTTCCAGTGATGGAGAATCTACTGCAGCCATTGGTAAGCTGGTAATGGGCGATGGGATGGATCCCTTGATAATTACCTGTTTTGCTCAGGGGCAGCGAATTGTATGGGTCCATGGTGCCCAGGGTCCAGCAAATTCAGAGTCTGGGGGCCCGGCTCCACCAATGTTCGGGGTCAGGTCTCTCCCTCAGCCCCACCTGCCGCCCCTGCACACACCCCCAAAACGTCCCTGCCTGCGCTGGGCAGCGGGCTGCTGCCCCCTGCAGTTCCACGCTGCGCTCCCTCGCCAGCTGTTGACGGCTGCAAAGGAGTGGTGCTGCGGGCAGGCTGAGGCGGCGGCTGTGCCTGTGGAGGGAGGAAGTGCATGGCAGCCCCTCGCTTGGCAGGCGACTCTGAGAGGAGGGGAGCTTATCCTGGCTGGACCTCCTGAGCAGCAGCCTGGTGGGGCTTGGGTGAGTGTAATGCTGGGGGGACCGGGGAGGGAGCCCTCCCCGGAGCTCGCTGCTGCCAGCAGGGAGAGGGCTGGGGGGAGTCCTCTCTGACTCCCCTCCCCAGCCCTGGAGCAGCCTGCCTGCTGTACCCCAAACTCATTCCTGGCCCAGCCCCACACCCTGCACCACCTCCCACACCTCAACCCTCTGTCCTAGCCCAGAGCCTGCACTTAGCACCCCAAACGTCTTCCCGAACCCCCTCCTGCACCCCCAGCCCAGAGCCTGCATCTAGCACTCAAACTCCCTCCCAGAGCCTACACCCCTCCTGCACCCAAACTGCCTCCCAGAGCCTTAGGCAGGAGTGTGTGTGTGTGTGTTGGGGGGCAGGACTTGGACCCATTCTGGGCACCACCAGAAATTATACAAACCTGCCCCCCCTGGTTCTGTTCATTACCTCTGAAACACCTGGCATTGGCCACTGTTGGGAGACAGGATACTGGGCTAGATGGACCTTTGGTCTGACCCAGTCTGGCTGTTCTTGTGTTCCAGTGATTAATTGAGAACATAGGAGTGAAAGGGATCCCCTGGGGCACTGAAGTCAGGAAGCCACATCATACAGTCTGTTTTATAAACTTATCAAGATCCATCTTAAAACTAGTTTGGTTTCTTGTCCACACTACTCCTACTGGGAGACGGTTCCAGAACCTCCCTCCTCTGAGGATTAGAAATCTTCTAATTTCCATCCCAAATTTACTCTCAGCCAGTCTATCCCCATTTATTCTTTGCTAACACTGTCCTTTAGCTTCAATAGCTCTTTTCCCTCTCTGCAGTTAAGCCCCTGATGGATTTATAGAGAGCAGGCATTTCCCTTCTCAGGCTTCATTTTGCTAGACTGTACAAGGCAAGCTGTTTTAGTCTTCTCTCACAGAACAGCCCACCATTCCCCTACACATCCTACTAGCTCTTCTCTGCACATGCTGCAGTTTGACTTCATCTTCTTGAACATGCATGACCAGAACTGTACACAATATTCTGGATGAGATTTTTTCCAGTGCTTTGTACAATGGGATTAATGTTTCCCCATCTCTACTGGAAATATCTCACCTCATACATCCTAGGAGTTCCCTTTGCCTTTTTTAATGGCTGCATCACATTGGTGGATCATAGTCATCTTATAAGAATATAACGTAAGAACATAGAACATAAGAACAACCATATTGGGTCAGGCCAAAGGTCCATCCAGCCCAGTACCCTGTCTACTGACAGTGACCAATGCCAGATGCCCCAGAGGTAGTGAACCGAACAGGTAATGATCAAGTGATCTCTCTCCTGCCATCCATCTCTTATGATAGACTTGGGTGCATTAGTCATTCTCCTCCTTTGTTATTTTCACCTGATCAGTCCCCATCTTATAGCAGAAATTCCTTCTAGTCCCTAAGTGCAGCATGACTTCACAGTTTGTATTATTACATTTAATCCCATTACTGTTACTCCAGTTCCAAGGTCATCCATTTCTTCCTAAATGATATTGCAGTCCTCCTCTGTGTTGACAATGCCTCCCAACTTTGTGTCATCATCAAAGTTCACTAGGCATAGTGGATAGGGGGAAGCAGAAGATGCGATAGATCTTCATTTCAGTGAAGCTTTTGACACAGTCCTCATGACATTCTCATAAGCAAACTAGGGAAATGTGGTTTAGATGAATTACTATAGGATGTGTGCACAACTAATTAAAAGACCATACCCCAAGAGCAGTTATTAGTGGTTTGCTATCAAACAGGAAGGCTGTATCTAGTGGGTTCCCACAGGGGTCAGTCCTGGGTCCAGTACTATTCAATATGGGATGCATAAACAGTGGAATTGTGAGTAGGGGTAGCGAGGTTATTTTACCTCAGTATATGGCACTGATGCAACCACTGATGTAATATTGTTTTCCAGTTCTGGTGTCCACAATTGAAGAAGGATGTTGATAAATGAGAGAAGGTTCAGAGAAGAGCCCCAAGACTGATGAAAGGATTAGAAAACATGCTTTGTAGTGATAGACTCAAGGACCTCAATCTATTTAGCTTAACAAAGAGCAGGTTAAGGGGTGACTTGATCACAGTCTGCAAGTATCTACACGGGGAACAAATATTTAATAATGGCCTCTTAAACCTAGAAGACACAGGTATGACACGATTCAATGGCTGAAAGTTGAAGCTAGACAAATTCAGACTGGAACTGAGGTGTAAATTTTTAACCACTGGAACAATTTACCAAGGATTGTGGTGGATTCTCCCCCATCTTTTCCATCAAGATTGGATGTTTTTCTAAAAGATTTGCTCTAGGAATTATTTTGAGGAAGGTCTATGGCCTGAGTTATACAGGAGATCAGCCTAGATGACCACAATGATACCTTCTGGCCTTAAAATCTATGAAAAATGATGTTAACAGGTATCACTTTTCACAGCAGACTTACCCAGCCCAGGAAATCCTGGGGACAAATTAAGCCCTGGAGGGGGGTGTCAGGGGAGGTAGTGGGGGCCAGAGGCGATGGGAGGGGATAGTGGGAGGCTAGGGGAGGCAGCAAAGGGCTGGAGCTTGAAGTCCTGTGGACAGAGCCTTCTGTCCTGCCACCCCAGAAGCCCAAAGCTTGAGCCCCACCATCCATGGGAAGGTGGGGAACTCACCTGCTGCTTGCTCCTCCAGTGTTGTGCCCCAGATGTCTCCAGAGGGGGACAGGGCCAAACCCCTGCTGGTGGCCCCAGCAACCAACACCAAGCTGGGGCATCCAGCAGCAACAGGGATGGGGAGGTGTCGCTACTTTGTCCCTCCACCCCCCCAATCACCACCTAGGAGGCTGTGGCTACAAGAAAAGTTCCTGGTGGCCACATGCGGCCACGGTATCTGCATTTGAGAAATGCTGGTCTAGGGTTACTCGGTCCTATCTCTGTACAGGGGGCTGGATTTGATGACTTCTGTAGGTCCCTTCCAGCCCTACATTTCTATGGTTCATTAGTACACTCCTGCCTATTGTACCAATCTCATTAATGAAAATATTACATCAGCTTCGGTCCCAAGTCCAGTCCTTGAGGAACTCCACTAGTGATGTCCCTCCAGCCTGTGGTCATTTCCCTTTCCTCCAGCTTCTTGCCCACCTTACAATTCCTGTACTCGTTACCATCTTCTCTACCTTAACTAATAATTTCTCATGTGGCACTGTATCAAATGGTTTTCTGAAGTTCAGATAGATTAGATCTACGGCTTTTATCTCATCTAAGAAATCAGTTATCTTATCAAAGAAAGATATCAGGTTAGTCTGGCATGATCTAGCTGCATTTCATCCTATTTTCCATTTACCTTCATGTCTTTAAATAGTCTTTCCTTCAAAATTTGTTCTAAAACCTTGCATACTATTGAGGTCACAATAATAGGTGCCTGGATCACTTTCCCCCCCTTTCTGAAATTACACTCTGTTAAAAATGTGTGTCTTATTTCAAGTCTGGATTTGTCATCTTCAGCTTCCAGCCACTGGTACTTGTGATACCTGTGTCTGCTAGGCTGAATAGCCCTCTGTCTCTGGCCATCTGCTGTAGAATAGCTCCAGTGCATCTGCTGGAAGAACTCACAGGCACAGCTGTGGACTAAACACAGAAGCTGCAGGTGCTTGGGACAGCTCTCCTGGAGCAGGCTGGACTCTTTCCCCCCAGACTGATGCCTGCCTTTTCCCCAGTCACAGATCCCATGCAGACCGCAGCTTGCTTGCACTCACCAGCAAGCTGTGACACAGAGCATGGAAGTTGTGCTGGTTCATCTCCAGCTCATCCCAATCCAGCTGCCAACAACTCGTAGGTTTAATGATGAAGGGAAGCCCAAACAGCGCTGACTCACAAACCCCTTCAGCCTTCAGAGCCCTGCAAAAACAAAGGGCAACCTGGTGAAGACTGTCTGTGCTCAACCCATAGCAAAAGAAACTGACTGTTAAACACTTACTCCTGGGGTGTGGTGGTGGTGCAAGGTCTGGGATCCCACCCACGCCTGGTGCCAGTGCCCTAAAGACACACTGGGGTGTGTGTGTGTGTGTGTGTGTGTGTGTGTGTGGAGAATCCAACCCATACCTGGTGCCAATGGCCTAAACATTCACTGGAGGTGAGGGTATCCAACCCACACCCAGTGCCAGTGATTTAAACACTCACCTTCCTGGAGGGGACCCAACCCACATCCAGTGCCCTAAATACACACTGCTGGGGGTGGATGGGGGAATCCAACCCCCAGTCCTTGGTACCAGCAGTCATACCACCATCTGCCGTGATCCTGCTGGGTCTGCTCACTACTTTGCTGGGAGAGCTCAGAGTAAAGCTGAGCTGCTGCACGAAGGCAGGGTTTGCTATTCTATCCGGTCAGCACAGAATCAAGTACCTCACACTATGTGACTGATAGTGCCCTCTTTTGTATGAACTATAAATACTAATCACTCATGTGTCCCAGACACATCCCAGCTCAGGCAATGACATTCTTTCCTAAACAATTTCAGCTGGATCATGATTCTCCTTCACCTTCCATCCTAAACTCTGATGTTGTGTGCTATTAAACAGCTGCTGTATCTCACCCCAGAGGTTGCTGCTTTTTAGTAGTGTCTGAAGTGTTCTCTCTGTAGCCTCATGGGCGGTTGGAAAGGGTTGGTTAGTCAATATGTGTAAGTGCTTTGTACATGTACAGTTGTATACATGTTCTAAGTATTTTTTAATGAATCTTTGGTATAATCACAAATTTATACAAAGGTGATTGGGAGGGATTGTAAAATCATTGCATACAAAGCTGTTCATTAATTAAATAAAATCCCTTCTATGCACAGGCCACAGAAAAGAACCTGTCTCTATTATTATCATTATTAATTATTATTACTGGAACAACTGCCTGATGGGAAGGAGAAGTGTAAGTTTGACTTGGAGGCGTGAGAAAAATAGCACTGCCTTATTCAGATATTTGTAGCTTTCCCATCACCATGTCACACAGACACTGGACTGTACAGGGCCAAACTGTACGTGGGACCAGCTGCTAACTCATTTGCAATAGGGTCTGGGGGCCATGATTCCGCCCTGGCAAGCCTGACAAAGTATCTGTACTACATTTACAGCTGGGAGTTTTTCCTGCTATTGTACCTGGTGATGGAATAACTGCCTCGAGTATCTGCTTGTCTGGTGTCCTCCTATGCTAATTGCTAATTTTTCCTATGCAGAATGATGTCACGGCATCGTCATTTGCTAAGCTCCAGTCACTAGGTGGAGCTCTGGCTCTCAAAAAGCATTTGGCTTCAGCCTGTTCAGTCCGTAACCTAAGAGGGCGTGACAAGATTAGTATCAGAGGGGTAGCCGTGTTAGTCTGGATCTGTAAAAGCAGCAAAGGATCTTGTGGCACCTTATAGACTAACAGACGTTTTGGAGCATGAGCTTTCGTGGGTGAATACCCACTTCCTCAGATGCAGATTGCTCATAACGTGACTCCATCTTTTCAATGCAGGTAAATGAACAGTGTGAGTTGAACTCTGGAGAGGGAGGGAGAAGCCAGAGATGGGCCACCTGGCGACATTGCTTTGTACAAATAGCCCATCCTCCTGTTGTTTCTTGCATCTCTTTCCTTCTGTGGTTTTTTGTCTCCCCGCTTGTCTCCTGAGATTCAGTTTTCCCATGCCATGCGCTACAGGACAAGCTGTCACTGGGGAGTGAGGAAAAGGCCTCTGAAGAACAAATCAGAGCTCAATAGTAATCTACACTCCTACTCCCTATTTATGAGGGAGAACCCCATGATTGGGGCTCAGAGCTCCCCTTTCCTCAGTACCACAAAGTACCACCAGGTGTCAGGGAATGGGAGTAGATCTCGGGCAGTATTGTTTCTTACCTGAAAGCTGGATTCAGGGCATGGGGCACAGTAGGAGCGAGCCATGTGAGGCTCCTGTCAGAGTGGGGGAAGGGAGGGCCTGGCTGTCTCCCTTTATGGCAAAGCCTGCTAGGAGATGGGAGGAGTCTGAGGACTTTAAAATACAAACCCCTCCCTTGGGCAAGGATAGGGAAGACAGCAGGGAGAAGGAGGTGAGGGGGCATGCCTGAGTGTGGCACTGGGAGGTAGAATCTGTGGGAAGTGCAGGTATGGTCTTGGACAGCCTCATCTCTCTGGGCTTTAACTACTGCTGGATTGTGGCTGTGCTTGGGATTTCTGTTGTTCTGGAAGCTGGGCTGTGTGCTACCTGGCATGTCTTGTGGTGCAATGAACACTTTGGTTTTTACACCACCACCCAGTGACAGTGCAGAAGCATCCTGATACTGCTGTGCATGGTGTCATGCTGTGCAGCTGGTTGCATCTTGCATCACAGGGAGATGATTGTTCCATTCACTTAATCTGTGGGACGTTTCAGAGTGGTAGCCATGTTAGTCTGTATCAGCAAAAACAACGGGGAGTACTTGTGGCGCCTTAGAGACTAACACATTTATTTGGGCATAAGCTTGTGTGCCCAAATAAATGTGTTAGTCTCTAAAGTGAAACAAGTCCTCGTTGTTTTTAATCTGTGAGGTTTCTCACTAACAGTCCCTGTCAGCAGGTTGCTGAAGGATGCACCATCACTGCTCTGTGACCTTGCTTCAGCTCTGAGCAGATGTGATAGTCAGCAGAAGGCAGCTAGTAGGATGGTGTTCCCAGATAGATATGCAGAGATACAGTCTAGTAATGTCAGGACCTGTTCCTTGCCTTTAGAACTCTACTCCTCATACTCCTGCCGAGTGACACGCTAATGAGATTTCAGTGTAACATTAATTCCCCAATAGCTGACATGCTGTGGTGTTCATAATGGTGAGAAACTAAACAAACTCTTGCATGGTGACAGATTTCAGAGTGGTAGCCGTGTTAAGTCTGTATCAGCAAAAACAAGGACTCCTCGTTTAAACAAACTCTGCACCTCTTGCAGAAAGGGATTGTGCATTACGTACTTTATGACTCTGAGTTTATACAGTGTTGTAGCTGGAGAGGCTGCCATCTGGTATGGTGTGTTGACATCATCTGTTCTTACTGTGACATCAGCTGCCCCAGGAAGCAGAGCTGGGCTAAGCAGTCTCTCCTGAATATCACATTTCACACATGCTACAAAGAGATTTGGCAAAGATGACTGGAAATTTAACAACTAATAACATAATATTGTTTACTGACAGGCAACTACACAGCGAACAATGAAACCGAAGTATGGGACACAAGGACAACACTGTCTAGCTAATGAACGATCCCCACTCCCTCACAAGGTAGGTAAAAATAATTACCTCCAATTTAAACAGAGAAGACATTTTTAGGCATGTGCAGAAATGATTTCCTGAAAATGGATGGACTGCTGAGTCAGCTCAATAAAAGGCACAGTGTGCCAGCAGCAGAGCTCAGATTAGAACTCAGGAGCACTTGGCTCCTCATCCCAGGAGCAGACCACTAAGCAGTGTCACCTCTCTAGTCAGTCTCTCTTCATAAGTCATTCACATAGAAGGGGGAAACAAAGCAAGACCTTGTCCTGCTTGAGATATTAATAAAATAGTTGTTGGTGACAGGACAGGGGAAGCTCTAGCTAAAAAGAAAGGAAATCCTCTGAACAGCTGTAGGAAAGTGAAGCTGAGGCAGTGTCCTAGCTTCATAATGGGGTCTCAGCCCACTCTTTCCCTTAGTCTTTTGTTTGTTGTTTCCCCCTTCAGCTCTGAAGAGTGATAGCTACTTAATCTCTGTGAAATCCCATCATTGGGTGACATCTGCTCCCCGTCCAAAGGGATCTTGCTTATCTAATGGCTGTAGGTAGCATCTTTTCTCTTCCAGGGATGCAACTAACCTCACACTATGCAGAGGTGAGGAAACTCTTGGCTTTGGTTCCCTTCTTAGGGCTTGCTGACACTTGAAAAGCTATGGTGGCACAGCTGTGCTGCCAAGAGGTGATAGCTAGAATTCTTGCGTCTATCTAGCACTGTCTACACTGGGGATTAGTTTGGTTTCGACATAGTTAAGATGACCTAATTTTCTAGTGTAGACCAGGCCTTAGCTCCAACAAGGCAGTGTATTAAGTGTGAGATTCAAAATGAGCAAAGGAGCAAAATCCATTTTTCACAAACAATCAGAATAAGTGCCAGCTCCTGCCTATAAATACAGCTTTGAAGGACAGTGCCCTCCTAAATGAAAGGGCAAAAATAAACTTCTGAAACAGCCATTCTAAAGGAAATGTGCAAGAGAGTGTGCCATATACTTTCTCTAGTTTGGACCTGGTCAGATAAGAGCTGTCTTTGCAATGCCCGTGGAGGGTAGAAGTGTGCTCCTGCTGCTATGGCAATAGGATGCTGTGAATTTAAAAAATGGCCCTGTATCACACAGGCATTGACGGGAGGAGAGGTAGGGCCATCTGCTCAGAGATTCCAGTGGCAATGCAGGTGTGATCCTATAGTTAATAACTACCTGGGGGAAAGCACCTAGTTCTGCTGCATTTAGGAAGAATTCAGATTTCCAGTCTTCTAATGAACATGCACGCACGCACACTCTCTCTCTCTCTCTCTCTCTCTCTCACACCTTCCTATAACTGTTGTTCTTTGAGAGGTGTTGTTCACGTCCATTCCAATTAGGTGTGTACGCACTGCATGCATTGTTGTCAGAAACTTCTTCCCTTAGCAGCTCCCTTTGGGTCAGCTTTGGAGCCCTCTGGAGTGGCACCCTCATGATACTCAATATATGACCCTGCCAACCTGACCCCCCCTTTGGTTCCTTCTTGCCAGCTACTCCAACAGAGGGGAAGGAGGGTGGGTTTGGAATGGACGTGAACAACACATCTTGAAGAACAACAGTTATCAGAAGGCGAGTAATTATCTTTTCTTCAAGTGATTGTTCACGTCGATTCCAATCAGGTGGTTCCCAAGCTCTCCCACAGGGGTGGCTTCGGAGTTAAGGAATAACTGACTGGAGCACTGCTCTACCGAGAGCTGCATCATCTCTAGCATGCTGTGTGATGGCATAGTGGGTGGCAAAGGTATGCACCGAGGACCAGGCAGCTGCTCTGCAGATCTCATGGATGGGCACCTGGGCCAGGAAAACGGTGGAAGAGGCCTGAGCCCTTGTCGAGCTGGCTGTTATAGCTGGGGCTGGAACCTTGGCGAGGTCATAGCAGGTACGGATATAGTCTGTAATCCAGGAAGAGATGCGCTGTGAGGAGATCGGAAGTCCCTTCATCCAGTCCCCCACCACTACAGACAGCTGATTTGACTTCCTGAAAGGCTTTGTGCGCTCAATGTAGAATGCTAATGCCCTCCGCACATCTAATGAGTGGAATCTCTACTCCTGTGCATTAGCATTTGGCTTGGGATAGAAAAACATCCTGGCTGTGGTGGAATTGGGATATCACCTTGGGGAGAAAAACTGGGTGTGGCCTGAGTTGTACCTCGTCCTTGTGGAAGACTGTGTAGGGGGGGTCAGAGGTTAATGCTTTTAGCTCTGATACCCTCCTGGCCGATGTGATGGCAACCAGAAAGGCTACCTTCCACGAGAGATACAGACGGGAACATATAGTTAGCAGCTAGAATGGGGCTCCCATAAGCCTAGCTAGGACCAGACTGAGGTCCCACGTCAGTACCGGTGGACAAGACTGAGGGTATAAGTTTTCCAGGCCCTTAAGGAAAAGGCCTGTCATAGGATTGGTGAAGATTGAATGCCCCCACCCTCCAGAGCAGAATGCTGAAATGGCATCAAGGTGCACCTTGATAGACGATCCAGCCAGGCCTTGCTGCTTCAGGTGTAGGAGGTAGTCCAGGATGAATGGTATAGATGCCTGGAGTGGAGACACCCGATTGAGCACCAGCACGAAAACCATTTCCATTTGGCCAGGTAGGTGGCCCTGCTACCAAGGAGCACCTCCCTCACTGATTCCATGCACTGGAGCACTCTTCATTTAACCATGAAGCTTCCAGGCCATGAGGTGCAAGGACTGGAGGTCTGGGTGAAGCAGGCGGCTGTGGTCCTGTGTAATCAGATTGGAAAGGGGGGGCAGCACAATGGGGGTGCTGACTGACAGCTCCAGAAGTGTGGGGTACCAATGTTGGCGTGGCCATGCCGGAGTGAGCAGAATTACCTCTGCCTTATCCCTGCAGATCTTGAGGAGAACTGTGTGGACGAGTGGTATTGGAGGGAAGGCATACAGTAGCGTGTGTCCCACAGTGCATCATGAATGCATCTGAGATTGATCCCAGGCTGTGTGTTTGGAAGGAGCAAAACGTTGGACACTTCCTGTTGCTCCTGGTGGCAAATAGGTCTACCTGGGGAAACCCTCACCTTTGGAAGATGGAGTGGATGATGGCCATCTGGATAGACCACTTGTGACTGCAGAACGACCTGCTGAGGTGGTCTGCAAGCTCATTGCATGCTCCCGGGAGATAGGACGCTCCAGATGAATGGAGTGGGTTACACAAAACTCCCACAGGTGAAGAGCCTCCTGACAGAGAGGGGCAGGGCGGGCTCCTCCCTGCTTGTTTATGTAAAACACGGCAGTGGTGTTGTCACACAGTGACCTTGCAATATTGTATGGAAGGCTAGTCTTACCGCTCTGAGCTCCTTTATATTGATGTGGAGCAGGATCTCAGACTGCGACCACATGCCCTGCGTCTATAAGTGTCCTAGGTGTGCCCTGCAACCGAGGTCTGACACATCCTTTACTAAGGTGATGGATGCTTGAGGGGTGATGAATGGGGGACTCCTTCGCAGACCATGCAAGGGTCCAACCAACATCCTAGGGTGTCTCGGACTTGTGACGGTACTGTTACTACAGAGTCTAGACTGTTCCGACCCAGGTGATAAGCCATAGCGAGCCACGCCTGGAATAGTCTGAGCCTCATCCTGGCATGCCTCACCACATAGGTGCATGCTGCCATGTGTCCCAAGAGGTGGGCATGTCCTTGTGATGGTGGTGGGGTATTGTCTGAGCATCTGGATGACGTGTGACAATGTTTGGAATCTGGGTTGTGGCAGGATGACTCTTGCCTGAACCGAGTCCAGTACAGCCCCAATGAATTCTAGTCACTGGGTAGGTGACGGCATCGATTTGTCTACATTGAGGAAGGGACCCAGGCTCTGGAAGGGGTCTCTGACTAACTGGACGTGGGACTCCACCTGCTCCCTGGAGCACTCTCACAGAAGCCAATCGTCTAAGTAGGAGTACACTTGCATCTGTCTCTCTCAGAGAGAGGCTGTGATGACTGACATACACTTGGTGAAGACCTGGGGGGCTGTTGATAATGTATGTGGCTGACAATGAACCTCAGGAAGTGTCTGTGGGGTGGCCAGATGGCTATGTGGAAGTATGCACCTTTCATGTCGAGGGCAGCATACTAGTCCCCCACATCCAGGGAAGGGATAATTGTGCTCAGGGAGACCATGTGGAACTTGAACTTTACCATGAACTCATTGAGTCCTCGCAGGTCTAAGATGGTTCTGAGACTCCCCCTTTGCCTTGGGAATTAGGAAATAACAGGAATAGAATCCCTTGCCCCTTAGCTCCTGAGGAATCTCCTCCACTGCTCCTGTGGCAAGGAGCGCCTGCACCTCCTGGATAAGGAGTTGCTCGTGAGAGGGGTCCCTGAAGAGGGACAGGGAAGGGGGATGGGAGGGTGGGGAGGAGTAGAATTGGAGAGATTATCTCACTTCTACTGTGTGAAAAGCCCAGCAGTCTGATGTTATATGGGACCATGCATGGTAGAAGTGGGATAGACGTTTCAAAAAATGGGGGGAAGGATATGTAATCATGGCTGGTACACCATCCTCTGATGTCCCTTCAAAACCCTTGCTTGCGTCCCAAGGATGGCTTGGTCGGGCTCTGCCCTTGGTCTGAGGGAGGGTTGGAAGGCCAATGCCTGGAATTTCTGCCCTTCTGGCAGTAAGTATCCTGCCTCAGGTGGGGTTGGTATTGCCTCTGCTGTTGCACAGGCTGAGGCTTTCTCTGGGTAGCAGGTATGTGCATCCCCAGAGATTTCATCATTGCCCTGGAATTCTTAAGGCTGTGAAGCTTTGAATCTGTCTGATCGGAAAACACCCCCTCCATCAGAGGCAAGGTCCTGCACGGTCTGCTGAACTTCGGGGGAAGCCCGGATGCTTGGAGCCAACCTGTTCTCCTCATGACCATCCGCGAGGTGATGGTATATGCTGCAGAGTCAGCCGAGTCAAGTGAGGCCTGCAGGGATATCCTGGCAACTGCCTTCCCCTCCTCAACCAGAGCTGAGAACTCAGCCTTTGACTCAGTGGGCAGTAACTCCTTATTTTGACATGGAGTCCCAGAAGTTAAAATGATACCTGTTGAGGATACCTTGCTGGTTAGCTATCTCAGCTGTAGAGACCCTGTGGCATACATTTTTCTGCCAAAGAGGTCCATCCATTTGGCCTTTTTGGCCTTAGGAGCTGGTGCTTGTTGTCCCTGCTGCTCCTTCTCATTCACTGTAGAGACCACAAGGGAGCAAGTGTGTGGGTGGGAGAACAAAAATTCATAACCCTAAGAGGGAATGAAGTATTTTCTTTCCATATCCCTGGTGGTCAGTGGAATGGAGGCTGGAGTCTGCCACAAAGCACTATAATTGTTGCCAATAGTCTTAATTACTGGCAACACCACTCTGGAAGGGCCCTCCGACGTAAGAATGTCCACCACCGGGTTCTCTGGCTCAATGACTTCCTCCACCTGTAGGCCCCTATTACAGGCAATGTGGCAGAGTAGGTCCTGGTGGGCCCTGTGATTGATGGGCGGAGGACCTGAAGTTGACACTCTGGCCACCGCTTCAGCAGGCGAAGATGAAGAGGCCAGTGGAGGTACATGGTCATCATGGCCCACCATGTGCCAAGTGGTTCAATGTGGTCTGACGGGACCTTGGATGTGGATGGATCTGGTGCTGGTTCTAATGTGCTCTCTGTAGTATGCGGGGGTGGTCTGGATAGATCCACCTCTGTCCTAGGAGGGATGGTTCTGTCCACCAGTGACCGTGCCTCGTGATGTCCCGGTGCAACCGATTTAGAAACCCTGGAAGGGGTGTCCTGGGCCTGATGGTAAGCGCAGGAGGTCCAGAAGGGCCATTGTGCAGCAGGTGGCCATTGAGGTTGCCAGGATGAAGGAGCGTGTCTCCCGTGCTTGTCCAACCTGTGCCTACTATGCTGTGTATAGTAGAAGCCGTCCTCAGAATCTGAGGGCGACGACCACAGTGGTCCTGAGGATCCCTGCACTGGCAATCGGTGCTGAGAGGAGGAAGTCAGAGATCGGTGCCGTGACAACCAGGTAGATGAACAGTGCCAGTTTTCCCGTGACTTAGACCGGTGCTGGGGAGCCGCTCCTATGTTCCAGTGCCATATCACGGTGCCAGCTGATGAAGGGCAATTGTGACTGGTGCTGATTCCCCGGTGCCAGAGATCCTGAGCAATGTGCTCCCTGCGTCTTACTGTCACGTATGGGGACTGATGCCAGGCGTGAAGTAGACCATGAATGGTGCCGATCTGGAGAGGAAGATGGCCTCAGCATTGCTGGTTTGCCTCGAAAGTATATGGGATGGAGGTGGCTTCCAACTCCTGCACCAAGTCGAGCTCCGCTGGAGAGTCACTTGATGCCAGACTCAATGGTGCCGACTGGATCGCTGGAGTCGACAGCACGGGGTCTTGCTGTTTGGAAGTTAAGTCCCTCCCCTGGGGCATCTCTGAGGAGAGCGCCCTCTGTCAGCCTTCGTATGGCGCTTAAGGGGCACTGGGGATGTCCCCCGGTGCTGAGGCGCTGCACGGTGCTGTGGTGCCGGGGCACTGGGGATGTCGACCAGTGCTGGGGCGCCGCATGGTGCTGCAGTGCCGGGGATCTTTGGTACCGAAGGTCTCTAGCACTAGAGTTCTTTCTCGGTACTGGTTCGCGGACCGATGCCAGGGTGCTCCGCACTGAGCTTGGGCCCAGGGCTTGGCGGCTGGGAGCTGCAGGACAGAGTGCAACTCCCATTAGTAGTTGTTTCAAACAGAAGTCATGTTCCTTCCTAGTTCTAGGCCTGAAAGCCTTGCAGCGCTTGGACTGGTGCACCTCCCCTAGACACCTCAAGCACGAGTTGAGGGTCACTGATGGGCATAGGTTTCTTGTATAGATCACAAGATTTAAATCCTTGGGCCTGAGACATGCCCTGGAGCCAGAGGTGAGGGGAAAATGATCCACTCACCATCTATACTACTAACAATAAGTAAAACAAGAAAACAAAGAAAATTTTTAAAGAACTAAGAATGGCTAAGAGAAGACTTGAAGGCAAGCAAGCTAGTGCAGTTCCAACACCACCACGGACGTTAAGAAGGAACTGAAAGGGGATCGGGTTGGCAGGGTCATATACTGAGTGCCATGAGGGGGCTGCTCCAGCGAGTGACTAAGGGAAGACGTTTCCGACAACTGTGCACGTGGCGTGAGCACACCTAATTGGAATCAATGTGAACAATCACTCGAAGAAGAACCTCTTGAGGGTGGGTGGTGGATATTAAGGGGAGGGCTGCCCATGGTGTTGTGGACAGCATTGAGAGACTGAAGTGAAACCAGTAAGGAAAATAGCGTTTTCCTTACTGACTTTACTTTGTACTCCCACTAATACGTAACTTCTGGTAGCTCCAAATTTCAACCATCTGGCAATTACTTCAGTACTATATGAACAGATTGAACCATTTTGTAAGAGGACACCTATTTACGTGCTGCTCTGGCCCCCACTAAGCATAATATATCAGCACAGGAAGTGTTATTTCTATCACTGTCAAACATAAATCATCTATAAAATCATGAAAGGCGTGGAAAAAGTGAATGGTGAAGGGTTATTTACCCTTCCCCACAATACAAGAACTAGGGGTCACCTGATAAAATTAATAGGCAGCAGGTTTAACACAAACAAAAGGAAGTACTTCTTCACACAATGCATGGTCAACCTGAGGAACTTGTTGCCATGGGATAGTCTAGATAATACCTAGTCCTGCCATGAGTTCATGGGACTGGAATAGATGACCTCTTGAGGTGCCTTCCAGTCCTATGATTCTATGATGTTGTGAAGGCCAAAAGTATAGCTGGGTTCAAAAAAAGAACTAGATAAATTCATGGAGGAGAGGTTCATCAGTGGCTACTAGTCAGGATGGTCAGAGATGCAGCGCCATGCTCAGGGTGACCCTAAACCTCTGACTGCCAGAAGCCAGGAAGGGAAGACGGGTGCATCCCGCCAAGTGCCCTGTTCTGTACACTCTCCTTGAAGGTCTGGTATTGACCATTGTCAGAAGACAGGGTCCTGGGCTAGATGGACCATTGGTCTGACCCAGTCTGGCCGTTCTTATGTTTTTAAAAACCAGCGGAACCAACTTGGGTCACATTTTCTAAAATATTTCCTCATGAGGATGTGATTCTCTGCTACACTAAGGCTCCTTTACACTGTTATAAGGCGCATTTTGGGCTGCCGAGGTGGTGTAAATGGACATTCACGTCAAGGCACCTCTATGGTGCTAGAATGTAAAGGAGTCTGGTGTAACTGAGAATCAGACCTGAGACACTTCAGTCCCAATGGAGATGCATGATGATGGCACCTGAAAATGGGGCAGTCTAAATCAATTGCCTTTTTCAGCCTCAACTATGGTATTAGCTGCAGCCAACAATAGAATGCTTGACTCTGTCACTTTGCTGAGTGGTGACTGTGCCCCAGGCCTGCATGATCTGTGGGCCAGTGAGAGTCAGCGGGTCACAGCTGAGAGGGAGAGAAGATGAAATACTTAGACTTGTCCTGGGGGCAGTGAAGTGACGGAAGTCTCCTGAAGGAAGGAGGAGATGGAGCTGCTCTCTGTCTGTGCCATGATCATGAAGCCAGGTTTTAAAGAGAGTCTCCAAGCTGACAACGTCATTCTCTATGATCTGAAGGTCAATATCCATCCCCAGGATCGCACTGTCTGTAGAAGGAGAGAATCATAGAAATTTAGGGCTGGAAGGGACCATCCCCCTGCGCTGAGGCAGGACCAAGTATACCTACACCGCCCCAGATAGATGTTTGTCAAAATTATACTAGGACAGTCCCCAAGGCTCTCCCAGTTGGGAAGAGGCCTCAGAACCGTACAAGCCATCTGTGGCCACTCTGAGCAGGTGTGTTGGTGTCTCAATGGCTCATATACTTTCCTTACTCCCGGTTTGTTTGTACTTAAATGGCACCTTCCGTCAAAGGTTCTCAATCCTCTCAAGCCATCTGTTCATTTAGTCTCCTGGGGAGGGGACATTCTCCCCATTAGACAGAGGGGCTTGCTGAGGAGTAGGGGCTACGGGATGTAACTGAGGAGTGAATGTGGCCCACTTATTTTAGTTTACTGGTTCTCTGTACCCCAAGTGATGCAGCTCACCATCAGTGTTAAACAAGGATATCTGAGCACGTCTTGGCCATTTTAGCATCCCCACCGAAGAGCTTCAGGAGACAGCAGCCTTGCACTCCTAGAGTGGGGCTCCAGTCACCCCTCTTTTCTTCACTAATGACCAGTGGCTCCTGCTCAGAAGGGTTATCCTGCCCAGCACCTCTTCACACACCCCACTTGCACTCAACCCACTCCTCTTCGCTTGCCACAATGGCTTCAGTACCAGCTTCTCTTTCTTGCAGGGAAGCCAAACAGCTGCAGCAAGAGGAGTCCATGCCTGAACACAAGGAGTGCTCCCTTAGGCCATGCTGCTTATGCACATGTATGCCTCTACACTTCTGGTTGCAAGGGCCTTCACCACACCAGCCTGGGATATTTTACATGGCAAAAAAACAGTGTTCAAGGCAAAGGTAAAAACACATGCAGGTAGTAAGTTCATGGGATAGAAGTGGCAGTTTTAAAGTAGACCCTGGCTCAGCCTCACAACTCCTAAGGAGAGTAGGTATCATTGCCCTGTTTTACAGATGGGGAAACTGAGGCAGAAAATTGCACAGGGTTTTATAGAGTTGATGACAGAGCTGAAATTAGAACTTAGGTCGTTCTGACTAATGCTGGTCATAGTCCTCCTATACTGCCCATCAATGGTAGTTTCAAGCCAGGCAGTATTTGTCCCATAACTGCTTGGTTGAAATCACCATTAGCCAGTTAGCATGCAGTCTCAGTCTGCCCACTTTATAAGAAGGGACAATCTGATACTTGGATTCAGTAGAGAAATGCGCAGAATTCTGAACTTCGAGAGACAGTTATTCAACTGTGCCTCAAACTAAATGGTTAGACTAAATACTGTACACATTCCACTCATCTGCATGGAAACTCTACAGGAACTGCAGCAGCATGTATGGCAGAGCCTGAGATATACTTGCTTCCAGCGCGGAGCACTATCCAGGGAGCTACTTGACTCAACTCCAGCAAAGTCAGACACCAAGGATTTCTCTGGTGGCACAACACAAGGCTCCTCTCACTGCCCTGGCTCACCATGGCGGGGTGGATAAAAACAATGATTTAAAAAAAAATGGGATTTTTTTGATAAAATGCTTTTTGAGGACAAAACTTATCTAAAGATAGTTTTAATTAAGATACATTATAGCTCAAAGATATCTCATCATGGAATAGGGATTATAAATTCTAATTCTATAGTATGAGACAATATATTCATGTCATGTTTAAGAAAGTTTTGTAAATCCAATAGTTCATGGATTAGGGACCCAATTTTATGGAGTTCCAGGGGCTTCTGTATAGATTATTTAGGTTAATCTTTCTATCTACCCAATGGGACTCAGTGCTCAGTCTAGAAGACACCATCAGAGATGCTTAGTTTTGCATTTCTTAAACTGTATGGATTTCTCTCTCCAGAGATAACATGCTTGTTAACAGCAAAAATGTTTTTAAATAAATAAATATAGATAGAGGTGAGAAATAACAGACCTCAACCCTATTGTCCCTCTGCCAGTTTGTGTACACAGAGTCAATCCCTTACCTCTCTCTAAAAGTGCAAAGTTTCAAAAAGTTCAATGAAGAGAAGATTATTGGGGGTGGAATAGATCTGGACAAGGAGAAGAAGTGAGAAGGGAGGGACAGGCAGTAGAAACAAAAGTGAAGCTGTTGGTATGGCAACTTCCACCTTTTCATGTTCTCTGTATTGTGACAAAGTTCCTCCTCTACCTTGGTGGCAGTGATGAGCTGCCAAAATATTAACAACAGGTTCCCTCCTCCTCACCCCACGAGGGGGTCATGCCCCATCCAACCCTCCATGTTCCTTGATGCCCCATCCACCCCCCTTCCCTGTCCCCTGCCGCCCCATCCAACCCCTCTTCTCATTCCTGATTGCCCCCCGGGATCCCTGCCCCATCCAACCACCCCTTCTCTCTGTCCCTGACTGCCCCCCCCACCCCATCCAACCCCTGCTCCTTCCTGACTGTCCCCTGAGACCCCATTCAATCCCCGTTCTCTGCCCTCTGACCACCCCATCCATCCCCACACAACCCACCGAACTCCCCTGCCCTCTTCCAACACCCGCTCCCTGCCCCCTTACCACACTGTCTGGAGCGGGTCGGCCAGGACCGGTGCTGCGGGTCCCAACTCCCCGGGCCAGGCCAGAGCCGCTCAGCTGGGACCGGCACCATGGGGCCCGGGCCAGGCCGGAGCTGCGGGGTGCTTGGCCGGAGGTAGCTGCTCAGCCGAAGCCAGACTGGGTCATGCCATTCCTCCCTGGAGCCCTCCTCGTACCCCCCCACCCCAGCTTACCTGCCTGCTGCTTGTTTCAGGCTTCCCGTGAACATCTGATTCACGGGAAGCAGGGAACTGGGAGGAGAAGGAGGGCAGAGCGTTCATGGGAGGAGGGGGACGTGAGCTGAAGCCGGGGGCCGGGTGGACAGCTGCCTGAGCTTTTGTTAAATTTAAAAGCTCTTTTAGAACAGGTTGTCCTGGAACAATGGGTTCTATAAGGGCTTCTAAATTTAACAACTGGTTCCTGCAAACTGGTGGGAACCGGCTCCAGCTCACCACTGCTTTGGTGGGTCCTGCACTTACTGGCGGTTTACTTGCCTCAAAGATTCACCCTGTGGGTCGGGAAACAGCCCAGAGACCTTCCCCTCTGGTAGAAGTCACAGTCCAGGTCAATTCCCCCTGTGTCTGATCAGGAGTTGTGAGGTTTTGGGGGAACCCGGGCCTGCCCTCTACTCCGGGTTCCAGCCCAGGGCCCTGTGGACTGCAGCTGTCTAGAGTGCCTCATGGTACAGCTGTGTGACAGCTACAACTCCCTGGGCTACTTCCCCATGGCCTCCTCCCAACACCTTCTTTGTCCTCACCACAGGACCTTCCTCCTGATATCTTCTAACGCTTGTACTTCTCAGTCCTCCAGCAGGATGCCTACTCACTCTCAGCTTCTTGCACACCTCTTGCTCCCGGTTCCTCACACACACTTCCTCTCCTCTGGCTCTCTTTGGCCTGACTGGAGTGAGCCCTTTTATAACATCAGAGGGGACTTAATCAGAGTCAGGTGCTTAACAGCCTCACCTGACTCTTAGCAGGTTAATTGGAGTCAGGTGTTCCCATTAGCCTGGAGCAGCCCCTGATCTGGTCATTCAGGGAACAGAAAACTGCTTATCCAGTGGCCAGTATATCTCCCTTCTACTACTCTGCTGTTCCTCCCTTGACACCTTTGAGGAGCAGTGAGCGCTGTCCAGGGCTCTCTGCTCGGTGTCCCCATCAGGTTCCCTTCATTTAGCCCTATGACCTCACTCCCGATCCTGTTTTTTTTTCATCAGTTGTCCCCCGTCATTATTTGGTGTCCCAGACCTGTGGGTCCTCCCCTTAGGCTAGGGGGAGGCCCTTTAGAAGTGGGCGGGCTTTGCCCGCCCACCCCACTGGATGCCAATAGGCCAGTATATCTCCCTTCTACTACTCTGCTGTTCCTCCCTTGACACCTTTGAGGAGCAGTGAGCGCTGTCCAGGGCTCTCTGCTCGGTGTCCCCATCAGGTTCCCTTCATTTAGCCCTATGACCTCACTCCCGATCCTGTTTTTTTTTCATCAGTTGTCCCCCGTAATTATTTGGTGTCCCAGACCTGTGGGTCCTCCCCTTAGGCTGGGGGGAGGCCCTTTAGTAGTGGTCGGGCTTTGTGCACCCACTTCCTGGATACCAACAGGACTACTCTGCTGTTCCCAACTGGCCTGGGTCTATCACAGTATGTATATGTATCTTTTTACTATATGTTTCATTCTATGCCTCTGATGAAGTGGGCTGTAGCCCACAAAAACTTATGCTCAAATAAATGTGTTAGTCTCTAAGGTGCCACAAGTACTCCTTTTCTGTTTGAGCAGCATATTCCAGAAGTCTTGAGGTCTTTGAGGATAGCCTTCATTGATTTGAGATCTACCATATCATTCTCTTACTAGAAGGGAAAACCTATAATGGCAGCAGGCCGTAAAAGAGACCCAGTTTGGGAACATTTTAATTAAGTTCCTTTACCTGTGGGTAAGACAGGCATAGGGGGCAAATCTCTGCTCTGAAGAGCTCACAATTAAGGGGTGGAATTGAAGGATAAGTGAGCAATGTCACAAGCATGCCCAACAGGCCAGCTGTTCCTTTAGGAAACCTGGATATCAGGTATCCCGAGCCTCTGTTTGCCAGAAGCTGGGAATGAGCGACGGGATGGATCACTTGATGATTACCTGTTCTGTTCATTCCCTCTGGGGCACCTGGCACTGGCCGCTGTTGGAGGACAGGATTCTGGACTAGATGGACCATTGGTCTGACCCAGTATGGCCATTTTTATGTTGAAGGGTAAAGAGCTGATAATGCTCCTCTCATAGCCCTGCCTGAGATGGTGGGAAATACATCGTTCCGTCCACAAAGAGACTCCACGCACCTGGCCCCAGCAAGTGCTTCATTTTGCCTCGGAAGGATACTGAGCATGTAATCCTGGTGAAAACACATGAGCCGTCCCTTGAGGAGTAGAGCACTGTTGACTGTGTGAGTTCCTTTCTGAGGAGTACCCTGCACACAGTGCTGCAGGAATGACAGCTCCTCCCCAGGAAGCATAGCACTGGTGAATACTGCAGCTTCTCTCCAAGGAATGCTGAGCACACAGGTTAATGGCAAGTATGTGGACTCCTCCTTGATGGAAATTAGTGCCAGAGTGTATGTGAACTCCTTCCTAAGGCATGCCAAGGAGGAAAGGGCCAGGGAAGGATCTGGGCTCCTCGCTGGAGAGTACCCTGTATTCACAGCATTGCTGGGTGAGTCAGCTTCATGCCCACAATGCTGCCAGTCGTATTCTCTCCTCTCTGAATAATTCAGAGCTGGTGAATGCACCATTTTATGCTGGAGGAATGATTAATGTTTGGAGCATTGGCTAACATATGTGCTCTGAAATATAGACTAGAGACAACCTTAGCTCTTCAGCAGACAAAGCACTGGGGAATGCACGAGCTTCTCTCTGATAAATGGCATGCGTGACGCTGCATGTGTGCAATTGGGGAATGTTGTCACTCCTCTCTCAATAAACATGAATTGCCTTTCTCTTCTCTAGTAGCAATGCGGCTGCCTATGTACTGTAATCGTGTTGGCAAAACATATGGGCTTAGTAAAAGGAAACTCAACATTGTCTCTTACTAGAAAGAAATGGGCCAGTTGGCCATACCTCAGTGTGGTAACTGTAGTGAAATGCTGCTAATTACATTCTTGAAGAGCAATTACCTGTACAGAGCCATTTCCTTTTCATCTATCTGTAAAGCATAAATTTATATTGCGTTTCCCTGACTCTCACAGAGAGAGATGATGGTTCTCCACACTCATGAAGAATTTATTAGCTCTCTAGCTTCTACATTGGCTGTTTCTATGAAAAATGCACAGATGGATGAAGCACCTTTCTGGGACATAATTATTTACTCCACCCCCATTAGCAAATGGTTTGGTAATGCTCAGTAAAGGTTCCACAAGAGCTACATTAAGGTCCTAAGACAGGGAAAACTCCTGAATGGAGGGGATAGGCACAAACCAGTCCTTCTAGGGTATGTCTACATTGCAGCTGAGAGGTGAGATTCCCAGTGCAAGTAGACAGACTCCTGCTAGTCTCACTCAAGCTAGCACCCTGAAAATAGCAGCATGGACATTAAAGCATGGGCAGAGTTTCGGGCTACCTGCCCGAGTCAAAGCCTGGCCAACCTTCTGGGTCCAGGCTCAGGTGACTAGCCTAGGGTGACCAGATGTCCCAATTTTGTAGGGATGGTCCTGATATTTGGGGCTTTTTTTAATATGGCTCCTATTACCCCCTGCCCCTTGTCCCGATTTTTCACACTTGCTATCTGGTCACCCTAGGCTAGCCTGAACTGCTGCCTGTGCTGTTTTTTGCACACTAGTGAGAAGTTGTCTACCCATGCTGGGAATGACATCTCCCCACTGCTGTGTAGACATACCCTTAGAAATTCTGAAACAGTGGAATGAGAGAACACTGTATGAGTTTGAATCAGATGCTGATATGGCAACTAAATGGACGCTGAGAGAGCCAATGGGAAGGCCTTGGAAGTTGAGCTGGAGGAGGTAATCCAGAATCTTGAAAACAGAAGCTTGTAACGGGCTGAAACCTTAGTTTGAAGCTCAGATGGAAAAATCAGAGGTTAATGAAGCTGATGTCCTTGTCTCATTTGTTGCAGAAGTTGGAATATGCATAGAGAATGAGGCAGGGGATGGTATGAGACATGATAGTCTCAGGGTTAAGGCAACTGAATGCCATCCTGGAAAACTGGATTCTATCCTTGCCTCTGCCCCAGAGTTCCTATGCAATGTTGGGCAAGTCACTTAAGGAATGCTCAGATGGCCACTAACTGTGTTTTCTCATTTTCTGGCTCCCCAGTGTGAGATACAAGGGGCCAGGTTTTTAGAAGGGTTGAGCACTCACAACTGCAATGGAATTTAATTTGAGCTGTGTTTTGAACATATGAAGTGTAATTAAATGCAAAATACAATGAACAATCAGGCCTCGGGTCTCAGTTTGGCACCCAGAATTAGCAGACTCCTTTGATAATTTTGACTTTAAATGTGTGGCTCCGTTCCCCAGCGGTAAAATGGGGATAAAAAATACCACCACCTAAGACTGATATGTCACCCCACCCGATCCCAGCCAGCTGGGAAAAGGGGAAGGAGAAGATGACGACGACAACCTAATCTCACAGGGGTATTGTGAAGCTAAATTCTTGAATATTTGTGAAGCACATGGGCCTGGATACACAAACAGAGTTAGATGTTGACACAGACCATCACGGTGCTTAGTTTTTAGGCACCTAGAAAAATACTGTGATTCACAAAGCTTGAGTTTGGTGCTGAGGCTCCTATCCAACACATGAGGAGAGAGAGAGGCACCTTAGAGTGCAATTCACAGAAGCCAGTAGGCTAGGCAGGGAGCTGCCTAAGCTACTGGATGGGAGATGGTGACCAGAGTGTGGGGTGTTAAGCACTACTCCACTCATGGAGATAGGTGGCTCCCTGCAGCCTTGACTTAGGTGCCTATCTATGCTAGGAATTCTCAGGTGTGAGCCCTCTCCTGCGTTAGGTGCCTATGGCACCTGAGGTGGAGAAGGGATTTGAACAGGGATTTGTCACATTTCAGGGGAGTGCTCAAATCATGGGGCTATGGCATAGTCTGATGTGAGGACTCCCTCAGGGCTTGTCTACATCAGAAAGTTGCAGCGCTGGTGAGGGAGTTACAGCGCTGCAACTTTGAAGGTGTACACATCTGCAGGGCACCACCAGTGCTGCAACTCCCTGTTTGCAGCGCTGGCCGTACTCCCGTTTTGTCTCGAGTGTAGAGGATCCAGCGCTGGTGATCCAGCGCTGGTAATCCAATGTAGACACTTACCAGCGCTTTTCTTGACCTCCGTGGAAGGAGGAAGCCTCTGGTAATCAAGCTGGTCTCCTTTCCCGGTTTGCTCTCTCGTTCCCGGAACCCCGAGCAAGCAGGTCTCCTTCCCTGCGGTTTGCTGGGTGGCTCCGGGAACGCGAGAGCAAACCGCGGCGAAGCTGGTCTCCTTTCCCGGTTTGCTCTCTAGTTCCCGGAACCCCGAGCAAGCAGGTCTCCTTCCCTGCGGTTTGCTGGGTGGCTCCGGGAACGCGAGAGCAAACCGCGGCGAAGCTGGTCTCCTTTCCCGGCTTGCTCTCTCGTTCCCGGAACCCCGAGCAAGCAGGTCTCCTTCCCTGCGGTTTGCTGGATGGCTCCGGGAACGCGAGAGCAAACCGCGGCGAAGCTGGTCTCCTTTCCCGGTTTGCTCTCTCGTTCCCGGAACCCCGAGCAAGCAGGTCTCCTTCCCTGCGGTTTGCTGGGTGGCTCCGGGAACGCGAGAGCAAACCGCGGCGAAGCTGGTCTCCTTTCCCGGTTTGCTCTCGCGTTCCCGGAACCCTCCTTGAAGCCGCCAAACAGCGCTGCAGTGTGGCCACATCTAACACCACTTGCAGCGCTGGTTGCTGTAAGTGTGGCCACTCTGCAGCGCTGGCCCTATACAGCTGTACTAATACAGCTGTAACAACCAGCGCTGCAAAATTTTAGATGTAGACATGGCCTCAGTCTCCTGTTGAAGCTGTTGCACTGATTTAATCCTGAGGTCCAGTGTACCAAATGGCACCAGCACCATCAGACAAGGTAGATGACCCAGCTCTGCCCAGCCTGAGACATAGGTGCCGACTCCATGGATGCTCTGGGGCTGGAGCACCCACCAGCAGCCTCACGATCAGCTCCTCCCCACTCCCCCCCCGCCCATTGCAGATCAGCTGTTCAACGACGGGCAGGAGGTGCTGGGGGGGAGGGTGGAGCAAGGGCAGGAAGAGGTGGGCTGGGGCAGAGTGGGGTGGGAAGAGGCATTCGCCGGGCATGCTTTATCGAAACTAACCTGAAAGTGAGGCTTAACTGGGGAGGAAGAGTCCTCAAACATTTAAAGGGACAGGATGTCACACCAAAGTCTCTATTCCAACCCCCAAACCTTGTTCAACACTCTTTAATGTTGGAGAGTGATAGGGTCATATTAACACTTTTGACTCTTTGTGCCCTTTATTCCAGCTACGTTAATACAACAGGGCTCAAGCATACACTTTTATCAAGAACGTTAATCCACTCCTTTGTTCAGCAGCCCGGTTTCTCCTATCAAGAGTCACCTGCTAACATTGCTCTCTCGCTGACTGAACTCTGTATTCTTCAGCCATGCAGACGCTTCCCCTCTGTACAGTAGCAGACACTTTCAGTGAACACGTCAGTTTTGGAACTGTATGGCTCAAGCCCTTCCAAAATTCATTTATTTCAACTCAGTTTATGGTTCTTCCAACTCCTGGCTATATTAAATATTTCAGTGTAATGATACCCCAAACTGTGGGACCTTTATCCTCCTCTTTATTCTTCATTCCCAGCTCTACTGGTAATGGTTAGTAGGGGGAGCTGGGGTGTTTTTTATCTGCTCAGGGTGTATTACCATCACGATGAGCATTCTCCCTAAGGCCTCCTTTTTCAAACATTGCAGAACCCTGAATAGCTACTCCATTAAAAGGGAAGATCACTTTAGGACAGACAACTTTTGAGAACCCTGGGAGAAGAGGGGATGGTAAACAGTGAGCGTGGCTTTCTAAGTGCTTGGTTGTATAATTTAGCAGCTCTGGGATGAGCAGTATGTGATTTAGTCAACACTGGCACAGTGAGGTGGGGTAGAATGAGTGCAGTCAAGGGCACAGATTGTTGCCTGTGGCAAAATGTGTTCAGTATATGCTGTGCTGCAGCCCACGTTTGTGAGAGCAGGCAGAGTACAAACCTTTGCTATTGACAAACGCTGCTTACATAAATCCAGTAATTTCCTCAGGCCTTGGGAAGGCGAATTTAACTGAAACATCAGCTGCTAACTGGAGATATGAAGGAGTTTGTCAGACCAAATACCTAAATGAGAGAGTGCAATTAATTTGGCCTTCCGTGTCATAAGCTTTTGTCACCAAGTTCAGCGGTGGTGCAGGATTTCTCTTGCTGAATATAACTCTTTGAATTGCTTGTTTAGAGAGTTGCTTGTACCCATTCACTATGAAAGCAGGAAGCTACAAACAGGAATGAATAGGGATTTCTGGTTCTGCAATTTCTTATTGTTGTTGCTTCAATTTCCATTGCTGAGAATGCCCCTAGAGATTAGGAGGAAGCGTGCTTTAGCAGTACTGCGGCCAGCCAAAATAACATTTAGCCCCTGGGGCTCTAGTAACTCCTTTGGTTCCACCCAGTAAGTTGTGTTATGTGCCCCGGTTGGCAGAAAATCTGGGACTAGTGCAAGTCACACACAACCCCCTTTGCCGGGACCAGGAGCCAGTTAGTGTTGCCCAGAAAATGGGAGGGCAGTTGGAGAGGTAGTATGGATGAGAGCACCCAAGAAATGCACTAATTCAGCACATCCTCTGATCAAGCTTTGAAGATGAGTCTCCAAGAGAACCCAGGCCATGAATTAAAGCTGCCCACCCTCTGTGGAGCTCCCTGGGGAATGCAGTGGTACAAAATTTGCCTGCCCTTCCTTAAAAGTCTCTGTTGGTTCAGCAACATCCCACCTGTGAGGTTTGTTACATGCTACTGAGGAGCAGCCACTCTCACATTAAAAGGACATCTGGTGATTGTATTGCTCTCCAAATGCATAACCACATTGTGCTCCCTCTCTGCACTTACCATCACTGCTGACCTCTTCCTCAGCATGTATGTGCCACTCCACATCCGCTGACTCCAGCAAGTCTCCTTGTGAGATCTCTATGATCTGCAGTTTCCGCAGACTCACCAGGTCTATCTCTCTTAACCCTGTTTCCAGTTGTTTCACCATGTCTTTGCCTGGCTGACTAGTCAAAACTGTAATCTGAAACAGAAGGCACAGATCTAATGCAGTAGCTACCTCCAGCTGCTAGAGATATCAAACCCAGCTGCTGTTTAGCAGAATACAGTAGCTAGGGAAGCCCCTCTAGTGGTCCATCTAGAACCCCTGCCCCTATGCAGTGCAGGGAGCCCAAAGAGGGCCATGTGACACCATGGCAGGGTGTGGTGCAGGGATCGCTATCATTAAGTGCTGATGTAACCTTGCTTTGCAAAATGGCACTGTTGCAAGTTCTTGTGATTTGATTGTGAGTCGGTGAGAGATGATCTATTTCATCAACTCCTGAAGTCAGGTGATTACATGAATATCTCTTTCACTTAAAAAAAAAAATCCAGTCCTCATGGTTGTGGAGAAAAGCTTGAAAATGTTATGTGAGTGTACTCAGAAGACTCAAAAATAGAGAAGATATACAGAAATTGCTCAACATGTATTACTTTAAAAGGATTTTTAAGGCAATTGGTTTTCATGGAGCCTGACTCATGATTTTGGAATGGCTGGAGTTGTCAGTACTGAAATGGTTTCTATATTAAGTTATTGTCCCTTTGTGATGGGGTATGCAAACCCCACACTGAGCCAGACAAGGTTGAAAGGACAGTACTGGGCCCAGGGAGCCCTGCCAAGCGTGCTTCAGCTGGAGACAGGGTTGAAAAGGGAGCAGCCCAGCTCAGAAGGGAGTTTGGGAAGAGGACAGACCTACCCTGAAGGCTCCTGACAAAGGGGCTGGAGAAGCCTCCTTCAGGGAACAGGACTCTATGCTGATCTGGGTTAGGGGCTGATGGTTTGGTTTCTTTTGCCTCATCTGGGACCAGAAGCTGAGGGGAGGAAGGAAGCAGCGGTAGGAAGTGATCCAGGGAGGGTAACTCAAAGGGTCCCCTCAGAGCCCAAATGCTGCTGATCCTTGTAGGGCCCTGGGTTGGAGCCTGGTGGAGTGGGTGAGCCTGGGCTTCCCTACCCTGCCTCCCACCACTGAGTGGGCACTAACCACTAGGCTGCCTAGCCCACCAAGGACCCTATGGGAATGGGAGTTCTGTTGGAGGAGAAGGTATCTGTAGGCATTTCTATTTGTATGTGTGGAGGCTGGTAGGGGCAGTGTGCCGGGAGAGAAGTTGAGCCCTGATTAGGGGATGGGGTTTCTCTGACTAGGGGTCCTATAAAGGTAGCCAGCCAGTCAGGCAGCAGTACAGACAGCTGCAGTGGCACAGGAGTCAGCAAACAGCTATAAACAGGGGAGTTTGAGTGGGAGTTTGCAAGGGGAGTTTGAGAGGAAGGCTAAGAGAGCCAGGCTAGTTAAGGGAGTGTGTAGTGGTCTGGTAGTGTTTTGGTGCTCGTTGGAGGTTTTTGTTGCTGTGGGTGGTGGTGTTTTGGTTTGATTTTTTGTTTCTCGGACTAACAGGACTTAGGTGGGAAGGCTATGACAGATGCAGAGGCAGCAGTGGTAGTGACCCAAACAGTGGAAGACACAGTGAAGATGACTGGATGTGGAAGCTGCAGCATGTACGTGATCCTGGAGGGGGTACCTGAAAAGAGTTTTGTCTGCTTGAAGTGCCACCTGATCGAGCTGATGGAAGAAAAGATCCAAGGACTGGAGATGCAGGTGGAAACTCTGGTTGAATTTAGAAGGGGGTTCAAGTGGATGATGGAGTAAAGACCTGAGGAGGCTGAAGGAAAAAGCTCAGACTTACAGATGGAAGCAGGACCAAAGAACTCTGAGGGGAAACTGCTGGGTGAGGAAAGTGGACGGTGGAAGCATGTGACTAAGAGAACCAGGCAGAGGAAAAGATGGGCTAGTGAAGGAGAAATAGAGCTCAGGAACAGGTTTGCAGAGTTGGAAAATGAAGAAGGGGCACAGCAGGTGGTCGCTGAAGGTGAGAGGGCAAGGAAGACGAGAAGAGCTGCTAGTCCTATAGGAAGAGGGGAAGAGTCAATGGAGATAACAACACCAAATATAAGCCCCAGGAGGATACAGGATGGGTTGCGGAGGATTGCAAGGGACAATAGGAATCGAGAGGACTTGCAGCCAGTGGGAGCAGGGGATAGACCAGAGAATTACACTGACACCAGGAAAAGGCAGGTCTATGTGATTGGGGACTCCTTACTGAGAAGAATAGACAGGCCCGTAACTAGAGTTGATCAAGAGAATAGAAGGGTGTGCTGTCTGCCTGGTGCTAAGATACGGGATGTGGACCTGAGGCTGAAAAGGATCCTAATGGGAGCGGGAAAGAATCCGCTGATTGTCCTTCAGGTGGGAATGAATGTTACGGCTAGATTCTTGCTGGAATGTATCAAGGGATACTATGCCAGACTGGGGAAGACGCTTAAAGAAATCGAGGCTGAGGTGATCTTCAGTGGGATTCTGCTTGTTTCTAGAGAAGGGCAATAAAGATTTGACAAGATTATGATGATCAACAGATGGTTCAGGCAATGGTGCTATAAGGAGGGTTTTGGGATGTATGGCCATAGAGAAGAATTCATGGACAGAGGACTGTTCTCTCGGGATGGACTTCATCTGAGCATGGAGGGAAATAGACTTCTAGGATGGAGGCTGGCACAATTGATTAAGAGAGCTTTAAACTAGGAATTTGGGGGAGACAGCTGGCAGATGTCCAGGTAATCTCCATGCCAGATTTTAACATTGAGAGGGAAGAAAACGCAGTAAGAAAGGTTACAGCAGTGGGTAGGAGAAAGCACATAAGGAGGAAGGGTAGTGTAGATACCAGTCTAATAGGTGATAGTGGTGATAGAATGTCTGTGCCTAATTGGGTAAAGAATGTGAGAGAAGCCAAACAGCAAAAATTAAGACATTTGTAAACTAATGTGAGGAGCCTAGGTAACAGAATGGAGGAACTAGAGCTATTGGTGCAGGAAGTGAAACCAGATATTATAGGGATAACAGAAACATGGTGGAATAGTAGTCATGATGAAATTAAAACCAATAGTAAAAGGTTCTATAGCCATATAAATAAAAAGAAAACAAACAAAGAAGAAGTGAGACTGCTAAACACTGAGGCTGGAGTGGAGATTAAGGATAATTTAGGCATGGCCCAATATCTAAACAAATACTTTGCCTCAGTCTTTAATGAAGCTAATGAGGAACTTAGGGATAATGGTAGGATGACAAATGGGAATGAAGATATGGAGGTAGATATTACGACATCCAAGGTAGAAGCCAAACTCGAACAGCTTAATGGGACTAAATTGGGGGGCCCAGATAATCTTCATCCAAGAATATTAAAGGAACTGGTACATGAAATTGCAAGCCCATTAGCAAGAATTTTTAATGAATCTCTAAAATCAGGGGTTGTACCGTATGACTGGAGAATTGCTAACATAGTTCCTATTTTTAAGAAAGGAGAAAAAAAAGTGATCCGGGTAACTATAGGCCTGTTAGTTTGACATCTGTAGTATGCAAGGTCTTGGAAAAATTTTTGAAGGAGAAAGTAGTTAAGGACATTGAGGTCAATGGTAATTGGGACAAAATACAACATGGTTTTACAAAAGGTAGATTGTGCCAAACCAATCTGATCTCCTTCTTTGAGAAGGTAACAGACCTTTTAGACAAAGAAAACGCAGTGTATCTAATTCACCTCGATTTTGGTAAGGCATTTGATATGGTTCCACATGGGGAATTATTAGCTAAATTGGAGAAGATGGGAATCAATATGAAAATTGAAAGGTGCATAAGGAACTGGTTAAAGGGGAGAATACAACGGGTCATACTGAAAGGTGAACTGTCAGGCTGGAAGGAGGTTACTATTGGAGTTCCTCAGGGATCGGTTTTGGGACCAGTCTTATTTAATCTTTTTATTACTGACCTTGGTACAAAAAGTGGGAATGTGCTAATAAAGTTTGAGGATAACACGAAGCTGGGAGGCATTGCCAATACAATGAGGGGCCAGGCTGTCCTATAGGAAGATCTGGATGACCTTGTAAATGGGAGTAATAATGATACGATAAAAATTTAATAGTGAAAAGTGCAAGGTCATGCATTTAGGGATTAATAACAAGAATTTTTGTTATAAACTGGGGACGCATCAGTTGGAAGTAACAGAGGAGGAGAAGGACCTCGGAGTATTGGTTGATCACAGGATGACTATGAGCTGCCAATGTGATATGGCTGTGAAAAAGGCTAATGCGGGTTTGGGATGCATCAGGCGAGGTATTTCCAGTAGAGATAAGGAGGTGTTAGTACCGTTATACAAGGTATGGGTGAGACCTCATCTGGAATAGTCTGTGCAGTTCTGGTCTCCCATGTTTAAGAAGGATGAATTCAAACTGGAACAGGTACAGAGAAGGGCTACTAGGATGATCTGAGGAATGGAAAACCTGTCTTATGGAGACTTGAAGAGCTTGGCTTGTTTAGCCTAACCAAAAGACAGCTGGGGGGAGATATGATTGCTCTCTATAAATATATCAGAGGGATAAATACCAGGGAGGGAGAGGAATTATTTAAACTCAGTACCAATGTGGACACAAGAACAAATGGATATAAACTGGCCATCAGGAAGTTTAGACTTGAAATTAGACGAAGGTTTCAAACCGTCAGAGGAGTGAAGTTCTGGAACAGCCTTCCAAGGGGAGTAGTGGGGGCAAAAGACATATCTGGCTTCAAGACTAAGCTTGATAAGTTTATGAAAGTGATGGTATAATGGGATAGCCTAATTTTGTCAATTAATTGATCTTTGACTATTAGCGGTAAATATGCCCAGTGACCTGTGATGGGACACTAGATGGGGTGGGATCTGAGTTACTACAAAGAATTCTTTCCTGGATGTCTGGCTGGTGAGTTTTGCCCACATGCTCAGGGCTTAGCTGATCACCATATTTGTGGTCGGGAAGGAATTTTCCTCCAGGGCAGATTGGCAGAGGCCCTGGGGAGTTTTCGCCTTCCTCTGCAGAGGGGGGCATGGGTCACCTCCTGGAGGATTCTCTGCACCTTGAAGTGTTTAAACCACAAGTTGAGGACTTCAGTAGCTCAGACATAGGTCAGGGGTTTGTTGCAGGAGTGGGTGGGTGAGATTCTGTGGCCTGTTGTGCAGAAGGTCAGACTAGAAGATCCTAATGGTCTCTTCTGACCTTAAAGTCTATGAGTCTATTACACCCTTTAAGTGGAGCTGCTTCCTAGGAATGGGGAGGAGTTCAGAGAGGTTCCATGGCATTTAGGGGCAGCACGTCAACTGTCAGCAAGGAGCAGTTGCCAGGAGCTCTAGGGAAAGAGCTGGGTTGATTTACCCCTCTGCCCTTTGTTCCAGCTGCTGCATCTGCTGTACAGAGGAGACAGATGGGTAAAGGCCAGTGCTGTGCTGCCAGAACATGAGCAAAGGATTCCTCAAATGCTTTCTGGCAGGAGGCTAGTCAGAGAGCAGCTCCCCTCTGGTGAGTGGGCCATGTCCAGTTGGTGACTGAGTCCTATGATGGGGTGTCCACCCCACACTCACTCTGAAGTGGTTAATGGCAGCCAGGTGGGCCAATTCATCTATTAGGCTGAGAGGAAAGCCCTAATTAGGGGAAGCTCATCTGTGTGAGAACAGGCAGGGCTTCTATAAAGCTACGGAGCTGATAGCAGGAAAGGGGCTGCAGGGAAGAAGTCTGCTGTCACTTCCTGGGAGAAGGGAGGTGTGTTTGGGGGCTCTAGAGAGAAGTAGCCTCTGGTTGCTCCCTGGGAGGAGGGAGTAGAGTGGCTGAAAAACCCTAGATAGGGAGTAGTGCAGGGGTAGGAAGCAGCCCAGCAGCTAAGTTGGAGACTGAATAGATCTTGGCTGCGTGTTGTAGGGTCCCTGGGCTGGAACCCAGGAACAAACCATCCCGATGTGCAGAAAGAATAGTAAATATGGCAGGCAACCAGCTTGGCTTAACAGAAATATTCATTCAGCTTAAACACAAAAAGGAGGTTTACAAGAAGTGGAAGCTTGGACAGATGACTAGGGAGGAGTATAAACATATTGCTTGAGCATGCAGGGGTGTAATCGGGAAGGCCAAAGCACAACTGGAGTTGCAGCTAGCAAGGGATGTGAAGAGTAACAAGGAGGATTTCTACAGGTATGTTAGCAACAAGAAAAAGGTCAGGGAAAGTGTGGGACCCTTACTGAATGGGGGAGGCAACCTAGTGACACTGGACAGCACAGTATGAGGAGGAGGCGAGCAGCCCTCAGTAGTGAAAGAACAGATTAAGGACTGTTTATAAAAGCTGGACATGCACAAGTCCATGGGTCCAGATCTAATGCATCCGAGGTTGCTGAGGAAGCTGGCTGATGTGACTGAAGAGCCATTGGCCATTATCTTTGAAAACTTATGGAAATTGGGGGAGGTCCCGGACCATTGGAAAAAGGCAAATATAGTGCCCATCTTTTAAAAAAGGGAAGGAGACTCCAGGGAACTACAGACCGGTCAGCCTCACCTCAGTCCCTGGAAAAATCATGGTGCGGGTCCTAAAGGAATCCACTTTGAAGGACTTGGAGGAGAGGAAGGTGATCAGAAACAGTCAACATGGATTCAACAAGGGCAAGTCATGCCTGACCAGTCTGATTGCCTTCTATGATGAGATAACTGGCTCTGTGGATATGGGGAAAGTGGTGGACGTGATAAACCTTGACTTTAACAAAGCTTTTGATACGGTCTCCCACAGTATTCTTGCCAGCAAGTTAAAAAAAGTATGGATTAGATGAATGGACTATAAAGTGGATAGAAAGCTGGCTAGATCATTGGGCTCAACATGTAGTGATCAATGGCTTGATGTCTAGCTGGCAGCTGGTATCAAAGGGGTTGGTTCTGGGGCCGGTTTTGTTCAATATCTTCATTAATGATCTGGATGATGGGATGGATTGCACCCTCAGCAAGTTTGTGGATGACACTAAGATGAGGGGAGAGGTAGATATGCTGGAAGGTAGGGATAGGGTCCAGAGTGACCTAAACAAATTAGAGGATTGGGCCAAAAGAAATCTGATGAGGTTCAACAAGGACAAGTGCAGAGTCCTGCACGTAGGATGGAAGAATCCCATGCACTGCTATAGGCTAGGGACCAACTGGCTAAGCGGCAGTTCTGCAGAAAAGGGCCTGGTGATTACACTGGACAAAAAGCTGGATATGAGTCAACAGTGTGCCCTTTTTGCCAAGAAGGCTAAGGGCTGCATTAGGAGGAGCATTACCAGCAGATCGAGGGAAGAGATTATTCCCCTCTGTTTGGCACTGCTGAGGCCACATCTAGAGTACTGTGTCCAGTTTTGGGCGTCCCACTACAGAAAGGATATGGACAAATTGGAGAGAGTCCAGCGGAGGGCAACAAAAATGATTAGGTGGCTGGGGCACAGGACTTACAAGTAGAATCTGAGGGAACTGGGCTTATTTAGTCTGCAGAAGAGAAGAGTGAGGTGGGATTTGATAGCAGCCTTCACCTACCTGAAGGGGAGTTCCAAAGAGGATGGAACCAAACTGTTCTCAGTGGTGACAGATGGCAGAACAAGAAGCAGTGGTCTCAAGTTGCAGTGGGGGAGGTCTAGGTTGGATATTAGAAAACACTATTTCACTAGGAGGGTGGCAAAGCACTGGAATGGGTTACCTAGGGAGGTGGTGGAATCTCCTTCCTTAGAGGTTTTTAAGGCCTGGCTTGACAAATCCATGGTTGGGATGATTTAGTTGAGATTGATCCTGCTTTGAGCAGGGGGTTGGACTTGATGGCCTCCTGAGGTCTCTTCCAACCCTAACCTTTTATGATTCTGTGAACCCGCAGTAGATGATGGGCCTGGGTTCTCCAACCAGCCACTGAAGGAATGGTACCTGAGGCAGTGAATGGGAAGACTGCTGAAGGAAACACTTTGATATACCCTGGAAGGAGGAATACTGAGTGACCTGGCCAGAAGGCTGAGTCATGAAGAGGATGCTGTGGGTCCTGGGATGAGAGAGGAGATGCAGACCTGAGAGAGAGAAGGCGTAATAGCATGTGACCATGGGAAGGGGTGTTGGCCTCAAGAGCTAATCTCTATAGTGAGCAGGAGGAGGTGCCAGCCAAGCGGTGAGTGGTGCACCCCATCACAAGTCCCCTTTGGTTCTCAGTGGGCAGTCCTCCGCTAGCAAATAGCGATTCTCTCCTGCCTCCTTCTCCCTCCCCCACGTACCCCCAAAGGATTATGGACACATCTGGATGGACTTTTATGAGGATTCAAAGTCCATCCTTCTGGCCCCAGTCTTATCTCACTATTTGAGATCCATGCTCCAACCCATGGAGATGCTAGAGCTGTTCCAGTAAATGGTAGAAAATTGGCAAAACTACCTGTTTTTCACTAGCCTTGTTCTTGGAAACAGATTAATTGTTTTTGCTCTAATGGTTGAAAAATAATAATAATAATAATAATAAAAAAAGACAATCTGAACCAGAGCTGAAACCTAGTCTATTTCAGTCTAAACGGTTAGTTTGCCAAACTGAGACAAAATTAAAAGTTAGGTTACAATGGAAGGTATATATGCAACTGTAACCCACATACCTCCTGAGTGTGATGTTCTGTCCCCTCTAGTGGCACCGAGATCACTTAGAGAGGAATGAATCTGCTCTACAGGCTTAGCTAAGAGGCAGCTGGCTTTTAGCTCATGCAGTAGAGCAGTGGCTCTCAAACTTTTTACTGGTGAACCCTTTCACATAGCAAGCCTCTGCGTATGACCCCCCTTATCAATTAAAACTACTTTTTAATATTTTTAACACCATTATAAATGCTGGAGGCAAAGCGGGGTTTGGGGTGGAGGCTGACAGCTCACAACACCCCATGTAATAACCTTGCGACCCCCGAAGGGTCCTGACCCCCAGTTTGAGAACCCCTGCAGTAGAGGCTCCTGCATTTAACTCTCAAGGTCCCAGGTTCAATCCCACCTCCTAACAACCAGGGTTTGTCAGCATTACACAACCTTAATATAGGCATCGCTGCTATTGACCTCTAAAAATACAAGCTTAACTTTTCAAGTGAATAGTGATTTTTGGGTGTTAACTTGAGATACCTTAAAAATAGAGGGCTCTGTAATCTAGTAGAAAAAGGCAGTACAAGATCAAATCCCTGGAAGCTGAAGCTAGGAAAATTCAGAGTAGAAATAAAGTTAAATTGAACAGTGAGGGCAATTAACTAGTAGAACAATTTTTGTTGGGGTCTGGTGGATTCCTCATCACATGAGGTGTTTAAACCAACCCTGGATATCTTTCTAAATGTGGGTTTGAAGCAGGAATCATTGGTGAAATCAAGTCCATGGTCTGTTATGCAGGAAGTCAGATAAGAGATCCTTTCTGGTTTTATAATCTCTGAATTTATGAAAAAGAACCTGATTTTCAGAAGTACTGAGCACCTGCTCTCTGAAAATTACGTCTTTTTCAGATGTCTCAAGTTGGGCATTCAAAAACTGAACCACAGTCAATAATTACTTTTGAAAACTTAGGCCACAGTCCTTTACAGTCTTATACACATGGATAGCCTTTTGTACTATGGTATATACCAGAAAAACAGAAACCAGAAATCCTCTGTGAAAATTGCACAGTAATGTGTGCTTGCACAACACATTATGGACTAATTTTAACAAACCAGAGGAACAGGAAGAATCTAGTGGAATATATGCCACCTACATCTGTAGATCATTTAATATTGTAGTTAACTGTCCCATTCCCTCAGCTGCAGCAATGGAAGATTGTGCTGTGCATGTATTTGCAGTTAAAGTAATTAGAGACGGTAATTGTATCATCCCCTGAATTACACCTACTCTATATTGCCCTCCAACACTGAAATAAACACCCCAAATCAGAATCACAATGGTCAGAAATTAAAACCCATCACTTATTCCCCTCCTCCCCACCAAATCCCTTTATCATCTCATCACCAAATGGGGGTAGGTGGGAAAATAGGAGGGGGAAGAAAGCAAAATTATGTAAGAATGAAAAACAACCTACACATCTGCATCTAAGGATAGAAAAAATGTGTATTATATGGCATTATTAGAGAAATAATATTTACAATGCCATTATATAAATTAATGGGATAGCCTCTGCTTGGATCATGTGTTCAGTTCTGGTGACTGCATCTTAAAAAGACTATAACAGAAATAGAACGGATTCAGAGGTGGGAGATTACGTTTAGATGCTTCAACAATCTTCCATATAGTGAGAGAGTGAAAAGACTGGGGCTGTTTACTTTAGAGAGGCAATGAATAAGAGGGGACACAAAAGATGCAAAATGGTAGATGATCTGTGTTTGGGTGCATGGGACAAGGATTCCTACGGAAGTCTCAAGCTGCTGCTGAGAGAATTAAATGCTGACTATAAAGTTTCTCTGTTTTCCAAATACTGATCCTATTCACTTTTTGTACTGAAAATTGATTTAAAGATTGTGCTAAGATAATGATCTTTTTGTAGGCTTTTCCTGTTCTTTGCTACTGTGCCAACTAAACCCACAATAAAATGCTTTTCCATTTGAATTGATGTTTTAATGAACTGTGAACATACTTTAAGCCACAACTAGGATCTTTGCACAAATGTCCCATTGACAGTGGAAATTCCATCCAGGGAATATAGGCAGAACATGATCCTAGAATGTAAATGTAGGCCGGCAGGGAAGTCATATAAAAAAGTATTTTGTATGCAGATACACACAGTGTGTTTCACTATGATCTCATAAGAAATAAAATCAACTTTAAATAATATCCAGTCTTGGATGCCTGGAGATTAACAGTGTACAAAATGGGAAGTTAAAATAATCAGCTAATGCTTGTCATCAGGTTGTCTTCCCTCTTACAGCTAGGGCCATATTCCATGAGTGACTTGAATCTGTATGTGACATGAGATCTTGGGCATCCTGCAGAGCAAGCTATGGGGTTCCTCTTTTTTGGAATTGTTTTATGCTACTTACTTCCTCTCATGATGCTTAGCTACCACATACTCCAATACATCTGTTAGTCTATAAGGTTCCACAGGACTCTTTGCTGCTTTTTACAGATCTAGACTAATACGGCTACCCCTCTGATACTTAGCTACCACAGTGACTGACACCTGAAATATACGGATGGACTGCACTTGATGGTTATTACTATCTCCCCAGAACTCTACTTACCTCAACAGAACTGTTCACTGAGCCTCCTGCTAGCATATGTCTGGTGTACTGTTTAAACTGCTGGAGCCCATCCTGCACAGCCTGCATCACTCTGTCTCCCTTTTGTTGGAAAGAGCCTTCTCTTGGTAAGGAGCGAAGTTCTGAAATGCAGGTCTGAAGCCGAGGAAAGCTCCCTTTTACTTGCTGCAAAACAGTATTCAATTAAATTAAAGAAAGGACATTTAAAATCCAATAACAATTATTTTTCACACAATGCAGTTTGGTTGTAGAACACGTTGCCCCAAGATTACAGGGTTCAAAAAGGATTGGACAGTGATATGGATCACAAGACTATCCAAAGTTGTTATTGTAAAGATTTTAAAAAGAACAAGAGTTTTGGGAGGACTATAAACCCTCTTGCTTCAGGACATGAATCAATTAGGGGCTGGGAGGAAGTTTTTTGTTTGTTTTTTCCCCTGTGGGCAGGTTATTCCATGGCTAACTGACTGCTGTGGAATTTCCTGAACCTTCCTTGGAGCAGTTGGTAGTGGCTACTGCAGTAAACAGGATAGTGGCCTAGATAGACCACTTGTCTAAATCAGTCTGTCCATCCATATAGCTCCAGAGGCACAAATCACGAGTGCAGCTGCATCCCACTACAACTGCTTGTGTTTTGGTGCACGTACAGGTGATATATAAGGATATGTTGCTTAGTTACTGCAATGATAGGCATTTATACGTTGTGTGTATCCATTCAGGGTGGTGGGTAAACCATGGGTTCAAGGAGCTAGCTCCCAGCCCAGCCCACCCCTAACACCCTCTTCTCCCCTGAAGCCTACAGCCCCCTACCCCCACAGCCCCAGGTCACCCAATTGTCCCCAGCCCCACAGCGCCTGGCACACGGCTTCCTGGAAGAGGAGCAGCCTGCCTGGGTTGGGGCCAATTAGCTGCAGGAGGCAGCCTTGGAGAAGGACCATGCAAGGCTCTTTGGGGAGGCACAGCCTTCCCCAGCTTATTATATGTGCCGCCTATGTTCAAGGGTATCTAACACATGTACCGAATTGTGAGCTTTTCCTAATGTAGACAGAGGTTAACAACTTTTGCCTAGATATAGCTGGCTGAGGTCAATCGTAGTAGGGAATCCTAGAGTTTGTGGAATGTCTAGATTAGCATTTACAAATATGTCAAACTACAATAGGAACAAATTCTCTACCGTAGACATACCCAGTAAGTGAATTATAGTAAAATCTGGCCCATAGTATGTCTAAATTGCTGCTAAATGTACATTAAACTCCTAGACTCACTTTTGAATTTGTCCTTCAGTCTCCATTAGCCCATGGAACCAAATAGCAATCTGTTTTGGAAGCCACTGTGGAGTCAGGGACAATCATAGAATCATAGGACTGGAAGGGACCTCAAGAGATCATCTAGTCCAGTCCCTTGCACTCATGAAAGGACTGAGTAGTATCTAGAACAATAATAAAGTGCTTCTCCAGCTTTCTGAAGCTAAAGACCATTAACATTAAATGTAGAGCAAGATTCTGATGCTATTCAAGCACTTTGAGGAGAGGAAAGTGATCAGGAACAGTCAGCATGGATTCACCAAGGGCAAGTCATGCCTGACTAACCTAATTGCCTTCTATGAGGAGATAACTGGCTCTGTGGATCAGGGGAAAGCAGTGGACATGTTATTCCTTGACTTTAGAAAAGCTTTTGATACGGTCTCCCACAATATTCTTGCCAGCAAGTTAAAAAGTATGGGCTGGATGAATGAACTATAAGGTGGATAGAAAGCTGGCTAGATCATCGGGATTAACGAGTAGTGATCAATGGCTCCATGTCTGGTTGCAGCCAGTATCAAGTGCAGTACCCCAAGGGTTGGTCCTGTGGCTGGTTTTCTTCAATATCTTTATTAATGATTTGGAGGATGGCGTGGACTGCACCCTCAGCAAGTTTGCAGATGACACTAAGCTGGGAGGAGTGGTAGATACTCTGGAGCATAGGGATAGGATACAGAGGGACCCATAGAAATTAAAAGATTGGGCCAAAAAGAAATGTGATGAGGTTCAACAAGGACAATTACTGAATCCTGCACTTAGGACAGAAGAATCCCATTCACTGTTACAGACTAGGGACTGAGTGGCAAGGCAGCAGTTCTGGAGAAAAGGACCTAGGGGTTACAGTGGACGAGAAGCTAGATATGGGTCAACAGTGTGCCCTTGTTGCCAAGAAAGCTAAGAGCATTTTGGGCTGTATAAGTAGGGGCATTGCCAGCAGATCAAGGGATGTGATCATTCCCCTCTATTTGGCATTGGTAAGGCCTCATCTGGAGTACTGTGTCCAGTTTTGGGCCCCACACTACAAGAAGGATGTGGAAAAATTGGAAAGAGTCCAGCGGAGGGAAACAAAAATGATTAGGGGTCTGGAGCACATGACTTATGAGAAGAGGCTGAGGGAACTGGGATTGTTCAGTCTGCAGAAGAGAGGAGTAAGGGGGAATTTGATAGCTGCTTTCAACTACCTGAAAGGAGGTTCCAGAGAGTTTGGATCTAAACAGTTCTCAGTGGTACCTGATGACAGAACAAGGAGTAATGGTCTCAAGTTGCAGTGGGGGAAATTTAGGTTGGATATTAGGAAAAACTTTTTCACTAGGAGGTTGATGAAGCACTTGGATAGGTTACCTAGGGAGGTGATGGAATCTCCTTCCTTAGAGATTTTTAAGGTCAGGCTTGACAAAGCCCTGGTTGGGATGATTTAAATGGGGATTGGTCCTTCTTTGAGCAGGGGTTGGACTAGATACCTCCTGCGGTCCCTTCAAACCCTGATATTCTATAATTCTATGATACCCAATGTGAATATGTGTACTTCCACCTTTTCATGTTCTCTGTATGTATAAATATCTCCTGTCTGTGTGTTCCATTCTATGCCTCCAAAGAAGTGAGCTGTAGCTCACGAAAGCTCATGCTGAAATAAATTTGTTAGTCTCTAAGGTGCCACAAGTACTCTTGTTCTTAATGTGAGTAATGGTACTCACTACTCAATCTGGGGAGTCTCCATTAATGTCAGTGGGGTCCTTGAGGAGTATGATGCTGCTCAGTATCGGTAAGTATCAGACTCTGGACCTAAATAACACTTCAAATTTTGGCAGAAAAAATTAATTCTTCCCAGATCAAGTGGGTTTTTACTATAGACATATTTTAGAGATCCAGGAATTTGGAGAGTCCCAGTAAGCCTCTGCAGGCCCTAGTTTGAGTTAGAAATTATTTTTTTGAACCTCTGCTTTGTTAAAAACCAGGTCAAAGCTTTATGCGCTCACTCCAAAGACCTTCTCTTGTAAAGTAAATTATGTTAAACTGCAATTAATGTTCTAGGGGCTTTAATCTGTAACGTTGTGCAGCTTTGAGTTAGTGGGCCCAGACTAGTGAATACCTCGAATGAACAATGGATTAGTTCCTAATCCCAAAGCTCCAAATCAAACAAAATACCATTGTATTTGTTCCCAATCTTCTGTTGTTCTTATTGGGAGACTTGAGTCTTTGACCTGCTTGGCATAATCATTTTCTAATTGGATTAAAGACATTTATGAATGCACAATTCCACATTTAGGTCCACAATATCATGTTTAAAGGGAACCCTTTCCCAACACAATACTTGTTTTCTAAATAAAGGAAGCAGCACTAATGGAAAGCATTAGTGTTTTCCCCTAACTGTAGGGGAGGAAAGCTAAATGAGGCAGAGGCAGTAAAAAGAACCTGGAAGCCAACTCTCTGCAAGTTAGATGGCAAGTTAGAACGTAAGAATGGTCATACTGGTTCAGACCAATGGTCCATCTAGCCCACTATCTTGTCTCTGACAGTGGCCAATGCCAGATGCATCAGAGGGAATGAACAGAACAGGGTAGTTTTGAGTGATCCGTCCCCTGTTGTCCAGTCTCAGCTTCTGGCAGTTGGTGATTTAAAGATACGAAGTTGTGTCCCTGTCCATCCTGGCTAATAGCCATTAATGGACCTAAACTCCATGAACTTATCTAATTATTTTGTGACCCAGTTATACTTTTGGCATTCACAACATCCTCTGGTAATGAGGTCCACAGAGTGTGCATTGTGTGGAAAAAGTAGTTCTGTTTGTGTTAAACTGGCTGCCTATTAATTTCATAGGATGACCCCTAGTTCTTGTGTTATATAAGCAGTAAATAACACTTACTTTATCATATTCCCTCCCCGTCTCCAGTTATATTTTTTCTAAAATGAACTGTCCCAGTCTTTTTAATTTCTCCTTACATGGAACTCCTCCATACCCCTAATCACTTTTTTTGCCCTTCTCTGCACCTTTTTCAATTCTAATATATCTTTTCTGAGATGAGGCAACAGAACTGTATGAACTATTCAAGGTTGGGGCATACAATGGATTAATATAGTGGAATTATGGTATTTTCTGTTTTATCTATCCATTTCCTAATGATTCCTAACTTTCTGTTAGCTTGTTTTGACTGCTGTTGAAGTTTGAGCAGATGTTATAGGTGCATCAATAGCTATTAGCCAGGATGGGCAGGGATGGTGTCCCTAGCCTCTGTTTGCCAGAAGTTGGGAATAGGTGACAAGGAATGGATCACTTGATGATTCCCTGTTCTGTTAATTCCCTCTGGGGCATCTGGCATTGGCCACTGTTGGATGACAGGATACTGGGCTAGATGGGCCTTTGGTCTGACCCGATATGGCCGTTCTTATGTTCTTAACTATCCACGGTGACTCCAAAATCCTTCCTGAGGGCTAACAGCCAATTTATAACCCATCATTTTGTATGTAGAGTAAGGATTATGTTCTCCAATGTGCATTACTTTGCACTTATCAACACTAAATTTCACCAGCCATTTTGTTGCCCAGTCATTCAGTGTAGTGAGATCCCTATGTAAGTCTTGCATTCAGCTTTGGACTTAACTATCTTGAGTAGTTTTGTCTCATCTGGAAATTGTGCCAACTCACTGTTCTTCCCCTTTCCCAGATCATTTATGAATATGTTGAACAGCTCTGGTCCCAATACAGATGCTTGGAAGACCCTGCTATTTACCTCTCTCCATTCTGAAAACTGACCATTTATTCCTGTCCTTTGTTTCCTTTCTTTTAACCAGTTACTGATCTCCCCTTTTAGCCCATGGCAGCTCACTCTGCTTAAGAGACTTTGGTGAGGGACCTTATCAAAGGCTTTCTGAAAGTCCAAGTACATTATGTCCACTGAATCACCCTTGTCCACATGCTTGTTGACACCCTCAGATAATTCTAATAGATTGGTGAGGCATGATTTCCATTTACAAAACCATGCTGGCTCTTCCCTAACATACCATCTTTATCTATCTGTCTGATAATTCTGCTGTTTAATATAGTTTCAGCCAATTTACCTGGTACTGAAGTCAGGCTTACCGACCTGTAATTGCCAGGATCGACTCAGGAGTCTTTTTAAAAAATGCGCACTACATTAGCTCCCCTCCAGTCATCTGGTACAGAAGCTGATTTGAATTGTAGCTTACATATGACAGTTACTAGTTCTGCACTTTCATATTTGAGTTCCTTATGAAATCTTGGGTTAATACTATCTGGTCCTGGTGACTTGTTACTGTTTAATTGATTAAGTCAGGGGTAGGTAATCTATGGGATGCGTGCCGAAGGCAGCACACGAGCTGGTTTTCAGTGGCACTCATGCTGCCTGGGTCCCAGCCACTGGTCTGAGGGGCTCTGCATTTTAATTTAATTTTAAATGAAGCTTCTTAAACATTTTAAAAACCTTATTTACTTTACATACAACAATAGTTTAGTTATATATTATAGACCTATAGAAAGAGACCTTCTAAAAATGTTTAAATGTATGACTGGCATGCAAAACCTTAAATGAGAGTGAATAAATGAAGACTTGGCACAGCACTTCTGAAAGGTTGCTGACCTCTGGATTAATTTATTCCAAAACCTCTTCAACTGAAACTTCAATCTGGGACAGTTCCTCAGATTTGTCACCTAAACAAAAAACAGCTTGGATGTGGGGATCTCATCTTTCCTACATCCTCTGCAGTGAAGACTGATGCAAATAATTCATTTAGCCACAGGCACCAACTTCTGCTGGCGCCGGTGGGTGCTCAACTCCGCTCTGCACCCAGCCCCGCCTTGACTCCACCCCTGCCCTGCCCCTTCCTGCCCTGCCCCCATTCTAACCCCTTCCCCAAAGTCCCCGCCCCAACTCCACCTCCTCCCTGCCCCATTGGACTCCTTCCCCAAATCCCCACCCCACCTCTTCCCTGCCTTCTCCCCTGAGCATGCATTGTTCCCTCTTCTCCCCCCTCCCTCCTGGCACTTGTTACACTGCGAAACAGCTGTTTTGTGGCATGCTGGGAGCTAGGGGAAGAAGCTGGGACACGGTGCACTCAGGAAAGGAGGTGGAGGTGAGGTGTGGCAGGGCGGCGGAGAGGGGAGCTTGGCTGCCGGTGGTGCAGATCACCCACTAATTTTTCCCAGGGGTGCTCCAGCCCCGGAGCATCCATGGAGTTGATGCCTATGCATTTAGCTCAGAGGTGGGCAAACTTTTTGGCCCGAGGGCCTGATGAAATGCATCTAGAATACTCAAGGAGTTAATAGAGGAGATATCTGAGCCTTTAGCTATTATCTTTGGAAAGTCATGGGAGACGGGAGAGATTCCAGAAGACTGGAAAAGGGCAAATATAGTGCCCATCTATAAAAAGGGAAATAAAAACAACCCAGGAAACTACAGACCAGTTAGTTTAACTTCTGTGCCAGGGAAGATAATGGAGCAAGTAATTAAAGAAATCATCTGCAAACACTTGGAAGGTGGTAAGGTGATAGGGAATAGCCAGCATGGATTTGTAAAGAACAAATCGTGTCAAACCAATCTGATAGCTTTCTTTGATAGGATAATGAGCCTTGTGGATAAGGGAGAAGCGGTGGATGTGGTATACCTAGACTTTAGTAAGGCATTTGATACGGTCTCGCATGATATCCTTATCGCTAAACTAGGCAAATACAGTTTAGATGGGGCTACTATAAGGCGGATGCATAACTGGCTGGATAACCATAATCAACGACTTAGATGTTGGCATAGAAGGTACGCTTATTAAGTTTGCAGATGATACCAAACTGGGAGGGATTGCAACTGCTCTGGAGGACAGGGTCAAAATTCAAAATGATCTGGACAAATTGGAGAAATGGTCTGAGGTAAACCGGATGAAGTTCAATAAAGACAAATGCAAAGTGCTTCACTTAGGAAGGAACAACCAATTTCACACATACAGAATGGGAAGAGACTGTCTAGGAAGGAGTATGGCCGAAAGAGATCTAGGGGTCATAGTGGACCACAAGCTAAATATGAGTCAACAGTGTGATACTGTTGCAAAAAAAGCAAACGTGATTCTGGGATGCATTAATAGGTGTGTTGTAAACAAGACACGAGAAGTCATTCTTCAGCTCTAGTCTGCGCTGGTTAGGCCTCAACTGGAGTATTGTGTCCAGTTCTGGGCACCGCATTTCAAGAAAGATGTGGAGAAATTGGAGAGGGTCCAGAGAACAGCAACAAGAATAATTAAAGATCTTGAGAACATGACCTATGAAGGAAGGCTGAAAGAATTGGGTTTGTTTAGTTTGGAAAAGAGAAGACTGAGAGGGGACATGATAGCAGGTTTCAGGTATCTAAAAGGGTATCATCAGGAGGAGGGAGAAAACTTGTTCACCTTAGCCTCTAAGGATAGAACAAGAAGCAATGGGCTTAAACTGCAGCAAGGGAGATTTAGGTTGGACATTAGGAAAAAGTTCCTAACTGTCAGGGTGATTGAACATTGGAATAAATTTCCTAGGGAGGTTGTGGAATCTCCATCTGTGGAGATATTTAAGTGTAGGTTAGATAAATGTCTATCAGGAATGGTCTAGACAGTATTTGGTCCTGCCATGAGGGCAGGGGACTGGACTTGATGACCTCTCGAGGTCCCTTCCAGTCCTAGCGTCTATGAATCTATGAATCTTGGTATGGAAATTGTATGCTGGGCCATGAATGCTCACAAAATGGGCGTTGGGGTGCAGGAGGGGGTGAGGGCTCTGGCTGGGGGTGTGGGCTCTGGGGTGGGGCCAGAAATGAGGAGTTTAGGTTGCATGAGAGGACTCTGGGCTGCGGCAGGGAGTAGAGGTGTGGGTAGGAGGGCTCCAGCTGGAGGTGTGGGCTCTGGGGTGAGGCTGGGAATAAGGGACTGGGGTGTAGGAAAGTGCTCCAAGCTGAGACTAAGGCATTCAGAGGGCGGGAGGGGATCAGGGCTGGTGAAAGGGGTTAAGGCATGGGGGGAGTGAGGGCTCTGACTTGGAATGCAGGCTCATGAGGTGGGGTAGAAATGAGTTCAGGGTGTGGGAGTAGGCTCCGGGTTGGGGCAGGAGGTTGGGGTGCAGGAGGAGGTCAGGGGTGCAGGCTCTAGGCAGCACTTACCTGAAGCAGTTCCTAGAAGCAGCGGCATGTCCTCCTTCCGGCTCCTATGCGGAGGCACGACCAGCTGGCTCTGCATGCTGCCCCATCCACAAGCACCACCCCTGCAGCCAGAGGTGAAAGTAAGCAGGTGCGCCTAGGTACGGCATACTGGCAAGAGCCGGTGCGCTGTACCAGGGTGGCCCAGCTTCCCCAGGCAGCAATTTGAAGGGCCTGGGCTTCCAGCAGCGGCTGGAGCCCCAGGCCCTTTAAATTGCCACCAGAGCCCCTCTGCTGGAACCCTGGGGTAGCGGCAGCAAGGCTCCAGGGGTTATTTAAAGGGTCGGAGCTCCCGCTGCCTCTACTGCCCTGGGCCATTTAAATAGCCACGGGAGCCCCGCTGCCCCTACCAGGGCTCTGGGGGCTATTTAAAGGGCTGGGGCAGTAGAAGCAGGGGAGTCCTTGGCCCTTTAAATAGCCTCCAAAGCCCTGGAGTAGTGGTGGGGCTCCAGGGGCTATTTGAAGGGTCCGGGGCTCCCACTGCCTCTACAACCCCGGCACTTTAAATAGCTGCTGGAGCCCAGCCGCGGCTGCTACCTCAGGGCTCCGGCGGCTATTTAAATGGCCTGGGGCAGAAAAGGCGGGGAAGACTTGGTCCTTTTAAATAGCCCCTGGATACCTGCTGCCAGAGCCCTGGAGTAGCAGCGGCAGCCAAGGGCTCCGGCAGCAGTTTAAAGGGCCCAGGGCGGTAGCAGCGGCCAAGCTCTGGGCCCTTTAAACTTCTGCCGGAGCACCTGGCTGCCACTGCTACCCCGGTGGGGGAGGGGGAGGGCAGTTACTGGTACAGGGTGGGCCAGGGCTAGCTCTGACCCCCCCCGCCCCTTCCGGGGGCCAAATCGGCCCCAATCCAGCCCTGTACCAGTAAGTCCCTATGTCTACTTTCCCATTAGCCACAGTTCCTGCGGGGGTGGTGCTTGGGGGGGGGGAAGCACACGGAACCCCCGGCTGCCCCTAAATGTAGGAGACAGATGGGGGGACATGCTGCTTCTTCCGGGAGCCTTGGCACATGTGTGCCTTCGGCCTCTGACCCCGGTCCCCGACTGGAGCGTGGGAGGAGGGCAAGCCCCAGACCCAGCTCCCAGGCAGGAGCTGGTTTAAACCAGCTGGAGGGCTGCATGTGGCCCCTGGGCCATAGTTTGCTCACCCCTGATTTAGCTTCTCTGCAACATCCTTGTTTTCCTTGAGTGCCCCGTTAGCACCTTAATTGTACTGTGGCCCCAGGGCTTGTTTGACAGGCTTCCTGCTTCTGATGTACTTTAAAAAAAATATTGCTAGTTTTTGGGTCTTTAACTAGTTGCTCTTCAGATTGTTTTTTGGCCTGCCTAATTATACTCTTGATTTGCCAGCATTTTTGCTCCTTTCTGTTTTCCTCAGTAGAATCTGACTTCCAATTTTTAAAGGATGCCTGTTTGCCTCTAACTGTTTCTTTTATTCTGCTGTTAAGCTACTGTGGCATTTTTCAGTCCTTTTACTGTTTTGTTGTGGGTTTTTTTTTATAATTTGTGGTATACATTTAGTTTGAGCCTGTATTATGGTGTTTTTAAATAGTTTTCATGCTGTTTGCAAGCATTTCACCCTCTTGACTGTTCCTTTTAATTTCCATTTAAAGAGTTACCTCACTTTTGTGTAGTTCCCCTTTTGAAGTGAAATGCTACTGTGGTGGGTTTCTCTGGCATTTCCCCACTACAAGGATGTTAAATTTAATTTCAGTATGGTAGCTATTACTGAGGAATTCAGCTAGTAATAGACCGAGCAAACTAGAATCTGGTCCAAGAGGTGGACCAGATTCTAGTTTGCTCGGTCTATTACTATTTTTCTTTAATTATTATTTTGATTCCCTGCTACTTGCTGCCAGGACAGTCCTCTTCAAGCACTAGGTCTCTAATTACGTTTGGTTTATAAAATAACATGATGGGGACAGCAGAAGCCAATGGAGCTCATTCCCTAAATTGGGTGGTGTGGGCCCGAGGGGTGCACATGACTTAGCTAGAGCACACCAGTGAGGCATGACTTGACAGGAAGGTGAAATCGATGTCATGCTTTAGCTCTGTTGCAATCTGGAAATGATACACTGTGTAATACCTAAGTGTAATTAACAGAGAATGCTCACACTCTAGAGATGCAGTCCCATGAGGACAGGCTTGCGTGTACTCATTTAAAGTCAGTAGAGAGTTTGTCTTAAATCAAGTTTGTCCTGAGTTGCAGGCAGCATGGGCGACGGGTGAACCCCCCCTTCAGGGAGGCTAGCTCACTGGCCCCACCCTTTTTGCCCAAGGCACTGCCCCCCGCACACCAGAGCCCCAAGACCCCTCCGCCTATGACCAGAGAACACCCAAGGACCACCATCCAGGCTGGAGGAGCCCTGGTATGCCCCTCCCGCAAGCACTGGCCCAACCCCAGCTCCTGGCCAAGCCCCTGGCCCCCTAACTGCCAGGCCAGTCGCAGTGCCTGGCTGAGCCACTGGCCCCCATGGGCCTACCCCAGTGCTACCCTGGCTGCTGGCAGGCCCGAGCTCCAGGCTACTGGAGCTGAGTCCCCACCGGCTTCAGGGTAGAGGGTGGGGGCCTCCTGGCGAGAACTTGGTCAGGGCCACAGCCTAGCCTTTAATACCCACCGCCCATGGCAAGCAGCAAGTTTACTTGAACTAACATGCTTTCACAGGAAAGTGACTCAATGGCGTCAGTGCATGTGTGGCTACTGAGCTGTATCAAGTATAGAAATATTGTATAGGCATCTACTGGTGTAGGCAGAAAACAGATGGACTTGGCTGCCTTTTGCTGAAGTTCTGAGTAACATATAGCTGGACAGAGCACCGGACAGTATCAAAACAGTCCAGATGAGACTGAATACAAACACTGTTGCTGCAGTGCCTAGAGACTCCAGTAAAGATAAAGGCATCATGGTGCTCTGCAGACCCAGGGAAGGTTTTGGTCCCTGCCCTGAGGAGCTTACTATTTTTATTAACTACACTAATAAAGTACCCATCCAGTGCTCTGGGTATCCTTTTACTAACTATTTTAAGAGTAGATGTAACAAATTACTATGACAATTGAGGGAAGGTGGAAGGAAGACTAGGGTAACTGTAATACGTTATTAGGTGCAGTTTTGTATGCTAACATCATGCACAGGTGGCTTTGCAGAAGCATTGTGGCTTTGTTCATAGTGATAAATAATCATAGACTCATAGGACTGGAAGGTACCTCAAAAGGTTATCTAGTCTAGCCCCCCTGCATTCATGGCAGGACTAAGCATTATCTAGACCATCCCTGACAGGTGTTTGTCTAACCTATCCTTAAATATCTCCAATGAGGGAGATTCCACAACCTCCCTAGGCAATTTATCCCAGTGCTTAGCCACTCTCACAGTTAGGAAGTTTTTTCTAATGTCCAACCTAAACTTCCCTTGCTGCAATTTAAGCCCATTGCTTCTTGTCCTATCCTTAGTGGCAAGGAAGAATTTTTTTCTCCCTCCTTGTAACAACCTTTTATGTACTTGAAAACTGTTATAATGTCCCCTCTCAGTCTTCTCTTTTCGACTAAACAAACCCAATGTTTTCAATTTTCCCTCATGGGTTACGTTTTCTAGATCTGTAATTGTTTTTGTTGCTCTTTTCTGGACTTTCTCCAATTTGTCCACCTCTTTCCTGACATGTGGCACCCAGAACTGGACACTACACTCCAGTTGACACCTAATCAGCACAGAGTAGAGTGGAAGAATTACTTTTCGTGTCTTGCTTACAACACTCCTGCTAATACATCCCAGAATGATGTTCGCTTTTTTTGCAACAATGTTACACTGTTGACTCATATTTAGCTTGTGATCCACTATGACCCCCCCAGACCCCTTTTGGCAGTACTCCTTCCTAGGCAGTCATTTCCCATTTTGTTTGCGTACAACTGATTGTTTCTTCCTAGGTGGAGTACTTTGCATTTGTCCTTTTTGAGTAATCACTGACTGCCTCTCAATTTAGCCACAATTAGTATCTGTATTACAGTAGCACCCAGAGTTCCCTATCAGGATTTTAACAGAAGTAATGTATATTATGGAAGCACCAAAGGTTGCAGTTGAGACTGGAGTCCCAAAGTTCTGTGTGCTGCACAGAAACATCAGAGCACACAGTCTCTTCCCTGAGGAGTTCGCAGTGTGACTAGACGAGACAGAGAAACCATTATAGACAGATGATAAATACACAAAATGTCAAAGAGCTATGTCTGGTTTTGTTTTACTTTAATTTCACTTCTGATTTTCCTCCAACTATCTTACCCAACCCTCACACCCTGTCCCAGTGTAATTTTAATGTGCTCCTTTCCCTTTCTGCCCACTCCAGACAGTTGTATTTTGTTGTTTACCCTCCCTGTTATATATTGGTATTGTGTGTTCTCTCTTCCCTGCATCTCTCTATCATGTCAGTTGCACCCCAATACCTCTCTCCTTTGTACTGTGACAGTGCTGCTGATGGCAGAGACTCCAAAGCTGTCCCTAATCCACTGCTCCTGCCTCTAAAGAGGAGCAGAAGTCCTATGGGCCAACCACAGAGTGGAAGTTGGTAGGCTCCAGCCCACATGATTGGAGGGCTGGTGCTTCTGGGGGCCTCTTGCCCCAGAGTCCAAGAGGTAGCATAGCAGAAGGGGGATATGATGAGGAGAGAGTAGTGACCTCATGGATGAGTTCAGGAAGAGTGTTCCACTTGTAAGAGATGTGTGGGAGAAGGAGCAAAATGGACAGTCAAAGCTACTTTATAGGCTAAGTAGAGAAACTAAGGGGTGTAGGCAAGGGAAAGGAACCCTGAAATTTCTTGATGAGATTTAATTCAAAATAGAGTTCATGAGCAGAGAGAGATGAAGACTGTTCCAGATGGCAGAAGCTGCAGAGAAGAAAGTTCTTGTGCCAACAGTGGTAAGGTCGGGTGGAAGGAGAGACAGAGGGCTAAGAAAAGGTGAGTAAAGGAAGAACAGGTCAGTAAAGTAGGCTGGTGCAGTTATGGAGAGGGTTAAAATAAGAAGGGCAATTTTGAACAGTATTCTGAAATGGATCTAGAGATCCGGTGGAGGTCTTTGGGGTGTAATGGGAAAGACTGAGAGTGATATTTAGAACATGCTGCCATTTGGGGAACTGCTGGTCAAAAAGGCTAATGCAATTCTTGCATGTATAAACAGGGGAGTGGTAAGTAGGAAAGTAATTTTTCTTTTGTATACAGCACTGGTGAGACCAATCCTGGAATATGGTATCCGGTTCTGGTGTGAACATTTTAAGAATTGGAGAGGATGTAGAGAAAAGCCACAAAATTTATTTGAGAGCTAAAGAAAATGCCTTAGAGTGAAAGAACTCAATCTGTTTAGCAACTGAGAGGTGACTTGATTACAGTGTGTACATATCGTCATGAGGAAAAAATAACCGGCACTAAAGGTCTCTTTAATTTAACAGAGAAAGGCATAACAATTACTGATGGCTAGAAGTTAAAGCCAGATAAATTCAAATTAGGCCATGTCTACATCTAAAACTTTACAGCGCTGGTTGTTATAGCTGTATTAGTACAGCTGTATAGGGCCAGCGCTGCAGAGTGGCCACACCTACTGCTAGCAGCGCTGCAAGTGCTGTTAGATGTGGCCACACTGCAGCGCTGTTGGGAGTGATGCATTGTGGGCGGCTATCCCACAGGGCACCTCGTCCCAAAGCGGCGCTGGGGCTTGTGGGAAGGGGAAGGAAGTGTGATTGTCCTTCTGCTTCCTGTTCCTGTTCCTGTTCCAACGGCCAGCGTTGCTTTGGTACACATGCGGAGCACTGTGGCAGCATTGTGACTCTAAAGCGGTTTTTCTGCATTATCTTTCAAGAATGGATCCTCAGGTACTGAATACCGTACTAATGACTATTGCCAGCACATCTCGCCTTACTCTTGATCTAATCCTTAGGCTGCTAAATGTGCGTGTGACTGACATTGAGGAGTGGGACAATGGTACTGAATCGCATCAATATGCAGACAGTACAGTGCTAGTGGCAATAACAGACATGCTCTGCTCCGTGGAGCGGCGCGTTTGGGCTCGGGAAACCAGCACTGAGTGGTGGGATCACATCGTCCTGCAGTCATGGGATGACGAGCAGTGGCTGCAGAACTTTCGTATGAGGAAAGCCACTTTCATGGCACTTTGTGATGATCTCGCCCCCAACCTGCGGCGCATGAACACGAGATTTAGAGATGCCCTTTCTGTGGAGAAGCGGGTGGCTATTGCAATCTGGAAGCTGGCAACTCCAGACTGTTTCCGATCGGTGGCGAACCAGTTCGGAGTGGGAAAGTCCACCGTTGGAATGGTGCTGATGCAAGTTTGCAGGGCCATTAATCGAACACTGACAAGAAAAACCGTGACTCTTGGGAATGTGCAGGACATTTTAGATGGCTTTGCAGAAATGGGCTTCCCTAACTGTGGAGGGGCAGTAGATGGGACGCATATTCCTATTATCTCTCCACCCCACCTGGCATCGGAGTACATTAATCGCAAGGGGTACTTCTCTGTGGTTCTGCAAGTGCTTGTGGATCACCGTGGGCATTTCACTGACATTTACTCTGGATGGCCTGGAAAGGTGCACGATGCACGCATATTTAGGAACAGTGCCCTGTTCAGGAGGCTTAGGGCCGGGACCTTTTTCCCAGATCACAAGATAACAGTAGGGGAAGTGGAAATGCCCATTGTGATTCTGGGAGACCCCGCTTACCCATTAATGCCATGGCTCATGAAACCATACACGGGGAAGCTTGACAGGAGCAAGGAACGGTTCAACTACAGGTTGAGCCGCTGTAGAATGACTGTGGAGCGTGCTTTTGGCCGTTTGAAAGCCCGCTGGCGCAGTCTGTTCGGGAAGCTAGATTTGATGGAAAGCAGCATTACCGCTGTTATATGCGCGTGCTGCACCCTCCATAATATTTGTGAAGGGAAGGGTGAAAGGTTCAGTGAGGAATGGACCTCCGAGGTTAGACGTTTGGAGAATGAGTTTGCTCAGCCAGAGAGCAGGGCTAACAGGGAGGCCCAGGAAAGGGCTTCAAGGATTAGGGATGCTATAAGGGAGCAATTTGATGCTGAGAGCCAGCAGTAATGATTGGTGCATGTGTTGTGCTTTGCTTTACATTGCTGTGTATAATTAACCATTTCTATCACCAATAAAACATAGGGAAAGAAATACAAACCAAATCCTTTTATTTGTCATACAGTAAAAAACAGGAAAGGGGGTATGGGTAGTTCACCGTACATTCAGATGTTTTAATATTTCCTATTTTACTCAATTGAAACCGCCTGATGCAAGTCACCGTTGCTTTGCTGCAGGACGATTGGGGTGGAGTGCACTGGGTAAGAATTAAACATATCTTGGTTACTAGGTGACCTAATAGGTGTTGGGGGCCGCTGATGATAATAAGGAACTGGGTGCTGCATAAAGCTATTTTGAGGATACACAGGGGGACAAGTAACAGTGCTTTGGGAAGGCTGTGGGATATCACGGTTTATATTTGTCTGCATGGCTACAAGAGACTCAAAAGACTTGGTTTGCCGAGACAGGAGTCTCATCATCTGCCTGGCTATTCTTTTGGCAGACAATTCCTGTCTCCTGCTTTCAGTCAGCCTCCATTCCTGTAAACTCTGCCTCCATTCCTGTTCACTTTTTCTCCACTCCTCAGTCTTCCTACTTTCCCTGTTGTAGTGGTTCAGAACGGTCTTGATCAGCTCCTCTTTTGATTTCCTAGGATTGCGCCTCAAATTCTGCAATCTACGTGAGGCTGGTGACACAGCTGCATTACTCGAGTTGCCTAGAAAAAATAGAGACAGAGACATGTAAAACACAGGGCATCATTGTTTATTATCAACTTTTGAAGGACACTGTAAACTGTAGGTAGCATCCCTCTCACATACCTCACATAACACTGTAGACTTCAAGAAAGCTGACATGTCTAGCAGTGGGGTGAGTACTTTTGCTTAAAATTCTCCCATGTTAGTGGGATGTCTTGGTTCCTGCTTGGAAGGGGGGCCGGGTGAGTAAAAAGCACCCCGCAGGACACGTTTCCCGCTTGGAAGGGGGGGTGGTGGACGGACAGAGCACACAGCAGGGCAGGTTTCCAGCTTGGAAGGGGGGATAGGCGAGGAAGAAGCACCCCGCAGGACACGTTTCCCGCTTGGAAGGGGGGATGGTGGACGGACAGAGCACCCCGCAGGACACGTTTCCCGCTTGGAAGGGGGGGTGGTGGACGGACAGAGCACACAGCAGGGCAGGTTTCCAGCTTGGAAGGGGGGATAGGCGAGGAAGAAGCACCCCGCAGGACACGTTTCCCGCTTGGAAGGGGGGGTGGTGGACGGACAGAGCACCCCGCAGGACACGTTTCCCGCTTGGAAGGGGGGGTGGTGGACGGACAGAGCACACAGCAGGGCAGGTTTCCAGCTTGGAAGGGGGGATAGGCGAGGAAGAAGCACCCCGCAGGACACGTTTCCCGCTTGGAAGGGGGGGGGGTGGACGGACAGAGCACCCCGCAGGACACGTTTCCCGCTTGGAAGGGGGGGTGGTGGACGGACAGAGCACACAGCAGGGCAGGTTTCCAGCTTGGAAGGGGGGATAGGCGAGGAAGAAGCACCCCGCAGGACACGTTTCCCGCTTGGAAGGGGGGGTGGTGGACGGACAGAGCACACAGCAGGGCAGGTTTCCAGCTTGGAAGGGGGGATAGGCGAGGAAGAAGCACCCCGCAGGACACGTTTCCCGCTTGGAAGGGGGGGTGGTGGACGGACAGAGCACACAGCAGGGCAGGTTTCCAGCTTGGAAGGGGGGATAGGCGAGGAAGAAGCACCCCGCAGGACACGTTTCCCGCTTGGAAGGGGGGGTGGTGGACGGACAGAGCACACAGCAGGGCAGGTTTCCAGCTTGGAAGGGGGGATAGGCGAGGAAGAAGCACCCCGCAGGACACGTTTCCCGCTTGGAAGGGGGGGAAGAAGCACTCCGTCTGGATGCCTACGTGCTGGGAAGGGCGGGGGGGGGGTTTGGTGGATTGGGGCAGAGGAAACAGAGCGCCTTGCGCTGGGGAGCCGTGCTTCTAGGTACCTGCCCTCAATTATCCCTAAACTATCCACAGGCTTTCATAATGCCAGACATATCACTGCTGCGTGTTACCAAGGAAGAGCGGGAGGGTCTTCTACAGGAATGCGGATACCGCCCTGGCCCCTATGCAGCTCGCCTGTGTGCGGCCATGGTCCCCCCACCCCTCGCTGCACAGTGGATCGGACGAGTTAGCCTGAACGGGACAGGGACCACGGTGGCTCTACCTATAAACTTGTTAAAGCACATTGCACAAGATCTAGCTGCAACTTTTCAAGAGATTACTCAGGCAGATTACACAGATGTCATAGATCAAATCAATAGGCTATTCCTCGTTTAGGCATGCATGCAGTCAGCCATAACGAGAATCCTGCTAGCACAAAGCATTGCAATCTACTTACCACGAGCACGATCCTCAGCTTCCTCATCAACGTCCGCTTCCAGCTGCTGGGACTGGCTAGTCTCCTCAGGGCTAGAGAAGAGCTCCTGGCTGCCTGTGTCCTGAGATTCCGGGGTGTCCCCCTCAACGCCAGTAGTATCACTGTATTCATCCTCTACACCATCCCCCACGTCTCCCTGCTCTGAACTCTCCATCGTGCTTCTAGGATTCACGGTGGGGTCACACCCAAGAATGGCATCCAGCTCCTTGTAAAACCTGCAGGTTGTGGGGGCTGCTCCTGAGCGTCGGTTTCCCTCACGGGCTTTGCAGTATGCACTCCTCAACTCCTTAATTTTTACTCTGCATTGCAAGGCGTCCCGTTCGTAGCCCCTTCTCATCATGGACTGCGATATCTGACCATAGGTATCGTAGTTTCTCCTTCTAGAGCGCAGCTGTGTTTGAACAGCCTCATCTCCCCACACACTAATTAGATCCTGCAGCTCTGCATTGGTCCATGCTGGGGCTCGTTTGTTGCGTGGAGGCATGGTCGCTGAATGATTGATTGATTAATTGCTCTCCACGCCTGACTGAGCAAACAGGAAGGTGATTTTTGAAATTTCCCGGGGCATTTAAAGGAGGGGTCAGGTGAGCACAGGGCAGAGGAGTTTTCTTGATTACCAGAGAGGTATCCTCAGGTATGCTGGGATACCTGCTTATTCCACGGAGGTCAAGAAAAGCGCTGGTGAGTGTCTACATTGCATTACCAGCGCTGGATCACCAGCGCTGGATCCTCTACACCCGAGACAAAACGGGAGTACGGCCAGCGCTGCAAACAGGGAGTTGCAGCGCTGGTGATGCCCTGCAGATGTGGACACTCTCAAAGTTGCAGCGCTGTAACTCCCTCACCAGCGCTGCAACTTTCTGATGTAGACAAGCCCTTAGAAATAAGTCACAAATGTTTAACAGTGAAGGTGATTAACCACAGGAACAAACTACCAAGGGAAGTCATGGATTCTTCATCTCTTGAAGTCTTTAAGTCAAGACTAGATGCATTTCTGGCAGGTGTGCTTTAATCAAACAAATTATTGGTCTCAATACAGAGGTAACTGGGTGAAGTGTTACTGTCTTTGATATATAGGAGGTCAAACCAGATGATCAAATGTTCCATTCTCACCTTAAAGTCTGCGTAGGCCATAGATGAAGAGTTACTATATAGTCAAAGTGAGAGCTGTTGGAGGAGGATCTTAGCACAGGTGAAGATTCATCTGATGTATGGCATGGCTGGAAGAAAGTGATGTGTCCAGAGCACTGCTGTACTTAGAGGTCTGCTTGGGCCTAATTTTAAAGCCTGACTCAAACCCAGCCTGAGCACAAGTTGACCTGAATTCTATCCAGACCCGAGAGGGTTGAGTAGTTTTCAGACCTGACCCAAACTCGATCCTTCCCCCTGAACCTGTTTCAGTGCTGCTGCCTCATCCTTGGGGTTTGGCCTGGTTGGGGCTTCCCACTCCCATACCTCATGGCTGTGATCTATCTCTGGACACTTCCTGCCCATGGAGTCTGTGCCGGCGTGGCTGCATAACCCCTCTGGGCTGCTGCAGCCTTGCTGTACTGTGTGTGCTGCAGAGTGAGAGCTGCTGTGATGTGTTGGCACACTCACTCCGCTGCGCATACACAACAGCGTGAGGTGGCAGCATCCAGCAGGAGCAAGGCACACAACTGCTACCATGTGGGCTCTACAAACAGAAGGAGGTGATCATAGCCTACCTGACCCTGAGAGACTCAGGTTGTTTACTGACCCGACCTGAACCAGATCCCTGTAGTTGGGGTCCATTGGGTTGCAAGGCTCTACCGGTGATACCTGGCAGATTAGCTGTGAGGGAACTGTTAGCTGGCACAGTTTAGAGCAGTGCTTAGACTGACCTGGTTCTCTACAGAGCAAATGAAAAAGCAAATTCCCTGCCCAGTGGGCTTGCCATCAAACTTCGGATGTGATGCACAGAGTAGGATTACCCAACTGTCAGCAGGAGATGGGGAGAAGGATAAGGATTACAGCAGTAAAATTACATGAGGACTCAGTTATGGCATATGCACATCTCAGGGGTTCCAAACCACTTTGCCTTCTTCTGTCAAATCCCCCATTAAGATTCACTTCTTCCATGAAACCCATAAGAAGTGATTCAGAGGATGATTAAGTTTTTTACATATAATAACTTTGTAGACAGGGTCTGAATGAGCTCTCTCCTGACATCAGTGATGAGCTGGGGGAAAAGACTTAAGAACCAGATCATATTTGCACACAAACACCTACACTACCTATTCAGCAGACAGCTGCATTGCTAAAGTGATGGATTTTGGCCGGTGGTGAGTTACAAATCACATTAGTATTGAATGGAGGGGTAATGCAATGTTGTTATCCTTATTGTACTAGTAAAGGGCAGCAGAAATGGGCTTAGCCTGTCCTGATAGAGGGGTTCACCCTCACTTACTAAGCAGGGAAGGGAAACCAAATCCCAGTGGAAAAAGGGACAGGTGTTTATACCTGGTGGTGTGTGCTCTGCCTAAGAGTCCTAGACACTATTTAACTCTCCCCCTCTCCACTGTTTAAAGGCAGAACTGATTAGAATCAATTGAGTCATTTGTTTTCTCAGGTCATCACTAGACCTGAAACCACTGATAACCAGGTCTAAGGGTACCTCTAGACTACCCGCTGTATCGGCAGGTAGCGATCAATTTATCGGGGATTGATATATTGCATCTTGTGAGATGCGATATATTGATCCCCAAATGCGCTCCCCGTCGACTCTGGAACTCCACCAGAGTGAGCGGCAGTAGCAGAGTCGACAGGGGAGCCGCAGCCATCGATCCCATGCCGTGAGGATGGGAGGTAAGTCGGAATAAGATACATCGACTTCAGCTACGGTATCCCCGTAGCTGAAGTTGCGTATCTTGCATTGACACCACCCCACCCCCGTGTAGACCAGGCCTAAGTGCTAAGCCTAGTGTGGGGCAGTGTTTCAGTGGAACCTCACAGCAGTCTCTTTCACTAATTGCTGAAATCACTGAGAACTGGGTTAATGGGGTAGGACCTAAAGAGGTGGCAGTAGAGAGGCAGGTGGTGGCAGAGAAAGTGACGGTACTGTGGCCAATGGCCATGGAGTGAACAATGGTGCAGCAGCAATGCAGAGTGAAAGGCTGCAACACCTTTCCCTGAGACCCTCCAGGGTGGGAGGTGAACTCCCATGAACATACCTCTGAATTCTGGGTCTTCACTGACCAAGGACAGCAACTGGGAGTGGGGTACAGTAAAGGGGGAGGGCAGTGGCATGTTAAAGGAACATTTGTTTGTAAGGCTCACGCCCCAAGATGAAAAATGAAGGCAAAGGCCACTGCCTGGGTGTTTGCCTTATGACTGCATGTTTTTGAATGTGGTTGTGGTGTTTTCCCAAACTAATACTTGGTTCCCTTTCCCTTTTAATAAAACTTCTCGTTTGTTATACACAGACGCAATGCTTGCGAGAGGGGAAGCATTGCCTCTTAGAGGCGCCAAGGCTGGTGTGAACTTTTCCCAGATGACTGGGCTGGCTCTGTGTAGTAGTGTTAAGAGGAACCCCTAAATATTGAACCCAGCCCTTGCTGCAGCCAGCTTCATCTGGCCACTAGGCCCTGTCCTTTCAAATCCCTCCTTTAAGATTCACTTCCATGAAACCCATAAAAAGTGATTCAGAGAATGATCAACTTCTTTACATATAACACCTTCTAATTAATCATAATTGTCTATGCTAAACTGCATGTATCTGTTACAGCCTTTAAAATCCTAAGTCTGTAAGATCCCTTGTTTCACACTCACCACAAAGGGAAGGAGGCACTCGTGCTGGTTCTGTACCACATATAGGCTCAGCAATGGGATGCGACAGGGACCTGCCAAACTGCATGCTAGACAGAAGAAGTTTTCCAGGGCTTCACAAAGTTTAGAACATGTGTTGGCCCAAAAGGGTGGCTTGACATCCACAATAACGATTTGTGGGAGCTGCCATGAGTGTGCAGTGGCATAAGCTTTGCCAGCAGTGTACCCTCTCCTTGTTTCTGAAAGTGTTTTTCTGGAATTCATGGCATTCAAACAGGAAACAGCGCACCAGCTGTCCAATCACCCATCTGCCTCTGAGAAGGAAAAACAGAAAACAGGAATGAGTGAGACTGTCATCCTGAGATACGGTGCTAAATCCAGCCTGAACTCAGCCTAGGGTATGGCAGGGCAATAATATCAGTGCATCTAGAGAGAGATGAAAATCAAACCATTTAGCCTCGAAAATGCAGCTAATCCTTCTGGGGAACTACAGCCTGACGCCCAGCTCCTTAGTGGGAGGGATTAGCCTAGGGAGTAAGGTGTAGCAGCGAGACCTGAGTTTAAAATATGATACAGCAACAACAAAAGACATTGCAAGTTGGGACTGCATATGTCTAAGCCTTCCATTGTAGACAGGGAGGAAGAAGTCTTGTACTTCAGAGCTTGAGCCAATCCTTTAGAGCTCAAGATGAGACCTAATAGTTATGTAAAGGGCAGCTTATTCCACATCAGCCTTCAGCAGTTTCCAGGCCAGTCTCTGAAGCATCTGGCTCTGGTCATTGTCAGAGACAGGATACAGGACAAGATGGACTGCTGAGCTGATCCATTATGGCAATTCCTATGTTCCTCTGGGCCCCGCTCTGTACAGCCCTGGTGCAACCGCAACTGGAGTAACATTTGGTTCTGGGCACCACATTACCAGATATTGACAAACTGGATCAGCTCAACAGTCCATCTAGTCTTGTACCCTCATCTGTAAAATAAGAACAATGCTACTTACCTCCTTTGTAGAGCACTTTGAGATATATGGATGTAAAATGCTATGTATGAGCCAGGTATTATTACTAAGAAAACTGTAGCATTGCTAAGTGGTAACTAAGGGGAGGGGAGGGGTAGGAGACCAGTGTACAGTACAGGAATTGAGAATGAAAATAATCAATAACCCATTTAGAGTCATTCAAGGGAGTACTACAGGAGTAAAGGGTTGAATTGAAGAAAAGGAAATTTTAGGCTCAGTATTTTTCTATATTGAGAGAGGGGAACAACTTTGGTAACATGAGGAATTGTCTCCCAAAGAAAGGGATTGAGGCATTTAAAAATAGATTGGACAAAGTCCTGAAAAGTGTATAGTAAAAAACAGTTCTGCTCTGGCCCATGGAAGATGGAATAGATGAACCCAAAAGGGCTTCCATCTCTAATGCCTACATTCCTAGACTCCAGTTTTTCATATATATCTTCCAGACTACTTATGATGTTATCCTTTAACTTACTGCAACTGGCATGGTGTTTCAAGTTAGAGAGACAGTGGGTTTTTTGCATGAGAGCTTGAACAACAGACGCTTGAAGGAGAAAAATGGGAATATAAACCCACTTAAAATATGTTTTGCTCACTAAATTTGTGTTAATTTATAACATCCTTAATTGTAGTAGCTGATGCCCCTATTACGGGTCTTGTATTCAAAGGGCCAAATCTTGAAAACCTCACTCTCACAAGACACCTAATGACACAAGTAGGTATTTTGCCTCTGTAAAGGTCAGTGTGTGCCCTCACAGGGAGACCTTTGTGTACATGGGGAGACCCACGCTACAAAGTGGGGCTCATCCACTTCTGCGACACTGTTCTCCTTTCCCAGGGACCATGCAAAGGTATTTCTGAGGCTGTAGTGGTCAGTGTGAGTGGGGAGTAGTGAAATGGCAGGTAGACTAAGAGGGAGGGGAGGGCTGGGGGCAGGAAGTGTGTGCCAAAAATTAACACAGCTACAGGCCCAGAGTAAACACTCCAGGGCTTGGCTTAAAAGCAGAAAATTCATTTACGATCCTGCGCAGTTCTTAAATTATTCCTGCTCAGTTCCTCCCCTGCCCCCATTTCCTCTCCACACACAAACCTTAGGCATAAGGGCTAGCACCTTCCTGTTAAAAACAAAAACCTTTTCCTTCCTTCATCAGGAACACAAAGGTGCTGTCTAAAATCTCCTTTTACCTCACTAAATGTAAATGTTTTTGCTCAAACCAAGCAATGCAACTTCTAGGATATTGAAGTTGTTTAAAATTAAGATATTTTGCTAATAGCAACAATAGAAAAGCATTCAGATGTCCTTGTGCTCAGACAAGTGATTGTATAATATACCATTTAACTGTACATATCTATTCCCTATGAGCCAGAATCTGACCCGTTACAGTTGTGCATATGCACATTAGTTCCAGTGAAATAACTAAGTTATGATGGATTTACTGAGGTGTGATGTTGGTCAGAATCTGTCCCTGTTTGCATTCTGTAATAGTTCTTAGTTTTCTGATCAATTCTGCTGAGTCATGTACTTTTTAAAGATTTGTTAAGGAGATATGCTAGTATATTTCTTACAGGCACCAATGGAACTAACCAGATTTCCCTCAGTTATGAACTGACTAGTCAACCATACAGCTCGTTTGGAAACAGGCAGCAGTAGAGACCAAAAAAAAAAAAAAAAGCAAATATAGTACAGTACTTATTAAATGTAAACTACTAAAAAAAAGGAAAAACAGCATTTTTCTTCTGCATAGTGAAGTTTCAAAGCTGTATTAAATTAATTCAGTTAATATTCAGTTGTAAACTTTTGAAAGAACAACCATAACATTTCGTTCAGAGTTACAAACGTTTCGGAGTTACAAACAACCTCCATTCCCATGATGTTCCTAACACTGAGGTTTTACTGTAATGTCAACAAAACTGCTATATTCAGATTCTGGGATCTTTGTCAGTGTTAATAAGGCAGAAAGAGAACAACTTGACTTTCAGTTGCCAGACTATGATTTCAGGGCTGGTGGCAGGTACAAATATCTTGCTTTGACTTACAACCTGATCTTATTTCATATGAAAATACAGAATACTCAGGTTGCTCTCCCAAAGGCTTTCCTAGATCTTTGATTGAAATGACTTCCTCGCCTATTCTGAGGACAATCTTTGGTTGTCATTCTTTTGTTTTGGGAAGAGGCTCCTCTACACCCCCTCCTCCCAATTCTCTCCTTTACCAGGAGGCAAAACCTAGCTGATGCAGTCAAAAATCCTAAAAAGGAATTTTATCTTGTGCTGGTTTCAGAGAGAAACTGAGGTGAATGAAGTGTTGAAATACATAGATTTCATGAATTTGAATGAGACTGTCTTTCTTGATGCTTTCTGTATTATGCTTATTTTACGTGTCTTCATGAAAATAGATCACTCACTAGCTGTGTTCTCTTGTGTCAACTGCAGGAATTAAACTTGTTTCTTAATCCTGGTGTAATCTTAAACAACCTTCACTTCACATTATCCATATGTCTCAAACACTTTGTTGTGTGTATTATTTAATGCACAAAGCAGGGTACCTCCCCCTTTCATATGTTTTATCTTAAATACCATTAGCTGTGAAAATGTTAGTATTACTAAATAATACTATATAGTCCTCTAATTAGATAATGCAGTATAATTAGATCCTCGCTAAGCAGCAGGTGATCTGTTAGAAGCTGACATCACTGATTACAGAAGAGCTCAATATTTCTGAGAGCCAACTGTCAGTTCAAATAGCCAATGTGATGTATGTTTATTGCTCGACATAATGGGACAGTTAACTGTCAGAACTAGCTGCTAATGGTAGCATGAGTTTTGCTCAAAGTAACCAGAGAGCATATTGTCAGAGCTAGGAATAACATCTTAACAGAAGTAAACTGAAACAAAACTTGCCAGAGCAGGTGGGCAGTGATTTCTGGTCTGGATCTGTAAAAGCAGTAAGGAATCCTGTGGTAAACTATAGACTAACCGCATCTGCTCTAACCCCTCAGACAGAGACCAACACCTACAAAATCTCCATCAAGCACTCTCAAAACTACAATACCTGCAAGAGGAAATAAGGAACCAGATCAACAGAGCCAGACATGTACCCAGAAGCCTCCTACTGCAGGACAAACCCAAGAAAGAAACCAATAGGACTCCACTGGCCATCACATGCAGTCCCCAGCTAAAACCCCTCCAATGCATCATCAGGGATCTACAACCCATCCTGGACAATGATCCCACACTTTCACAGGCCTTTGGTGGCAGGCCAGTCCTTGCCCACAGACAACCTGCCAACCTGAAACATATTCTCACCAGTAACTGCACACCGCACCATAGTAACTCTAGCTCAGGAGCCAATCTATGCAACAAACCTTGATGCCAACTCTGCCCACATATCTACACCAGCGATACCATCACAGGACCTAACCAGATCAGCCACACCATCACCGGTTCATTCACCTGCACATCCACCAATGTAATATACGCCATCATATGCCAGCAATGCCCTTCTGCTATGTATATCGGCCAAACTTGACAGTCTCTACGGAAAAGGATAAATGGACACAAATCAGATATTAGGAATGGCAATATACAAAACCCTGTAGGAGAAAACTTCAACCTCCCTGGCCACACTATAGCAGACCTTAAGGTGGCCATCCTGCAGCAAAAAAACTTCAGGACCAGACTTCAAAGAGAAACTGCTGAGCTTCAGTTCATCTGCAAATTTGACACCATCAGCTCAGGATTAAACAAAGACTGTGAATGGCTTGCCAGCTCCAAAACCAGTTTCTCCTCCCTTGGTTTTCACACCTCAACTGCTAGAACAGGGCCTCATCCTCCCTAATTGAACTAATCTCATTATCTCTAGCTTGCTTGCATATATATACCTGCCCCTGGAAATTTCCACTACATGCATCTGACGAAGTGGGTATTCACCCACGAAAGCTCAAGCTCCAAAATGTATGTCAGTCTATAAGGTGCCACAGGATTCTTTGCTGCTTTTACAGATCCAGACTAACACGGCTACCCCTCTGATACTTGACACTTATAACAATAGAATACCAATTGAAATTTATTAAATATTTTTGGATGTTTTACTACATTTTCAATATTGATTTCAATTACAACATGGAATACAAAGTGCACACTTTATATTATTATTTTTATTACAAATATATGCACTGTAAATATGATAAACAAAAGACATAGTAAAAACAACGAGGAGTCCTTGTGGCCCCTTAGAGACTAACATGCTTCAACCACTATCGACCTTCGTGCTTCAACCACCATTCCAGAGGACATGCCTCCATGCTGATGATGCTTGTTAAAAAAATAATGTGTCAATTAAATTTGTGACTGTACTCCTTGGGGGAGAATTGTATGTCTCCTGCTCTGTTTTACCCGCATTCTGCATATATTTCATGTTGTAGCAGTCTTGGATGACATCCCAGCGCATGTTCATTTTAAGAACACTTTCACAGCAGATTTGACAAAACGCAAAAAAGACACCAATGTGAGATTTCTAAAAATAGCTACAGCACTTGACCCAAGGTTTAAGAATCTGAAGTGCCTTCCAAAATCTGAGGGGGACAAGGTGTGGAGCATGCTTTCAGAAGTCTTAAAGGAGCAACACTCTGGTGTGGAAACTACAGAACCCAAACCACCAAAAAATAAACCTTCTTCTGGTGGAATCTGACTTAGATGATGAAAATAAACATGTGTCAGTCCGCACTGCTTTGGAAAGTTATCAAGCAGAACCCATCATCAGCATGGAAGCATGTCCTCTGGAATGATGGTTGAAGCATGAAGGGACAATATGGATCTTTAGGGCACCTGGCATGTAAATATCTTGCAATGCCAGCTACAGTAGTGCCATGCAAATGCCTGTTCTCACTTTAAGGTGACTTTGTAAACAAGAAGCAGGCAGCATTATCTCCTGCAAATTGTAATCAACCTTGTTTGTCTGAGTGATTGACTGACCAAGAAGTAGGACTGAGTGGACTAGTAGGCTCTAAAGTTTTACATTGTTTTATTTTTGAATGCAAGTTTTTTGTACATAATTCTACATTTGTAAGTTCAACTTTCATGATAAAGTGATTGCACTACAGTACTTGTATGAGGTTAATTGAAAAATACAATTTTTTTTTACAATGCAAATATTTGTAATAAAAATAAATATAAAGTGAGCATTGCACACTTTGTATTCTGTGTTGTAACTGAAATTAATATATTTGAAAATGTAGTAAACATCCAAAAATATTTAAAATAAATTGTATTCTATTGTTTAACAACATGATTAATCAGGATTAATTTTTTAATCACATGATTAATCAGGATTAATTTCTTTAATAGCTTGACAGCCCTAATATAGATATAATATAAAATAAGCTAAAATGCATGTACGCTAATTAACATCTTGCCCTGTTGCAACTGCTCCGTCATCAGTGCTCCCCACTTTATCATTCTTTGCTGTGTTCTCTTTCATTTGGATTGTAAGTTTGCAGGGCAGGGACTTGGCTTTTCACTTGTCTGTAAAGCTCTGAGCACACCCTTCCAGGTAAGCGCTGCCTGGAGCCTGCTCTAATTAAAAGCTGTTTCCATCCAGTGGATGTTTTTTGTCCCCTTTATCATATGAGTTTGGTGGGTCTCAGGTCCAGCTTCCAGAGCACAAGCCTCCACATGTTGCACTGTGTTGGGTCCTCCTGCAGCAGGAACCAAAGTCAATTTATTCACTGTAAATTTGCAAATGTTGACAAGACAGTAATGGTTACACCTACATTGGGAGCAGGCAGAGGAACACAACTCAGCAGACAGACCAAAAATTATGCCTTAATTTTTGAAAAAAAAAAAAACCCTCATGATTTTTTGGGGGTTGACGTTTAAAAAAAACTTTTGGGATTGGCAATACTGTGAGTTTTATAAAAATCTGAATTGATTAGAGTCTACTGGATCAAAATCCCTTCTGCTCATGGAAATGGAGAGAACCATCCACATATATAAAATATACAGAGCAAGTTAATCACTACAGTATTAATTGACCTGTACTGCACCTAAAGGCTTAAATGCACCGCAGTATACTGAGCATCTGCAGTGGCCTGTGAATCTTAATGTCCTGATTGCCTTACTGCCTGGTGTTTCCATTTTCAGCCTTAAATATCACATTAATACATGGGTTTGTATTTGCTGTTTTGTTTGTTAAAAAAGGAGAAAAGCTTCAGAAAGCAATACTGCATCAGTGGGGACTGTTTGGGTATTACAGGTCCGCCCAGAGGATTCAGGGGGCCTAGAGCAAAGCAATTTTGGGGGCCCCTTCCATAAAAAAAAATTGCAATACTATACAATACTATATTCTCATGGGAGCCCCTGCGGGGCCTAGTGCAAATTGCCCCACTTGCTCCCCCACCACGGGCAGCCCTGAGAAAAATAAACTTTCTGCATCTCAGCACAAACCCAGTTTTGAGAAAACTTCTTTACAAGGTATCACTGGTTCTCAGAATCAGCTAATGCTAAAAGGCACTAAAGCTCATTAAAAGGTTTGGACAATTATTTTCCGTCAAAACTTTTTCTGGATTGAAAACTAGGGGTTTTTAAAAAGCAGAAAAAAATCACGGACAATGTCTGCTTTCCTTCAAAATTTGTTGTGGTGTTTTTAATTGAAAAGCTGAAATTAGTCTGCCAAAACCTGAATATGGTTTGGGGTTTCAGAAGTGTGTGGCCAAATATTTGCTGCTTGCTGTGTTTGATTGTTTAAAGAAACAATGAAAAATTCTGCTTAAAAAAAAGTCCAAAACTTTTGAACCACCTCAACTTGTGACCAAACACCTGAGACCATCCAGTCAGAGATTTTTCCAGGTTTCTGATACTCTGCTGGCTTCCTTGACTCATATTCGTCTCCATAACTTTGGGTTCATTTAGGTTAGACCATAAGAACAGCCATACTGGGTCAAACCAAAGATCCATCCAGCCCAGTATCCTGTCTACCGACAATGGCCAATGCCAAGTGCCCCAGAGGGAGTAAACCTAACAGGTAATGATCAAGTGATCTCTCTCCTGCCATCCATCTCCATCCTCTGATAAACAGAGGCTAGGGACACCATTCCTTACCCATCCTGGCTAATAGCCATTAATGGACTTAACCTCCATGCATTTATCTGTTTCCTAGAGACTGGCTCCATAGGGTCCCTCACAAACTGGAGACGGTTACTGTGGGTTTGTCTTTAGTATAGCTTATGTACATACTCCACGAACTGAGCATTTGAGCTTGTTCCAGAATCTGGGATGAGCCTATGTTGTGAAAACTGAAATGCTCAAAATAGCACATGCATGTGAATGGACACGGGGCTAACATTAAATTAACCCAGGGGTTCTCAAACTGGGGGTCAGAACCCCTCAGGGGGTCACAAACTGTCAGCCTCCACCTCAAACCCCGCTTTGCCTCCAGCATTTATAACCCCTCTGAAGCCTCAGGGAACGCAGGGTGGGGGGGTCTCCTTTAGTAGGGTTGGGAAGGATATTGCTCTTCTCATGTGATCCCTCCCCCAGTGGCTAATTTTAAATGAAGCTACCCTCCTCTGACATGAATCACCCTATGGCACTGAAATTAAATATAGACTATAATTTGGCATTTGAGAAATGAAAGGGATGGTAGCCCTAATGGAAAAGCTAACAGCTTGGCTCTTCTGCAAGCCTCAAACTGCTGAATGAGCTTTCGGGTAGGGAAGGCTGTGCCTCCCAACCAGCCTGGTCCTGCCCTCTATCTGACCCCCACCCACTCTCTGCCCCCTGACTGCTCCCCTCAGAATCTCCGACCCATCCTGCTCCTTGTCCCCTCACCATCCCCCACAGACCCCCCCCCTTGCTCCCTGTCCCCTGACTGCCCTGACCCCTATCCACCCCCCCGCTGAATCCTGACAGACCCTCGGAAAGCCCACAATCCAACCTCCCCGTTCCCTGTCCCCTGACTGCCCCCGCAACCTCTGCCTCCTCCCTGTCCCCTGACTGTCCCCAGGACTCCCTGCCCCTTATCCAACCCCCTCACCCCCCCCTCACCTGGAGCCTCAGCGTATCCAGGAGCGTCCCTGGACAGCTGCAGTATGGCTCCGGCGGGGCCTGAGCTCCTCCCCGCTCAGAGCCACGTGGTAAGGGGGCAGGGCTGCGAGCTACAGGCCGAGCGGAGGGATCTGAGCTCAGCCTGGAGCTCGCAGCCCTGCCCCCTTACCACATGGCTCTGAGCGGGGTGGAGCTCAGGCCCCTCCAGAGCCACACTGCAGCACTGTTCAGGGATGCTGCTGGATGCGCGGAGGCTCCGGGAAAGGGGCAGGCTGGGGCCAGGGAGGGAGCCTCAGCCATTCTCGTGAGGGGCCCCTGCAGAGCCCAGGGCCTGGGGCAAATTGTCCCACTTGTCCCCCCCTCCATGTGGCCCTGGGGTATTAAACTCAGAGCAGAACGCTGCAGCACATCATACAAGCCTGCAGCAGACAAGCTCTAGCACAGAAGTGACACAAAGTTTTGTGCTGCACAGTTAAACACATTTTGTAAGTGTCCATACTACTGTGATGATTGACACCCTCTCCAGATTGAGAGCAGTGGCTTCCCTGGGCTCAGTCCACACAGGGTGTTTTCTAATTAGTGCTCAGCTGGTTTGAAGTCAGCTGGAGAGAATTTGCTGATTAACAAAGAGTCTGTTTCTCTTCATCCACACACTGGGAACTAGCAGAAGGGAGGGTTTCCCTCAATTTTATTCTCCAGACAGGGAGCGATTGTGAGTTTGGTCTGAGGCAGCGAGAAAGGCAGCCATGACAAGAGCCTGTGGGGTAACACAGCCTGCAGCAGTGCCCTGGATCCCTTCCCCTGGTAACCTAGCCCAGGGCCGTGCCCAGAGCCTGCAGGACTGACCTAGCCTGTGGCCGCTGTGACAGGAACCTGCGGGGTTAACCTGGTCTCAAAATGGTGGGGCAAACTTGCCTGTGGCAGCCATGATTGGAGCCCGCGGGGGAACCCAGCCCACAGTACTTCCCCAACCCGCCGGGCCGATGGGGCCTGCAGGGCAGGCGTGACCAGGGCCCCGTGGCCGGCGTGGCCGGCGCGCGTGGAACTGACCCGTCCCTGCTGGCAGCGCCGGGTGCTCTGGCTCCAGGAGAGGGCCAGCGGCTGCCTCAGCGCGGCGTGGCCCAGGTCCAGCCGTGGCCCCACGCGGCTGCGAGGCTCCCAGGTGTTTACCTCAGGCTGTGGCGGCGTACGGCCCGGCCACCCACCCGCCTCTGCCTCCCCTGGGGGCTGCGGAGGGTGGGACCACAGCGGCGCAATCCCCACCTCACGCTGTGTAACCCCCCGGCGGGGCCCATGGAACATTCCAGCAGCCTCCTGCCCCGGGCTGTGCTCGGCCCAGGACGGCCCTGCCCCAGGCAGACTGATGTAGTGTGGGGGGGGAGGGGGCGGTTTATAGCCTTCCTAGACGCACCTCCCTTCCCCCATACACTGACATCCTGCAGGGGTGGCCACCACGCAGCCCTGACGGGGTTAGGTGCCCACATGGGCCAGTTAAAGGCCCAGGCTTCACCTGGACAAGAAGCCCCAAGAGCAAGTGCTAATTAGCCATGAAGTGCAGCTGGACAGGGAGCGGATGGGCCTGTCTACAGCCCAGGTGCTGAGAGCTGCAGGGGACTGGGGGAGAGACGGCAGGGTAGGAAGCAGCCCAGGGATGCAGTGGTAAGGTTCAGGGCTGTGCAGACCATGGCTGCTTGTTGTAAGGTCTTTGGGCTGGGTTCCCTGCTAGCCATTAAGAGACAGCGAAAGCGAAGGCTGCCTGGGAGAATGGGTCCGGAGAGACTTTGATACACCCAACCCCCCGAGAAGGGAACAACTACAGTGACCTGGCTGGAGGGGGCAGTCAAGTCCCAAGAAAGCAAGACTGAGAAAGATGGAGTGAGCTACCGCATGAAGGGGGTCAGACTGGAAGAACTAATCCCCAGACATGGCCAGGAGGAGGTGCTCCAGCAGTGAGTAGAGTACCCTGTGGACCCCCCTACACACATTCCTCCTCACTCCATGGGCTGTGCTCATCACAGTCAGGGTGGGTAAATTGTGGGGGTTGTATAACCACTCTGTTGTCCTACCCCCCTGCAACAAACACACTGACACACCTCCCACATGCATCCAACCTCCCCTCTCTCTGTGGGCTGCACTTACCCATGAGCCCTTCATGCTGAGGCAGGGAAGGTAAATGGGAAGAATAGGTTTGTACCTCCCCTAAACACACTGCTGCCAGTATCTGCAGTGTACAAATGTATGAGGTGGCAGCGGTAACCAGTGGGTCTGAATGAGGGAAAGGGCCTGTCAGACACCCCTGTGTATAAATTGTGTATAAAAGAAAACTGTGTTAGTAGGGGGGATTTCAGTCTGGAGGCACGTGCTGGAGGTGTCATGCTGCCACTAGTAAAATGTCCTTGGAATTAAAAAAAAAAAAAATTAAAAAAAAAAGTATAGATGATATCCTTCTAACACAAAAAGTATTAGACTTGGCTTGGGGCAATTCTATATTAGACTTCATTCTGACCAAATTAAGTTTGTTATATGCAACAGAAGATGGGCCACACCTGTATTATATACATGGTGCTTTAAAAGAGTCACCTTCTCAAAGCTGAAACAATTAGGGGCAAAATTGATTGTTTTGTTCTAATTTTTTCCTGCCAATGTGAATTATAAGTAAGAGCTGTTTAAGGAAACTTTACTAGCTGCCAGACCCTGCCTTCCCTCCCCGAAATTCTACAATTACAGAAGAAGGCATCATTGATTAAGAAGGGAAAAATGGGGAAATAGATAGCAATGACTGTAAATTAGCAGTTACAAAATGCAGATAATAGATAAGAGAAGCTAAATATATCAGTGACAAATGTAGAGACAGTAGGGTTAAAGACAACATGGCTGCTTTTTAAAATATATGATGAATACATGAAATCCTAGCAATGGTGTAGGTATGTTTCTAGATAGGGATGTAAAAATTGCCAATAATGCTGCAGAGAAAACAGAAGTGTTCAATAAATATTTCTTTCCTGTCTTCGGAAAGAAACATAAGAATGGCCATACGGGGTCAGACCAAAGGTCCATCTAGCCCATTGTCCTGTTTTCCAACAGTGGCCAATGCCTGGTGCCCCAGAGGGAATGAACAGAACAGGTAACCATCGTGATCCATCCCCTGACGCTCATTCCCAGTTTCTGGCAAATAGAGGTTAGGGACACCATTCCTGCCCATCCTGGCTAATAGCCAGTGATGGACTTATCCTCCATGAATTTATCTAGTTCTTTCTTTAACCCTGTTATAGTCTTGGCCTTCACAACATCCTCTGGCAAGAAGTTCCACAGGTTTACTGTGTGTTGTGTGAAAAAATACTTCCTTTTGTTTGTTTTAAACTTGCTGCGTATTAATTTCATTTGGTGACGCCTAGTTCTTGTGTTATGAGAGAGAGTAAATAACACTTCCTTATTTACTTTCTCCACACCAGTCATAATTTTATAGACCTCTCTCAGATCCCCCCTTAGTCGTCTCTTTTCCAAGCTGAAAAGTCCCAGTCTTATTAATTTCTCCTCATATGGAAACCATTCCATTCCCCTAATAATTTTTGTTGCTCTTTTCTGAACTTTTTCTGATTCCAATACATCTTTTTAGAGATAGGGCGACCAGATCTGCACGCAGTATTCAAGATGCGGGCATACTATGAATTTATATAGAGGCAATATGATATTTTTTGTGTTAATATCTATCTGTTTCCTAATGATTCCCAACATTCTGTTTGCTTTTTTGACTGCCACTTGCACATTGAGTGGATGTTTTCAGAGAACTATCCACAATGATTCCAAGATCTTTCTCTCTTGAGTGGTAATAGCTAATTTAGACCCTATCATTTTATATGTATAGTTGGGATTATGTTTTCCAGTGTGCATTAATTTGCATTGATATACATTTAATTTCATCTGCCATTTTGTTGCCCAGTCACCCAGTTTTGAGAGATCCTTTTGTACTTCGGAGTCTGCCTGGGATTTAACTATCTTGAGTAGTTTTGTATCATCTGCAAATTTTGCCACCTCACTGTTTACCCTTTTTCCAGGTCATTTATGAATATGTTGAACAGTACTGGTCCCCATAAAGACCCCTGGGGGACACCACTATTTACCTCTCTCCATTCAAAACTGACCATTTATTCCTACCCTTTGTTTCCTATCTTTTAACCAGTTACCAGTCTATAAGAGAACTATCCATGTTATCTCAAGACAGCTTACTTTGCTTAAGAGCCTTTGGTGAGGGACCTTGTCAAAGGCTTTCTGAAAATCTAAGTACACTATATCCACTGGATCACCCTTGTCCACATGCTTGTTGACCCCCTGTGATGTTACTGACATAAACTGCAACCACTGTTATATATTTGCAGCAAATATTGTACAAAGGTTGTTGTGTGAGGTGTCTATGAAAAGGTTATGATTTGCTGATTGTGATTATGCTATCTGTATGTGTGTATCATTTTTGTATTTGAATTATGAATATGGCCTATGTATTTGTATCTCAGTGTGTTTAATTCTAAATAGCATTAGTGAAGCATGTGGTCAGCTTCTTGAGAAAAGAATTTGCAAATTAAGTGCCCAGTCAAGGAACACTTAACTGACAATGGACCTTGAGAGACTCCAATCCACATAAGAAGTCTTCCTGGGAACATTCAAAATAGCATGTGAGCAATGTCTGCTGCCTGTAAAGAACTGAGTCATGCATGAACATGTGACTTGCCCATGTGACTCCAAACTCCATTTTGCTGTAATTTTCCACAGTAAGAAAAAAGGTGTCCTTACACCTGGAAGAGACTATAAAAGGCAGCTGCCTCATCTCCATCTTCTCTTCAGTCCTGCTTCTTACTTCTGGAGGAACCTTGCTGCAAACTGAAGCTTTGAACAAAGGACTGAATGACCCATCCAAGCTGTGGATGTTCCCGAGACTTGATTTGAACCTGAGGCTTATTCCATCACTGCTATAAGCCTGAACCAAGAACTTTGCCATTACTCTATGTAATTGATTCCATTTAACCAATTCATCTATTCCTTTTCCTTTTATGAATAAACCTTTAGATTTCAGATTCTAAAGATCTAATCTGTATATTGTTCTGGGTCTGGGGCTTGGTCCTCTGGGATCGGGAGAGCCTTTTTTCTTTTACTGGGATATTGGTTTTCATAACCATTCATCCCCAGGACGAGTGGCACTGGTGGTAATACTGGGAAACTGGAGTGTCTAAGGGAATCGCTTGTGTGACTTGTGGTTAGCCAGTGGGGTAAAACCAAAGTCTTCTCTGATTGGCTGGTTTAGTTTGCCTTGGTGTGCAAAGGAACCCCAGCCTTGGGCTGTAACTGCCCTGCTCTAAGCAATTTGTCCTGAATTGGCATTCTCAGAAGTGGCCCACCAAAGGTAGCATTGATACATCCCCTCAAAGAAATCTAGTAGATTGGTGAGGCATGATTTCTCTTTACAAAAACCATGATAACTCTTCCCCAACAAGTTATGTTCATCTATGCGTCTGACAATTTTCTTCTTTACTATAGTTTCAGCCAGTTTGCCTGATACTGAAGTCAAGCTTACTGGCCTGTAATTGCCGTGATCACCTCTGGAGCCCTTTTTAAAAATTGGCGTCACATTACCTATCCTCCAGTCATTTGGTACAGAAACTGATTTAAATGATAGGTTACAGACTACAGTTAATAGTTCTACAGTTTCACATTTGAGCCCTTTCAGAACTCTTGGATAAATACCATCTGGTCCTGGTGACTTATTGCTGTTTAGTTTATCAATTTGATCAATACATGATGATGTATTTGTATCTTATAGTGATAATTATATTCTTTCTATTCTAACATCTAGGTAGGATGTTAAACAGCAATTTCTAAAGGACCAAATAATTTGCATCCAGAGTATTAAAAGAGTTGGCCAAGTAGCTGTCTGAGCCATTGGTTTGTGGGGTTTTTTGTTTGTTTGTAAACAAACCTTGTAATACTGGAGAAGTTCTAGAAGACTTGAAAAAAATTGTGCCAATATTTTAAAAAGGTAAATAGAATGATCCAGATCACTATAAGCTGGTTAGCTTGACATAGATCCTGGGCAAAATGAGGGAAACACACCATGCAGACAGTAAAGAATTAAAGGACGGCAGCATAAATAATACCCAACATGGATTTCTGAAAAAAAGTTCTTGGCAAAAAAAGTGAGCTCTTTCTGATAAGATTGCAGGTTTGACTGATAATTATTTTGAGATAATATGCTTAGATTTCTGTATGGCATTTGACTTAGGGCTTATCTTTATGTACAGTGCTGGCTTGCTGTAGCGCTTTAGTGATGACGCTCCTACACTAAAGGGAGAGCGTCTCCCATTGGCATAGGTACTGAACCTCCCCGAGAGCCAGAAGCTACATAAGCGAGAGATGCTCTCCCATTGACAGCGCTGTATATGGGGTGGGGAGGTTTAGGTCGGTAGAACTACATTGCTATGGGATGTGGATTTCACACCCCTGAGTGATATAGTTATACTGATATAAGTCTGTAGTCTAAACCTGGTCATAGTACCACCCAAGTTTCCGATTAAAATGTAGTAGTATACAAAATCAGTCTGGCACATTTTAAAAACTAGCTATTAGTCTCAAAAAGTAATTGTAAATGGGGAATCATCATTCAGTGGGCGTGTTTCTAGTGGGGTCCTCCAGGGCTTTCTTTTTGGCACAATGTTTTTCAATAACTTTATCAATGATCTGGAAGGAAATGTAAAATCTATTGCAGATGACATAAAAAATGGTGGTTTAGTAAATTATGTTGGAACAGGTCAGTGGTTATACAGAGTGATCTGGATCACTAAGTAAATGGGGCTCCTTGAAATGCATGTTGTTCAATATAGCCAAATACAACATCATAAATCTAGGAACAAAGAATGCAGGTCACAGTTGCTGGATGGGGAGCGGGGGTTGTATTTTGGAAAGCAGTTACTGAGAAAACGACTTAAGGTCATGGTGGAAACCAACTGAAGATGAGCTCCCAGTGGGATGGAGTGACTAAGAGAGCTAACTTGATCTTTGGATGTAGTGGTAATACTAATGAGATTATTATTGGATAGTGTGTGCATTTGTGGACACACTAGTGAAAAAGTTTTTCCTAATATCCAACCTAAACCTCCCCTTCTGCAACTTGAGACCATTGCTCCTTGTTCTGTCATCTGCTGCTACTGAGAACAGTCTAGATCCATCCTCTTTGGAACCCTCTTTCAGGTAGTTGAAAGCAGCTATCAAGTTGCCCCTCATTCTTCTCTTCTGCAGACTAAATAATCCCAGTTCCCTCAGCCTCTCCTCATAAGTCATGTGCTCCAGCCCCCTAATTATTTTTCTTGCCCTTCACTGGACTCCTTCCAAGTTTTCCACATCCTTCTTGTAGTGTGGGGCAGAAAACTGGACACACTATTCCAGACGAGGCCTCACCAATGCTGAATAGAGGGGAATGATCACCTCCCTCATTCTGCTGGCAATGCATCTACTTACACAGCCCAAAATGCTGTTAGCCTTCTTGGTAACAAGGGCACTCTACTGACTCATATCTAGCTTCTCATCCACCGTAACCCCTAGGTCCTTTTCTGCAGAATTGCTTCCTAGCCATTCGGTCCCTAGTCTGTAGCAGTGCATGGGATTCTTCATCCTAAATGCAGGACTCTTAAAAGGATGTTGACAAATTGTCAATGGTTCAGTAAAGAGCTATAAGAATGCCTCAAGGTCTGGAAAACATACCTGGTAGTGAGAGACTAAAGCTCAATCAATTTAGTTTATCCAGGAGAAAGTTAATGTGTCACTTAATTATGGTCAGTAAGTACCTAGAAGGGGAGAATATTTCTGATAGCTCTTTAATCTAATGGAATATGAATCAATGACTGGAAGCTGAAGCTGAACGAATTCATACTGGAAATAAGGTTCACATTTTAACAGTGACAGTAACATTGGAACAATTTGTCTAGGGATGTGTTGGATCTTCCACCACTTGGAGTCTTTAAGGGCTAGATCCACAAAGTGATTTAGGCACCTAATTGCCAGTTTAGGACCTACATCCAACATTTAGCTTCTCAAAACCCACACTCAGTGTGTCTCCTAATCCTATGCATTCCTAAATCCTTATGCTGCCAAGCAGCTTGGCCCCTAAGCCTCAGTAAGAGCCTTAAGCGAAGTGTTCTCTGCTATCCACCTGCAAGGCCCAAGCTGGTAGGCTTGCTCAGAGGTCACCTACCAGACTGGGCCCCATACAAAACATGAGAGAGGTGGTGCTCCCTCTTACACCTAGTGTTTACTGCACTCAATAGCCAGAGAATGTAGGAGACCCTGAGTCAAATCTCCACACTGCCTGATTCAGAGCAGGGAGTGTGAACCCAGATCTTTCATTTTCTAGATTAGTGCCCTTACCATCAGACTGTAGGGGTAAGTCATTCTCAAGCTTCCTGTTAAAGATCTTCCAAGCTGTATGAAACATTTAGATATTCATTGGAGCAGGGACTGGAACTTGAGTCTTCTTGTGCCCTGAGCACTGGGCTATAGTCATTTTCACTCTCTGGCCCAGTGAATATTTAGGTATTGAATCAAAATGGAGAGACCCACTTGTTGTCTGGTGATTAGGGCACTCATGTGGGAGACTGCCAGCTCAGAGTAGGGACCGGAAGCTCAAAGTGGAGATGTGAACCCATGTTCCCCTCATCCCAAGGGAGTGCATTAACCCCTTGGGTTGGGAACTTGGGCATGAGGGAGTGGTGGCCCCACCATCATTTTGTGCAAAAGGGCTGATCTGACTTGGGTACCTAACTCCAGGAGGAGGTTCACAGCTGTGAATCCAGAGTGGAGGGAGACGGCTCCCACCAGCCCAGAGGGAAGTACCTAATTCCCTTTGAAAGGAAGGATTTAGGCCACACCCCTCTCCTCAGCATTTCCAATGGCAAGCGTAGGCAGCTGTCTGCCCAGTTTTCTGGCTTTTATGAATCCTAATCTTATGTGCCTAACTCTCCCCTGCATGGTATAGGGACCTTGGGGCTCTGGATTGCACTAGGTGGCAGGGTGCCTACAATGCAACTCTAGGGTTGCCAACCCTCCTGAATTGGCTAGGAGTCTATAGAATCGGCATAGATCTCTGAGTGACCATTGAAAGCAAATCAGGAAATTTTAATAGGCTGCTGAAAGTCTGGTTGCAGTGCAGCGGGGCTAAGGCAGGTTCCCTGCCTGTCCTGGCTCTGGGCTGCTCCCAGAAGTGGCTGGCATGTCTGGCTCCTAGGTGGAGGGGCGGCCACAGGGTTGCTGCATGCTTCTCCTGCCCTATGTGCTGACTCAAGCTCCCATTGGTCGGGAACCAATGGGAACTGCGGGGGGAAGTGCCTGCATGCAGGGGCAGCATTTGGAGCCACCCCTGAGCTTAGGAGCCAGAGGGACAAGCTGGTCACTTCCAGGAGCTGCCCAAGGTAAGCGCCGCCCGGCCACAGCCTGCACCTCAACCCTCTGCCCTAGCTGAGAACCCCCTCCCAAACTCCGAATCCCTTGGCCTCAGCGCAGATGCCCCTCCTGCACCCCAAACCTTTCATCACTGGCCCCACTCCAGAGCCCCCACTTGGAGCCTTCATCTCCTCCTGCACCCCAACCCCCTGCCCTAGCCCAGAGTCCCCTCCCACCACCTGAACCTGTTGGAGTGAGTGGGGGGCGGTGCCTTGGAGAAGGGACCTGGCAGGGGCATGGCCTCTGGGAAGGGGCAGGGCAGGGTGTTCAGTTTTGTGCAAGTAGAAAGTTGGCAACCTTAAACACTGCAGCTATGTCTACACTGCCCTGCAGTGAATAGCAGTGTGCATCAATCAGAGTGTGGTGCTGCAGCTCTCCCATGTGGGTGATGTGGCACAGACTCCAAGGTTCCTAACTGGCAATAATGTAGTCCTGTTTGAAGAGGAGTATGTTAATGAAAGATGGAATCTTTAGTATGTGCCTATAGTGTTCACAGGGGGAGTTACTGTGCAGCATGGTTGTGTGCACTGCTATTCACACTCCCACAGTCTGAACTTCATGGTAGCATAGACAAGCCCTAAGTCTCAGGCCCCCTTCTGGATCTAATTGTAAATCCAGATTGGATGTCTTCTATTTAAAAACAAAAAACATTGCTCTAATTCAACCACAAAATAGGGAGTTGATGCAGATATTATTAGGTGAGATTCTATGGTCTGTGTTATGCAAGAGTTCAGATTAGATTATTGTAATGATCTTTTCTGCTTTTAAGGTTTGTGAAGTGCTTTCCTACCTAGACTCTTCCCAAACACCTCCTGAGTGGGTCAGGGATGGGAAGCATGCTTGCCCATGGGAATTTTTTCTTTGCCTCATGCTTCTACTAGCTTAGAGTGCCATGCCAATTGCACCATCTTTTCCTCATTTAGAACAGACATTAATTTTTCTGAAGATTTCTTGTTTCAGTTCCCAGCTACCAGATCCTTTCCTGAGTGTTCTTCCTGTGGATACCAAACTCATATTGCTCTGCCTGTTCATTATAAGGCTCCCATGTTTTCTCCAGCTCTCAGCAAAACCCTGCTCATTCACTGGACTGAACTTCCTTTTCTTTTTTGTACTAATTGAGTGTGACAATAGGAAGGAGTCAAAGACTAGGTTACAATTCTTCCAACACTCAGCAAGGAACTCCAACAGAATAAGGAAAATACTCAGTGTTATAACTAGAGCTACTCTGTCCCACTGCTTCATTGCAGAGGTTTTTCTTAGACCTTTCCCCAGTCCCCTCTTGCATGCCTTCCTACCAGGACCAGCGCTAGGGGTTTGAGCACCCTAGACGGACGGCAATTTCACCGCCCCGCGCGCTGGTCCCGCGGCTCCGCTGGAGCTGCTGCAGTGGTGCCTGCGGAGGGTCCAGTGCTCCGTGGCTCCGGTGGAGCTGCCGCAGTGATGCCTGCGAGCAGCTGACCGTCCGCAGGCACGACTGCAGCAGCTCCACCGGAGCCGCGGACCAGCGGACCCTCCGCAGGCACCACTGCGGCAGCTCCACCGGAGCCGCCTGCCGCCCCTCTGGCAAAACGGCGCCCATCATTTATTCTGGGGCCCTAGGCGATTGCCTAGGCTGCCTACAGGGTAGCGCCGGCCCTGCTTCCTACTTCCTACTTCCAAATGAAAGAAGCATTTTAAAGATCAATTCCAGAAAGCTTTTGAAGATCTAACATTGTTGCTGACCACTCATCAGGTTTTGAAATGAAGCTTAGACTGTCCCCCTGGCATCTGTCACTAATCTTGGAAAGCCAATGTGACAGCCAAGAAAGGTAAAGGTCTGTTGCTGCTGTCTTTAATCCACCCACACTTTTATCAGTCTTTGACCTAGATTCTCCCATTCTAGAGAATACTCTCTGCTGCTTTTACAGATCCAGACTAACATGGCTACCCCTCTGATACTCAAGTTGTTTAAAATTTCATTCACTTGCTTAAGATGCACGGCTCCTTCCTCTCCTCTTAGCTATGCTTCTCTCCAGTGTTTCCCATTTATAAACACTTGTGCATAAAAATGAGGCTCTGACTATGGTGCAGTGCCTAATGGGCTAGCAGAAATGAGGGATACCCCTATTGCTATCAATGCTGGAAATGAGCAGATTAGGAGCAGTGAAGCAGCCAAGATAAGGCAGCAGGCAAGTGGAGCAAAATCCATGCTGGTGTAGCTCCAAAAGCTTCAGCAGAACTTACACCAGGGAGGAATTTTGCTCTGTAGCACCAGTTCTGTCCTTCAGGCCAGAGTAATCCACTGGTCAGTATGTGTTGCCTGCGCCACAGAGAATGCAAGTCTGTCTCTTTAGCTCAAGCTGTGGAAAGTCATGCTTTTAGAGATGAAGGTCACCATTTTAATCTGTGGTGTCGCACTAGGATCACCATTGAAGACCGGCAGTGCTTCAGAGAATGTTAGAGTGTGCACTCTTCCAGTTAAGTTAGTGTCCCACTCCAGTCCCACATGGCTCCCATATGTTCTGGCTCAGGCTTACTCTGTAGCCAGATGTCCCAGGATCTCTTCCATCCCACTTTGTCTTAAAATTACCCTAAGTTTCTAGGTTGCTTCTTCAGCATTTTAGACATTTTTTCTTTCAAAGAAATTCCTAAATCAAAATCATTGTAATTGATTGAATTTGGGAATGTGCTGTAGCACCAGGACAAAAGAAAATAGGGCCCCTTGCTAATTCTTTGTGCCATGTGGGAAGCAGGGAGCACTGGAGTCACATGATCATGGTAGTTAAGCAGGAAAAGATCTGCCTGATTAAGTGTATCCTTAGTTAGGTCAGGACAGACACTGAAATTCTAGTGTAATAAAGGAATACATGTTAAAAGAGAAAAATCTGTAAGCATGTGAATTACCCAGTGCTGAAGACAGTAAATTGACAGACAGGCCTCCTGGGGCCTATTTCCAGCTTTTGTGTTGACTCTGTGTGGCCTTACCCAGCTGACTTCAGGTGCCTCAGTTTTCCCATTTGTAAATGACAGTAACATTTACCTCTCTTTCCTCAGGAATTCTGGGAGGGTAATTAATGTTTAAAGTACTTCAAAATCTTTAGATGAAAGAATCGATAGCTATATGCCAGCCTCTGCCCCTCATAATCTCTATGTCTTTATTCATGGCTCCTTTGTGCTCCTAATGCTCCCCAGTGCTAGCAGGCGGGACCCCTACCTTCTCCTAATTCAGTCCATACTTAGGACTTGTTTCTCCTGCCAGTAGTGTACATGCATAAATTAAATGCCCTCATTGTTGCACTGCTGCCACACCTGTCCATCCTCACCCCTCACCTCTATGGCTATAAAAACTGATACAGAATTGTTACCTCCACTCCCTGACTTATGTCTAAAATGTAGATTGTAAACTCCTAAGGGCAGGGAACTAGTCTTTATTCTGGAAAGGGCTGAACAGTTGTGGGTGATGTCAAGATAATAGAAATCTATACTCAATTCATAGATTCTAGGACTGGAAGGGACCTTGAGAGATCATCGAGCCCAGTCTCCTGCCCTCATGGCAGGACCAAATACTGTCTAGACCAGGCTTGCACAACATACGGCCCGCGGGCCGCATGCTGCCTGCAGAGGCTCACTGTGCGGCCCGCAGCAGAATTCAAAAGGCTCTGCGCTGCCCAAAGCCGCGGGGAGCCCAGAGCTATTTAAATCCCAACTGCGGCCGCGATTCAAAGAGCTCTGGGCTGCCTGCAGCGGTGGGGAGCCCAGAGCCATTTAAATCTCAGCTGCAGCTGGGATTCATAGGGCTCTGCACTGCCCACAGCGGCGGGGAGCCCAGAGCCCTTTAAATCTCAGCTGTGGCCAGGATTCAAAAGGCTCTGGGCTGCCCACAGCGGCGGGGAGCTCAGACCTCTTTAAATCTCAGCCACGGCCGCGATTCAAAAGGCTCTGGGCTGCCCGCAGCGGCGGGGAGCTCAGACCTCTTTAAATCTCAGCCACGGCCGCGATTCAAAAGGCTCTGGGCTGCCCGCAGCGGCGGGGAGCTCAGACCTCTTTAAATCTCAGCCGTGGCTGGGATTCAAAGGGCTCTGGGCTGCCCGCAGCTGCAGAGAGCCCAGAGCCCTTTAAATCTCAGCCGCTAGGGCTGGCTTTAGGCCAATTCAACCAATTCCCCTGAATCAGCCCACCCCTAAGAGGGCCACATGCCCAAGCCCCAGTACTGTGTACCGGCAAAAGCCAGTGAGCTGAACCAGGTGACCCAGCTTTCCCAGGGGGCAATTTAAAAGGCCTGTGGCTCCCAGGCCCTTTAAATTGCCACCAGAGCACCACTGCTGGAGCCCTGGGGTAGGGCTGTGGGGCTCTGGGGGCTATTTAAAAAGTCTGGGGTTCCCGTCGCTTCTACCGCCGCGGCCCTTTAAATAGCAACCGGAGCCCCACCACTTTCCCAGGGTTCCTGTGGCTATTTAAAGGGCTGGGGTGGTAGAAGAAGGGGAGCCCTGGGCCCTTTAAATACCCCCAGAGCCCTGGGGTAGCAGGGGGCTCTGGGGGCTATTTAAAGGGCCGGGGCTCCAGCTGCCTCTGCCGCCCCGGTCCTTAAATAGTCGCTGAAGCCACACCGCTTCCCCAGGGCTCCCTCGGCTATTTACAGGGCTGGGGCGGTAGAAGCAGGGGAGCCGTAGGCTCTTTAAATAGCCCTCAGAGCCCTGGAGTAGTGGGGGGGAAGGGTCTCCAGATGCCTTTGCTGCCGTGGTCCTTTAAATAGCCCATGGAGCCCCACCACTTCCCCAGGGCTCCTGCAGCTATTTACAGGGCTGGGGCAGTGGAAGCAGGGGAGCCCCAGGCCCTTTAAATAGCTCCTGAGCCAAGGGCTGCTACTGCTACCCTGGTGAGGGAGGCAGAGGAGGGGGCACTCACCATACTGGATGGGCTGTACCCCCTGTACCTGCACCAGTTGGCCACAGCCAACCCCTGCCGCACCTCCTGCCCTGCCTGCACTAGTTCCCGTCTGCAGCCAGCCCTGCACCCGCTGCCCGCAGCCAGCCCATCTCCAGCCAGCCCCTCACCCCCTGCCTTGCCTTCAGCCCTGTACCAACCCGTCTCCAGCCAGCCCTGCACCCCCGTCCCTATCTCCAGCCAACCCCTGCCGCACCCCCCTGCCTGAATCCAGCCAGTCCTGCACTCTTTTTTCTCCAGCCCTGCCAACCCATGCCGCACACCCCCGCCCGTGGCCCTGCCTGAAGCCAGCCAGCCCATCCCACACGCCATCTCCAGCCTGCCCCACACCCCTTGCCCAGCCTGCAGCCAGACCCTACCTCCAGCCACCTCCCCCCCACCTCCAGCCAGCCCCATGTCCACTGGTGCCCTGTAGTTCCCAGGGAAGTAACCCTGCACATCTGCTTCAATGAGGTGGGCAGGGAGCAGCTGGGACCCACATGTGCACCCTAGCACACCCTCAAGGAGTGGCGGAGCTCATTTCTAGTTCAGACATATCTTTTTAAAAAAGAACTTTAGGTAGGGTTAACATACATCTGTACTTTCCTGGACATGTCAGGCTTTTTGGATCTTAAATCGCCATCCAGGAGGAAAATACGGACGTATGGTAACCCTATTGGTACAAAAAATACATACCGTGGCAGAACTTTTTACAGGGAACCGGTTGCTAAGAAATAAAAGGCTTTTTTTTTACATTTCTTTTTTCCTTCAGTCATCCCTGCCGGGGCCCCGCCGAAAATGTTCGAATTGGGCCCTGCACTTCCTAAAGCCGGCCCTGCCAGCTGTGGATGGGATTCAAAGGCTCTGGGCTCCCCACAGCCGTGGGGAGCCCAGAGCCCTTTAAATCTCAGCCACGACCGGGATTCAAAGGGCTCTGAGCTGCCCACAGAGATTCTTGGCCGTGGCTGAGATTTAAACGGCTCAGGGCTCCCTGCAGCCACGGGCAGCCCAGAGCCCTTTGAATCCTGGCGGCGGCTCCAGCGGATGCGCTGGGGCTGGGATTTAAAGGGCTCGGGCTCCCCTCAGCAGCAGGAGCTCTGGGCCGTTTAAATCCCTGCCCCAGCCCCACAAAGCTCCGGGTTCCTGCAGCCGCTGGAGCCCCAGGCCCTTTAATTTGACCCCGACGGCACCCAGCCAGCTCTTCAGCTGGGAGCCCCTGGCTGATTTAAGATCAAGTATCGCCTCCCAATCCCCAACCTTCCTTTTTGGCCCATAGCTGTTTTGGTGGGGCGGCAATGGGAAAGGAGGGTTTGTTTCTGCAGGGCTGGGCGGTGCTGGGGTGGAGTGTTTCTGCTGGGCCGGGGGGGGGGTGTGTTTCCACGGGGCCGGGGGGGTTCGGCCCTCAGCTGTTTTCTTTGGAGTAATGTGGCCCTCGCTGCTTTACGAGTTGTGCAGGTGTGGTCTCGACCATCCCAGATAGACATTTATCTAACCTACTCTTAAATATCTCCAGAGATGGAGCTTCCACAACCTCCCTAGGCAATTTATTCCACTGTTTAACCACCCTGACAGTTACAAACTTTTTCCTAATGTCCAACCTAAATCTCCCTGGCCGCAGTTTAAGCCCATTGCTTCTTGTTCTATCCTTAGAGGCTAAGGTGAACAAGTTTTCTCCCTCGTCCTGATGACACCTTTTTAGATACCTGAAAACTGCTATCATGTCCCCTCTCAGTCTTCTCTTTTCCAAACTAAACAAACCCAATTCTTTCAGCCTTCCTTCATAGGTCATGTTCTGAAGACCTTCAATCATTCTGCATCTGACGAAGTGGGTATTCACCCACGAAAGCTCATGCTCCAAAACGTCTGTTAGTCTATAAGGTGCCATAGGACCCTTTGCTGCTTTTACAGATCCAGACTAACACAGCTACCCCTCTGATACTTCAATCATTCTTGTGGCTCTTCTCTGGACCCTCTCCAATTTCTCCTCATCTTTCTTGAAATGCAGTGCCCAGAACTGGACACAATACTCGAGTTGAGGCCTAATCAGCGCAGAGCAGAGCGGAAGAATGACTTCTCGTGTCTTGTTTACAACACACCTGTTAACGCATCCCAGAATCACATTTGCTTTTTTTGCAACAGCATCACACTGTTGACTCATATTTAGCTTGTGGTCCACTATAACCCCTAGATCTCTTTCTGCCTTCTCCTTTCTAGAGAGTCTTTTCCCATTCTGTATGTGTGAAACTGATTGTTCCTTCCTGCACTTTGCACTTGTCTTTGTTAAATTTCATCTTGTTTACCTCAGACCATTTCTTCAATTTGTCCAGATCATTTTGAATTATTACTCTATCCTCCAAAGCAGTTGCAATCCCTCCCAGTTTGGTATCGTCTACAAACTTAATAAGCGTACTTTCTATGCCAATATCTAAGTCCCTGATGAAGATATTGAACAGAGACGGTCCCAAAACAGACCCCTGTGGAACCCACTTGTTATACCTTTCCAGCAGGATTGGGAACCATTAATAACTACTCTCTGAGAACAGTTATCCAGCCAGTTATGCACCCACCTTATAGTAGCCCCATCTAAATTGTATTTGCCTAGTTTAGCGATAAGGATATCATGCGAGACCGTATCAAATGCCTTACTAAAGTCTAGGTATACCACATCCACCACTTCTCCTTATCTACAAGACTCATTATCCTATCAAAGAAAGCTATCAGATTGGTTTGATATGATTTGTTCTTTAAAAAACCATGCTGGCTATTCCCTATCACCTTACCACCTTCCAAGTGTTCGCAGATGATTTCCTTAATTACTTGCTCCATTATCTTCCCTGGCACAGAAGTTAAACTAACTGGTCTGTAATCTCCTGGGTTGTTTTTATTTCCCTTTTTATATATGTGCACTATATCTGCCATTTTCCAGTCTTCTGGAATCTCTTCTGTCTCCCATGATATTCCAAAGATAATAGCTAGAGGCTCTGATACCTCCTCTATTAATTCCTTGAGTATTCTAGGATGCATTTCATCAGGCCCTGGTGACTTGCAGGCATCTAACTTTTCTAAGTGATTTTAAACTTTGTTTTTTTTTAAATTTTATCTTCTAAACCTATCCCATTCCCATTAGCATTCACTATGTTAGGCATTCCTTCAGACTTCTCAGTGAAGACCAAAACAAAGAAGTCATTAAGCATCTCTGCCATTTCCAAGTTTCCTGTTACTGTTTCTCCTTCCTCACTGAGCAGTGGGCCTACTCTGTCCTTGGTTTTCCTCTTGCTTCAATATTATTAACAGAACCACAAACAAGGTTTCATTGGGTTTTATTACAATATTGTAAAGAGAAAATTCAGACACACAAACATTTTCTCCTGTTGTCAGAATGGAAGAATTAGTAGCTGTAATGTATTGGGAGGGCTGCAGTTACGCGTGCCTTAGTTCCATGCTATTTGGCTCTTATTGCCACTAGCATGGAGCTACCACGATGACAATAAGGATACTGCTCCCCACTCTACCTCGTCCTTGTCACTTTTCATAACTCCACAACAAGAACTTCAGGTGGAAATCTTTAAAGGATTTTTTTAAAATAAATCAAACATTTATTAAGAGAATCCTGGCTGATTTGGGACTTGGTTAATAAAGAATTAAAGAGGGTGTGGTGATTTGGGGATCTGTCTGTGCAACTTATGAATTCTGGCTGATATTGTGAAATTACCATGAAATTGCTGCATCATGGAAAGCTTCTAATGTGCATCCACCTTGAGCTGAAATGGCTTGTGTCACATCTCTGCCAATGCACAGTCAACCTGTGGAATTAGTTGCCAGGAATTAGTGAAGGCCAAAACTATAACAGGGTTCAAAAAAGAACTGGATAGGTTCATGGAGGATGGGTCCATCAATGGCTATTAGCCAGGATGATCAGGGATGCAGCAGCATGCTCTGGGTCTCCCTGGCCTCTCTTTGCCAGAAGCTGGGATGTACAACAGGAGATAGATCACTCAATGATTGTCTGCTCTGTTCATTCCCACTGAAGTACCTGGCATTGGGCTGCTTCCAAAGACAGGATACTGGGCTAGATAGACCTTGGTCTGACCCAGTATGGCAGTTCTTATATTCTTAAACCAGGGACAATGGCTGATCATCAAAGCTGATTAGCACCTGAATAGATCTTACCTAGGAAGAATAAATGAGTAACTGCAGCCAAGGGGAAATCAACTCTCTCCAAACTCCTTGCAAGAGGAGGGGGTTTGGAGAAGTGGAAAGTTACCAAAACAAAAAACAAAAAAAGCCAGGTGTTGGGAGGAATCATAGAAACAGGGGAAGACCCACAGGGAGATGCAAGAAGTTTGGGCAGGAGGGAGGGAGGAAGGGAGTTCATAGACAGACAAGATAAAGGGACCAAGTATCAGAGGGGTAGCCGTGTTAGTCTGGATCTGTAAAAGCAGCAAAGAATCCTGTGGCACCTTATAGACTAACAGACGTTTTGGAGCATGAGCTTTCATGGGTGAATACCCACTTCATCAGATGCATGTAGTGGAAATTTCCAGAGGCAGGTATATATATGCAAGCAAGAAGCAAGCTAAAGATAACGAGGTTAGTTCAATCAGGGAGGATGAGGCCCTGTTCTAGCAGTTGAGGTGTGAAAACCACGGGAAGAGAAACTGGTTTTGTAGTTGGCAAGCCATTCACAGTCTTTGTTTAATCCTGAGCTGATGGTGTCAAATTTGCAGATGAACTGAAGCTCAGCAGTTTCAACCGCATCTGCTCTAACCCCTCAGACAGAGACCAACACCTGCAAAATCTCCACCAAGCATTCTCAAAACTACAATACCCACAGGAGGAAATAAGGAACCAGATCAACAGAGCCAGACGTGTACCCAGAAGCCTCCTACTGCAAGACGAACCCAAGAAAGAAACCAACAGGACTCCACTGTCCATCACATGCAGTCCCCAGCTAAAACCCCTCCAACACATCATCAAGGATCTACAACCCATCCTGGACAATGATCCCATACTTTCACAGGCCTTGGGTGGCAGGCCAGTCCTCGCCCACGGACAACCTGCCAACCTGAAGCATATTCTCACCAGTAACTGCACACCGCACCATAGTAACTCTAGCTCAGGAACCAATCCATGCAACAAACCTCGATGCCAACATGGCCACATATCTACACCAGCGACACCATCACAGGACCTAATCAGATCAGCCACACCATCACCGGTTCATTCACCTGCACGTCCACCAATGTAATATACGTCATCATCTACCAGGAATACCCCTCTGCTTTGTACATCGGCCAAACTGGACAGTCTCTACAGAAAAGGATAAATGGACACAAATCAGATATTAGGAATGGCAATATACAAAACCCTGTAGGAGAACACTTCAACCTCCTTGGCCACACTATAGCAGACCTTAAGGTGGCCATCCTGCAGCAAAAAAACTTCAGGACCAGACTTCAAAAAGAAACTGCTGAGCTTCTCCTCCCTTGGTTTTCACACCTCAACTGCTAGAACAAGGCCTCATCCTCCCTGATTGAACTAACCTCGTTATCTCTAGCTTGCTTCTTGCTTGCATATATATACCTGCCCTTGGAAATTTCCACTACATGCATCCGACGAAGTGGGTATTCACCCACAAAAGCTCATGCTCCAAAATGTGTTAGTCTATAAAGTGCCACAGGATTCTTTGCTGCTTTTACCGATCCAGACTAACATGGCTACCCCTCTGATACTTGACTTTTTTTATGAGATTACAAGTTGAGATGATAAAGGTAAGTAAGAACATAAGAATGGCTGCATTGGATCAGACCTTTGGACAAAGGGCCATTGTAGTCCTTGGATGTATAAACAGGAGACTATCAAGTAAGACTAGGAAAGTTGTACTACCTCTGTATTTGGCCCCAGGGCAACCACTACTGGAATACTGTGTCCAGTTCTGTGTGTGCAGTTCAAGAAGGGTGTTGAAATATTGGAGAGGGTTCAGAGAAAAGCCATGAGAATCATTAAAATATTTGAAAACATGTCTTTGCTTTCAAGTATTTGTCCACCCGGATCCCTGTGCGAAGTGCTCAGAATGGTTTTGGCCTTTACTGTCTGTTGAGACTGGGTACATGCCCTGTACATCCTCTCCTCTTGTGACACAGACATGCCAGGCAGGTACATTACACCTATGTCCAACCACCCTCCTAATATTTCACCGAAGGGGGTCATGTGGGATCTCGACCAAAAGCCAAGAACTAGCTAGTGATCATGATCATTGTGGGATATTTGTACAGGAAATGGTTTTTAGAGTTTTATGTAACATGCACTATTGGGTTCCAAAACAGCTGGAGGTGAAAATTGTCACCTGAGGCGGGAGGGGTCTCAGATGACTCAGTCCCCACAGAACAATTTACATCTGTTGACTCAGCCCAGCCCTGTGTTTACAGACTGGAGCAGTTGTGAGGCTGGAGCACTGATCAAGATAAAAGAACCACAAGGAAAGACTCTGAATGGGGACTGAGCTGGAGTTAATGAAATGTCTGGATTATGAAATGAGACGACAGTCTGGGACTGTATAAAAGAACAAAAAAAGGCACACCCTGTTGTCCATTAAGGAGAAGATACTCTGCCAGTGGGAGTGTCTGACTGAAAGTGGATTGAAGTTCCCTGGACTAGACAAGCACTTCATGGACTGACCACTGGCCGAGAAATATCTTAGGAAAATAACTTGTTAAAAAATATAGGCTATAGTTTGCCTGTTATATTATTATTTTACCTGTAACCTTATATTACAAATAAGAAAATCCTTATACTTGTTTTTATTTAATTCTTAAATTTGAGCTTTGTAATATCTCAGTTTGGTTTTACTATGGACATGCTAAGTGTCTTGTGATGGACTGAAGTGAAGCCAGTAAACTGGGGTGTGTGGCTTCCATAGAGGCAGCGGATTGGTGTAGGTTGCAGGTGGCCAGAGACAAGGGTCTAGGCTGTCAGGTGCAACAAGGTGGAGTGTGTAAATTGCTAGCCTGTAGAGGGAAAGAGCAGGGTTGGTGGTAGCCTGGAGAGGAGTGCCTTCAGCCGGTAGCTTTAGGAGGATGCCTTTTGCCCAGTCGGCAGTGACAAGACTCCCTCACACCGTAAGCAGGTAGTAGCAATTCACCCCAGACACCTCAGTTAACCCCAGGAGTGTGCACAAGGGGTCAAGCAGGGATATCCCCTCCCAATAACCATTAGGGGCCCAGAACTCCTCCAGCCTTGGGGTTGCAGGAGGTGAGCTCACAGCTCCTCTGGCCCTGGTGCTGCAGCAGGCGCACAGAATGTGCCCCTCCAAAAGCGGTCAAATTTTTATTCCTGTGCATGCTCCTGTTAACCCTGAAGAGTGTCACATGAACACCCTTCTCCCCAGCGTGGGCATAAAGGTGGAGCAGCTGCAGCTGCCCCTCAGTTTCTCTTCATTGCCTATGGCAGCGAGACAGAGCTACACAGTGTCTGACTACTCCCCTGTAGCATGCTTAGCATATTTCAGAGGTTTGGGAATTAGTGATTGGTTAGTTTCTTGTGGTCCGGGTGTTTGAGCTTCATTTGGCCCACAGGCAAAAAGAGGACTTTTGTTTTTAAGTCTCAGCTTGGTACTGAGGCCCTCCTCTGATGGCTGAGACTAAGAGTATGTCTACACTATGAAATTAGGTTGATTTTATAAAAGTCGATTTTTAGAAATCAGTTTTATACAGTTGATTGCGTATGTCCACACTAAGCGCATTAAGTTGGCGGAGTGTGTCCTAACTACCATGGCTAGCATCGACTTACAGAGCAGTGCCTTGTGGGTAGCTATCCCACAGTTCCTGCAGTCTCTGCCGCCCATTAGAATTCTGGATTAAACTTCCAATGCCTGATGGGGCAAAAACATTGTTGCGAGTGGTTTTGGGTACACATCATCAGTGGCCCCTCCATGAAAGCAACGGAAGACAATCATTTTGTGCCTTTTTTTCCTGGGTTACCCATGCAGACGCCATACCATGGCAAGCATAGAGCCTGCTCAGCTCACCGTCATTGCTGCTGTTGTGGGCAAGTCTACTGTGGGGGCTGCTGTGATCCAAGTAGCCAATGCAATCATTGACGTTCTGTTATCAAGGGTAATGACTCTAGGAAATGTGCAGGCCTATTTAGATTTTAGGTGCATCATACTCCTGTCCTTTGTTGCTGGTGAAGAAGTCTTGCAGCCATACGTTCCAGTCTGGTCGGTGCTGTTACACCCCATAGCATTTCCGTGGTTGACACATGCAACAGCTCCAGGGCTCTTGCTCTTTTTCCTTGGCAAAGGTACCTTGCCCTACCCGGACCTCCAAGCATTCAACACAGAAGCAACTGCAGCAGCTGGCATTGCTACACAGCAGTAGCTCCTTGCCTTTGCAGCAGACAGTGCAGTAGGACTGCTAACCATCGTCATCCACAGCTTCCACTGCAACTCTGCTCTCCTGCTCCCCAGCAACGAGCTCGGGGATCCGTACTGGTCCTCCTGAGTGCTGCTGGCAGCAGATGTTGCAGTAGCATCATTCACCACTTCTGCTGCAACTCTGCTCTCCTGCTCCCCAGTGACGAGCTTGGGGGATCTGTACCAGTCCTTCTGGGTGCTGCTGGCAGCAGATGGTGCAGTAGGACTGCTAACCGTCATCATCTACCACTTCCGCTGCAACTCTGCTCTCCTACTCCCCAGTGACGAGCTTGGGGGATCCGTTTATAAAGCCTGGACATTAGTAAGAAGCAGTTCAACTATAGGCTGAGCAAGTGCAGAATGGTGATAGAATGTGCCTTTGGACATTTAAAAGCTCACTGACACTCTTGGTCAGATCTCAGCGCAACCAACATTCCCATTGTTATTGCTGCTTGCTATGTGCTCCATAATATCTGTGAGAGTAAGGGGGAGACATTTATGGTGAGGTGGGAAGTTGAGGCAAATCACCTGGCATCCGATTTTGAGCAGTCAGACACCAGGGAAATTAGAAGAGCACAGCAAGGTGTGCTGTGCATCAGAGAGGCTTTGAAAACCAGTTTCATGACTGGCCAGGCTTTGGTGTGACCGTTGTGTGTGTTTTTCCTTGATGCAAACCCGACCCCTTTGTTGATTTTAATTCCCTGTAAGCCAAACACCCTCCCTCCTTCAAAATAAAGTAACTATTGTTTTGAAACCATGCATTCTTTCTTTATTAATTAAAAAAATGAGATAATGGACAAGTTAGCCCGGATGGGGTCGGGGAGGATGGAAGGACAAGGCCACATTGCTTATGTAGCCACACTAAAAATCAAACTGTTTGAATGACAGCCTTCTGTTGCTGGGGCTGGGTGCCTGGAGCCTCCCACCCCAGCGTTCTTGGGCACCTAGGTGAGGAGGCCTGTGGGAAGGAGGGTAGGTGGTTATACAGTGGATGCAGCAGGGGTCTGTGCTCTTGTTGGCTTTCCTGCAGCTCCAACAGATGCTTCATCATGTCCGTTTGCTCCCCCATTAGCCTCTGCATCGCGTCCTGCTTCTGCTCTTTCCACTCACTTAATTCTTTCCTGGCCTCTGCCACTGAATGCTTCCATGCATTAAGCTGTGCCCTATCAGTGCAGGAGGACTGCATGAGCTTGGAAAACATGTCATCGCGAGTGTGTTTTTTTCCGCCTTCTAATCTGCGATAACCTCAGGGACCGAGATGATGGGGGGAGTGTAGAAACATTCTACGCTCTATGATTCTGGGGGGACTGCATGGTCACCTGTGCTGCTGAGTTTGCCACGCTGACCAAACCTGACACCACTATAGTAACCCTCACCCCATGGAGTTGAAACAATTCCTAGCCCACAACCTAGAACATTCATAAATGTAATACAATATAACTCCAAAGATATTGCAATACCTGTTACAACTTCAGGATCTTGTCTAGTTCATTGTCCCCACACTGAGGCATGATTAAATATATCATTCTAGACCATTCCCAACAAATGCCTATCTGTCACATCCTAGACCAATGTTCAGTTTGTAGAGCTTTTCCCTAGTGCACGAAACAAGCCTGTGATAATCATCTGAAATTACTGTTGATTGAAAAATTCATGAGTGCTTCTGATTCTGAGGCCCCCCTTTGAAGCAGTTATATGTTCTTCTAAAGGCAGTTTTAATTAGTGCCTCTGTTATCCCAGGAGCGAGGGTTTCTTCTGGCACTAAGGGCTAGATTCACAAAGGGTCTTAGGCACCTAACTCCCAGAATCAGCACCAATGATATTCACAAAACCCTGCTCAGCTGCTGCTGAACATAAGATAAGAGCTAAGGCATTCATATATACCCCATACCCCAAAGCTAGTTGATTCGGGGCCACTCACCATCACAGATCACAAAGGATTTTCAAGCAGTTCACCATCTATTCTCCCAGCTAGGCCTGAGGATCAATCACAAAATGTCTGCTCTAACCTCAATCAAGAGTTTCTAGGCGCAACATTGGACTCCGTGTTGCATAGACTGCATCTTCCTCAACGAAGGCTTTTTACAATGTAACATCAGGCCTTCATTCTCAGCCAAGGACTCTGAGAGTCTGCCTCAGCTTGCTGGGACACATGGTAGCACTCCACATGCAAGATTATATGATGCAATTGCAAAAAAAAATATAGCACTCTAGGGTATATTAACAGCCATGATGAATATAAGACATGGGGAGGGGAGGGGGTCAAATAAGGTGTCTAGGACAAGGTTATGGTTATTATGCTATCTGTATGCATGTATCATTTTTGTATTTAAAGTTATAAGAACTGGCTCTCTACTGTCTGTATTTCAAACTTGTGCTCTGCTTCTGGGTGACGCCTCAGACCATTTGGTGTTAACTCTGCCTAGCCTGCTTGATGGCTCATTAAGGACCACCAGCTATACAACTGATCCACTGAGAGAAGGTAGATACACCTTATGACTCAGCAAGGCATGCAGGGACATGCCTATGGAGAGAACTCTAAGGTTTTTCTATGCCATGTGCTGGAGAGTTTGTCTTTGAAACAAAGAAAGCAGAGGCCACATGGCAAGAGACTATAAAAGGCTGCTGCATCTCCTCCATCTTGTCTTCAATCCTGCTTCTGACCTCTGGAGAAACCTTGCTACAAACTGAAGCGCTGAACAAAGGACTGAATGACCCATCCCAGCGGGGGATGTTCTCCAGAGACTTGATTTGAACCTGCAGTTTATTCCATTACTGTTACAAGCCTGAATCAAGAACTTTGCCATTACTGTATGGAATTGATTCCATTTAACCAATTTTAGCTCTCATCTATATTTCTTTCTTTTATGAATATACCTTTAGATTTTAGATTATAAAGAATTGGCAACAGTGTGATTTGTGGGTAAGATCTGATGTGTATATTGACCTGGGTCTGGGGCTTGGCCCTTTGGATCGAGAGAATCTTTTTTCTTTTACTGGGGTATTGGTTTTCATAACCATTCATCCCCATAACGAGTGGCATGGGTGGTGATACTGGGAAACTGGAGTGTCTAAGGGAATTGCTTGTGTGACTTATGGTTAGCTGGTGGTGTAAAACCAAAGTCCTCTCTGTCTGGTGAGTTTGGTGTGCCTTAGAAGTAGAGAAACTCCAGCCTTGGGCTATAACTGCCCTGAATTGATACTCTCAGTTGTGTCCCACCAGAGGCAGCATCATTACAGTGCCACTTCTGAGCAAACTGATAGCATACGCTATGAGATCTCAAGCAGTTTCTGCAGCTTGTTTGGCCCAAGTACCTACAGAAGACATGTGTAGATCTGCAACTTGGGCATTGATGCATATCTTTACAACATCCTCTCTCAGCATTTCACAGGTGAGGCTAAGTTTGGAAGTGTGGTTTTACAATGTTCAGGTAAACTCCCAAACTCACTTCTGGACTGAACTGCTTGGGAGTCACCTGAAGTGGAATGGACATATGCAATCGCTCAAAGAAGAAAAGTGATCACTGTCCTGTTCTGTAACTGGAGGACCAACCCCAACTAAATCCCCAAGTGCCCTGTCATGATACAATTCCCCACTCTCAACCTTAGCGTCCAGAAGATGGGGTACCAGCATGAATTCCTCTAAGCTCAATTACTCAATTACTGTAGCGCTGCCACCAACCAGGAATTCCAGTGCCTGGTACACTCTGGTCCCCCCAAAACCTTGCCCGGGGAGCCCCAAGACCCAGACCCTCTGGATCTCAACACAAGGAAAGTAAACCCTTTCCCTCACTGTTGCCTCTCCCAGGCTTCCCCTCCCTGGGTTACCCTGGAAGATCACTGTGTGATTCAAACTCCTTGAATCACAAAACAGAGAGGACAATTCACCTTCCTCCCTCCTTCTCTTTCCCCCTCCAAGACTCTTCCTGAGAGAAAGTAATCCTGGCACAGAGAGAAATCAGCCTCTCTCTCCCTCTTCCCTCCTTTCTCCCCACCAATTCCCTGGTGAATCCAGACCCAGTCCCCTGGTGTCTTACCAGAATAAAAAAACAATTAGGTTCTTAAACAAGAAAAGCTTTTAATTCAAGAAAGAAAAAACAGTAAAAATTATCTTTGTAAATTTAAAAAAAATAGAATAGGTACAGGGTCTTTCAGCTATAGACACTGGGAACACCCTCCCAGCCTAAGCATACAAGTACAAATTAAAATCTTTTCAGCAAAATACCAATTTGAACTCCTTTCAGCCAAATATACATTTGAACTTCTTCCAACCAAATACACATTTGCCAATAAAGAAAACAACCATAAGCCTAACTCGTTTTATCTACCTAGTACTCACTATTCTGGATCTATAAGAACATGTATCAGGGAAATTGGAGAGAAACCTGGTTGCACGTCTGGTCCCTCTGAGCTCCCAGAGTGAACAACAACCAAAACTAACAGCACAGCACAAAAACTTCCATCCCTCAAGATTTGAAAGTATCCTGTCCTCTGGTCAGGTGACAGCCAGGCTTACTGAACTTGTTAACTCTTTACAATCAAAGAGATATGAAGCATTTTTGTTCTATTAACTCTTACTTATCTGTTTATGACATGCCCCCTCAAGGATTGAGCTCACAACCCTAGGTTTAAGCAGGCCAATACTCAAACACTGAGCTATCCCATCCATTGTGGATAACTGTTAGAATCATTCAAGCAGGGGCACTGTCCCCTGGGTCTCCTATCTCTCAGGTGGGTCCTGCCTGAACCCCCATGCTAGAAAGTCATTCTTGCGCTCTCTTGTGTCTCAGTGACTAAGTCTGGTGGGTAACCTGTGAGCCATCAGAGTAATCCGCTGGCTGGCCATGAGACAGCGTTTACATCCCTGCGGCCCACCAGTTCCCACAGCTCCCATTGGCCAAGAACGGTGAACGGCAGGCACTGGGAGCTGCGGGCGGCCGTGCCTGAGGACGGTCAACATAAACCCTGTCTCGCGCCTGCCAGCAGATTACCCTGACGGGCTGCAAGTTCCTCACCACTGATCTAAGTATTTCTCCACCTTGGAACAGCTTCAATAGGAGATACTGAGGAAGCCCCACATCAGAATATCTCATGGCTCGATAGTTAGAGCACTCCCCTGGGAGTGTTGTTTGTTCTACGTTACGTTGACTGTGACACGCCAAGGCCATGTCTAGGCTACCACCTATGTTGGTAAAATGTATGTTAATAATTATTGGAGATACACCTATCTCCTAGAACTAGAAGGGACCTTGAAAGGTCATTGAGTCCAGCCTCCTGCCTTCACTAGCAGGACCAAGTACTGATTTTTGCCCCAAATCCCTAATTGACCTCCTCAAGGATTGAGCTCACAACCCTGGGTTTAGCAGGCCAATGCTCAAACCACTGAGCTAGCCCTCACCCCATATTCCACCCTACTGAGCGACATGTCTTCACCTCTTGTGCTGTATCAATGCAGCACTGTATCTGTAGACATGGCCTTAGTGTTTCCCAGACTGCAGCAAAGCTCTGTGTGGCTCAAACGCTTGTCTCTTTCACCAACAGAAGTTAGTTCAATAAAAGATAGCACCTCCTCCACCTTATCTCCCTGCTATCCTGTGCCTAACAGGGCTAAAACAACACTGCCCAAGCTCCCAGAGACGTCCTGTTGGTGGAGCAAGAAATTCAGCTCAGATTTCCCGAGGCCCAGGCTCGTGTCTTCCTCTCAGGTAACAGGTGGGGTGGGTGGAGAAAGAAGTGTTTGTCGGGTGAGTGGAGGTGGAGATATTCCTAGGCTAGCTGAGGAGAGATGGAGGAGGAGGAGGAGGGTAGCACATGTGGAGGGGGGGTAGGGGATGTGTGGGGACTCGGTTCATTGGGTACAAAAGGCTGTGGGGGAGGGGGAGTGTGTGGGGAGCAGAGGGAGAGGGGGGAGGGGGATGTGTGGGGAGCAGAGGGAGAGGGGGTGACGAAGGCTGTGGGGAGCACAGGGAAAGGGGGTGCAGGGGAAGAGGGATGTGTGAGAAGCACAGGGAGAGGGGTTGCAGAAGGCTGTGGGGGAGAGGGATGTGTGGGGAGCAGAGAGAGAGGGGGTGCAGAAAGCTGTGGGGGAGAGGTGTGGGGAGTGCAGGGGGAGGGGGGTGTGGGGAGCAGAGGGAGAGGGGATGCAGAAGGCTGTGGGGGAGAGGTCTGAGGAGCACGGGGAGAGGTGGTGCAGGGGGAGGGGAATGTGTGGGGAGCAGAGCGAGAGGGGATGCAGAAAGCTGTGGGGGAGAGGTGTGGGGAGCACGGGGAGACGGGGTGCAGGGGAGGGGGATGTGTGGGGAGCACGGGGAGACGGGGTACAGGGGGAGGTGTGGGGAGCAGAGGGAGAGGGGATGCAGAAAGCTGTGGGGGAGAGGTGTGGGGAGCACGGGGTGCAGGGGGAGGGGGATGTGTGGGGAGCACGGGGAGACGGGGTGCAGGGGGAGGGGGGTGTGGGGAGCAGAGGGAGAGGGGATGCAGAAGGCTGTGGGGGAGAGGTCTGAGGAGCACGGGGAGAGGTGGTGCAGGGGGAGGGGAATGTGTGGGGAGCAGAGCGAGAGGGGATGCAGAAAGCTGTGGGGGAGAGGTGTGGGGAGCACGGGGAGATGGGGTGCAGGGGAGGGGGATGTGTGGGGAGCACGGGGAGACGGGGTGCAGGGGAGGGGGATGTGTGGGGAGCACGGGGAGACGGGGTACAGGGGGAGGGGGAGGTGTGGGGAGCAGAGGGAGAGGGGATGCAGAAAGCTGTGGGGGAGAGGTGTGGGGAGCACGGGGTGCAGGGGGAGGGGGATGTGTGGGGAGCACGGGGAGACGGGGTGCAGGGGGGGGGTGTGGGGAGCAGAGCGAGAGGGGATGCAGAAAGCTGTGGGGGAGAAGTGTGGGGAGCAGAGAGAGGGGGGTGCAGCAGGCTGCGGGGGAGGGATGGCGGGGTGGAGCGCGGGCCGTAGCAGGCGGGGCCGGGACCGGGTCTCAGGTCTGGCCCCCGCCCCACGTGTTCACCCCCGGGAGCGAAGTTGGCCCCGCCCCGGAGTTACCTGTCGCGGGAGCGCTACGCGGAGTGACGTCACGGTGCCACCTGGGGGCGGGGCCGCGGCTGCAGGGAGCGGCGCCGGGCCGGGGAGGCTGCAGTAGCCGCCGGAAGCGAGCGGGAGCTGAGCATGGGGCCCGGGCTGGGGCTGCGGCTCCTGCTGTTGCTGGTGCCCGCGGGGCTGGGGGCTGCTGCGCCCTCCGCCATGCCCCGGACAGCGAGACCCTTCCCGGGTAAGGGCGGGCGGTGCCGGCTGGGGGGCCCCACCTCCCCCGGCTGGGCCGAGGGTCCCCATTTCCCTGCCCCCGACCCCCGTCTCCCCGTGGCCCGGATAGCGAGACCCTTCCCGGGAAAGGGCGGGGGGGATCTCCCATCTCACCGGGTCCCGGCTGAGGGGGGGCCATCTCTCCGGCCCCCATCTCCCCATGTCCCAGCTGGGGGTCCCTATCTCCCCGTGGCCCGGACAGCGAGACCCTTCCCGGGTAAGGGCGGGCGGTGCCGGCTGGGGGGCCCATCTCCCCCGGCTGGGCCGAGGGTCCCCATTTCCCTGCCCCCGACCCCCGTCTCCCCGTGGCCCGGACAGCGAGACCCTTCCCGGGAAAGGGCGGGGGGGGGAATCTCCCTAGGCTGCGGCGGGGGTCCCCCATCTCACCGGGTCCCGGCTGGGGGCCCATTTCCCTTAGGAGCGGGGGAACCCCCTTCTCACCCATCTCCCCGAGCCCTGGCTGGGGGGTCCCCATTGTCCCGCGCCCCGGACAGCGAGATCTTTCTCGCGTAAGGGCGGGCGGTGCCGGCTTGGAGGGGGGGGGCATTTCCCGGCCCCCCATCTCCCCGTGCCCCGGCTGGGGTCCCATCTCCCCGTGCTCCGGACAGCGAGACCCTTCCCGGGTAAGGGCGGGCGGTGCCAGCTGGGCCCCGCCCCCCATCTCCCACGGCTTGGGGGCCCACAGCTTCCCGGGGGGGGCATTTTCCCGCCCCCCATCTCCCCGGGCCGGGGGAAGGGGTCCTATCGCCCTGGCGCGCCGGGTGCTGCTGCCCGACCCCGAGGAGCCTGCCGGTCGCCCGGGCGTGGCTGTCTCTTGCGGGGGGGCTGAGCCTGGCTGCAGGGGCGCACCTGGCGGGCAGCCCCGGGCCCTGCGGGCAGGGACCGAGTAGTGGTTCCCGCCCGCCGGCAGGTCCCCAGCCTCGCCCATCAGCCCTGGGCACTCGCTGGATGATGTCACCAGCAATGCAGAGCCCCCAGCCTGCGGGTTGGCTCCTGGCATCCGCCGGGCCGGTTTCACTAAGATGCGGCAAGCGCTGCTCTGAGCTGGGTCCCCTGCCTCCGGCCGGGCACGCTGTGCTGTGCTGCTTGCTGTGGGGCTGCCTAGGGTCCTGGCTCCCCTCCCATAGCTGATCAGGTTGTATCCCGGTGAGCTGCGCATGTCACCCTGTATCATCTATGGTAGTGGCGCTCAACCTTTCCAGACTACTGTACCCCTTTCAGAAGTTTGATTTGTCTTGCATATCCCCAAGTTTCACCTCACTTAATAACTACTCGCTTGCAGAATGAGGCATAAAAATACAAAAATGTCACAGCCCACTGTTAGTGAAAACTTGCTGACTTTCTTATTTTTACCATATCATTATAAAATAAAGCAATTGAAGTACGTTTGTATTCACATTGTAGTGTATAGAGCAGTATAAAAAACTCATTGAATGAAATTTTAGTTTGTACTGACGTTGCTAGTGCTTTTTATGTAACCTGCTGTAAAACTAGGCAAATCTCTAGATGAGTTGATGTATTCCCTGGAAGACCTCTGTGTACCCCTGGTTGAGAACCACTGACCTACAGGTTCCTCAGAGGCTGAAATAAATGCACATCTGTTGCTGCTGGTCTCTTAGCCCTTGTGTTTGCTAGGAAAAAGGGTGTGTTCTTACTTTGCTACCTAATGTGTCTGCCAATAGAGACAAGGCAGTTGTAGCTTTAACATGAGTAATTAGCAGATCAATGAAGTTCTGGTTCTCCCATAGTCTTTATGTTAACCTTCTAACACGTGTGAAAGGGTGCAATCTGCCTTGGCTTCCATAGGAAGTTACTATGTATTAAGTGACACAAACAGAAACACACTTTTCTATCCCAATCACAGGAGTATATCTTCGGTAGGAAATGTATTTGGAGACTTCTGTTTGTCCATATAAATGCATTGCGTTAATGGAAGTAAATAAGCTACACTGATTGGCTTGTTATCATCGCCATTTCCTGTAGCTTTCATTATATCATCTTAACTCTCTCTTCTATCCATGTGATCTACATTACCTCTGCAATCTAAGTAGCATGCCCTTCAGAAGAGTGATCTTGTCAGAACCTGTTATGTTTGTAGAGGGCCTGGCGCAGCAGGGCTGGGGCTCCATAAGCTCCAGCCATACATATTTTACTACTGATGTGTGGAAATGATTTCTGAGCTGAACAGTTTCACGTGTGTAGCAGTGATGGGATATGGCTCCCCTTTTATAGCAGTCCTTTGTCCATGGCTTAAATTGACAGTATTTGGTCCTGCCGTGAGGGCAGGGGACTGGACTCGATGACCTCTTGAGGTCCCTTCCAGTCCTAGAGTCTATGAATCTATGATTAACTTATTGCATGTTTAGTATCAGGTTATATAATTATTGTAGAAATACCAGCCCTGCAGTAAGACTCAGGGACCAGGATCTACTTAAGCTGCTTCCTCACTTGCCTGCTGCTGGTTTTAGAATATTGATTTTTTTTTTTTTTTTTTTTGCACAAAGCCCATTGTTTGCTTGGCCCCATTCTTTCTGATAAATATCTGTGCAAAGTGATTTATACTTCTAGAGGGAGGGTTGTAAATGCATTAGCTAGCTGAAGGTGAAAGCGTGTAGCTGAATCAGACTCTGTGAAATGGAAATGGTGGTAGAGGTAATGGCTTTTATTGGGCATATACAGGAGTTCAGATACAAAAGTAAGGAACTCCAGGCCAGGGTGCAAATCCAGTTGTGTCAAATGTTTCCTGATTGTTACTGATTAGATTGAGTGGAGAATAAAGTGTCCTACGTTGCTTCATTGTAGCTCTAGCTAATTTTGTAAATATTTGAAATGAGAAAATATGGTTACATGGGAAGATTTACTTACAGGAATGCCTGTGTGTCTGAAGGCACTGAGGCCATGTCTACATCTAAAATTTTGCAGCGCTGGTTGTTACAGCTGTATTAGTACAGCTGTATAGGGCCAGCGCTGCAGAGTGGCCACACTTACAGCAACCAGCGCTGCAAGTGGTGTTAGATGTGGCCACACTGCAGCGCTGTTGGGCGGCTTCAAGGGGGGTTCCGGGACGAGAGAGCAAACCGGGAAAGGAAACCAGCTTCCCCGCGGTTTGCTCTCTCGGTCCCGGAGCCAGCCAGCAAACCGCAGGGAAGGAGACCTGCTTGCTCGGGGTTCCGGGACCGAGAGAGCAAACCGGGAACGCCGCGGTTTGCTCTCTCGGTCCCGGAGCCACCCAGCAAACCGCAGGGAAGGAGACCTGCTTGCTCGGGGTTCCGGGACCGAGAGAGCAAACCGGGAACGCCGCGGTTTGCTCTCTCGGTCCCGGAGCCACCCAGCAAACCGCAGGGAAGGAGACCTGCTTGCTCGGGGTTCCGGGACCGAGAGAGCAAACCGGGAACCGGTTTGCTGGGTGGCTCCGGGACCGAGAGAGCAAACCGCGGCGTTCCCGGTTTGCTCTCTCGGTCCCGGAACCCCGAGCAAGCAGGTCTCCTTCCCTGCGGTTTGCTGGGTGGCTCCGGGACCGAGAGAGCAAACCGGGAAAGGAAACCAGCTTGATTACCAGAGGCTTCCTCCTTCCACGGAGGTCAAGAAAAGCGCTGGTAACTGTCTACATTGGATTACCAGCGCTGGATCACCAGCGCTGGATCCTCTACACCCGAGACAAAACGGGAGTACGGCCAGCGCTGCAAACAGGGAGTTGCAGCGCTGGTGGTGCCCTGCAGATGTGTACACCTTCAAAGTTGCAGCGCTGTAACTCCCTCACCAGCGCTGCAACTTTCTGATGTAGACAAGCCCTGAGCCAAGGAAGTTGAAATCCCACCTTTTAAAACTCCCTTTTAAATGCTGCTTCTGCATGGAGGCGAGCAAGAATAAATGCACATAAAATGGCATTTTTGTCTTCTATGGGGAGGAGCTGATGTGGGTGTGCTGGCTAAAAGTATTGCCTCTGTCTCCAGCAAGACTAAAGGCTCGGGCCAATGTGCTAAGGCAGTGGCATAGGCACCGGCTTTCTAATTTCCCTAGGGTGCCCAACCCTCTGTCCCAGGCCCTTCCCCCACTTCACCCTTTCCCTCAAGGCCCCACTCCTGCCCTGCCTCTTTCTGCCCCTTCCCCGAGCACGCCCCATGCCCACTCATCCCCCCACCCCAGTGCCTCCTGCACGCCATTGAACAGCTGATCTGCGTCGGGCAGGAGGCACTGGAGGGAAGGGGGGGAAGAGCTGATCAGCAGGGCCGCTGGTGGGTGCTGAGCACCCACTATCTTTTTTCCGTGATGCTCCAGCCCCAGAGTACCCATGGAGGTGACACCTATCGGCAATGGAATGGGAAAAGCAATCTTTGGCATCCTTGCTTCCCCTTAAATGCATCTCAGTAACAACTTGTAACTAGAAAAGCAAACCAGTCCTGTACATTTGTGTGGTTAGAATGTGTTCCACAGGATAGCCTCTCTTCGAGGCTCCATCTAGCGCCTACAGAACGTTCTGGCGCATCCAGAAAGGAAATTGCAGAAAACTTGCTGTTGACTGAAGTGCCCAATCATCAGCTCACTCTATTAAGGCAGGGTCCCCTCCTTGTGAACTGATGCATAAGTAGCATCTGCTACCCCTGTGAGGATGGATCAGAGTTAAATCATTCTGATTTGTCGCCTCACTGGTGGCTGAGGTTGTAACCCTTAACTAAACGCTGCTGCTCTCATCCAGCACTGCCTGAACTTGTCAGCATGCTTTCCCCCAGACTAGCCGTAAGGTGTTGAGCTGGAAATCTCTCCATGAGATCCGAGACAAGTAACATAAGAAGGTAGATCTGGCAAGGACCTCTTGGGTCATTGAGTCCAGTACCCTGCTGTCACAGGCAACCCCATCAGATTGCGCTGTTCATAAATTTATCAAGCTCCATCTTAAAAGGAGTTGGGTTGTTTGCCCCAACGCGCCCTATTGGGAAGCAGTTCCAGAACCTCCCTTCTCTGATGGTAAGAAACCATCTCCAAATGTTCATCCTAAATTTACTCTTGCGCCAACACTGTCCTTCGGCTTCAATAGCTCTTCTCCCTCCCTTGTGTTTACCTCTTGATGTATTTATAGAGAGCAATCGGATCCCCCTCACAGCCTTCATTTTGCTTGGCTGAACAAGTCAAGTGTTTTTAGTCTCTCCTTATAGGATAGGTTCTTCATTACTCTTGTCACTGGAGAGCAAAACAGCCTCAGACTGGGGTTCTGTGCACTAGGTGGAGTGGGGGACCCCTTCTGAGTCTGGTACTGACTGCCGGCCCCGGAGGGTTGGGAGGGAGCAGGTAGATTGACATCTCAGTTGTTTTCCAGTCTCAGCTTTAGTTTTTTGTTTTTTGTTTTTTTTTGAAAAAAGCTTTAGCTGTTATGAAAGAAACCTTCAAAACATGAATCAAATGAAACTGATATAACAACATCCTCCTGAGTCTGCAGAGAGCCTGAAACAGTAGTTTATAAGTGTGAGCTGCCCCAAACTGGCCTTTTCCTTCTTTCAGTTCCGCTTTGCATTGGGGCTGGTCTCTGTTGAACTTTAATTTTTAACACTGCTGGGGTGGATGTTTACTAGGGAAATGGTGTATTCTTACTGTGTCAGTGAACACGTGGTAACTAACAAGGTGTACAGTTCTAGTGAAGACAAGGCCGTTTGTAGTTTCACATTTTAGCAGGTTGAAGTTATGGCTGTGGGAGCGCTAGAGTTTACCATGGCTACCTTGCATGTTAAAACTCCAGCTGTCTTGTCTTCACTGGGACTTTGCCATGTGTTGGCTAACACAAGATAAGAGTGCACCTTCGTGTCTAGTGACAACAAGACTGATGTGTCAGCAGAATGCTGTACAGACTCTCTTCAGATTATTGTAGTTCTCACGCTGTCCCTGCTTACCTGGCCTCTGGCCAAGATCTAACCATTCTTAAACGCTGTCCTGGACTAGCTCTCAGTAGCTTACTCTCCTGACCACCTTGCCTCTCCCTGTCCTCCCTTTAATTTCTCCTCATGGGACTTGATCTCCTTAGGGCCTGCTCCTGCTCCCATTAAAGTAAGTAGGAACTTTCTTAGATATTAAGACAGCCCTTGTGTTTTTCTCTTCTCTTATAACTCGGCTCTGCCATTCCTGGAGTCTGCAGGTCATCCGTAGTCCTTTGTGTGCTGCAATCTTTGTCCTGGGCGGAGGGGGAGGTCCTGGGTTGCTTTCAGTCCTTGTTAGTGAGGAGGAGTGGCTTTCAGAGAAAGCAAAGTTCACACCGGGACCCCAAAACATGGCTTTGGTGCCTTCTGCTTTCTGCTGGAAACGAGTTGCCTTGCAAGAATGCTCTGAACTCCTCATGCTCGTTCTGTCAGTAGCTGCACTCACTGGTAACATTGCCATCTCAGACAGGCCCTGTACACTCTGGTTGTGCCGGTCTCTGCAGTGTGCTCCCTTCCCTCTCACTATCTCCTTTCTTAATCACTGTGGACAACACGCCCATCCTGCCTATTACTCAGGCTCATAGCTTGGGTATCACCTTTGACCTGGGCCCCTCTCTAGGTCCTCAGACCCATGCTAGGTCTACAACTTGCAGGTTCTTTCTGCATAATGTTTCCTATGATATGGCCTCTCCGATCCATTCATGCAGCTAAAGCTCTCATCCAGGCTCCCTCTGTTCTCTTGTGCTCCTCCTCCTTGTTATCCATCTCTCTACTCTGGCCTGAGATTGTAAACTCTTTGGGGCAGTGACCCTTTCTCTTTGTTCTGCATTTGTACAGTGCCTAGCACAGTGGGGCCTTGGCCCAGAACTAGGGCCTCTAGGTGCTGTGGTAATGCAAATAACCTATCTCCACTGGAAGCAAAGTCACACTGGTTTTCCTGGGGCTGAATTGATAATGAATAACCTGATTGGGCCCAGCCCTTGTCTCTTTCTGTTAGTCAATACAAAGGAATGACATTCTGAACAAAGATTTTGAGGCATTCGAGGTGTTGCAGGGACTGAGCTGTATAGTGGCAGGGGAAGGTGTGGGCTCAAGACTGAGGGGAGTGGCTGGGAGGATGGGGAAGGGAAAGAGTTGACAGCTCCTCCGCTCCAGAGTAAGGTGACCAGATAGCAAGTGTGAAAAATTGGGGTGGGTGTGGGTAATAGGATCCTATATAAGACAAAACCCCTAATATTTGGGTATCTGGTCACCCTCTTCCAGGGTAAGGGGAGTCCTGCTCTGAGCAGCTGGCTGGGGGCTGCATATCTGTCTGTCTGCATTCCAGGCTAAACTTTCAAATGGAATCAACCTTTCCCTGTTTTGAGGGGGCTTCCCTTCCAAGTTAGTTGGGAGCTGCATTAAAGCCAGTATGACTTACTGCGTTGAGCAGTCCTCCCAGGAATGCATGGCTCTGTGTCCTGGGGCTGGCAGCTCTGCTTTGAAGAGTCTAGGATGCTTGGCAGAACCCAGGTATCAGGTTTCACACCCCCATCTCCTGCACCAGAACATGGTGGAGAGTCTATGATTGGTTTGAGAACCCGGCCTCTGGTGAAGGGCATGTGCAGGTCTTGCCTCTCAGAATCCTGTTCTCAAATCTGCACAGATCATAGCAAAGGAAAGGTCCTTCCTTGCCCTGCAAAGTCAACGTGAAGTGAGCGGACCCATTGGTTGGGTGGAGGTGGTGACTGTTACCTGGCTGAGTCTAGCTAACCTCTCCTTATCTGCAGCATGAAAAGGGTGTGAGAAAGGGAGGGTGTGGGTGGCACTTCATAGTGTTCCCTCTTTAATCTCCTGCTGTCTGACTTGGCCAGCAATACACCTGCCGAGGAGAGATTACAGTATGTGCAGTGTCTTGCATGCAAGCAGCCTCTTTCCGGCAGCAGCAGATGTGCTTTCATTGGCTGACCAAAACTTCATTTGGCATCAGTGGAGGGCGCTGGTGTTCAGGTGGGGCTCTACACAGCCCCATCCTCTGCCCTCCTCATGCTAGGTTCATAGCTTTCAAGTCCAGAAGGGGCTGTTACAATAATTTAGTCTGAGCTGTATAACACAGGCCAGAGAAACACACCAGCGGTTCTAGCATCCAGCCCATGACTTCTAGTTGAGCTAAAGTCTCCTTTAGAAAGAGACCTCTAAGATTGATTTTAAAGACCTTACGGGGCAGAGAATCCACCACAACCGAAAGTAACTTGTTCCAATGGTAATTGCCCTCACTGGTGAAAAGGTGTATTTCTAGTCTAAATTTGTCCAGCTTCAGCTCCAGTCATTGGATTTTATTTCTGCTTTTTTTATGTTAGATTAGAGAGCCGTCTGTTCTGGGAGAAAAGGCTCTCGTGAGCAGAGCTTGGCACGCTCTGCAGGAAAGCTGATGGTGGTAATGGTTCGGTGGAAGCTGGGCATGTGGGAGCCCTGTCAGTTGGGCCCATAGAAGGGAGAGGGCATATCTTTCCTTGTCCTTCATGGGGGTGGGTGGTGGTGGAGATGAAGTGAATTGAGTGGGCATTGCTGACTAGAGCTGCCAGGGCCCCTTTTCAACTAGGCATTCCAGTCGAAAACTGAACACCTGGCAACCCTAGCATAGATACAGTGTCTGTTTCAGAGTTAATTTGTGCCTGGGGCAGCCCATTCCTGTAAGCTATTATCCCACATTGGCTGCACACTCGGGTGGGTGTGGCTGCATTGGTTACACTTGGGATTTATTTTCTGTCTTCACAACCCATAAGAGTTTGTATTCTGTACCTGGGTTCTGCAACTGTAGCTCATACAGTGCAATAGCATTAGCCAGCTCCCGCCTCTGAGATGTCCCTGCACTGAATGCACTCGGGCACACAGCTAAAAAGCGCATTCTCAAATTTCAAAATTCCTAAAATTGTTTCTTTACACAAAGCTGCAAACTAGGTGAGTTACACCGTAAACGTGAACGGTGGGAACCCCAGGGGGATGAGGCTGTGTAGCCAGGGGAGAGAGGCTGCTACTGCTGTGTATGAGGCTTGGTTGGAGGGGTTCGTCCCATGTATCTGGTCCCTGGAGTATCCCTGTAGTGCTGTGTATATGACTAAGCTAGCGCTCTGCATCCATCTAGGTCACTTACTGGGTCTGGATTAGGTCTCCAGGGTTTTATGCTTTGGAGATTTGGAGCTGTGAAACAGCTGGAGCAACGGCTGCTAATCCCTAATCCCTGCCGCTCAGGCCGTGTCTCATCTCTGCAGTGCCACTGGTGTGCAGGCGGCCCAGCTCCTGCCTGCTGAGCCACTGTCTGAAAATAAACCTTCCTGGTCTGACCTCTGCTCTGAGTGGCAACAGGTTCTCTGGGGAGCCCCAGCCAGGCACAGGAGAACCTCTGTTAAATGAGAAGTGGAACAATGGAAGTGGTCTCCTGTTGTGATCTGCCAAACTATAGCAAAAACAGTGAGGAGTTCGGTGCTACCTTAAAGATCTGGAGAGCAGGTCTGCTGATGGAGGTCTCTAGGGGGAAGTGGGAATGAGGGGAGGTTTAGGGCTGGTTCTGGCCCCAGAAAGAGACATTCAGAGGGAAGTAAAACACAGGTTGCCTGTAACCTGCTGGGGGCAGGCCTCGGACTGGGCTGTTGTGTGGTGCACTGGCACAGCTCAGACTGTTTGCTTATCCTATAGAAGCTCAGCATTCATGTTTCTGAAAGAGGAAGGGTTGGTCTGTCAGTTCTACTTTCGCTATTGCTAAAGCTACGATATACTCACAGGTGCTGTTAGTAAAAGTCACGGGCAAGAAACAAAAAGTCACTAAATCTTGGGTGCTGGGGGCGGTGCTCCAGTGGTCGCGGGTGCTCTGGGAGTGGGAAGGGGGAACCTGGGGCCCAGGTGCTGCTGCTCGGAGGGGAAATGGGGGGGGCGCATGACGCGGGGCCCCACTGCTGCGAAGGGGGTGTGTGTGTGGTATCCTGGCCCTGCTGCTCCTGCTCCAAGCGGGATGCGTGACCTGGAGCTGTGCTGCACCTGCTTCTGCTGTGAGTTGGGGGTGGGTGATCCGGGGGGGCACTGCTGCTGCTCCTCTCACATCACTGCAGCACCTAGGACTAACTGTCTGGGGGACAGCTGCAGCCACTGCAGAAGTTACAAAGGTCCCAGAAAATCATAAAATTTGTGACCTCTGTATCAGAGGTGTAGCTGTGTTAGTCTGGATCTGTAAAAGCAGCAAAGAATCCTGTGGCACCTTATAGACTAACAGACATATTGGAGCATGAGCTTTCATGGGTGAATACCCACTTCGTCAGATGCATGTAGTGGAAATTTCCAGAGGCAGGTATATATATGCAAGCAAGAATCATGGTAGAGATAACGAAGTTAATTCAATCAGGGAAGATGAGGCCCTCTTCTAGCAGTTGAGGTATGAAAACCAGGGAGGAAAAACTGCTTTTGTGACCTCTGTGAAAGACTCGCAGTCTTAGCTATTGCTGGGAGGAAATCGGTACCTCACACTATGCAGCTGGGTGTGAACACGGTTATGCTGGTGGAAAACTCATCAGATGAGGCTCTGCTGGTGTAAACATCTTTAAACTCTCATAACTGCATCTGTTCAAGGGACTACCCAGTGGTTCTCAAACTGTGGGTTGGGACCATAAAGTAGGTCGCGACCTTGTTTTAACAGGGTTGCCAGGACTGGCTTAGACTTGCCGAAGCTTGAGGGTGGCAGGGCTCAGGTTACAGACTCCTTGCCTGGGACAGAAATCCTTGGGCTTCAGCACAGGGCTTCCTCGCCTGGGGCAGTGGGACTTGGCTTTGGCTTTGGCCCCTACCTGGGGTGGTGGGGTGTACCATGCTGTGTGGCCTGGCCTGAGGGCTTTGCTGTGGGCCTGGCCCTGTGGAAGATAGTGAGAGAGGCAAGCTTTCGAGCCACACAGAGCTCTTCCTCAGGTCTGGAAAACATACTCAGAGTGCAACAGCTAAATACAAGGTGGAGCAGATCATTTAGCATAGGTAGTTAGTGCATTTCAAGGGACCATTCACATGTAGTGGCCTGTTCACACCCTTCTAGTCATGGAGAGGAAGGCAACTGGGGGAGGTTGTTGCAATAAGTCAGAAATCAGGGTCAATGTTCAGTCCGTGATTTTTAGCGTCTAGCAAAGTAATGAATGTAAGTGCCCAGGCTCATCTTTTGAAAGTGTTGTACAGGCTTCCTTTGAGAAGGCCTGAGAGGTCAGATACAGAATGATCGCTTTGTGATCTAGGGATTACAGAAAGGGATCTAGGGGTTATAGTAGACCACAAGCTAAATATGAGTCAACAGTGTGATGTTGTTGCAAAAAAAGCAAATGTGATTCTGGGATGCATTAACAGGTGTGTTGTGAGCAAGACACAAGAAGTCATTCTTCCGCTCTACTCTGCGCTGGTTAGGCCTCAAATGGAGTATTGTGTCCAGTTCTGGGTGACACATGTCAGGAAAGATATGGAGAAATTGGAGAGGGTCCAGAGAAGAGCAACAAGAATGATTAAAGGTCTAGAGAACATAACCTGGGAAGGAAGGCTGAAAGAATTGGGTGTGTTTAGTTTGGAAAAGAGAAGACTGAGGAGGGACATGATATCAGTTTTCAGGTATCTAAAAGGGTGTCATCAGGAGGAGGGAGAAAACTTGTTCACCTTAGCCTCTAAGGATAGAACAAGAAGCCATGGGCTTAAACTGCAGCAAGGGAGGTATAGGTTGGACATTAGGAAAAAGTTTCGTAACTGTCAGGGTGGTTAAACACTGGAATAAATTGCCTAGGGAGGTTGTGGAATCTCCATCTCTGGAGATATTTAAGAGTAGGTTAGATAAATGTCTATCAGAGATGGTCTAGACAGTATTTGGTCCTGCCATGAGGGCAGGGGACTGGACTCGATGACCTCTCAAGGTCCTTTCCAGTCCTAGAATCTATGAATCTATGAAAAAGTGTTCACTTGGTTTGCTAAGCAATGCCAGTGCCTCTCAGCCATCTCCTTGGCTGGGGCCCAGCCCCAGATTGGCCCACAAATGGTTCACTTAAGCCATGGGATCTGCTATGAGGCTGGCTCTCCTCTGCTCCCCCTCCTGTACACTGACATTGGGGTCTGGAAACTGTTCCAGGGGTTAGTTCTCAGTGCGCAGAACTGTTGATTTTGTACACAGCGGTGGGGCCTTCCTCTGCAAACAAGGTGAAAGAAAAGTGAGTGAATCTGAGTGTGGGCAGAGTTGCTGGGCCCATTGCAGAGATAGAGCAGGCTCTTTCCCCGTGGTTGCGTGAGATGTCTCCTGCTGCTGTCTGAGCACTGAGGGTATGTCTACACTACGGGATTATTCCCATTTTACATAAACCGGTTTTATAAAACAGATTGTATAAAGTTGAATGCACGTGGCCACACTAAGCACATTAATTCGGCGGTGTGCGTCCATGGTCCAAGGCTAGCGTCGATTTCCGGAGCGTTGCACTGTGGGTAGCTATTCCGTAGCTATCCCATAGTTCCCGCAGTCTCCCCCGCCCCTTAGAATTCTGGGTTGAGAGCCCAGTGGCAAAAATCATTGTCGCGAGTGGTTCTGGGTAAAGGTCGTCATTCCTTCCTTCCTCCGGGAAAGCAATGGCAGACAATCATTTCGCTCCCTTTTTCCCTGGATTGCACTGGCAGACGCCATAGCACGGCAACCATGGAGCCTGTTCAGCTTTTTTTTTACAGTCACTGTATGTGTACTGGATGCCGCGGACAGAGGCGATACTCCAGCATTCATTTGCTTTTGCATGATAGCAGAGACGGTTATCAGTCGTTCTGTACCGTCTGCTGCCGGTGTAAATTGGCAATGAGATGACGGTTATCTGTCCTTCTGTACTGTCTGCTGCTATCATGGGTGCCCCTGGCTGAGATCGGCCGGGGGCGCAAAGGCAAAACTGGGAATGACTCGCTGAGTCAATCCCTGCTTTATGGTTTCTAAAAATAGAGTCAGTCCTGCCTAGAATATGGGGCAAGTGTATTAGAGAAGCAGTGTATCAGAGAGCACAGCTGCTCCGTGTCAGATCCCACAGAAATGATGAGCTACATGCCATTCACGGGGGGTACCCCTGCAACAACCCCACCCATTGCCTCCCTCCTCCCCCAACCCTCCTGGGCTACCGTGGCAGTGTGCCCCCCATTTGTGTCATGAAGTAATAAAGAATGCAGGAATAAGAAACAGTGACTTGTTAGTGACATAAAATGAGGGGGAGGCGGCCTCCCGGTGCTATGACAGTCCAGGCAGGATATTAAGCGGTGTGGGGGAGAGAAGCCCATCATCTCGCTGCTATGATAGTCCAGGCAGGACAGAATCTTTTCTTTACACAGGAAAGGGAGGGGGCTGATGGAGCTCAGCCCCCAGTTGCTATGATGAGGACGGTTACCAGCTATTCTGTACCATCTACTGGGAATGACCAAGAATCATTCCTATTTTCACCCAGGCGCCCCGGCCAGCCTCACCTGAAGCCAGCCAGGAGCACTCACGGGTTGATAACAAGGACGGCTACCAGTCCTACTGCACCGTCTGCCACCGGGCAGGGGAGAGGAGTGGATACTGCTCTTCACTGCTGCAACATCGCATCTAGCAGCAGCATTCAGTAGACATAGGATGACATTGAAAGAAGTCAAGAAACGATTTCTTTCCCTTTTCTTTCATATGGGGAGGGGGGGAGTAAATTGACGAGCTATTCCCTGAACCACGCCGGACAATGTGTTTGAACCTACAGGCATTGGGAGCTCAGCCAAGAATGCAAATACTTTTTGGAGACTGCTGGGGATTGTGGGATAGCTGGAGTCCTCAATACCCCCTCCCTCCCTCCATGAGCGTCCATTTGAGTCTCTGGCTTCCCGTTACGCTTGTCACGCAGCACTGTGTAGCCTGTAGATTTTTTTTCAAACGCTTTGGCATTTCGTCTTCTGTAACAGAGCTTTGATAGAACAGATTTGTTTCCCCATACAGCGATCAGATCCAGTATCTCCTGTACGGTCCATGCTGGAGCTCTTTTGGATTTGGGACTGCATTGCCACCCGTGCTGATCAGAGCTCCACGCTGGGCAAACAGGAAATGAAAATCAAAATTTCGCGGGGCTTTCCTGTTTACCTGGCCACTGCATCCGAGTTCAGATTGCTGTTCAGAGCAGTCACAGTGGTGCACTGTGGGATACCGCCTGGAGGCCAATACTGTCGATTTGCGGCCACGCTAACCCTAATCCGATACGCTAATACTGATTTTAGCGCCACTTCTCTCGTCGGGGAGGAGTACAGAAACCTATTTAAAGAGCCCTTTATATCGATATAAAGGGCCTCGTACTGTGGACGGGTACAGCGTTAAATCGGTTTAAGGCTGCTAAAATCGGTTTAAACGCTTAGTGTAGACCAGGCCTGAGAGTGATTCTCCCACTCCAGCGAGGCAGAGGGTGTGTGTGCATGGGACTCAGACCTGCTGACCTGACACTATGTTGGGCCTCAGACCCTCTGCTATGGTGAGATCTCCATCCATTCTGGCTTGTGTGGGACAGTGGAAAAGCAATGTCCCATTGGACATGTTCTAATGCCGATGTGGAAATGTCAGAACAAAGATCCTTCCTGGAGTTGATGATGGAACAAATGGGACGAAAGGGTGGCTGATGTCCTGATCTGATCTTAAAAACCTGTTCAGCAAAGGCAGGGGAGATGGACAATTGGGAAGCAAGGAACACCTTGAATATGTATCACTTTCCCTGGCATTGCATGCATAATCCCATTGCTGTAGCTGTTTCTGGATTCCCTATGCACAGGCCTGGGGTAGCAGGACACGGGAACTGAGAACAGTCCCTGTGTCCAGGTCTCCCTGCACTCTTCTCTAGGTCTCTCCATCTCAGAGGGCTCCCAGCCTGGAGATTGGGGGTGGAGGTCTCCCTCTCTTCCCGCTTGTATCCTGCATTCTGCTTTGGGCTCCTCAGACTGTATGGAGCTCCAAGAAGAGCCACAGAAATGACCGGAGGCTCATAGACTCATAGACTCTAGGACTGGAAGGGACCTCGAGAGGTCATCGAGTCCAGTCCCCTGCCCTCATGGCAGGACCAAATACTGTCTAGACCATCCCTGATAGACATTTATCTAACCTACTCTTAAATATCTCCAGAGATGGAGATTCCACAACTTCCCTAGGCAATCTATTCCAGTGTTTAACTACCCTGACAGTTAGGAACTTTTTCCTAATGTCCAACCTAAATCTCCCTTGCTGCAGTTTAAGTCCATTGCTTCTTGTTCTAATCAGGGAGGCTAAGGTGAACAAGTTTTCTCCCTCCTCCTGATGACACCCTTTTAGATACCTGAAAACTGCTATCATGTCCCCTCTCAGTCTTCTCTTTTCCAAACTAAACAAACCCAATTCCTTCAGCCTTCCTTCATAGGTCATGTTCTCAAGACCTTTCATCATTCTTGTTGCTCTTCTCTGGACCCTCTCCAGTTTCTCCACATCTTTCTTGAAATGCGGTGCCCAGAACTGGACACAATACTCCATTTGAGGCCTAACCAGCGCAGAGTAAAGCGGAAGAATGACTTCTCGTGTCTTGTTTACAACACACCTGTTAATGCATCCCAGAATCACGTTTGCTTTTTTTGCAACAGTATCACACTGTTGACTCATATTAAGCTTGTGGTCTACTATGACCCCTAGATCTTTCTGCCATACTCCTTCCTAGACAGTCTCTTCCCATTCTGTATGTGTGAAACTGATTGTTCCTTCCTAGGTGGAGCACTTTGCATTTATCTTTATTGAACTTCATCCTGTTTACCTCAGACCATTTCTCCAATTTGTCCAGATCATTTTGAATTTTGACCCTGTCCTCCAGAGCAGTTGCAATCCCTCCCAGTTTGGTATCGTCCGCAAACTTAATAAGCATACTTTCTATGCCAACATCTAAATCGTTGATGAAGATATTGAGCAGAACCGGTCCCAAAACAGACCCCTGCGGAACCCCACTTGTTATACCTTTCCAGCAGGATTGGGAGCCATTAACAACTACTCTCTGAGTACGGTTATCCAGCCAGTTATGCACTCACCTTATAGTAGCCCCATCTAAATTGTACTTTCCTAGCTTATCTATAAGAATATCATGCGAGACCATATCAAATGCCTTACTAAAGTCTAGGTATATCACATCCACCGCTTCTCCCCTATCCACAAGGCTCGTTATCCTATCAAAGAATGCTATCAGATTAGTTTGACACGATTTGTTCTTTACAAATCCATGCTGGCTATTCCCTATCACCTTACCACCTTCCAAGTGTTTGCAGATGATTTCTTTGATTACCTGCTCCATTATCTTCCCTGGCACAGAAGTTAAACTAACTGGTCTGTAGTTTCCTGGGTTGTTTTTATTTCCCTTTTTATAGATGGGCACTATATTTGCCCCCTTCCAGTCTTCTGGAATCTCCCCCGTCTCCCATGATTTCCCAAAGATAATAGCTAGAGGCTCAGATACCTCTTCTATTAACTCCTTGAGTATTCTAGGATGCATTTCATCAGGCCCTGGTGACTTGCAGGCATCTAATTTTTCTAAGTGATTTTTTACTTGCTCTTTTTTTATTTTATCTTCTAAACCTACCCTCTTCCCGTAAGCATTCACTATACTAGACATTCCTTCAGACTTCTCAGTGAAGACCGAAACAAAGAAGTCATTAAGCATCTCTGCCATTTCCAAGTCTCCCGTTACTGTTTCCCCCTCCTCATTGAGCAGTGGACCTACCCTGTCCTTAGTCTTCCTCTTGCTTCTAATGTATTGATAAAAAGTCTTCTTGTTTCCCTTTATTCCCATAGCTAGTTTGAGTTCATTCTGTGCCTTTGCTTTTCTAATCTTGCCTCTGCATTCCTGTGTTATTTGCCTATATTCATCCTTCGTGATCTGACCTAGTTTCCATTTTTTATATGACGCCTTTTTATTTTGTAGGTCATGCAAGATCTCAAGGGTAAACCAAGGTGGTCTTTTGCCACATTTTCTATCTTTCCTAACCATCGGAATAACTTACTTTTGGGCCCTTAATAGTGTCCCTCTGAAAAACTGCCAACTTTCCTCAGTTGTTTTTCCCCTCAGTCTTAATTCCTATGGGACCTTGCCTATCAGCTCTCTGAGCTTACCAAAATCCGCCTTCCTGAAATCCATTGTCTCTATTCTGCTGTACTCCCTTCTACCCTTCCTTAGAATTGCAAATTCTATGATTTCATGATCACTTTCACCCAAGCTTCCTTCTACTTTCAAATTCTCAACAAGTTCCTCCCTATTTGTTAAAATCAAGTCTAGAACAGCTTCCCCCCTAGTAGCTTTTTCAACTTTCTGAAATAAAAAGTTGTCTGCTATGCAGTCCAGGAACTTATTGGATAGTCTGTGCCCCGCGGTGTTATTTTCCCAACATATATCTGGATAGTTGAAGTCCCCCATCACCACCAAATCTTGGGCTTTGGATGATTTTGTTAGTTGTTTGAAAAAGGCCTCATCCACCTCTTCCACCTGATTAGGTGGCCTGTAGTAGACTCCCAGCACGACATCACCCGTGTTTTTTACCCCTTTTAGCCTAACCCAGAGACTCTCCACACTTCCGTCTCCTATGTCCATCTCCACCTCAGTCCAAGTGTGTACATTTTTAATATATACGGCAACACCTCCTCCCTTTTTCCCCTGTCTATCCTTCCTGAGCAAACTATACCGATCCACACCAACATTCCAGTCGTGTGTATTATCCCACCAAGTTTCAGTAATGCCAATAATGTCATAGTTGTATTTATTTATTAGCACTTCCAGTTCCTCCTGCTTATTACCCATACTTCTTGCATTTGTATATAGGCATCTAAGATACTGGTTTGATCTTGCCTCCCAGCTTTGCCCTGACCCTCCTTCCTCTCTGCCATTATAGCCCGTGCTCCCTCCTGTTTCCAACCCATCTCCCAGGTCTTGTTCCCCACTCGAAGGAAAGATTTATAGATCTTGGCTAAGCAATGGATGGAGTGGGGAAGAATCTCTCTCTTCATGTGCCACAAACTCCCCCGTACAACCTCCCATCTGGCCATCTGCCCTGCTCCCTGTTTTAGCTGGCTCACAGGTGTTCCTTTTCTGCCTTGCTATCAAGGAAGGGGAGAGATTGCCACAGGACTGGTCATGGGGCATCAGGTCAGACTGGTGACTCCTAGCGATGGATGCAGGCTGGGTGCCTGTGCTGAGAATGTCCGCTCCATCAGCTCCTGTTGATCACTGGATTGTGTGGCAGAGGGTGACCTTTGGCTCTGTTTCTTTCTGTCCAGGAGGGGCACTAGAGGCAGCCTGAAGTGATTGCTCGTTTCCACTGAGGGCACTCATGGGGCTTCCTCCATCTTGTCCCCAGTCCAGTTCACTGCAAGTGTCAATGAAAAGGCATAGGCTGCTGCTGTCTCATCGTCTCCTGTTCACTGCTGGGGGATGGAGGGGACCTCGGCTGGGTGTCTGAGCCTGAGGCATGGGTAATAGGAGCTGGGTGAGACTCTGTCCGGAGCAGACAGGTGTCCACCATTCTCCTCTCGCTCTTGCTGGATCCCCAGCTGCCCTGCTGGTGGCTGGAACAGCACTTCCCCTTGTCTGCACAGAGAGCTGAGGTCTCTTCTCCCCTAAAATCTGTTGGGAAGCTGGAGCTGGTGACCTGCATGCTGAGCAGTGCTGTGTGCACAAACACCTTGCACCCATGTGCTGGCAGCTGCCCTGGTGGCACGTGTGAACCTGTTTCTACCACGTGATGCTGCTGCTCTTGTGGTTAGTGGACAGAGGCTGGGACTGGAATGGGAGAAAAGGGGTGCTGACAAGTTGTTCTCTGTGGGATCCCTTGGCTCTGGAGTTTGATTCCAACTCCTCTGCTGCCCCCAGTCAGCAATAGCCTGGACTGACTGATCTTAGGGTGTGCTGCCTGTGGCTTGCACCTTGGCTGTGACTGGAATAGCTGTAGTTACATGGGGGAGGGGAGGTTGCTGGCTGGTTGTGTGTTTAAACCTTCAGTCAAAGCCTCGCCTGAGGGAGACGCTTTGTATTTGTCTGTAAGATCCATGTCTAGTTGGCAGCCGGTTTCAGGCGGAGTGCCCCAAGGGTCGGTCCTGGGGCCGGTTTTGTTCAATATTGTCATTAATGATCTGGAGGATGGCGTGGACTGCACTCTGAGCAAGTTTGCAGCTGACACTAAATTGGGAGGAGTGATAGATATGCTGGAGGATAGGGATAGGACACAGACGGACCTAGACAAATGAGCCAAAAGAAACCTGATGAAGTTCAACAAGGACAAGAGCAGAGTCCTGCACTTAGGACGTAAGAATCCCATTCACTGTTACAGACTAGGGACCGAATGGCAAGGCAGCAGTTCTGCAGAAAAGAACCTAGGGGTTACAGTGAACGGGAAGCTGGATATTAGTCGACAGTGTGCCCTTGTTGCCAAGAAGGCTAATGGCATTTTGGGCTGTATAAGTAGGGGCATTGCCAGAAGATCGAGGAATGTGATCATTCCCCTCTATTGGACATTTTGGTGAGGCCTCATCTGGAGTACTGTGTCCAGTTTTGGACCCCATATGACAAGAAGGATGTGGAAAAATTGGAAAGAGTCCAGCAGAGGGCAACAAAAATGATTAGGGGTTGGAGCACATGATTTACGAGGAGAGGCTGAGGGAACTGGGATTGTTTAGTCTGCAGAAGAGAATAGTGAGGAGGAATTTGATAGCTGCTTTCAACTACCTGAAAGGGGGTTCCAAAGAAGATGGCTCTAGACTGTTCTCAGTGGTACCAGATGACAGAACAAGGAGTAATGGTCTCAAGTTGCAGTGGGGGAGGTTTAGGTTGGATATTAGGAAAAACATTTTCACTAGGAGGGTGGTGAAGCTCTGGAATGGGTTCCCTAGGGAGGTGGTGGGATCTCCTTCCTTAGAGGTTTTTAAGGTCAGGCTTGACAAAGCCCTGGCTGGGATGCTTTGGTGGGGGATTGATCCTGCTTTGAGCAGGGGGTTGGACTAGATACCTCCTGAGGTCCCTTCCAACCCTGATATTCTATGATTCCGTGATTCTCTGAACAGCTGGGTGTCACAAATGCTGCCTCTGGTGGGAAGGGGAAGATCGGAAGATCCAAGAGATAGAGCTACACTAGCAAAGAGAAAGTGAAGCTGAACAATGGGAACTTTCTAATTGGCAAGATTTACCCACGGGAAGCGGAGGTGCTCTGGGGCTGTGTGGAGCTGTCTGGTGCACACAGGATGCATGCTGAGAAAACTGCCTCCTTTTGGTTTTCATGGTTGCAGATGTGGCACAGCATAGGAGGGAAATGGCCCTCCATCGGAAATCCCGAGCTCATGGTGCTGCCGAGGAAGAGAAGCTGGTCTCTTGGTTTCAGTGGAATAATCAGAGGGCATCTAATTCCCCCCACTCCCCCAGCACATGGCATCCACTCCAATGGAAATCCTGCATCAGGGAGGAGAGTCCGAGGGTTTTCCAAGTTACAGTAGCTCTTGACAGGTTTCAGAGTAGCAGCCGTGTTAGTCCATATGTGTAAAAAGAACAGGAGTCCTTGTGGCACCTCAGAGACTTACAAATTTATTTGAGCATAAGCTTTCGTGGGCTACAGTCCACTTCATCAGATGCATAGAATGGAACATATAGAAGAGTATATATATATACACATACAGAGAAGAAGCCATACCAGTTCTAAGAGGCTAATTAATTAAGATGACCTGTTAGCAGGAAAAAAAACTTCTTATAGTGATACAGACGGTTGATAAGTGGTGTAAGGATAGTTATATGGAAAAAGATTCAAGTAGTGTAATGACTCAGCCATTCCCAGTCTCTATTCAAGCCAGAGTTAATGGTAGCAGTGACTCCATCCTGGGGTGCTGAAGCCCAGAGTGGAGTGAGAATAGTGTGCTTTACTTCCCCCTCTCCCTCGGGGTGGCTTCTCTCAGTCAGACACAGAGTGCAAAGTAACCATGCAGGCTCCAGCCCGGATTCTGCTGCTGGCCGAGGGTCCTGGAGACTGGGTCACAGCAGGAGCATACAGCAAGGACGGGGAAGTGGGGGAGAAAAGTCCCTCTTGTACCTGGCCAGCCTCAGGAAGGCATGGGGGACTTGCTCTGAAAAGGAGTGCTGTCCTGGTTGCACAAAGGAATTGACTTGTTTCTGCCTGCAGGTCCTGGCCTGGCAGAGCCTTGGTTTGACTACTAGTGTGGAAGGAGCAGAAGTACTTCATCCTGTCCCAGGAAGGGCACTTAGCCTCTCAGTTCTGCCAGTCACGGGTGCACATTCCCTGGGTCTGAGCCATGCTGGCACTTCCTGCTCGTGCCCTGTCCCGCTGGCTGCAGTGACCCAAGAGCATCAGTACCAGCCTCGGTGCAGAGTCCACAGTGGCTGTGAGTTCTACACTTAGATTTTACCAGCCAGTTAGCAATTGTAAACTCCCCAGGCACTTAACAGCCTATCCACAGAGTCACAGATGGTCCCCTTGGGTGCTCCAACCTGTCTTTCCACCAAAGTGCGTGTGTCTGTGATAGGTGGTCCCTTGCACCATGAGTTACAGCAATATTCAGGTTGCTCCAGATCCCAAAGCACCAGTCCCTTAACAGAGATCGATTGTCTCAAACCAAAGACAACGCTTGTAGTTTATTACAGGATTGGCTGCAAGAAGATTTATTAAAAAGGAAATGAGTTATTTACAGTGTTAAATCAGGTGAGCGTGCATGCACACACAAATGAGTTACAAGCTTACCTTTCAAAAGGTAATATGGGCTTCTATAATAAGCAGGATCTATGTGTTCTTTAGGGCTAACCCAGGCTGAACAGCTGGAGATCCCTTGTTTATTTCTAGGAAACCTGGCCCCTCTGAGTCCAAGCAGCACAGAGATATAGTTTCTTCTTGTCAGGAGTTTTTATCCCCTTTCTTCCTTCCATTCTGAGCTGCTAACTTGGTTGAGGGGGGGAATCTGCTTTCATGACTCATCTTCAAGGGGGAGAACAACAAATGTCTTTTGTCCTCTTTGGCATCCCACAATAGTCTGTCTGGCAATGAACCTTCCCTATTGGGCAGGATGTTACATCTTCTGCTGGAGATGAGCACTTCATACCAGTTCGTGTGTCTGGTGAGTTACACAGTCATGGAGGCTCAGTACAACTGCTCAGCTATTACCATACAGCATGGGATGCCGATGCTGAGAGTAAGATTAATGCCAGCAGCAGCTCGCCAGCATCCCATAAGGTCTAAACATGTTCTTAGAATCCTAACGCCTTTTTTAACAATAGTAGTGCACGGGTGAGCCAGGCTGATTCCAGCCATGTATCTGTCAATGCCCTAGTGAGGCACAGGGACTTTGGCATGAGCTGGCACTTGGGTGGCCAGCATCATGTGTTCCATCCCTGGTAACCTTAGCCCTGCTGAGATGTGTTGTGGATACTGATGAGAGTTTACATCCACAGTGCATCTCAGCTGGGTTGGTGCTTCTGTGGCTTCTTCCCACTTCTCCCTTCCCAGGTACAGATTAGCACGACCCAGGGCATCAGTCAGGAGATCATCTTGCCATCTGAGCTTATGGGTGGAGCTCTGACCAGTGAGTGTGGAGCTGGCAGTGCTGCCCCACAGCAGAATAAAACAGGAAGACAAAGAGGCAGATCTGACTTTTCTGAGCACCAGCTTTGCTGTCTGCACAGAACTGTCTTGCCCTGTTGGATGCTGGCAGGACCGTTGCCAGCGGTGTCCCAAATTGAATGAGAATTATGTGCTAACCCTGCTGGAGGCATGTGAGGTGAGAGCCCAAGAGAAGAGGGATGATTGTGTACGGGGCTAGGCCCATTAGCAGTGTGAGGGGACTTGTTCTGGGGCAGCTTGTTATGTGCATGGGCTGAGGCCTTGGCAGAGGGTCAGGCTGTAATGGGGAGGGTGCCTGGGACACTTCTTGGGGTTACCCAAGCTGTCCTGCGTGAATCAGTACAACCTCCTTACAGCATGAGAGCGCCTCATGTGCTCACTGGGGAAAGCCTCCCCCCCATCTGCTGCTCTGGGCTTCCCACTTCTGCTTTTTCGCCTTGCAGGTGAGCAATTTACACCCCCTTTGTTACTGTCAAGTGCCCAGGCCCTTGTCTTTTGGACACCTGCAGCATACACAGATCTGCTGTCTCTGTGGAAACAGTGCACCCCCCGGGGGGCCCCCCACTCACCACTCTCCTTCGCACAAGGCTCTACAGTAAAGCCAAACCGATGTTTGTTTCACTGACCCTGAGACTGCGATTCAGATAAAAGCAAGTCCAATGTGCATTTCTCAAATGCGGTCACCAGCAGATTTTTTTGTGGCCGCAGCAGTCTCAAAGCATGGGTGGAGATTGTGGGGCCAAAGCAGCGGCACCTCCCTGCAGCACCCAGCTGTTCTCCTGATGAGCTGTTTCCAAGGGCAGTGAGATGGACAGCCTTCGTGTTTGCGCTGGTGCCACCAGTGGGGATGGGTGTGCTGTATTGCGCGGCCTTCTGGGGGCTCCGGGCAGTGCCTCTGGAGACACCTGGGGCCAGTGTGCGCGGAGCCAGAGGTGGCACTTGTCAATGGAGGCAACTGCAGTGTTCAGTCACTGGGGCACCTCCTCCGCTCCTGCCTGGCCAGGGCACAGGGAGCCTGGGACTCCCCTGGCAGCCAGTAAGTTCCTGACCCACCTTCCCCGGGTGGGCTCTCACTGAAGGGCTGCGGGAGGCAGGGACAGAGAGACAGATTTGTCAGAGAAGTCACCAGCAAGAGTTGCTGGCTACACTCTAAGGCCACCAAAAATTTGTTGTGAGAACCCTTTTCTCTAGCATAGATTTATTAACAAGTTACTCTAATAAGATATTGCTCTCCCCCACTCACACTGCGGTGTGTGGCTGACAGTGGCTGCACAAATGAGTCTGTCCTGGAGGGCCTCCGTTTGCGTGTGAGTTGGTGGCTGTGCTTGAATTTCTTCCCTGCGGTGACAAATTACAGTGTCAGTCACAACTCGCTGAAGTCACAGCAGCCCAGCACTGTGGCATTTAATTTCAAAAGGGGGAACTATGCAAAAATGAGGGGGTTAGTTAAACAGAAGTTAAAAGGTACAGTGACTAAAGTGAAATCCCTGCAAGCTGCATGGGCGCTTTTTAAAGACACCATAATAGAGCCCAACTTCAATGTATACCCCAAATTAAGAAACACAGAGGGTCCCATATGAGGAAAGATTAAAGAGGCTAGGATTCTTCAGCTTGGAAAAGAGGAGACTAAGGTGGGATATGATAGAGGTCTATAAAATCATAAGTGATGTGAAGAAAGTGGATAAGGAAAAGTTATTTACTTATTCCCATAATACAAGAACATGGGGTCACCAAATGAAATTAATAGGCAGCAGGTTTAAAACAAATAAAAGGAAGTTCTTCTTAAATGTATACCACAAATTAAGAAACATAGTAAAAGAACTAAAAAAGAGCCACCGTGGCTTAACGACCATGTAAAAGAAGCAGTGAGAGATAAAAAGACTTCCTTTAAAAAAGTGGAAGTCAAATCCTACTGAGGCAAATAGAAAGGAGCATAAACACTGCCAGCTTAAGTGCAAGAGTGTAATAAGAAAAGCCAAAGAGGAGTTTGAAGAACGGCTAGCCAAAAACTCCAAAGGTAATAACAAAATGTTTTTTAAGTACATCAGAAGCAGGAAGCCTGCTAATCAACCAGTGGGGCCCCTTGACGATCAAGATACAAAAGGAGGACTTAAAGACGATAAAGTCATTGCGGAGAAACTAAATGAATTCTTTGCTTCAGTCTTCACGGCTGAGGATGTTAGGGAGATTCCCAAACCTGAGCTGGCTTTTGTAGGTGACAAATCTGAGGAACTGTCACAGATTGAAGTGTCACTAGAGGAGATTTTGGAATTTAATTGATAAACTCAATATTAACAAGTCACTGGGACCAGATGGCATTCACTCAAGAGTTGAAAGAAGTCAAATGTGAAGTTGCAGGACTATTAACGAAGGTTTGTAACCTGTCCTTTAAATCGGTTTCAGTACCCAATGACTGGAAGTTAGCTAATGTAATACCAATATTTAAAAAGGGCTCTAGAGGTAATGCCAGCAATTACAGACCAGTAAGTCTAACGTCAGTACCTGGCAAATTAGTCGAAACAATAGTTAGGAATAAAATTGTCAGACACATAGAAAAACATGAACTGTTGAGCAATAGTCAACATGATTTCTGTAAAGGGAAATTGTGTCTTACTAATCTATTAGAGTTCTTTGAAAGGGTCAACAAACGTGGACAAGGGGGATCCAGTGGACATAGTGTACTTAGATTTCCAGAAAGCCGTTGACAAGATTCCCTCACCAGAAGCTGTTACGTAAATTAAGCTGTCATGGGATAAAAGGGAAGGTCCTTTCATGGATTGAGAACTGGTTAAAAGACAGGGAACAAAGGGTAGGAATTAATGGTAAATTCTCAGAATGGAGAGGGGTAACTAGTGGTGTTCCCCAAGGGTCAGTCCTATTCAATTTATTCATAAATGATCTGGAGAAAGGGGTAAACAGTGAGGTGGCAAAGTTGCAGATGATACTAAACTGCTCAAGATAGTTAAGACCAAAGCAGACTGTGAAGAACTTCAGAAAGATCTCACAAAGCTAAATGATTGGGCAACAAAATGGCAAATGAAATTTCATGTGGATAAATGTAAAGTAATGCACATTGGAAAAAATAACCCCAACTATACATACAATATGATGGGGGCTAATTTAGCTACAACAAGTCAGTAAAAAGATCTTGGAGTCATCGTGGATAGTTCTCTGAAGATGTCCATGCAGTGTGCAGAGGCAGTCAAAAAAGCAAACAAGATGTTAGGAATCATTAAAAAGAGGATAGAGAATAAGACAGAGAATATATTATTGCCCTTATATAAATCGATGGTACATCCCCATCTCAAATACAGTGTACAGATGTGGTCTCCTCACCTCAAAAAAGAAATACTGGCACTAGAAAAGATTCAGAAAAGGGCAATTAAAATGATTAGGGGTTTGGAGAGGGTCTCATATGAGGAAAGATTAAAGAGGCTAGGACTCTTCAGCTCGGAAAAGAGGAGACTAAGGGGGGATATGATAGAGGTCTATAAAATCACGAGTGATGTGGAGAAAGTGGATAAGGAAAAGTTATTTACTTATTCCCATAATACAAGAACTAGGGGTCACCAAATGAAATTAATAGGCAGCAGGTTTAAAACAAATAAAAGGAAGTTCTTCAAGCAGTGCACAGTCAACTTGTGGAACTCTTTATTCAAGAAGGTTGTGAAGGCTAGGACTATAACAGCGTTTAAAAGAGAACTGGATAAATTCATGGTGATTAAGTCCATGAATGGCTATTAGCCAGGATAGGTAAGGAATGGTGTCCCTAGCCTCTGTTTATCAGAGGATGGAGCTGGATGGCAGGAGAGAGGGATAGCTCAGTGGTCTGAGCATTGACCTGCTAAACCCAGGGTTGTGAGTTCAGTCCTTGAGGGAGCTACTTAAGGATCAAGGGCAAAATCAATACTTGGTCCTGCTAGTGAAGGCAGGGGGCTGGACTCGATGACCTTTCAGGGTCCTTTCCAGTTCTGAGATAGGTATATCTCCAATTAAAAAAAAAAAAGAGATCACTTGATCATTGCCTGTTAAGTTCACTCCCTCTGGGGCACCTGGCATTGGCCACTGTCAGTAGACAGATACTGGGCTAGATGGACCTTTGGTCTGACCCAGTATGGCCATTCTTATGTTGTAAGGCGCTACGAAGAGATGAGATGGTACAGGCCAGACTAGTGTTTGTGGGGCTCCTCTTCCTGCCTCCAATCTTTCTGAGAGCTTTCTGCTTTGCATGTCTGAACCTATCAGTACAAATGTGCTGGGCTGGGGCCAGCACTCCCTCGCAGCAGCCTGGAGAGGATGGTGGGTTCATTTTGATGAGGTGGCATTATTTTTCATTTGCGTTACTGTAGCACGTTGGAGCCCTGCTCATAGACAACAATCCCAATGCACTAGGGCTGTACAAACGCATTATAACAGCCATACTGGGTCAGACCAAGGTCCATCTAGCCCAGTATCCTGTCTGCCGACAGGCCAATGCCAGGTACCCCAGAGGGAATGAACAGAACAGGTAATGATCAAGTGATCCAGCCCCTGTTGCCCATTTCCCAGCTTCTGGCAAACAGAGGTTAGGGACACCATTCCTGCCCATCCTGGCTAATAGCCATTGATGGACCTATCCTCCGTGAATGTATATAGTTCTTTTTTGAACCCTGTTATGATCTTGGCCTTCACAACATCCTCTGGCAAAGAGTTCCACAAGTTAACTGTGTTGTGTAAAAAAATACTTCCTTTTGTTTATTTTAAACCTGCTGCGTATTAATTTCATTTGGTGACCCCTAGTTCTTGTGTTATATGAGAGAGAGTAAATAACACTTCCTTATTTACTTTTTCCACACCAGTCATGATTTTATAGACCTCTATCCTATCATCATCATCATCATCATCATCATCATCATCATCATCATCATAATAATAATAATTATCCCCACGTAGTCATCTTTGTTCCAAGCTGAAAAGTCCCAGCCTTATTAATCTGTCATATGGCAGCTGTTCCTTATCCCTAATCATTTTTGTTGCCCTTTTCTGAACCTTTTCCAGTTCCAATATATCTTTTTTGACATGGGGTGACCACATCTGCATGCTATATTCAAGATGTGGGCTACCATGGATTTATATAGCAGCAATATATTTTCTGTCATATCTTTCTCAGTGATTCCCGACATTCTGTTCATTTTTTTGGCTGCTGCTGCACATTGCTTGGATGTTTTCAGAGAACTATTCACAACAACTCCAAGATCAGATTTCAACAGAAAGATGGTCCTTTCTTTGTCAGTGTAATACCTTGTGGGCCCCTTGCCTGGCTGCAAGGGACAGGGGAGGGGATGGCAGCAGGTCACCAAGAGAAGGCTGTTACGCTTGCTCTTCTTCCCTGGAGACCAGATGGCTGTGAAATGGGGAACTTCTTTACAAACCTTCTTTATAAAACCTGCCCTCCATGGTACCTACATGTGATACCCAGGAACAAGCTCATCAGCTGTAGAGTGATCTGGAAAGCAGGGCCCTTGGCCAGCTGATTGTTGAGCTCTGATGATGCCCTGAGTGTCTTGTTTATTGGCGGAGTGTCTTTATTGGCTCTATGGATGCTTCTCTGAGGAAGCCTCCCTCTATAGGTGCTCCTGCAGTTAAATGTCATTCTTAAGCTCTCCCCAGGCTCCAGTACACTGTCCCTGGTCAGGCAGAAACCCTATCCTTTCTTCCCATCACCCCAACCTTGGCTGTCTGTATGAAATGGCTCTCTTCTGCCATGCTTTGCCTTCGGGCTTGTAGTGTGATGTTGCACTCCATATGCTTTATGGAAATATGCTTATGAATATGACATAACTGGAATATGCTTTATGCTAAAACCCCCTTATGTTGTTAGCTTATTATCTACTGAGTGTGTTCATCCTATTTGTATGCATGTATCATTCTTGTGTCTGAAGCTAGAAATATGAGTATAACTCTGAGGTCCTATTGTAATTATGCAACATGTGGGCCATTAATGGTGGCTTAGAATCTTGATGGCTCCCATTGACTAGGACGACTGGTTGTGAATGGGTTTATTTACCTGCAAGCCTTCCTGTGTACATGTGGGCCAGCCTGTGGGTAATGAAAAATGTCTCTCAAGTACATGTGACCATGTCACATGGTGCTGGAATCCATCTTAAATCTGGTACTTTTCCATTTAGGAGGAGGGTGGGGACTCAGAGACAAGATTCCTGCCTTATGCTAAAGCTGTAAAAGGGGGTGAAGCAGGACAAAGAGGTGCCAATCATGAGAGAGCCCCTGCTTAACACCTAAGATGTCTGCTGGAACTAACATGGGCTGTACTGGGGAAAGGACTGGGTCCAGACTAGGAAGGTGTCTGTGAAAGAAGCTTATTGGAACATCTCTGAGGGTGAGATATTACCTGTAATCAGTTTCTTAACGTATTAGGCTTAGATTTGTGTGTTTTTGCTTTATTTTGCTTGGTAACTTACTTTGTTCTGTGTGTTATTGTCAGGGCTTTGGAGCGGAGCCCAGAGCTGGAGTGCGGAGCATCTCCGGAACAGTGGAGCTGCAGGTTTTTACCTGGAGCTGGAGCAGAGTCGGAGCATAGCTCCAAAGCCCTGGTTATTATTTGCAACCACTTAAATCCTTCTTTTTATACTTTCATTTATTAATCAACCCAAAGTAAGTGATTTAATACCTGGGGGAGCAAACAGCTGTGCATATCTCTGTCACTGTTATAGAGGGCAGACAATTTGAGTTTACCCTGTATGAGCTTTATACAGAGTAAAACGGATTTATTTGGGGGTTGGATCCCATTGGGAACTGGGTGTCTGGGTGCTGGAGATAAGTGACCTGCTGAGCAGTTTCTAGTTAAAGTCCGCAGCTTTGGAGGCGTGGCCCGGACACTGGGTCTGTATTGAACAGACTAGCATGTCTGACTCAACAAGGCAGGGTTCTGAAAGTCCCAAGCTGGAAAACGGGCTCAGAGTTAATTTCAGCACATCAGGTGATAGTCCCAGGCAGAAACCCTACCCTTCCTTCTCTGCTGTCCATCCCTCCTACCTTGGCTGTCTATCTGAAATGGCTCTGGTCTGCCATGCTGTGCCTTGGGACTTGTACCATCTTGGTACTGTTGGGATGTGGGTGGGACTAGTTTACCTGTGACTATGTCCATACAGGGCTTTCCCTTCCCAGTATTTCACTAGGATCAGTGCAGCTCCCCAGGTGGATAGACTAGAAGGAAATGGACCAACAACCTTGCAAGTAAAGTTTGCAGATCACAGAGATTGCTGTGCTGGTAAATAAGGGTAGGTTCTGTAAACTGGACAAAACACAGCAAGTTTTAATAAAATCAAAGGCAAGATTATACCTGTGGGAATGAAGAATGTGAGTCACATTTACAGGCCAGAGTGCTATATCCTGGAAAGTAGTGACTCTGCGAGGGATGAAAGAGTCACAGTGGAAACCAGGTGAACATAATCTCCCACTGTGATGTATAAGCAGAGGAATATTGACTAGGAGTAGGGAGGAGTTATCCCTTTACACAGCGTAAGTGGGAATGTTACTGGATTCTGTGTCCAGTTCTGGTGTCAGCACATCCAAAAAGACACTGAAAAACTAGAAAGGGCTCAAGAGCTACAAGAACGATTTGAGGTCTGGGAAACCTGCCTTACAGCACAGACATAGAATTATAGAAGATCAGGGTTGGAAGGAACCTCAGGAGGTATCTAGTCCAACCCCCTGCTCAAAGCAGGACCAATCCCCAACTAAATCATCCCAGCCAGGGCTTTGTCAAGCCGATCCTTAAAAACCTCTAAGGAAGGAGATTCCACCACCTCCCTAGGTAACCTATTCCAGTGCTTCACCACCCTCCTAGTGAAGTTTTACCTAATATTGAGCCTAAACCTAGCCCAGTGCAACTTGAGACTGTTACTCCTTGTTCTGTCATCTGATACCACTGAGAACAATCTAGATCCATCCTTTTTGGATCCCTTTCAGGTAGTTGAAAGCAGCTATCAAATCCCCCCTCATTCTTCTCTTCTGCAGACTAAACAACCCCAGTTCCCTTAGTCTCTCCTCATAAGTCATGTGCTCCAGCCCCCTAATCATTTTTGTTGCTCTCCGCTGGACTCTTTCCAATTTTTCCACATCCTTCTTGTAGTGTGGGGCCCAAAACTGGACACTGTACTCCAGATGAGGCCTCACCAATGTCCAATAGAGGGGAATGATCACGTCCCTCAATCTGCTGGCAGTGCCTCTACTTATACAGCCCAAAATGCCATTAGCCTTTTAGGCAACAAGGGCACACTGTTGGCTCATATGCAGCTTCTCGTCCACTGTAACCCCTAGATCCTTTTCTGCAGAACTGCTGCCGAGCCATTCGGTCCTAGTCTGTAGCAGTGAATGGGATTCTTCCATCCTAAGTTCAGGACTCTGCACTTTGTCCTTGTTGAACCTCATCAGATTTCTTTTGGCCCAGTCCTCTAATTTGTCTGGATCCCTCTGTATCCTATCCCTACCCTCCAACGTATCTACCACTCCTCCCAGTTTAGTGTCATCTGCAAAGTTGCTGAGAGTGCAGTCCACGTCATCCTCTAGATCATTAATGAGGATATTGAATAAAACCGGCCCCAGGACCGACCCTTGGGGCACTCCATTTGATACCGGCTGCCAACTAGACATGGAGCCATTGATCGCTACCTGTTGAGCCCGACGATCTAGCCAGTTTTCTGTACACTTTACAGTCCAATCATTCAGCCCATACTTCTTTAACTTGCTGGCAAGAATACTGACAAAAGGAGCTCCACCTACGTAGCTTGTCGAAGAGAAGGTGGAGAGGTGACTAGATCAGTCTACAACAGGGGTGGGCAAACTCTTGGGCAAACTGTATGGAGGGCTGGGTAGGGAAGTCTGCCTCCCCAAACAACCTGGCCCCTGCCCTTTCCCATGTCCTGCCCCCTGGCTGCCCCCCTCAGGACCTCTGACCCATCCAACCCCCCCGCTCCCTGTCCCCTGACTGCTCCCTCCTGGGACTCCCTACCCCCAACCACCCCCAGCCAACCCCTCCCCCCTGCTCCCTGACAGCCCCAACCCCTTTCGACACCCCCGCCCCTGACAGGCCCCTGGGACTCCCATGCCTTGCCAACTTCTCCCCCCCCGAACCTCCACCCATCCAACCGCCCCCTGCTCCATGTCCCCTGATTGCCCCCTGGGACCCCCACTCCCTTACCATGCCAGATCTGGCCACACTGCCAGCGGTATGGCAGTGTGGTTGCGGGGGACGGGGGACAACAGGGGAGGGGCCGGGGCTGGCTAGCCTCCCCGGCTGGAAGCGCAGGGTCTGGGCAGAACAATCCCGCAGGCCATAGTTTGCCTACCTCTGGTCTATAAGGACTTGCATGAGGGGAATATGGTAGAGGGCTCTTGAATACATAGGTGCTGACTCCAGGGCTGGACCACCCACAGAAAAAAAATGGTGAGTGCTCAGCACCCACTGGCAGCCAACCCCTCCCATCTGCCCACTGCCGATCAACTCCTCCCCTTCCCTCCTTGCGCTTTTTACCCTCTCCGGTCAGCTGTTTCATGGGTCTGAAATCCTGGATCTGAAAGTTGTCAGATTCCCAACTGTAGTGCTAACTAGCACAAGCCGTTTGTCTGAGGAGACCAACAATTCACTAGCTTGGAGCAGTTTTTCCCCATGCACTTAGCAGCCTGGTAGCAGTCCAAGCTGCATGATTCATTCCCTTCCCACACAGCTCTGGCTTTGCATTTCTGGACTCCCTTTCTGCCTCTGATAACCCATCATTTGACACTCCCATCTCTTGAGAGGGGGATAGGGCCATGTTTCCTTTGTGTCTGAGATGAAGCTAAGCTTGTTCCAGGTGCGTGGATCAGCCCACAGGGTGAGATCAGGGCTGAGAGGTTCCTGTCAACTCAATGAAGGGAATTGCGGGGGCCTGCCGGAGGGATGAAAGTTTCTTCCTAGTCCACCCAGTTAACTGCTGCTGAACCCTTGATCTGAATGCAGCGTGCTGATTTCCCGCAGAAAGTGTGTGCTGCTGATGTTGGTGGGGAGGGGAGGAGTGGAGTCGAAGGGACTGCGCACGTTCACTGGTCCATGATGAGTAAGTGCACGCTTCTCTGCTGAGAACTGCCTGTGCAGATCCCTGCTCCTAGGACGTGCACCCAGTGCTGTGAGTGACATCCCTGTAGTAGGTGGTGGAGCTGGGGCTCTTAGCATTCAGTGCAGGGGTACGTGGGCATTGCGGCTTCCCTTGAAGGCATTAATAGTGGGAGTGCTTAGAACAGGATCAGACCCCATCGTGCTGGGTGCTACTGCAGATGTTGTCAAACCTTAGTCCCAGATTTGGACCTTAGCGTCCAAAATATGGGGGTTAGCATGAAAACCTCCAAGCTTAGTTACCAGCTTGGACCTGGTACGGCTGCCACCACCCAAAAAATTAGAGTGTTTTGGGGCACTCTGGTCCCCCTGAAAAACCTTCCCTGGGGACCCCAAGACCCAAATCCCTTGAGTCTCACAACAAAGGGAAATAATCCTTTTTCCCTTCCCCCCTCCAGGTGCTCCTGGAGAGATACACAGACACAAGCTCTGTGAATCTAAACAGAGGGAGTCCACCCTCTGTAATTCCAGTCCTGGAAACAAAAGCACTTTCCTCTTCACCCAGAGGGAATGCAAAATCAGGCTAGCAAATCCAACACACACAGATCTCCCCCTGATTTCTTCCTCCCACCAATTCCCTGGTGAGTACAGACTCAATTTCCCTGAAGTTCCCCACTAAAGAAAAACTCCAACAGGTCTTAAAAGAAAGAAAAATACATACAAATGGTCTCTCTGTATTAAGGTGACAAATACAGGGTCAATTGCTTAAAAGACTATTGAATAAACAGCCTTATTCAAAAAGAATACAAATCAAAGCACTCCAGCCACTACAGACATGTAAATACAAAAACAACAAAACCATGTTTGGTACTCACAACTTGGAAACAGAAGATTAGAAAACAGAAATCACTTCTCAAAGCTGAGAGAAAAGCAGGCAGGCAGACAAAGACTCAGACACAAAATTCCCTCCACCCAGAGTTGAAAAAAATCCTGTTTCCTGATTGGTCCTCTGGTCAGGTGGTTCAGATACTTCTTTCCGGGTGAAAGAGACGTTAACCCTTAGCTATCTGTTTATGACAGATGTGACCGAGGACAGTCTCTGACCCAGGAACTACCATCCACAGGACAGGTGGACAAATGAAGCACCTGGGGTGAGAAGCTGAGAATGATCAAATGAGGAGGGTTCATTCAGCAGAAGGCAGCGTCATGTCACTTGCCTAACAAATGTACTTTGTTTGTAGTCTAAATGTTTAGCTTGAGGTCAAGACTTGGTTGGCAGCCAACAGTGCTGTGCTGACTCTGCCAGTGTGGGTGCTACGTGGAGCAATATTGGACTGACCTGCAGCCATCTGGGGAAGACCTCTGTGGAGCTTGAAAGCTCCCCCTCACCCACCTCGTCTCTCTGCAGTGACTAGGCAGGTCAGCATCAAAGGTTGAATTCCGGTCCCCGTCCCTCCCTTGAATTTAAGCTCTGACGAGTCTGGGTCTAGTTTAATAACACAGATGAGACTTGGAGAGGGTCAGAGACCAGTTCTGTCCCCCCTCCAGTCCCTGGGGCTCTTCTCTTTGGCTTCTAGGAGAAAAATCTGTCCTGTCCCAGTATTGCAGAGTCACCTCAAGCACGGTCTTTGGCTCAAAGTCAGCTTTTCCTGAGTGCCCTGCAGGCTTTGGAGCAGTTCTTTCCTGTCTCCCAGAGCAGAACAGTCTAGGCAGAAATAGTCACTTGTTGCATTTGCAGCTCCAGCTTGGGTAGCTAGGTAAGGCATCTATATGGAAGGGCTGGAATAGCCTTTCCTTGGGACTCCTGGAAATCACAGGAAAATCCTTTATCATTCACTTCTGCTGCATGCTGCCTTTGTATGCTATGCTTACTCTCTCTTTGGAAATCTTCTTGTGAGAAGATCTCTCTGCAAAGCTGGGATTTGCATAGTGTCCCTCAGCTTATCAGTTCCCTGATTGCCCAGGACAGGAGAAAGGCCTCTGTCCCATATTGGGCTGAGGGGAGCAAAAGCATTGCAGCAAAATCACGTTCCCTATAATGACCTTGGCATCCATAAACTCTTCATTCAATCCACAAGGTTGGCTTTCTCCACCAAGCATAAAGATCCTGTGGTGCTCAAACTCTGCCAACCAGGAGCATTTCTCTTGCCAGAGTAGAACATCTGCAGGCTGTATCTTCCTTGTGGAGTTTGCGGATGCTCCAGGAGCGAATTTTCTTGCTTGCAGGCTCCATTAACAATGCTATAAATGCCAAGACAGTCACTTCAATGCAAGAAGTTTGTAGGCTCTTCAAGTCTGTTAGATCTGTATTTGTCTCTTTTAAAATGACTCTATTAACAGCTACAGTAGCCAAGGGAGGGCGGGGTTTTTACTCCAACTCTCAGGCTATACCTGATTCCAAGAATAAATTAACATTTTGCATAAAAATTCTGTAACCCTGCCTTCCCAATCGAGGTGTGAGGCCTTGAAGTCAACATGCTCAGAGATCTCCCAGATGCCCTGAAGCAAAGCGAGGGAGTACCGGAACAGATGGGTCAGAGGTTTATGGTAAAACACAAATGAGAGTGACTGTCTCAGGCTGCTTTGTATGCAATAAAGAATCAAAAACTGGCCCAGTCCCAATGTCAGCCTACAAGGAATGGAAGATGATGTGGGGGGATCAGCAGGAAAGTTATCTCTTGAAGGTCAGAAAGTGGAGGGCTAAAGTGAGAACTGCCAAAAGCCAAGCAGAGTTGGACCTTGCAAAGGAGATTAAAACCAACAGTAGAAAGTTCTATAGTCATATACATAAAAAGAAAACAAGGGAAGAAGTGGGACTGCTAAGCACTGAGGATGGGGTGGAGATAAAAGACAATCTAGGCATGGCCCAATACTTAAACAAACACTTTACCTTAGTTTTTAATAAGGGTAACGAAGAGCCTCAGGTTAGTGGCAGGGTGGCTAATAGGAACAAGGATATGGAGGTAGAAATTATCACATCTGAGGTGGAAGTCAACAGCTAATCAGACTAACTGGGGTGGGAGGGCTGGATAATCTTCATTCAAGAATATTAAAGGAACTGGCACATAAAAAATCCTTGCACTTTTATGAATCTGTAAACTCGGGTTGTACCCTATGGCTGAAGAGCTGCTAATATAGTTCCTATTTTTTAAGAAAAAGGAAAAAAATGATCCAAGAAACCACAGGCCTGTTAGTTTTATCTCAATTGTATTCAAGGTCTTGGAACAAATTTTGAAAGAGAAAGTAGTTAAGGACATAGAGGTAAATGGTCATTGAGATAAAATACAACATGGTTTTACAAAAGGTAGATCATGCCAAACCACCCTGATCATCTTCTTTGACAAGATAACTAATTTTTTAAGACAAAGGAAATGCAGTGGATCTAATCCATCTGGATTTCAGTAAGGCATTTGATACAATATCCCATGGAAATCATTAGTTAAATTGGAGAAGATGGCGGTTAATATGAGAACTGAAAGGAAGATAAGGATCTGGTTAAAGGGGAGACTACGAGTCATGCTGAAAGGTGAACTGTCAGGCTGGAGGGAGGTTACTAGAGGAGTTCTACAGGGGGTCAGTCTTGGGACCAATCACATTTAACATTTTTTGTTAAAAAAAAGTGGGAGTGTGCAAATAAAAATTGTGGATGACACAAAGTTGGGAGGTGTTGCCAGTATAGAGGAGGACCAGAATATAATACAAGAAGATCTGGACAACCTTGTAAACTAGAGTAATAGAAATGGGATGAAATTTAATAATGTAAAGTGCAAGGTCATGTACTTCGGGACTAACAACAAGAATTTTTTCTATAAGCTGGGGACTTATCAATTGGAAGTGATGGAGGAAAGAGATCTGGGTTTATTGGTTGATCACAGGATGATAAGCCACCAATGAGATGCGGTTGTGAAAAAGGCTAATGCAGTCCTAGGATGTATCAGGTGAAGTATTTCCAGTAGAGACCAGGAAATGTTACTGCCATTATACAAGACACTGGTGAGACCTCATCTGAAATACTGTGTCCAGTTCTGGTCTCTCATGTTTAAGAAAGATGAATTCAAACTAGAACAGATGCAGAGAAGGACTACTGGGATGCTCTGAGGAATAGAAAACCTACCTTACAAGAGGAGACTCAAAGATCTTGGCTTGTTTAGCATAACCAAAATAAGGCTAAGGGGAGATCTGATTGCTCTCTATAAGTATATCAGAGGGATACATACCAGGGAGGGAGAGGAGTTATTTAAGTTCCATGCCAATGTGGACACAAGAACAAATGGTTATAAACTGACTGTCAACAAGGTTAGGTTTGAAATTAGAGGAAGATTTCTAACCATCACAGGAGTGAATTTCTGGAGCAACCTCCAAAGGAGAGCAGTGGGGGCAAAAATCCTAATGGTCTTAAAGACTGAGCTTGGTACATTTATAGAGAGGATGCTTTGATGAGGTTGCCTATGATGGCATGTGGCCCATTGGTGACTGCTAGCAGCAAATATCTCCAGTGGCTGGTGATGGGACACTAGATGGGGAGGGCTCTAAGTTACTACAGAGAATTCTTTCCCAGGTGTCTGGCTGCTGGGTCTTGCTCACACGCTCAGGGTCTAACTGATCACCATATCTGGGATTGGGAAGGAATTTTCCCCGGGTCAGATTGGCAGAGACCCTGAGGGTTTTTCACCGTCCTCTGCAGCATGGAGCACAGGTCACTTGCTGATTTAAACTAGTGTAAATGGTGGATTCTCTGTAACTTGAAGTCTTTAAATAATGATTTGAGGACGTCAGTAACTCAGCCAGAGCTTATGGTTTTATTACAGGAGTGGGTGGGTGCGGTTCTGTGACCTGCAATGTGCAGCAGGTCCAACTAGATGAACACGATGGTCCGTTCTGACCTTGGGGTCTATGAGTCTGAATCTCCAACACCTTAGCAGGCACATATTCACACATACTTGTGTGTGCGGCTTTTGATAGTAATGTGTCCAGTTCAAAGGCAGGGTGCTCGTCCACAGTGCACTGATACCTCATCTTAACCTCGAGTCTATTGTTAGATGTGTATAACAGGATATGCCATGTGGTTCAGTCTGTGATCAGCTGGACTGTTGAGTGGGGGAGGGAGAAGGTTACTGTTTTTTATTTTTTTACTGATTTTGTGACTTTACCTGGAATTCAGCAGCAAAGAATCCTGTGGCACCTTATAGACTAACAGACGTTTTGGAGCATGAGCTTTTGTGGGTGAATACCCACTTCTTCAGATGCATGTGGTGGAAATTTCCAGGAGCAGGTATATATATGCTAGCAAGCAAGCTAGAGATAACGAGGTCAGTTCAATCAGGGAGGATGAGGCCCTGTTCTAGCAGTTGAGGTGTGAAAACCAAGAGAGGAGAAACTGGTTCTGTAGTTGGCAAGCCATTCACAGTCTTTGTTCAATCCTGAGCTGATGGTGTCAAATTTGCAGATGAACTGAAGCTCAGCAGTTTCTCTTTAAAGTCTGGTCCTGAAGTTTTTTTGCTGCAGGATGGCCACCTTAAGGTCTGCAATAGTGTGGCCAGGGAGGTTGAAGTGCTCGCCTACAGGTTTTTTTATATTGCCATTCCTAATGTCTGATTTATGTCCATTTATCCTTTTCCGTAGAGATTGTCCAGTTTGGCCGATGTACATAGCAGAGGGGCATTGCTGGCATATGATGGCGTATATTACATTGGAAAAAGGAAAAAGGACTGTAAGCTGTCTAAACTCCTACCTGCCACATGGGGCCACAACCGTGGTACCCCTAACCCACCCAGCAATATCGTCAATCTATCCAACTACACACTCAGCCCAGAAGAAAAGTCTGTCCTATCTCGGGGACTCTCTTTCTGCCCTGCCACCCCCACCAACATGATACAGTTCTGTGGCGATCTGGAAGCCTACTTTCGCCATCTCCGACTCAAAGAATACTTCCAGGACAACACTGAACAGTGCACTGATACACAGGGGCCCTCCCACCAACAGCACAAGAAGAAGAACTCCACATGGACTCCTCCTGAGGGTCGAAATGAGAGTCTGGACCTATACATTGAATGCTTCCGCCGGCATGCACAGGCAGAAATCGTGGAACAACAACATCGCTTGCCTCACAACCTAAGTCGTGCAGAACGCAATGCCATCCACAGCCTCAGAAACCACCCTGACATTATCATCAAAGAGGCTGATAAAGGAGGTGCCGTTGTCATCATGAACAGGTCTGACTACCAAAAGGAGGCTGCCAGACAACTCTCCAATACCAAATTCTACAGGCCACTTCCCTCAGATCCCACTGAGGAATACACTAAGAAACTGCAACATCTACTCAGGACACTCCCTACACTAACACCAGAAGAAATCAACATACCCCTAGAGCCCCGACCAGGGTTATTCTATCTACTACCCAAGATCCACAAACCCGGAAATCCTGGACGCCCCATCATCTCGGGCATTGGCACTCTCACTGAAGGACTGTCTGGATATATGGACTCTCTACTCAGACCCTATGCCGCCAGCACTCCCTGCTATCTCCGTGACACCACTGATTTTCTGAGGAAACTACAATGCATTGGTCACCTCCCAGAAAACACCATCCTAGCCACCATGGATGTAGAGGCTCTCTACACAAACATCCCACACACAGATGGAATACAAGCTGTCAGGAACACTATCCCTGATGATGCCACAGCACAACTGGCTGCTGAGCTCTGTGCCTTTATACTTACACACAACTATTTCAAATTTGATGACAATATATATCTCCAGATCAGTGGCACTGCTATGGGCACCCGCATGGCCCCACAATATGCCAATATCTTTATGGCCGACCTGGAACAACGCTTCCTCAGCTCTCGTCCACTCACGCCCGTTCTCTACCTATGCTACATTGATGACATCTTCATCATCTGGACCCATGGGAAGGAGAATCTGGAAAAATTCCACCATGATTTCAACAGCTTCCACCCCACCATCAATCTCAGCCTGGACCAATCTACACGAGAGGTCCACTTTCTTGACACCACAGTGCAAATAAGTGATGGTCACATTAACACCACCCTATATCGAAAACCTAACGACCGCTATGCCTACCTTCATGCCTCCAGCTTCCATCCCGGACACATCACACGATCCATTGTCTACAGCCAAGCACTGAGGTACAACCGCGTCTGCTCTAACTCCTCAGACAGAGACCAACACCTACAAAATCTCCACCAAGCATTCTCAAAACTACAATACCCGCACGAGGAAATAAGGAAACAGATCAACAGAGCCAGACGTGTACCCAGAAGCCTCCTACTGCAAGACAAACCCAAGAAAGAAACCAACAGGACTCCACTGGCCATCACATACAGCCCCCAGCTAAAACCCCTCCAACGCATCATCAAGGATCTACAACCCATCCTGGACAACGATCCCACACTTTCACAGGCCTTGGGTGGCAGGCCAGTCCTTGCCCACAGACAACCTGCCAACCTGAAACATATTCTCACCAGTAACTGCACACCGCACCATAACTCTAGCTCAGGAACCAATCCATGCAACTAACCTCGATGCCAACTCTGCCCACATATCTACACCAGCGACACCATCACAGGACCTAACCAGATCAGCCACACCATCACTGGTTCATTCACCTGCACATCCACCAATGTAATATACGCCATCATATGCCAGCAATGCCCCTCTATGTACATCGGCCAAACTGGACAATCTCTACGGAAAAGGATAAATAGACACAAATCAGACATTAGGAATGGCAATATACAAAAATCTGTAGGAGAGCACTTCAACCTCCCTGGCCACACTATTGCAGACCTTAAGGTGGCCATCCTGTAGCAAAAAAACTTCAGGACCAGACTTTAAAGAGAAACTGCTGAGCTTCAGTTCATCTGCAAATTTGACACCATCAGCTCAGGATTGAACAAAGACTGTGAATGGCTTGCCAACTACAGAACCAGTTTCTCCTCTCTTGGTTTTCACACCTCAACTGCTAGAACAGGGCCTCATCCTCCCTGATTGAACTGACCTCGTTATCTCTAGCTTGCTTGCTAGCATATATATACCTGCCCCTGGAAATTTCCACCACATGCATCTGAAGAAGTGGGTATTCACCCACGAAAGCTCATGCTCCAAAACGTCTATTAGTCTATAAGGTGCCACAGGATTCTTTGCTGCTTTTACAGATTCAGACTAACACGGCTACCCCTCTGATACTTGATACCTGGAATTCAGATATTTTAAACTGATGCATGATCTTGACTGATTTTACTAAGCTGTGGGCTGAATGAGTGAGAATGCACTTTAAAACCAGTTTCCCATCCACAACACAATAAACTTGCAAGTTTGCTTTTCTCTTAGGCTCTGATTTTATTAGCGTTCTTAAAAGTCAGTCACTCTACCCCTTGGGAGCACTTGGACTTGCTACAGTAACACAGATGTTAATCTGTTACCGTTTTGTAATATAACTCTCCCAGTGCAGTTTCATACAGGTTACATCTAAAGTGGTTCCAACAAATGCAAGGGAAGGGGCTATTTCCAGCAGCAGGTTGTGGGGAGGTGGAGAGCCCCGAGGCACGTGGTGATTGGTGAAGGAGGCAGCTGCGGAGCTGACTGTTACGCTTGTCGTCATGGGACAGAAGAGGCTGGTTCAAGCAGAGGTACCTGATGCTCTCGCATTTCAGCATATTGAGGCAGAGCTGCCATTTGGGGCCCACAACCCCTGGCTATTGTGGACATTCTGCATGTCAGAACTAGCAACCTGTCCATGCCTTTCTCGTGCCACACACAGCCATGTAACTGCTGCACCTGCCAGTCTTCACTTGCAACCCTCCCATTTCCTCTCAACTGTAGGGAGCCTGGCCCCTGAGCCAAATGCTGCTGCTGCCATTCCTGGAATGTTTCTAACTTGTGAACTTTGCCATGTACAAGGGCTTCTCATTCCTCTTCACCCAGGACAAAGGCTGCAGTGTGTTCTCAAGGCAAACAGGGCAGGCAGAGGGGGCTTAGGCATGATACTGCCTGGAGGAGGCCACAACAAGGGCTCTTTGTGAAGACAGGCTAGGCTGGTGCAGTCTGGCCTTTGCACATCTGGGCCTTTAAAAACAATTACAGGAACAGCTTAAAAAGCTTCTTGTGTCTCTGAGCTAGCACTTGGCTTGATCTCTGTCCTGACGACTAGGGGAGCCTGCATCTTGCATTCAGAGAGGACCCCGTGAGCAGAGAGGCTGGTGACCTCCCTGTAGGAATGAGGGAGAGGGGAGGCTGTGAAAACAGCTGCTCCCAGTGCACCTCGTTCTAGTGGCTCTGACACTTAACCATGGCATCTCCTCGGATAGGCAGGTATCTGATATGGGAAGGCATTGGTGCCTGCTTTCTGTGTCTTGGGCCAGGCCTTGGGGCAGTCGGTGTCTGATCAGAGGTCTGAGGAAGGAGACTACAGAACTGTTGCTAGGCTGGAGTGTCGTAGATGTGCCCATGATACTCAGCTCTGTTTGCCACTCTCAGGGATTTTAGATACAGTTTAACTGGAGGATGATGGCCTGGCAGTACCACCTACTCTGAGTGCACCTAATGAAGTGCTGTCCCATCTGTGCAGGCAAGTCATCCTTCCTTGTGATCAGTGGGGTCAAAGGCTGCTGAAGGATCTTCTCAATGTGCATCCCTTTTCCTCGTCCTGTCTGGAAAGATCCACTGTCTCCATCCCAAACGAGGTCTGAAACTATCCTGCTAGGACTGGCAGGTCTGCAATCCAAGGACAGCTGGAGTGGCCCCATCACAGCCATGTGCTTGCCCTTTCCACACACCAGCCTGTCTCAGAAAGCCTCTTCAGGAGAAAGTTGATGTTCTCATGTGGCTTTTTGAGCAAAGGTCGGTGGTGACAGCTTGTCTTCTCCATGGGATTAACACACCTCACCAGTGCCAGGTCTGGCATCTCGGGGAAAGTCTATGCTACTGCTTAAGTCGACATAACTTATGTTGCTCAGGGCTGTGAAAGACACCTCCTGAGTGACCTAAGTACTGTCCATGTTGGTGCTGTTGGTGGGAGATGCTCTCCTGTTGGCAGAGAGTGTCCTCACCAGACACGCTACAGCGACACAGCTGCACTAATGTGGCGCGTCTAGTGTAGCCCTGCCCTGACTGGCAACTACCAGCCATGGACAGGGCTCTGCTTGTAGAAGATTAGCTGGTTGCAGTTCCCAAAGCATATCCAAAACTGCTGTCAGAGAAATGGGGTGGAAAAGCCGATGAGTGTAGAAGGTGCCTTCCACTCACTGTCCTATAACCCAGTCACTGCAAAATAACTGGACAGCTCCTGACACCCATGCACTCTACACTCATTCATGGCTGTATGCAGGTTAACAGGCCTACAACCTACAGCTCTTCTACTGGTCTGGACTTCACTAATCCTGTGGCCAGGAAGAAATTCTGCTGCAGCCTGGGAAACCATTTATCTAATAATTGACAAAACTTCCCTAGGTGTTGCAGCCTTCCTTGCATGGGAATGCATGCTTCATTGGTCTCTGGCCACTCATAACCTATGGTGACCAGTGAAGGGGCTGCTTCACACGCACAGACCATGCAGTCTTAACTGCCCTCTCTGACTGATGGAATTTAAGGCCAGAAAAGGCCATTGTGCTCATCTAGTCTGATCTCGTATGTAACACAAGCCACTGACTGACACTTGGGGACTTCTGCTTCTGTCTGCATAAATTCTCGTTGAGCGAGTGCATATCTTCTAGAAAGGCACCTGATGCTAATGTAAAGACTTCAAATGATGGAAAATGCCCATGTCCCTAGGTAAGTTGTTCCAATGGTTTATTACCCTCACTGCTTAAAATTACGCCTTATGTCTAATCTTGACTTCTTTCTTCTGCTTTCAGCCACTGGATCATGTTCTCCCTTTGTCTGCAAATTAAAGAGCAGTATGGACACATACACAATGGGAAATGACTGCCTAGGAAGGGGCACTGCGGAAAGGGATCTGGGGGTCATAGTGGATCACAAGCTAAATATGCAGCAAAGAATCCTATGGCACCTTATAAACTAACAGACGTTTTGGAGCATGAGCTTTTGTGGGTGAATACCCTCCTCATCAGATGCATGTAGTGGAAATTTCCAGGGGCAGGTATGTATGTGCAAGCAAGCTAGAGATAATGAGATTAGTTCAATCAGGGAGGATGAGGCCCTGTTCTAGCAGTTGAGGTGTGGAGACCAAGAGAGGAGAAACTGGTTCTGTAGTTGGCAAGCCATTCACAGTCTTTGTTTAATCCTGAGCTGATGGTGTCAAATTTGCAGATGAACTGAAGCTCAGCAGTTTCTCTTTGAAGTCTGGTCCTAAGCTAAATATGAGTCAGTGTAACACTGTTACAAAAAGAGCACACACCATTCTGGGATCTATTAGCAGGAGTGTTGTAAGCAAGACGCAAGAAGTCATTCTTCTGCTCTGCGCTGCGCTGATTTCGCCTCAGCTGGAGTATGGTGTCCAGTTCTGGGCGCCACATTTCGGGAAAGATGTGGACAAATTGGAGAAAGTCCAGAGAAGAGCAACAAAAACGATTACAGGTCTAGAGAACATGAGCTATGAGGGAAGATTGGAAAAATGGGGTTTGTTTAGACTGGAGACGAGAAGACTGAGAGGGGACGTAAGTTTTCAAGTACATAAAAGGTTGTTACAAAGAAGAGGGAGAAAAATTGTTCTTAGCCTCTGAGGATAGAACAAGAAGCAATGGGCTTATATTGCAGCAAGGGAAGTTTAGGTTGGACATTAGGAAAAACTTCCTGTCAGGGTGGTTAAGCACTGGAGTAAATTGCCTAGGGAGGCTGTGGAATCTCCATCACTGGGAATTTTAAGAACTGGTTGAACAAACCCCTGTCAGGGATGGTCTAAATAATACTTAGTCCTGCCTTGAGTGCAGGGGACTGGACTAGATGACCTCTCGAGATCCCTTCCAGTCCTATGATTCTGTGATGATTCTATGCAATCAGATCTTCTCTCTGTGTAGATGCTCGCAGACAGTGAGCAAGCCGCCTCTTAGTCTTCTCCTTAAACTGAGCTTTAAAGATTGTGGTTGTTTAGTTTCTTGCTGAAAGGCAGATTTTCCAGACCTCAAATCAGTCTTCATAGTTTTTCTATGGTGTCCCTAGCCTCTGTTTGACAGAAACTGGGAATGGGCGACAGGGCATTTGCCGCTGTCAGAAGACAGGATAATGGGCTAGATGGACCTTTGGTCTGACCCAGTATGGCCGTTTTTATGTCCTCCAGTTTGTCCATATCTTCTTTGATGTATGGACACAGGAAGAGGGCACAGTATCCAGCAATGATCTCATTAATGCTGTATGTAATGGTTATTCCACATTCCTGTTCTCCTACTTGATATTCCCATTTTGACAACTGAGAATCTCATTAATCCTTTTAACCACAGGATTGCACTGAGAGCTCATCTTCACTTGGCTTCCACCATGATCCCCAGGTCCTTTACTCTGATGCTGCTGTTGTCTAGGATGTAGTCCCCACTCTAGAAGACTGTCCCACACTCTTTGTACGTACACCTCTACCCTGATATAACGCGACCTGATATAACACGAATTTGGATGTAGCGTGGTAAAGCAGCACTCTGGGGGGGCGGGGCTGCGCACTCTGGCTGATCAAAGCAAGTTCTATATAACGCGGTTTCACCTATAATGCGGTAAGATTTTTTTGGCTCCCGAGGGCAGCGTTGTATCGGGGTAGAGGTGTAGGCGTACTAAAACTCATTTGAATGATCCCAGGTTACCGTGTGATTTAGAATCACTCTTTAGAAATTACCTGTCACTATTTACTGCTCCTCTAGTTTTTTGTCATCTGCAGATTTTACTAGAAAGGATTGTATTTTATTTTCCCAGGCAACTGATGGCTCTTGAATGACACTGGGCCGAGTATAGATCCCTGTGGGACCCCACTGGAAATGCTGTGATAGGATGATTCCTTTGATATGTCTAAGCAGTTTTTAATTCACTTTTAATATGGGCTATATTGATTTTTGTATACTGCTAATTTTATAGTCAGAATATCATGGAGGACTAGGCCAAATGCCTTGCAGAAGTCTAAATACACTGTCTATACAGTGAACTTTATCGACTAAAGTTGTAATCACCCTTAAAAATGACAGTTAGTTTGTTTGACAAGACCTATTTTCCCTAAAACTATCCCAAGTTGCATTAATACCACTGCAACCTTTTAATTCTTCTCTGATTGCATCTCACATCAGCCTTGCCATGATTTTACCTGGGACTGTCATCAGGCTAACTGAACTGCAGTTACCAGGGTCATCCCTTTTACCCTTTATGTACTGGCAGAACATGAGCTTTTTTTCAAGTCATCTGGAACTTCCCTGTGTTTCAAGGGTTATTAAAAATAAATGTCTAATGCTTCAGAGAGCTCATCTGCCAGTTATTTTAGTACTGTGGGTGCAAGTTACTGTGGTCCTGCAGACTTAAGCATTTTTCACTTCAGTAGCTGCTATTTAACATCCTGTCTGGTTACGGTTAAAATAGAAAATATAGAGGTTAGGTTTATTTCAGGAGTAGGTGGGCGAGGTTCTGTGACTTACAGGAGGTCAGACTGGATGATCATGATGGTCGCTTAAAGTCTGAGTCTATTGTTAGAATGGAAATTATTTCATTATCTTTGTAAGATATGAATATAACATCCAGCTTCCATGTTCCTACCTTCAGGAGTCTTCAGTAGTAACTTAACCAGTCCCAACCCTTTCTCAGAGATTAACAGATTTTAAGGCCAGAATCGTGACCAGTATGAAAATGAGTCTGATCTGCATAATCCAGGCAAAAGAAATGCACTGAGTAAACTTGGCATAAAGAATTGTCTTTTAGAAAGAGATCAGCCTTAATTTCAAGTGATGGAGAATCCACCACATTCCTATGTACATTTGTTCCAATAGTTAAACCTCCTCACTGTTGAAAACGTGCATTATTTCTAGGCTGAATTTGCATAGCTTCAGCTTCCAGCCATTGGATCTTCTGCATTTTTCTGCGAGATCAGAGCCCCCTACTATCAAAGCAGAACACTTGACAGGACAGTCTTGAAAGACACCTATTTTCATGTTTTTGATCTGTCTCACTGACTCCTCCACTGGCATATACAAAGGGAGGTCTCTACCCGCTAACACTGACCCATTGTGTCCTTTCTATAGCAACAAGTTTTCACCAAACATCTGACTGTCACAGCTATTTTTCTCAGATGTCAGGTGTCTTGGGCCTGTATCTAGACTTGAGCCCTGAGGAAATGCATACATTGTTCCAGTCCTGGGAACTTTGTATAAAACAAGGATAGTTCACTTTCATCCCAGCACTAACAGCGGGGACATTGGACTTGCAAAGTTTTCTGAAAGAGGATGAGTTTGTTGTGCCGCTAGCTGGATGACTCCTTTCACCTGGCTACATCTGTGGCCTGTGTGGGACAGACATCTCTCTTTTCTACACTGAGCACCTGCAACACTGGGGCACAGGACATTTAAGATGCTTCACTGTTAGAGGGGAAGGAAGAACATACCTGTCAGGCTGTTCCTTTCTCCCCTTCTCTGCTCAGTAGCTACCCTAGGTAGGGGCTGAGGTGCTCCTTCTGGATGGTTGAACTCTGCAGTGGATGAGGCTCAACATCAGTGCACTGGAGCTGAGAGCTGTTTGTCCAACCTGCCAGACTTTCTCCCTCTGATCATATGCAAACTTGATGTACTTCTGGCAGGCCAAAGAGGGTGCACTACAACAAGTGCCAAGGAGCAGTCTGCTCTAGCCAACTGTGGCACGGAGTTTTCCTGTTCAGAGCACAGTGTCCACCACTGGGTCGCTCTGATGTCTCAGATGTTCAAGAAGGCAATATTGGGACAGGTATTTACACTCGACAGCACAAGTGTGCTATCAAGAGCTCTTGACTTGCTTTGGCTGTTATCGGGATAAATTCCACCAGGCACAATGCCAGTTGTCGCCAGTTCTGCTCCAGCAGTGAACAAGATCCAAGTCACTGACTTTTCTTTCTCCCTCTGGCCTGGGGTCAGGAATTCAGTGTGTTCCCTCTGATTCCACTCAGTGGGGACGTCTTTCTCCAGAAGTCTGTCAGGATGAAAACCAAGATTTCCTGAAGGAGGGAAGGATGGCCTTCTTGGTAAGGTTTTAGCCTGGATCTCTGGAGAACTGAGTTCAGTTCCTGTTTCTGCCACATACTTCCTGCATAACCTTTGGCAAATCACTTAATTTTGGTGCCTTAGTTCAGGCCCAGTTCTAGAGATGGGCAGGCAGAGTGACTGCCCTGGGTGCAAAATTCCAGGAGGCTCTGTGCTGTTCAATTTTTGCTCTGCTGATTGGCCAGAGTGGCTTGGCCACTGGGACTGGGACTGGGAAACGCTGGCATGAAAACATTTTTCATCCTACCCAGGAAAATGGCTAGGGATGCTCCTGCTTTGGTCCCCATCTGTAAAGTGGAAATGGTTCTTCCCTGTCACCATTAGTGAGCCATTAGTGACGGTGAGACACTCAAATACCATGATGGTGATGGCTATGTAAGTATTTGAGAACTGCAATTAGTAGCCCAGACTGGGTCTTGGCAGTTTTGTTGTCTGACACTCTGGCTCTGATTTTGATATCACTGCCTTGCTTTCTCACCTACTGGCTCTCTGGTCCTGGGGTTGCAAAGATGCTCCACCCACCCAGTCCAAAGTTTCTCAAGTCACTAAATTGGCTCCTGGGTAGCTAGGACATTTGGGTGAGGGAGTTCTGCTGAGGTCTGACAGATTTTATGGGAAGCAGGAGACTTTGATCAGATGAACCTACTCTTAATTTGAAGTGATTCCCCCATCTGAGCAGCTCAAAAAGGAGTGGACCTGAGAAGATTCTTTGCTTTAAATTTGGACTATGTAGCATATGTGGAACAGCCTCCTGCTGCAAGACAAGCCCAAGAAAGAACTCAACTGAACTCCACTGGCCATCACATATAGTCCCCAGCTTAAACCTCTCCAATGCATCACTAGTGATCTACAACCCATCCTGAACAACGATCCCTCGCTTTCATGGACCTTGGGAGGCAGGCCAGTCCTCGCCCACAGACAACCTGCCAACCTGAAGCATATTCTCACCAGTAACTGCACACCGCACCATAGTAACTCTAACTCAGGAACTAATCCATGCAACAAACCTCGATGCCAACTCTGCCCACATATCTCCACTAGCAACACCATCACAGGACCTAACCAGATCAGCCACATCATCACCGGTTCATTCACCTGCACATCCACCAATGCTATATACGCCATCATCTGCCAGCAATGCCCCTGTGCTATGTATATTGGCCAAACTGGACAGTCCCTACGTAAAAGGATAAATGGACACAAATCAGATATTAGGAATGGCAATATACAAAAACTTGTAGGAGAACACTTCAGCCTCCCTGGCCACACAATAGCAGATTTTAAGGTAGCCATTCTACAGCAAAAAAACCTTCAGGACCAGACTTCAAAGAGAAACTGCTGAGCTTCAGTTCATCTGCAAATTTGACACCATCAGCTCAGGATTAAACAAAGACTGTGAATGGCTAGCTAACTACAAAAGCAGTTTCTCCTCCCTTGGTGTTCACACCTCAACTGCTAGAAGAGGGCCTTATCCTCCCTGATTGAACTAACCTTGTTATCTCTAGACTGATTCTGGCCTGCATATTTATACCTGCCTCTGGAAATTTCCATTACATGTGTCTGACGAACTGGATATTCACCCATGAAAGCTCATGCTCCAATACGTCTGTTAGTCTATAAAGTGCCACAGGACTCTTTCTTGCTTTATACCAATGATAGGAGACTGTGTAGCAAGCAAGAGGATTTGGATATTCTCACTGAGAAGAAATTTGTATAGTTGGCATTACTGAAACCTGGTGGGATGAGTCAAATGATTGGAATGTTAAAGTCACTGGTTATAATCTGTTTAGGAAGGAAAGAATGAACAAAAGAAGTGTTGGTGGGGGGTGGAAATCTGCATTTGACACTTTCTACTTAGATCATTATCAATAGCTAAGTGCAGAATCTTGAATGCATATGAATCAATATGCTAGCTAATGCAGCCCAGGAGGGGGTGCTCATAGGTGTCTGTTAAACCACTAAATCAAGAAAGCTACTTCTTAAGCACCTGTATGTAATGTGTGGAAAGTTAAAAATATGGTGTTATGGAGGGTTTCTGTTTGGAAGATGCACGTTAGAGGTCTCATGCAGCCTGTAGCAAAACGTCATGAGTTCTTCTTTGAGTGATTGCACATATCCATTCCAGTTAGGTGTGTGAGCACCGCATGCACGTTCGTCGGAGAAACTTCTACCCTAGCAACACTCGACCTGTCGGCTGGCCCATGAGGGCAGGGGATTAGACTCGATGACCTCTCGAGGTCCCTTCCAGTCCTAGAGTCTATGAATCACTAGTCTGCATGTGCTCAGACAGCGCCAAGAGACCCCTGAGCTCTGCTGGCCAATATGCACAAAGCTGCCTATGTGCTTACGCTGCCCCCCAGCAGCTGAGTGGTTTGGAGTCTTTGCCAGCAGGCCCCAATCCTGTGGGCATGCTTGGAGCACGCCTCAGACCTGACACCTGTCAGATCCCACAGCTGGAGGGCAGATGCAGGCCACTAAGAAGTAGGAGAGGGCAGCTGGCACCCACACAAAAGCCAGCAAGGGCCCAAGAAAAGCAGAAGAGAGGTATCAAGCGTGAGCATGAGAGAGAGGTGGTCTTAACTATTAGGCTAGGAACTACCTAAAGGGCTGGCCTGGCTTAGGAGCCTGGGTTCGAGGAGGAGGATCCCAGGTTGAATGAGGCAAGAATCTCTGGGCCTGTCAACCAGGTACATCACATCAGCCATTTAGGTATCCACGCCCCTCTCCTCTCCCCACTGCTCTCCTAGCTAGCTTTGATGTCTCCCTGCACAGCTTGCTGGCTTCTTAGGCACCTCAGTCTCCCCAAGAATTGTACAGGGCTGAGGATTCAACTGGACAGCAGGGCACCCCAGGACACGGGGGTTGCTGTACCTAGTACTGCAACACTAAAGTATCTCTGAGGAGCAAGGCCCTTGCGGCACCAGGCTCCTCCCAGGAATTTCTCTCCCCAAATTTGCCTGGTTATGGGGCAGGGTGGCACTGCATGGATCCTAGTGTACAAGGAGGGGGATTTCCCCTGCACAGTTCTGGTTCTGACAGGATGCTGGGTGGCAGGGAAGAGGCAACCCTGGCTAGGTCTCTCCTGCCTCATCCCCCAAGGTGCAGTTACACAGGCTACAGGGTTCACGCTTGCTGCCTTCAGTCAGCATCAAGTACAAAATTGCCCTAAGCTTTTAAAACCAGCCAGGCATGTGCCCTAGCTTAGCTCAAAAGCCTTTTGTTTCTCTGTTCTCCCTTCCCTCCCCATCCAGAACTGGCCTCCTCCATCCCTTCACACAACTGGGCCACTGTTGGTGCTGCAAGAGCTTTCTCATCTGCAGCTCCTGTCCCCTAGTACTCTGCTCTCCATAGCATGTTTCTCTGCCTCACTTACACTTATTTCAAGTCTGCTGAAAATGTACTTTCTTCCTTGCCACTACCTCCCCCTGCTTTGCCCTGGTGACTGATGCTGCCACAGAGCTGCAGCCAGTACATTTACACCAGCCACCCACTCTCTTGGATTTAACTGTGTCAAAGGGATAGAGTTCATTTTCACTTTTCCATAAGGAAAGTGGTGGAGGTGCCACCAACAGGACATTTCAAGCCAGGCTGCACAAAGCCCCAGAGAAGTCACACTGGGTGGAGCGGAGAGATAACAGGCCTAAGTAGTACATTGGAGGAGGATTGCTAGTGACCCCAATATGAAGGTTGCCTCACATTATACCCTCTCATTTCAGTTTTATCTGTGACATACATTAACTGTGCAGCCATTTCTGAGAACAAGCTTCAGGAACAGGTTAGATTGGTCAGTGCCAACATTTTCTGACCTCCTTCCCTGCCCCCCAAAACAGCTCTATCATCTCCAGATTTGGCTACAGGAACGTTGTCCTGGGATCAGCATGATACTCCATCCAGCTTTGTCTGAGTAAGCCATGGAAAATCTGCCATTTGCATCAGTTCAACTGCACTGCATGCCCTCTGCCTCGCTGCTCAAGGAATGAATCCCTCATTGCAGAGCTCGCTGCAGTGAATGAGTCAGGAGTTGCAGGAAGATTAAGGATGGTTTTATGGTTAAGATACTTGACTTTGACCCAGCCTAAGCTGGCATTTGACAAAACCTCCCCCCCTCCCACATCTTCAATTCACTTTAGGTCCTTTTGCAGTAAAGAGAGCACAGAAATGCCACCAACTTGATATCTGATGTCATTGCTTTACAAACACAGACTTCCAGCACATCTCAGGGGAAAATAAAATAAGGAAAAAGCCAGTTAATGAAATAAAATTATGCTGGGCCCCCAAACAAGATATTTTCTCAAACAACAGGGCTAATGCACTTCATCAAGCTGAACAAACCAAAGTATCAACTCAAATCCACCTCACACAGGAGAGTCTCAGATCAGCACTTTGCATAATATTCCAGTGGCTGCAAGGGAAGTGAAAAAGTATTAAATTCCAAATGACAACCTAAGCACACACCTGCCCTCATTGCCTACCAGCAATCTGTATAGGAATGTGTGACTTCTCCACAGCAACACAGTGACTTCTCACCATGCAGGAGCCCGACAGCTGCTGACTGAACAGGTGTCAAAAACTCCACCCGCCAGATGTGCTGGGACTTGCACCATGATCCAGGCTCTGATCAGCCAAATGTTTTAAGTTAGATTTGAATCTACAGAACCACAGAATTTCAAAACCTCACACCGCAAGAATTATGGCAAAATGACACTACTCCCTAAACACACCCCATAGTCACAGGCTTGAAGAACTGTGCGGGAGATCAAATGGCCCTCAGACACCACTGCTTTAAATTGTTGTCATTTATCCTCTGACACATCATCAATAAATTGCATTACCTTAGCATAATTTTTGTGGTCATATTTTACTAAGAGCGCTGCATAGTTTGCTAATCTAAATTGCAAAGTGGAAGAAGAACACACTTTGCAGCCAAAGGAGTCCAGTCTTTTGTTATCTTTGTCTGGAGTGGAAGCACTGGTATTTGTTTTGCTGATTGGCCATGTCAACCACTAGCAAATTGGGTGAGGGGTGTGTAAATAGAAACTCAGAACCCTTAGATAGAACAAATTATTTTTGGTCCAATCTCTTGCTAGTGGGGGTTATAATAGCTGGGGTCTGCCAAATAGTTTTAGCAGGTTCCATAATGGCCCCAGTAATTGGTAGGGCTATTTTGGTGGAGGTGGTAGCTTGCAGGATGCTGGTAAGATCGTGGTATGTTTCAGGTATCTCCTCCAGGATCATCTTGAGCTCTTCCACTACTCTCTGAAACAACCCTTGAAAGTGAGCGAGCTGGTGGGGGTACCATGGCATCTTGTGGTGTTATCGCTATAGAAGGGGTGTGTGGGGCAGTGTCCTTTGTAGGAGTGGCAGCCACTTCAGGTCTTGTCTGGGTTTCAGTGTAAGCAGGCAGTGGGGAGGATCTGACAGCTTTCCTCCAGGCATCCCGGGGAAGACCTGAGTGTGGTGCGGTGTAGGTCCATGGACCCCAGTGTGGCCATTGCCCCGGGGGGGTGGGGAGGAAGAGCATAGGTGGTTCCATCCAGAGAGTGCAATACCAGTGTGGATAGCCTTGAGGATATGGAGATCGTGCGGTAATGCATCTACTGGCTCTGGGGAGAGTATTGAGAGGAAAACATCTGATTATCTTCCTCTTCTTCTTCTTCCTCCTCCCAGACTCCACTGGAGGGGCTTGAAGTGGTAGGAGAGTACTGCAAGTAGGGTGCTAAAGATCTCAGTGATAAGCTGGTGCTGAGAAGAGAAGAGTCAGGAGCATGGGACACCCTTAACTCCTCTGGCTGTAAAAGCTGCAGTGGAGCGGAGTGACCAGGAGTCGGTGCTGATGTAGCTTGTGGAGGCAGAGTCTGCTGGGGCATCTGCTGGCACACCGAAGGGTCTCCCGGGGGTGCAAGTTGGCTCCGGAGAGTAGGAGCCCCTGAGGCAGGCACAGCAAGGGAGGCAGGAGACCCCAGGAGGCTCAGTGCTGAGAGCGGCGGCTGTAAAAGTGGCACCGCAGGATCAAAGGACAGTGCCGCAGCCGCCACTCGCGCTGTCGGCACCGTAGTAGTAAAGGTGACCGTAGGAGAGCTGAAAGAGCCGGGCAACTGGAAGTCCTGGGCCTTGGCACCGTGTAGTGGGGCAGCCGATTAACGGTCAGTGCTGGAGGTGCCTGCCGCATGAAAAGTGCTGAGTCATGGAGCTGGAGTCAGCAGAGACCAGAGACCCATAGACTCATAGACTCTAGGACTGGAAGGGACCCAGTCCCCTGCCCTCATGGCAGGACCAAATACTGTCTAGACCATCCCTAATAGACATTTATCTAACCTATTCTTAAATATCTCCAGAGATGGAGATTCCACAACTTCCCTAGGCAATCTATTCCAGTGTTTAACTACCTTGACAGTTAGGAACTTTTTCCTAATGTCCAACCTAAATCTCCCTTGCTGCAGTTTAAGCCCATTGCTTCTTGTTCTGTCATTGGAGGCTAAGGTGAACAAGTTCTCTCCCTCCTCCTGATGACACCCTTTTAGATACCTGAAAACTGCTATCATGTCCCCTCTCAGTCTTCTCTTTTCCAAACTAAACAAACCCAATTCCTTCAGCCTTCCTTCATAGGTCATGTTCTCAAGACCTTTCATCATTCTTGTTGCTCTTCTCTGGACCCTCTCCAATTTCTCCACATCTTTCTTGAAATGCGGTGCCCAGACCTGGACACAATACTCCAGTTGAGGCCTAACCAGCGCAGAGTAGAGCGGAAGAATGATTTCTCGTGTCTTGTTTACAACACACCTGTTAATGCATCCCAGAATCATGTTTGCTTTTTTTGCAACAGTATCACACTGTTGACTCATATTTAGCTTGTGGTCCACTATGACCCCTAGATCTCTTTCTGCCATACTCCTTCCTAGACAGTCTCTTCCCATTCTGTATGTGTGAAACTGGTTGTTCCTTCCTAAGTGGAGCACTTTGCATTTGTCTTTATTGAACTTCATCCAGTTTACCTCAGACCATTTCTCCAATTTGTCCAGATCATTTTGAATTTTGACCCTGTCCTCCAAAGCAGTTGCAATCCCTCCCAGTTTGGTGTCATCTGGAAACTTAATAAGCGTACCTTCTATGCCAACATCTAAATCGTTGATGAAGATATTGAACAGAACCGGTCCCAAAACAGACCCCTGCGGAACCCCACTTGTTAGACCTTTCCAGCAGGATTGGGAGGGGATGTGGGAGGGGAGGCAGGAGAATGGCTAGGGACTGAGAGAGGTGTGCTGGGTTCGGACAGGAGCTGCAGTAGCGAAAGGGAGATGAAATCTTCCTCTGGGCCTGCCTTTCATGAGAGAGACGTTGAGCACAGCCGCGACGCTGGCAAAGTGAGGATGGTGGAAAGGCTCAGGGCTCCCCCGGTGTTCTGTTGGAAAGCTCTCATCGCCCCCCGCTGGCTCCCCTTGGAAGCTGCAGCAGGTAACAGCTAGATGGAGTGAATCAGCTGCTGCCTCTTGCACCCTCCTGCTGCACAGGGAGCTGCAGGATTCCCACTGTCTGAAGTGTTTTCCCGTCATTGAGCCTACGCTCCAGGTTTTCCTTAAAATTTCTCAGTTACCACCTGTTCAGTTTCCTGGCAGGAGCAGCATGGGATACCATAGGGCAGGGCAGGCTCCTGCAGCCCCAGACCTTCTCCGCTGTGCCATGTCCTGCCTGGATCAGTGCTCAAGAGCACGGTGCTAAATGCCAGCACTCTTGGGAGCCCTGCTTGCATTAGCAAATACATGGTCAGTCCCACTGAGGGGCAGGGGGGCTGGGGTGAAATGCCATTGCAGACCAGGCTGGTGAGTGCTGTGTATCTGCCTCACTGGGTCTCTGGGCAATGGCAGGCTGAGAAGCAGGGCTGCCCGGGTGGGGGGAAAGTGGGGCAATTTGCTTGGGCCCCTGGAAAACTCTCGCGGGCCCTGGCCCCCGAAGCTTTTTCCACTCCAGGTCTTTGGCAGCAATTCGGTGGCAGGGGGTTCTTCCACCCTGGGACCTGCCACCGAAGTGCCAAGCCTTCGGCAGCAATTCGGCTGAAGACCCCAGGCCCCCTGAATTCTCTGGGTGGCCCTGCTGAGAAGTGCAGTCTAGGGGTGGGACATGCCGCTGATCTGTGCACGTGTGTGTTCTCAGGCGGTGGGGGCACGGGAGTGCAGCTAAAACTGCACTCCCTAGGAATGGCTCTAGGCACCAGAAAGCCAATAGCATGCTTGGGCAGCACAATTCCAGGGGCGGCATTCCAGGAGGCCTTTTTATTTTTTTTTTGCTTCTGCAGTTGTGCACTCTGAGGTTTTGGGGTATTTTTTTGCTTGAGGCAGCAAAAAATCTAGAACCGGCCCTGGCACTCTCTTCCCATCTGGGTCTGAAGCAGCAGGTAACTGTTGGATCCCGAAGCTGAGTGCATTCTTGGTGACCCCACTCGCCTGACTCTCACTGGTCAGCGTGTGTGGTGCTGGGTTAGGCCTTGCCTACTACAAGCCCAGGACAGACTGTATGCTTGCTCTCTAATTGCAGAGGTCCAGCAGATGGTTCATCGCTTCTCTCAGGAGGCCATTTCCAACTACAGCATCTTCCTGGTGGCTCCGCAGACAAGGACCCTGTATGTGGGAGCCAAGAACGCCATCTTCGCCCTGCCTTTGGAGTCAGTCAACCGGCCTGCCAAAATGGTGAGCACAAGACCCCAATCCTATGGGGCCGTCTGTAGCAGGGTGGGTGCATGTGGGGTGTGATCACACATGAGGTTATTTGTGCTGGCAGGGCGTGTGTGTATATAGGCTATTTTCGAATGGGGGAGGTGCGTGTCTGAGCCGAGGTGGAGTCTGTCTGGGTGGATTTCAGGAGATGCAACCAGGGACTCATAGGGACCGGGGAATGTGGATAGGGGGTGTAGACCTGATTGTGCACATCCTGGAGGTTACTGAGTTTTGTGGCACTGTCCATGGGTGCATTGCTGTGAGGGTGGGTAGGGGGTGTGGCTGTGGGTGCAGGTGCACAGGGATGATACACTCAGGGTAGAGGTGCATGCGGGGTTGTTGCTGTTGGGGCGTATGATACGAGTTTGGAAAATGAGATCTTGGGTGCTAGTTACCCCCTCCCCCACTGTCTGAGAAGAACTAAAGCAAATGAAATGTGTAGTCCAAAGGTGCCTAAAACCAAACAACCACAGAACATAACTCCGGACCCACCTGCCAGCAGCACAAACAGCTCTTACAAGACTGCACTACTGCAGTGAGGGAGGCCAAACAAGCTGCCTGCTCCTCCACAGTCCATGAGGCAGAATCGTTTTCATCAGGGCTGTTTCACTTAGTGAACTGGCTCATCAACCAGCCTGCACAGCCTGGACACTAGATCCAAGCACTGCTGTGATGAGCTGTCTGCACATTTCGCTGATAGGTCAACTGAAGATGAATGGAACTGACCCCAGCCAGATCATATTATCCACCCCATAACCTCAACTGAGAGTGGCCCCATCAGACATGCTGAAGCTCAAGAAGAGCCTAATGGAGGATCTAAATAGCATAGCTGCACACCATTACCACACAGATCTTTGTAAGCAAGCACATTTATTCTTAAGGTGAAAGCGTTACAGAAAAAAAATTAATAAAAAAAAGAACTTAAGCACATGCGAATAAGCTTACAGAGATCACACCCCACCCCAGTTCCAGCACAGGCTCTGGTAGGAGTCGAACCTTCAAACCCCACAAAAGGGTGTTTTGGTAATTAACAGTTCATAACAGTTTTAGCTCAGAACAGGCATCCCCATGAATCAGTTAGTCTTTCTTTATACAGCTTGGGCCTTTGATTTTTCAGGAGCAGGTAATAGTAGATAGTGGTTCCCTTCTCAGGATGTAGCTTCAAAAGATTAAACACAGACTGTGAATGGCTAGCCAACTACAAAAGCAGTTTCTCCTGCCTTGGTTTTCACACCTCAACTGCTAGAAGAGGGCCTCATCCTCCCTTATTGAACTAACTTTGTTATCTCTAGCCTGATTCTTGTTGCATATATATACCTGCCTCTGGAAATTTCCAATACATGCATCCGACGCAGTGGGTATTCACCCACGAAAGCTCATGCTCCAATACATCTGTTAGTCTATAAGGTGCCACAGGACTCTTTGCTGCTTCAAAAGACTAGATTTTTGCATACCCAGAGGAGGGAATTTGCGTTCATCTTCCCCCAGATGTTTCCCAAACAAACCACTTGACACTGTCCAAAAGTCCATTCTTGTCAGTCCCATTGTTCAGTACAGTCCTTTGAAGTTCATAACACTTTCCAGGGCTAACATCCTGTGTTCCCTCCTAGAGAGGTCACGTACAATCCTGGCTCACAACACACAACCTGTGCATTTAATATAATGGACACCAAAGATATTTAATATGATTTTTCCAGGATATTGCAGGGAATTACCATATTTGTCACAGCCAGTATTAAAACATCTTTGGAATATCTAAATATTATAACTTCCTAACTCAAAATGTGTTGCTTCCAGTATGGGGAATTCTATATTAGACCTCATCTTGACAGATACAGAGGAACTGATCACAGAACTAGAAATTAATGGTAGAAGAAAGAAATAATGGAGATATCCTGTCTCCTAGAACTGGAAGGGACCTTGAAAGGTCATTGAGTCCAGCCCCCCTTCCTTCACTAGCAGGACCAAGTACTGATTTTTGCCCTAGATCCTTAAGTGGCCCCCTCAAGGTTTGAACTCTCAAACCCTGGGTTTAGCAGGCCAATGCTCAAACCACTGAGCTATCCCTCTCCCTTCAGTACAAGTGATCACACTTATAATGTGCAAACAGAATAAAGTCTGCCACTGCCTCCTTCCTCTGGTGATGTCTGGCCCTCCTTTTGTCCCCCACCTCATGTGCTCTTCTGCAGTGTTGCCAACTCTTTTATGATTTTACTATGAGTCTCATGATACTTGGTGGCTTTCATAATGACCCAGCTCCTGGAGACAAGTGAGTATGTGAGAGACTTGGCTGGCATTTTCAGAAAGTCCGTTTGTAGCCCGCAGGGTTTGGAGAAAAGTTTACAGATGTGACATACGCTTGAACAGCTCAGAAACCAGAGAGAGCAAGAGCTCAAACTTGGTTTAAAAATCATGAGATTTTTTAAAATAAAATAATCTAATGACTTCTTGAGGCCTGGGTCATAATTTTTGAACTCCTGGGTGTGGCAGTACTGGAGATGTCACAATTTTGCCCTCTCTCCATCCATCTCTCAGCCCTTTGAGACCTGCAAGGCACAGCACTGCTGTCTGTCTGGCAGATTCTCTCCTCTCCCCCCCCCCCCCCCCGCATTATTCACACCAGGATCTTTTGGGGGCTATATCAAGTATCTTCTGTCCTGCCACTTCCAGCCTCTGCCTTCCCACTCCCCCTCCATCAGGTCTTTCTCTCCCCTACACCCTCCTGATAGCTTGTCCCTGACCACATCCCTCTGATTTTGATGCCTGGATCTCCCTCTTCTTCAGGGCCATCAGCCTCCTCTCGAGGTCCCTGTGCCAAACACAGCAATTTCCTGCAATATCCTAGAAGCGTCTCATTGAATTCATTTTTGTTCTTTGGAGTCTATTCATTAAATGCAAAGGTTGTGTGGTGGTGGTGTCCAGGATTCTACCGGATATCTCTAGGGGGGATACGTGATTTTTGGTTATAAATTAGGGACACATCAGTTGGAAGTAACAGGAGGAGGAGAAGGACCTCAGAATATTGGTTGATCACAGAATGACTGTGAGCTGCCAATGTGATATGGCCGTTAAAAAAGCTAACATGGTCTTGGGATGCATCAGACGAGGTCTTTCCAGTAAAGAAAGGAGGTGTTAGTACCGTTATACAAGGCACTGGTGAGACCTCATCTGCAATATTGTGTGCAGTTCTGGTCTCCCATGTTTAAGAAGGATGAATTCAAACTGGAACAGGAACAGAGAAGGACTACTAGGATGATCCGAGGAATGGAAAACCTGTCTTATGAAAGGAGACTCAAAGAGCTTGGCTTGTTTAGTCTAAAAGAAGGCTGAGGGTAGATATGATTGCTCTTTATAAATATATCAGAGGGATAAATAACAGGGAGGGAGAGGAATTATTTAAGCATAGTACCAATGTGGACACAAGAACATATGGATATAAACTGGACACTAGGAAGTTTAAACTTGAAATTAGACAAAGGTTTCTAATCATTAGAGGAGTGAAATTCTGGAACAGCCTTCTAAGGGGAGTAGTGAGGGCAAAAGACATATATCTGGCTTCAAGACTAAGCTTGATAAGTTTACGGAGGGGATGGTATGATGGGATAGCCTAATTTTGACAATTAATTGATCTTTGATTATTAGCAGGTAAATATGCCCAGTGGTCTGTGATGGGATGCTAGATGGGGTGGGATCTGAGTTACTGCAGAGAATTCTTTCCTGGGTGCTGGCTGGTGAGTCTTTCCCACATGCTTAGGGTTTAACTGATCGCCATACTTGGAGTCAGGAAGGAATTTTCCTCCAGGGCAGATTTGCAGAGGCCCTGGAAGTTTTTCACCTTCCTCTGCAGCATGGAGGATTCTCTGCACCTTGAGACGATTTGAGGACTTCAGTAACTCAGACATAGGTTAGGAGTTTGTTACAGGAGTGGGTGGATGAGATTCTGTGGCCTGCATTGTGCAGGAGGTCAGACTAGATGTTCATAATCATCCCTTCTGACCTTGAGTCTGAGTCTAAGAGATGTGAGCCCTGAAAATTGTTATGAACTCCAAAGGACTGTATTTGAACAATGGACCAGACAAGAATGGACTTTTCGACAGACAGGGTCTAGTGGCTTGCATGGGGAATATCTAAAGGACGGTGAATGCAAATTCCCACCTCTGATTATGTAAAAACTCTCCTTTTTGAAGCATGACCTGATTACCTGCTCCTAGAATCTGAAGATCAAAGGCCCGAGCTATATAAAGGAAAGACTAACTGATGCCTGGGGTGCTTGTTCTGAGCTAAAGCTGTTATGAACTTTGTAACCCCGGGAAAACTCCTTTGTGGCATTTGAAGGACTGACTCCTCCCAGAGCCCTCTCTGGAGTTGGGGGTGGTCTCTGAGCTTACTAGTGTGTGCAAGATCTTTTACTGTTTTAATGTTTTCTCTGTAATCCTTTTGCCTTAAGACTAAATGTACTTGCTTAGAAAGAGCTGTGTGGTAACTTAAACTATGGGCAATTACGCTGTTTGGAGCCTCTGAAGAGAAAGGAAAGTGTGGACAGTGGCCTGTTTAGGCAGGCTGGCTTGCTAGGAATATGCAATGCTGTTATAGCCCTGTTGGTCCCAGGATTTTAGAGGGACAAAGTGGGTGAGGCAATATTTTTATTGGACCAACTTGGTGAGAGCTCTGCTTTAGGTCTGGGAAACTAACTCAGAGTGTCACTGCTGGGAGTAACATGGTGTAGACGGGACCATGCAGCCTGAAAAAACCCTGGTCAGGAGGTGGGGAGAAGTGCGGGTCTCTGCCCAAGAGAGGTGACAACTGAGGAGCTATGAGCCTACAGTGGGTTTGCTCAAGGGAGTACAGAGGAGGAACACAGATGCAGTTGCCCTGAAGTGTGACAATCCAGTCTCACCTACTAGTCTTCCACCTCCTCTTTTCTTGCCTCGTCTTACCTCTCAAGGCTGGATCAAGTCAGCCACTCGCCCAGCCAAGCACCTCTCAATTTCTGCATTGCCCCTCTGGCCACTGTCTTGTTTCCATTAGCATCGCTCACTATCCCGGTGATGGGGCCTCTGCACATTCCAGTCCATTGATGGCCATGACCTCTTTGCAGGTCTAGCTCTCTCCTCCACTGAGTGTTGTAGAATCCCTCTACCTAGGGGGATACAAATGCATTTTTGTTTTTTTTTACTTAAATACTTTTCTAAAAATACTTTTTTAAAAATTTAATTTGAAAAGATTGCAACCTATACTAGGGCCTAGACTTACTCTGATATAATTTACATAAAATAGTACTCGTGCAGTATGTTTGCTGTCAAAGTTTTAAAGAAAATTAAAGCCCTGAACTGGTGGACGTCACCTGGAACCAGAGTTCGCGGAAGTGCTAAGCCAGCAGGTTCAGAGAATATTTGCTTCACTTCAGCTTATTCAACTAGTTCATTCAAGGTTGAGAAGCTGATTGGGAGTTGAAAAAGCTGGACCATTGGTTTTCTTCTTTGAGTGACTGCACATGTCTGTTCCACTTAGGTGTACACGTACTCAAGCCAGAGAGCTTTCTGTAGTAGTGCCTGTCAGAGTGGAGCATATGCCCTTTGCTTCCTCATGCCTTCAGCCAAGGTTAGAAAAGGCAGAGCTACCCTGAACCTCCCTCAATTCCTTCTCACTGCCTTGGGCTACAAGTTGGAGCTGCTTGTAAGGATTTTCACTTTTTTGTGTGTGTGCAAATAATAGATTGTAGTTGATGTAAATAGTGCTTTTGCTGGTTTTGTCTCTGCAATGGGGTGTACAGTAACTCCTCACTTTAAGTCGTCCTGGTTAGCGTTGTTTTGTTGCTGATCAACTAGGGAACATGCTCATTTAAAGTTGTGCAATGCTCCACTTTTACGTTGTTTGTCTTTCTACTTTCTCAACAGCTGGCAGCCTCCCTGCACTCCCCCTCCCCACAGCATGTCCTACCTGCCGGCAGACCCCATGGATCAGCGCCTTCCTCCTCCTGCCCCCCCGGAACAATCAGTTGGCTTGCAGCATTTCGGGGGCAGGAGGGGGCAGGAGGAGGACTTGCCACGCAAGGTCCCCCCTGCCTCCCCAACGCCGCAAGCCAGCTGATTGCCCTGGGCAGGAGGCACGGAGGAGAGAGGGAGAGCCTGCTTGCTGAGTCCTTGCTCCTCCCTCCTCCCACCTGCACCCTAAACACCTCAAGCCAGCTAATTGCCCCAGGCAGGTGGGAAGGGGGAGGAGCGAGGACTCAGCGTGCCTCCCTCCTCCCTCCCCTGCCTCCTGCCGGCGGCAGTCAGCTGGCTTGTGGCATTTAGAAGGGAAGGGAGGGAGGAGCGAGGACGCAGTTTGGGAAGTAAAGGGGGAGGACGTGGGGGGAGAAGAGGCAGGTCAAGGATCGGGGTTTGGGGGAAGGGGGGGAATGGGTGGGCTGAGTGAACCCCCCCGCCCCCCTGCCTCTGGTGCCTGCAGAGTAGGGGAAGCTGCTGCGCAACGTGCTTCTCCCAACCTACAGCACCTTCAGCCTCCTTGCCTGCCTCATCTCCGGTGCCAGTAGGCTGTGCCCGTGTGGGCTGAGCCGGGGGCACCTCCCAACTATAGTACTGTATGTACTGTATGCTTGTAAACACACAGCACGTACACACTACTCTCCCCCCCCTCCATTGTAGTATTAAATTGCTTGTTTAAAATATATATATAATGCCTTTTGTCTGGCAAAAAACATTTCCCTAGAACCTAACCCCCCCACTATTTACATTAATTCTTATGGGGAAGTTGGATTCACTTAACGTTTTTCAGGCACATAACTACAATGTTAAGTGAGGAGTTACTGTGTTAGGACCAGAGGCCCCCTGCTGGAGGCCTTGTGGTCCTACCACGCCCCATCCCAGAAAGGAGCAGTGGAGGTGAGTCCTCCAAGCTGACCAGAGCAGCTGTGTGGGATGCAGTCAGTCAGAAAGCGGCTGTAGAGAAACAGCCAGTTAGGGCCTAGAAAGCTCATATAAAAGGAGCTGCAGGGCCAGTGTGAGTCAGTCTGACAGAGACCAGAGGAGCAGGAATTTGCTCCTGGGTGGGACTTATCTTAGGGCTGAAGTCTCATTTAAGGGAGAAGATGAGGGCCTGTGGGGAAGTGGCCCAGGGAAACAGTAGCAATTAGTTATATGGACACAGCAAGGGGCTGCTACTTATATGTTCTCTGGAGTTGAGTTGGGACCTGGAGTAGTGGGCAGGCCTGTGTCGTCCCTTCCTCCCCCTCCCCCCCCCCGCCCCTGCCATCAGCCACAAGTGGAGTGGCCTAATCCCAGAGAGGGGAATTTGTTTAAGCCCTGAGGAAGGGAGTTAAAACAGGCCTGGAAAAGGGGCTGAATATTGAACTTCGGTACACCCCCCAGAGGTCATGGTGGATTCTCCATCCCTGACAGTTTTAAAATCAAGAGTGGATATTTTTCCAGAAGGTATGCTCTAGGAATTAGGTTTGGGAGGTTCTCTGGCCTGTTGTACAGGAGGTCAGACTAGATGATCACAATGGTCCCTCTTGGCCTTGGAATCCATGAATCTGTGACCAGCAGTTTTGACTCGAACACTCTCACTGGCTAACCTGCTGTTGTGTTGTAGGTAACGCCTGACCCCACGCAAATTGACAACTCATTCTCAGAGTGCCCAAGCAACTTCACTGGCCTTCTTACGGAATGTATCTATACTGGACATTTGCAAAGCAGCAACTTGGTTGTCAGCACAGACCTCCACTAAGCCTTATGCTATTGCTTGAGCCTCTAGAGCTGACATGGGCTTGGGAGAGCAGTGCTGCAATCCCTTTTCAAACAGACTCCAAGCTCTGACCCCCCCACACCCCCGCTTGAGAGTCTGCCTGAGAATCACCTAGGTGGAATGGACATGTGCAATCAATCGAAGAAAGGTTACGTGCTGTGTTGTAACTTGTTCTTTGAGATGTTCTTGCACATGTCTGTTCTACCACTCACCCTACTTTCCCTCTGCTTCAGAGTCTATTTCATTGCTATTCCAGTGCGAAGGAGCTGAGGGAGGGTCAGGGTGTGTCTGCCCTTTGTATTCTTGGCTAGAAGCATAAGCAGGTGCAGGGCACATGCTCTGCCCCAGTAGGTACCGCTACAGAGAAAAGTCAGGTTCAAATGCACACTCCAGAGTGGAATAGACATGAGCAATACATCTCAAAAACAATGGTTGCAAAACAGGAAAGTAACCGATTTTCCTCCTTCAATGTATGGATAAAAATGAGATGTGAGAGGATGAGGTCTACTATTTCAAAAACCTTGAAGAATATGGTGACCAGAAACAAGAATTAAATTCACTAACTAAAGATTGTTTCCTTTGTTTAATAAATCAGCTTTAAATGTAAAACGTGTTGATAATCTGATTTTTTTTTTTTGATTATTTATCCTGCACATTTAAGGTAGTTTTGTTTAACTAATTAAATTATTTTAAATGCTGTTTTTTGTGTGTATTAATTGAATTTGATTTTCCATCCAAATAGAGCTTGACACAAATCAAGTGTGTGTGGGGAGGGGAGTCAATCTTGTTACATATGCATCATTCACCATTTTCTAATATCATAAAGTAAAAAAAAAAAAAAAAAAAAAAATTGAAACTGAATATATGTAAGTTAATCTATATAATTACTTAAATAAATGTGTATTGATACAGTGTATCCTCCTGGTTAGCAAAAAATGCCAAATTTAGTGTGAAGGCTATATTCAGTTACAGATCATCAACATGTTTTAATGGCCATCAGCCAGTGATGATCAGCCTTTCTTTAGGAAAATAACTAAAGTACAAAAGCAAAAGAGATTAACATGGGTGATTTAACTCAATCTCTCCTGCCTCTGCCCCAATGTCCTGTGCATCGCTTCCACTCCTGTAGTATCAACCACTCCGGGGAGAACTTCACAACTGCACAGACAAATTCACTCTCTCCTCCTCTGTCTCTGCAATTGGCAGTACTCTTGCAGACATTTGCCCTTGTTGCCTACTCACAACCTAGGACTACCTCCCCCCTCTCTGTATGATCTTGAGACTGTGCAAAGAAAATGATTCACTGTGAGGTCCCTCGTTCACTTTTTACCTCTAGCTCCTCCACATTGACCTCAACCCCTCCTGGCTGCTAAACTCTCTCACCACAGCTTCCTGCCCTCTTCTTGGACAATATGAACATGCTCTGGTCTCCATGCCTCTTGTCTTCATCCCCTGGCTGCTCTGCCCCAGTTCCATACTGGATCCCCTTCTTCCAGTTCCTGATGCTGCTGTCACCCTGGCTTCATGGCCAGGCCTTGGCGGTACTCTTGCCTCATCCTCCTTGACAGCTCAGTTGCTTTTGGCACCATCGATTGCACTCTCCTCCATCTAATTCTGCCCTCCCATGGCTTCCACAGTACTATCTTGTCCTGAATCCTCCTGTCTCTTGGCTTTGACAGAACAAGGAATAATCGTCTCAAGCTGCAGTGGGGGAAGTTTAGGTTGGGTATTAGGAAACACTATTTCACTAGGAGGGTGGTGAAACACTCGAATGGGTTACCTGTGGAGATGGTGGAATCTCCTTCCTTAGAGTTTTTTAAGGTCATGCTTGACAAAGCCCTGGCTGGGATGATTTAGTTGGGAATTGGTCCTACTTTGAGCAGGGGATTGAACTAGATACCTCCTGAGGTCCCTTCCAACCCTGATATTCTATGATTCTACTGCTCCTCTCCCACCCTCTTGCCATAGGACTCCATAGAGCTCGACCCTGGACTTTTCTTTCTTTTTCTCTTCTCTCTCTCTGTTTTTTAACACCTTCTTGCTAGGTGACCTCGTCTGCTGACCCAGCTTCAGCTACCATCCTTGTGCTGATGTCTCGCAGATCTTGCTGCTCTGCTCCTGCCTCCTTCCATCCATCGCACACTTCAGCACATCTCTCTGTCTCACCTGCCAAAACCAAGCTCCTGATCTTCCCTTGAAAACACCCCATCCTCCTTGTCACATGATTGTCACTTTAGACGCCTTCCTCTCCCCTCATACCCAGACTATTTTTCCTAAATAACACCTCTAAGATCCAGCCTTTTTCTCTGTTCACACTGGGAAAACCCTCCTGGCCCCTCTCCACCCTTATCACTGCATTTCCCTCCTCTTCAGCCTCCTGGACACTCACCCCACACCTCATGAACTCTTCTCCATTCAAATGCAGCTGCTGGGATCATCTTACTGGCCAGGCACTTGGAAAAACCTACCCCTTCCACAGGTCCCTCTGTTGGCTCCCCATGTTCTACAGCATGTTAGATGCCTATATACAAATGCGAGAAGTATGGGTAATAAGCAGGAAGAACTGGAAGTGCTAATAAATAAATACAGCTATGACATTGTTGGCATCACTGAAACATGGTAGGATAATACACGATTGGAATGTTGGTGTGGATGTGTATAGTTTGCTCAGGAAGGATAGACAGGGGGAAAAAGGGAGGAGGTGTTGCCTTATATATTAAAAATGTACACACTTGGACTGAGGTGGAGATGGACATAGGAGATGGAAGTGTTGAGAGTCTCTGGGTTAGGATAAAAGAGGTAAAAAACATGGGTGATGTCGTGCTAGGAGTCTACTACAGGCCACCCAACCAGGTGGAAGAGGTGGATGAGGCTTTTTTTAAACAACTAACAAAATCGTCCAAAGCCCAAGATTTGGTGGTGATGGGGGACTTCAACTATCCAGATATATGTTGGGAAAATAACACTGCGGGGCACAGACTATCCAATGAGTTCCTGGACTGCATCGCAGACAACTTTTTATTTCAGAAGGTTGAAAAAGCTACTAGGGGGGAAGCTGTTCTAGGCTCGATTTTAACAAATAGGGAGGAACTTGTTGAGAATTTGAAAGTAGAAGGAAGCTTGGGTGAAAGTGATCATGAAATCATAGAATTTGCAATTCTAAGGAAGGGTAGAAGGGAGTACAGCAAAATAGAGACAATGGATTTCAGGAAGGCGGATTTTGGTAAGCTCAGAGAGCTGATAGGTAAGGTTCCATGGGAATCAAGACTGAGGGGAAAAACAGCTGAGGAGAGTTGGCAGTTTTTCAAAGGGATGCTATTAAGGGTCCAAAGGGATGCTATTAAGGGTCCAAAAGCAAGCTATTCCAATGGGTAGGAAAGATAGAAAATGTGGCAAAAGACCACCTTGGCTTAACCACGAGATCTTGCATGACCTACAAAATAAAAAGGAGTCATATAAAAAATGGAAACTAGGTCAGATCACAAAGGACGAATATAGGCAAACAACACAGGAATGCAGGGGAAAGATTAGAAAGGCAAAGGCACAAAATGAGCTCAAACTAACTATGGGAATAAAGGGAAACAAGACTTTTTATCAATACGTTAGAAGTAAGAAGAAGACCAAGGACAGGGTAGGCCCACTGCTCAGTGAGAAGAGAGAAACAGTAGCAGGAAACTTGGAAATGGCAGAGATGCTTAATGACTTCTTTGTTTCGGTCTTCACCAAGAAGTCTGAAGGAATGTCTAACATAGTGAATGCTTATGGGAAGGGGGTAGGTTTAGAAGATAAAATAAAAAAAGAACAAGTTAAAAATCACTTAGAAAATTAGATGCCTGTAAGTCACCAGGGCTTGATGAAATGCATCCTAGAATACTCAAGGAGTTAATAGAGGAGGTATCTGAGCCTCTAGCTATTATCTTTGGAAAGTCATGGTAGACGGAAGAGATTCCAGAAGACTGGAAAAGGGCAAATATAGTGCCCATCTATAAAAAGGGAAATAAAAACAACCCAGGACACTACAGACCAGTTAGTTTAACTTCTGTGCCAGGGAAGATAATGGAGCAAGTAATTAAAGAAATCATCTGCAAACACTTGGAAGGTGGTAAGGTGATAGGGAATAGCCAGCATGCATTTGTAAAGAACAAATCGTGTCAAACCAATCAGATAGCTTTCTTTGATAGGATAATGAGCCTTGTGGATAAGGGAGAAGTGGTGGATGTGGTATACCTAGACTTTAGTAAGGCATTTGGTACGGTCTCACATGATATTTTTATCGATAAGCTAGGCAAATACAATTTAGACGGGGCTACTATAAGGTGGGTGCATAACTGGCTGGATAACCGTACTCAGAGAATAGTTATTAGTGGTTCACAATCCTGCTGGAAAGGTCTAACAAGTGGGGTTCCACAGGGGTCTGTTTTGGGACCGTCTCTGTTCAGTATCTTCATCAACGACTTAGATGTTGGCATAGAAAGTATGCTTATTAAGTTTGCAGATGATACCAAACTGGGAGGGATTGCAACTGCTTTGGAGGACAGGGTCAAAAATTCAAAATGATCTGGACAAATTGGAGAAATGATGTGAGGTAAACAGGATGAAGTTCAATAAAGATAAATGCAAAGTACTCCACTTAGGAAGGAACAATCAGTTTCACACATACAGAATGGGAAGAGACTGTCTAGGAAGGAGTATGGCAGAAAGAGATCTAGGGGTCATAGTGGACCACAAGCTAAATATGAGTCAACAGTGTGATACTGTTGCAAAAAAAGCAAACGTGATTCTGGGATGCATTAACAGTGTGTTGTAAACAAGACATGAGAAGTTATTCTTCCGCTTTACTCTGTGCTGGTTAGGCCTCAACTGAAGTATTGTGTCCAGTTCTGGGCACTGCATTTCAAGAAAGATATGGAGAAATTGGAGAGGGTCCAGAGAAGAGCAACAAGAATGATGAAAGGTCTTGAGAACATGACCTATGAAGGAAGGCTGAAGGAATTGGGTTTGTTTAGTTTGGAAAAGAGAAGACTGAGAGGGGACATGATAGCAGTTTTCAGGTATCTAAAAGGGTGTCATCAGGAGGAGGGAGAAAACTTGTTCACCTTACCCTCTGATTATAGAACAAGAAGCAATGGGCTTAAACTGCAGCAAGGGAGATTTAGGTTGGACATTAGGAAAAAGTTCCTAACTGTCAGGGTGGTTAAACACTGGAATAAATTGCCTAGGGAGGTTGTGGAATCTCCATCTCTGGAGATATTTAAGAGTAGGTTAGATAAATGTCTATCAGGGATGGTCTAGAAGTATTTGGTCCTGCCATGAGGGCAGGGGACTGGACTCGATTACCTCTCAAGGTCCCTTCCAGTCCTAGAGTCTATGAATCAAATCAATGTCTTTGTCCTCCCCTTTGGCTCTCTTCCCAGCCCTCCCCTATATCCCCGCTTCTCTTCTTTCTCATCTTATTGTTACTCCCCTCAAACTCCAACTTGTCTGCCTGTTGGGCAGCTTCTCACACTGTTTTCTCCCCACCACCACCACCACCACATTTGTGGCCCCCTCAAGAGCTACTCCTGCACTCTGAGTGTTTTTCCCAGACCTAAACAAGAGCTCTAAGTAGCTGGAAAGCTCGTCTCTTTCACCAGCAGAAGTTGGTCCAATACAAGGTATTACCTCACTCTCCTTGTGTCTCCAATACCCTAGGACCAACCCAGCTACAGCAACACTGCATACATCAGCTGTAAGCAGTCAAGCACTTAACTGTGGATGGGCTGAGTCTGAGCTGGGGTAAAGGGCTCTTATTTAAAATATATGCTCTGGTTCAAATGGCAAAGGGTTCTATTGATGTTCTCTGGCCCATGCTGTATGGGAGACCAGACTAAAGGATCACAGTAGTCTGTTCTGGGATTAGAATCTGTGACAGTGAAGGTGTCCATGTTGGCTTTGGCTGCTCCTTCCTCCTGTCTGGGTTTGTCAGCTGCTTGGGCAAGGAGTGTCTCCCCAGTGACTGTGCAGTGCCCAACAGCTGGGCTCCAATCCTGTGTGCAGCACAGGCAGTGCTGAGGGCGGATGTCCTGCAGTGCTTGAAGGATAATTGACATTGAAGTTTCTTGCTTTTTTTCAGATCTCCTGGGAAGTGCCTAAGAATCATCGAGATTCCTGCACAAGGAAGGGGAAAAAAGAGGCAGGTACCGGGGTAGGGTAGGGCTGTGGGGCAGCCCCTTGTAGTTCTTTTCACAGTATGCTGAGTCACCAGGCTGTAGGCTCTGAATGTATGCAGAAGGAGGCTGAGTCAGGATCATAGATTTTAGGATTGGAAGGGACCTCGAGAGGTCATTGAGTCCAGTCCCCTGCCCCCCATGTTCTAGACTGTTTTCCTCCTCCCAGGGGTTCCAGGGCAATGTGTGGATCACATTTGGTCCTAAAACAGCAGCCTATGTTCAGTGTGATCTTTGAGGAAGAAGGCCGTCCTGGTTACAAAACCTGCCTTGTTTAGAGGGAAGACACCTACAAAAATACAGCATATAACACATGGAAGAAAGGGGAAATTGATAGTAATGAATGTAAATAAGAAGTTAGGAATTGTAGACAACTGATTAGGGAAGTACAGTATCACAAGCAGAAATCTATATGGCCAGCAGATTTAAAGGCAATAAGGAGTTCTTAAAATATATTAGGAACAAAAATAATCCTGACAATGGTAATTCAGTAAAGGCCAAACTATTCAGTAACTATTTCTGTTCTGTATTTGAGGAAGAACAGATGATACAATCTCATCATATGGTTATAACACTCTTTCCGTTCCAGTTGTATCTCTGGAAGATGTTAAGGCAGAAGCTATTAAAGTCAGATTTTTTAAATCACCTGGTCCAGATAAAACTCTTGGATACAAGTTAAAAGAGCTGGATGACAAGCTCGCTGGACCATTAATGTAGATTTTCAGTAAGTCTTGGTGTGCTCAGGAAGTTCCAGGAAACTGGGAGACAGCTAATGTGGCAATTTTTAAGAAGGGGAAAACAGGATGACCCGGGTAATTATAGGCCTGTCAGTCTGATGTTCATCCCAGGCAAGATAATGGAGTGACTGATCGAGGGCTCAGTTAATAAAAGAGGATAATATGATTAAGGCTGCGAATTTGTCACAGAAGTCACAGATTCCTTGGCTTCTGAGAGTTCTGCAGTGGCCGGTGTGTCTCGTCTGTGGGCCACCTGAGCAACTCAGGCAGCCCCCTGGGCCAGTCACACTGTCTGCTGCTGGGGCAGTCTCGGGCCACCGCACCCGCCTCCCCTAGCACCAGTGGGGGGTGGGAGGGGAGGGGTCCCTGGCCATGCACTGCCTCCTACCTTCCCCCAGCGCTCGCGGTGCCTCCAGGCTGCCCCCCCACCCCCCAAGATTTAGTCAGGGATATGTAGTGCAAGTCATGGGCCATGAATTTTTGTTTACTGCCTGTGACCTGTCCATGACTTTGACTAAAAATACTCGTGACTAAAATGTAGCCTTAAATATGATTAATGCTAATCAACATGGATTTATGGAAAATAGATTCTGTCAAACTAATGTGAAATATAGATATATATTTACAAGATCACAAGCTTGTTTGATAAAGGTAATAGCATTGCTGTAATACACTTACACTTCTGTAAGCAATTTGATTTTGTGCTGCGTGGCAGTTTGATTTAAAAAAACCTAGATCAATTTAAAATTAAGATGGCACACATTCAATTGATTAAATATTGGCTAACTCATAGGTCTCAATTTAATTATAAATAGGGAATTCTCATCAAGCAGGTGTATTTCCAGTGGGGTCTCACAGGGATCAATTCTTTGCCCTTTGAAGTTTAACATTTAAATCAGTGACCTGGAAGAAAACACAATGATCACTGATAAAATTTGCATATGAGCAAAACCTAGGGTAAATGAGGAGGACAAGTCACTGATTCAGAGCGATCTTGGTTCCTAGGTATGCTGGATGCAAGCAAAGAATGTATGTTTTTAGTACAGTGAAATGTAAATAAATGATAACGTTAAGAATGGCCACTCTGGGTCTAGCCTTGTATCCTGTCTCTGAGAATGGTCACTGCCAGATAGTTCAGAAAGAGTGAGCAGAACAGGGCAATTGTCAAGTGATCCATCCCCTGTTGGCCAGTTCCAGCTTCTGGCAGTCAGAGATTTAGAGACACCCAGAGCCTGCGTCCTTAACCATCTTGGCTATAGCTATTGATGGACTCATCGTCCATGAATTTACCTAATGGTTTTTTAGAACCCAGTTATACTTTTGGCCTTCACAATATCCTGTGGCAACAAGTTCTGCGTGTGAAGAAGTAATTCCTTATTTTAGTTTAAAATCTGCTGCCTATTACTTTCATTGAGTGGCCCCTGCGGCTTGTTTTGTGTGAAGAGATAAATAAGGCTTTCCTATTTACCTTCTCTGTGCCATTCATAATTGTATAGACCTTTATCATATCTCTTCTTTTTCTCTTTTCTAAGATAAGCAGTCCCAATCTATTTAATCTCTCCTTATATAGAAGCAGTTCTGTTCCCCTAATTATTTTCATTGCCTTTCTATGTATCTTTTCCAATTCAAATACATCTTTTTTGAGATGGATTGACCAGAACTGCAGGCAGTATTCAATATGTGGGTGTAACATGGATTTACATAGTGGCATTATGTTGTTTTCTGTCTTCTTATCTATCCCTTTCCTAATGGTTCCTAACATTCTGTTCACTTTTTTGACTGTCACTGCACATTCGGCAGATGTTTTCAGAGAACTACTCACAATGACTCCAAGATCTTTCTTGAGTGGTAACAACTAAATTAGACTCCATTATCTTATATATATAGTTAGGATTATGTTTTCCAGTGTGCATTACTTTGCACTCCTCAACGTTGAATTTCATTGCCACTTTGTTGCCCAGTCACTCAGTTTTTTGAGAGCCCTTTAACATTCCGCTTGCGTGTTTGATATTTTTGATACATCTAGGAACAAAGAATGTAGGCCATACTTACAGGATGGGAGACTCTGTCCTGGGAAGCATTGATTCTGAAAAAGATTTGGGGTCATGGTGGATAACCAGCTGAACATGAGCTCCCACTGTGATGCTGTGACCAGAAGAGCTAATATCCTTGGATGTACGTATAAACACTGAAAACTCAAGTAGGAGCAGAGAGATTGTTATCTCTGTTTTGCACTGGTGCAGATACTGTTGCAATACTATGTCCATTTCTTTTGCCTACAATTCAAAAACGCTGTTGATAAATTGGAGTGTGTTCAGGGAAGAGCCACAAGAATGATTAAAGCAGAGATTCCCAAACTTTTTGCCGGTGTAAGCCCATTTTAATTACCGTATATACTCAATCATAAGCCGGTTCGTTTATAAGCTGACCCCCTGCCCCTCAAGATGGATAAGTAAAAATGGAAAATTTTTGTGACCCATTCATAGGCCAACCCTATATTTCAGGATTCAGCAAACTTTGGCTCCTGGGCCATCAGGATAAGCCGCTAGTGGGCCAAGATGGTTTGTTTTCCTCGAGTGTCCACAGGCACGGAGGTAAACCTAAGTAAACTAAGTGTCTCGGTATGCCAGCTGCTTACCCTGACAGGCTGGGACAGCAACTGGTGGGGAAGTTTTTTTGGGGGGAGAATCTCGGAGTCAGGAGAGTAACCCCAGTGACCACCCCCACATAACCCCACCCCTAGCCTGGGATCTCCACACTCTCCCCATCCCATCCTTTCCCACCTTATCTGGGGAGGTTGTCTGTGGCCTGGGTGCAGCCTGCTCTGGTGGGCCTGGTGGTGCGGGCGAAGCCTTCTCTGGGGGTGGGGCCAAGCGGCACGGCTGCAGCCTGCCAGCCCTGAAGCTGCAGCTGCTTCAGAGGCTGGGGGGAAAGCAACGTAGCCAGAAGCGGAGAGACTCTGGCCCCATCTATTCCCTTCTGGCTCTGCCGGCTGTGCTGCCTCTCCTTGCTCTCTCTGTTGTGGGGAGGGGCCGTGTCCCACCTCTCCCTCTCTATGCTCGTTCATAAGCTGACCCCCATCTCTGGTGCTCCCCTTTTTTACTAAAAAAATTCGGCTTAGGAATGAGAATATATTTCTTCCCGGGACCCCAGACAGCATGGAGGATGCCATTTTGTAGAGCAAAATGTCATCCTCCATACAGCGTGATCTCACACACATGTTTTGCACAGTAGAGATTGCTATGACCCTATTTGCTGATAGTGTGACCCCAGTTGTGACCCACAGTTTGGGAACCACTGGATTTAAGGATTAGAAATCATGCATTTTTGTAAGAGGCTGAAGGAACTCAATATATTATTGTAACAAAGAGAAGGTTAAAGGTGACTTGATAAAGGCTTTAAGAATCTACCTGGGAGAGCTGGCTGTATTTTAAAGAATCCTTTTTGAGATTGCAGGAAAAAACCATCCCGATGCGTAGAAAGAATAGTAAATATGGCAGGAGACCAGCTTGGCTTAACAGTGAAATCCTTGCTGATCTTAAATGCAAAAAAGAAGCTTACAAGAAGTGGAAGACTGGACAAATGACCAGAGAGGAGTATAAAAATATTGCTCAGGCATGCAGGAGTGAAATCAGGAAGGCCAAATCCCACTTGGAGTTGCAGCGAGCAAGAGATGTGAAGAGTAACAAGAAGGATTTCTTCAGATATGTTAGCAACAAGAAGAAAGTCAAGGAAACTGTGGGCCCCTTACTGAATGAGGGAGGCAACCTTGTGACAGAGGATGTGGAAAAAACTAATGTACTCAATGCTTTTTTTGCCTCTTTCTTCACAAACGAGGTCAGCCCCCAGTGCACTGGGCAGCACAGTATGGGGAGAAGGTGACCAGCCCTCTGTGGAGAAAGAAGTGGTTCAGGACTATTCAGAAAAACTGGACGAGCACAAGTTTATGGGACTGGATGCGCTGCATCCGAAGGTGCTAACGGAGTTGGCGGATGTGATTGCAGAGCCATTGGCCGTTATCTCTGAAAACTCATGGCGAACGTGGGAGGTCCCGGATGACTGGAAAAAGGCTAATGTAGTGCCCATCTTTAAAAAGGGAAGAAAGGGGATCCAGTGAACTACAGGCCAGTCAGCCTCACCTCAGTCCCTGGAAAAATCATGGAGCAGGTCCTAAAGGAATCAATTCTGAAGCACTTAGAGGAGAGGAAGTGATCAGAAGGTGGCGGAATCTCCTTTCTTAGAGGTTAAGGTCAGGCTTGACAAAGCCCTGGCTGGGATGATTTAGCTGGGAATTGGTCCTGCTTTGAGCAGGGGGTTGGACTAGATACCTCCTGAGGTCCCTTCCAACCCTGATATTCTATGATTCTATGTGACCTCGCCTAGCAGCTGGGACCCCTGGACAATGGCCTGGAGATGGGGAATCCTAACAACTGGTGACTAAGAGGACCACCCCAGCTTGGCCCTCAGCTGGTTCTGGCCAGTGGGAGGACAAAGGGCTGAGAAGAGAGGACCCCGGTGACCTGACCAACTAGTTTCAGCCAGAGGGAACAAGGACAGACGTGAGCGGGCCCCAGAGACCTGTTTACCTGGGATGGAAGACAAAGGACAGGGAGGAACTGTTGAGGCTGGGATGCCCAGCTGGAAAGCGCATGGTCTCTGGACTGGAGAGAGAGAGCAGGCAGAGCCTACCTGGATGCAGGGGAGACTTAGAAGTGCTCTGCTGAGGGAGGCCAGGCCTGAGGACTCTGAGGACGCTGTGTTTAGTAAGTCAATAAACCCTCTTGTTTTATACTGGCTGAGAATCGCTCTGGTCTAGAGACAAGGGTTGCATTATTTCCTCTGGGAGTGGAGGCCCAGGGGTCCAGAGCAAGTGGACTTCCTTAGGGGACTCACGGCAAGAGACAGATGTGCTAAGGCTGGAGGGGGGAAGGAGGGATAGCTCAGTGGTTTGAGCATTGGCCTGCTAAACCCAGCGTTGTGAGTTCAATCCTTGAGGGGGCCACTTAGGGATCTGGGGCAAAAATCAGTACTTGGTCCTGCTAGTGAAGGCAGGGGGCTGGACTCAATGACCTTTCAAGGTCCCTTCCAGTTCTAGGAGATATGTATATCTCCTATTATATTATATAAGGCTCAGAGAGGTGCAGTTCCAGGAGGCAGAGGGGCTTAACCCCCAAGAGAGAATGGACCCCCGAGAAGCGCTGTTGCACTGACAGGGGTTCCCCCCAGGGACCGTACGAGGCCAAGAGTGGGCACAGCCTGTGAGTCTGTAACAACTGGGTGTGGTGGTCAGGTATCAGAATCTGAAGAGCCATCATCCCATGAGCTGAAGGGGAAGCCTCAGACATAGTTGCCAGTACCAAGGCTGGAGATCCAACTGGGATCTGTCAGAGTGGCCCTGGGGAAGAGACCCTGTTAAAGAACTGTAGCAGGGGAGACTCCTGTTCCTCAATACAAACAGATTCTCCAAGGACAGAAATCTGGAGGGTGCTGGAGGGCTATGGTATCCAGACGACTGACTTGCTACCAGGGCCTGGCATTGCCAAGATGGAGAGCACTGTACTGGTGAGGGTTGTAGAGGAGCTTCTATAACCTTGGAGCCCTGCTGCCATGGAGGTGAAGGTACCGTGGTGTGTAGGTGGCCATTTTGGTGCCTTGGCATGCCAGTCATTTCTTGCAACTTATCTGGGCGTTCTATTTAACACCCTCTTTAGTCCCTAATTGATTGAAAAGGAGTTTATCATCCTGCTTTTTCCAACACCAGGTAGCCCTTGCCCCATGGAGCCCAGTACCCAGATCAGCACAGTTCAGATGAGGCAGCGAGGAATTTGCTGATAAGCTCCATGTGGTTTTAATGAAGAGGGAGAGGAGATTGACTGGCATCAAGAGAGGGTCAGGCAACTGGGGAAGCACAGAAGGCATGAAGCAGGCTGAAGTAGACAGGTGGAAGGGAGAGGAGAGACTCAGGCTCAGTCTGTATTATGCAGAGACCAGACAGGGTGGACAATGGGAAAAGCCAGTGAATGGGTATACAGAGAGAAGGGACATGGACAAAGCAGCTCGAGAGGAAGAGAACTCTGTAGCTATGATAGCCTGGGGGTCCCTTCATCCAGGACTCTGGGGAGCATCAGGGACAAATGAAAATTCTCCCTACCACAAATTCATAGATTCCAAAGCCACAAGAGATCATTAGGATCATCTAGTCTGGCCTCCTCTGTAACCCAGACCAGAGACCTTCCTCCAAATAACATCTAGAGCAGAACTTTTAGAAAAATATCCTGTCTTGGTTTACAAAATTGTCAGTGATGGAGAATCCAGCATAACCCTTGGTAATTATTCCAATGGCTATTTACCCTTGGTCCAAATTTTACACCATATTTCCAGTCTGAATTTATCTAGCTTCATCTTCCAACCATTGGATCGTGATATAACTTTCTCTGCTCAACTGAAGAGCCCATTATTAAATATTTGTTACATAGAATCATAGAATATAAGGGTTGGAAGGGACCTCAGGAGGTATCTAGTCCAACCCCCTGCTCAAAGCAGGACCAATCCCCAACTAAATCATCCCAGCCAAGGCTTTGTCAAGCCTGACTTTAAAAACCTCTAAGAAAGGAGATTCCACCACTTCCCTAGGTAACTCATTCCAGTGCTTTACCACCCTCCTAGTGAAAAAGTTTTTTTCCTAATATCCAACCTGAACCTCCCCCATAGCAACTTGAGACCAGTACTCCTTTTTCTATCATCAGGTACCACTGATAACAGTCTAGATCCATCCTTTCTGGAACCCCGCTTCAAGTAGTTGAAAGCAGCTATCAAATCCCTTCCCCCCCATTCTTTTCTTCTGCAGACTAAACAATCCCTGTTCCCTCAGCCTCTCCTCATAAGTCATGTGCACCAGCCCCCTAATCATTTTTGTTGCTCTCCGCTGGACTCTTCCGAGTTTTCCACATCCTTCTTGTAGTGTGGGGCCCAAAACTGGACACAGTACTCCAGATGAGGCCTCACCAAAATGTCCAATAGAGGGGAATGATCACGTCCCTCGATCTGTTGGCAATGCCCCTACTCATACAGCCCAAAATGCCGTTAGCCTTCTTGGCAACAAGTACACACTGTTGACTCATATCTAGCTTTTCGTCCACTGTAATCCCTAGGTCCTTTTCTGCAGAACAGTTTCCTAATCATTCGGTCCTAGTCTGTAAGAGTGAATGGGATTCTTCCATCCTAAGTGCAGGACTCTACACTTGTCCTTGTTGAACCTCATCAGGTTTCTTTTGGCCCAATCCTCTCATTTGTCTAGGTCCCTCTGTATCCTGTCCCTACCCTCCAGCTTATCTACCACTCCTCCCAGTTTAGTGTCATTTAGTCCATTCAGCAGCCCATACTACTTTAACTTGCTGGCAAGAATACTGCAGGAGACCGTATGAAAAGCTTTGCTAAAGTCAAGGAATAGCACATCCACTGCTTTCCCCTCATCCACAGACCCAGTTATCTCCTCACAGAAGGCAATTAGGTTAGTCAGGCATGATTTGCCCTTGGTGACAGGGCTGGCTCCAGGCACCAGCCAACCAAGCACATGCTTGGGGCAGCACCTTGGGGCGGGGCGGCGCTTGGTTTTTTGTTTGGTTTTTTTTTTTTGGTTCGTCAGGGCAGCACTGGAGGGGTTTTTTTTTTTGTTTCGGCAGCACAGTGCTCAGGGAGGGTGGAGGGTTCGGGTGGCACAGCACTCAGAGGGGTGACGGGAGCTTCGGGGGTGGGGGCTTGTGCGGCACTCGGGGGGGCAGGGTCTTTGGGCAGCGCGGCGCTCGGAGGATGGGTGGAGGCTTGGTGCGGCGCTTGGAGGGAGGGCGGGGGTTCCAGTGGCGTTGTGCTGTGGGGGGAGATGGACGGTGGGGCGGGCGGCGCTCTTCTTCTTTGCTTGGGGCGTCAAAAAAGTTAGATTTCAGAGTAGCAGCCGTGTTAGTCTGTATCCGCAAAAAGAACAGGAGTACTTGTGAGCCGTCGCTGCTTGGTGAATCTATGCTGACTGTTCCTGATCACTTTCCTCTCCTCTAAGTGTTTCAGAATTGGTTCCTTGAGGACCTGCTCCATGATTTTTCCAGGGACTGAGGTGAGGCTGACTGACCTGTAGTTCACCGGATCTTCCTCCTTCCCTTTCTTAAAGATGGGCACTACATTAGCCTTTTTCCAGTCATCCGGGACCTCCCCCAGTCACCATGAGTTTTCAAAGATAATGGCCAATGGCTCTGCAATCACATCCACCAACTCCTTTAGCACTCTCGGATGCAGCGCATCCGGCCCCATGGACTAGTGCTCGTCCAGCTTTTCTAAATAGTCCCGAACCACTTCTTTCTCCACAGAGGGCTGGTCACCACCTCCCCATGCTGTGTTGCCCAGTGCAGCACTCTGGGAGCTAACCTCGTTCGTGAAGACAGAGGCAAAAAGAGCATTGAGTACATTAGCTTTTTCCACATCCTCTGTCACTAGGTTGCCTCCCTCATTCAGTAAGGGGCCCACAGTTTCCTTGACTTTCTTCTTGTTGCTAACATACCTGAAGAAACCCTTCTTGTTACTCTTAACATCCCTTGCTATCTGAAACTCCAAGTGTGATTTGGCCTTCCTGATTTCACTCCTGCATGCCTGAGCAATATTTTTATACTCCTCTCTGGTCATTTGTCCAGTCCTCCACTTCTTGTAAGCTTCTTTTTTGCATTTAAGATCAGCAAGGATTTCACTGTTAAGCCAAGCTGGTCTCTTGCCATATTTACTATTCTTTCTACACATCGGGATGGTTTTTTCCTGCAACCTCAAAAAGGATTCTTTAAAATACAGCCACTCTCCTGATCTCCTTTCCCCCTCATGTTATTCTCCCAGGGGATCCTGCTCATCAGCTCCCTGAGGGAGTCAAAGTCTGCTTTTCTGAAATGCAGGGTCCGCTGCTCTCCTTTCTTCCTTGTGTCAGGATCCTGAACTCGACCACCTCATGGCACTGCCTCCCTGGTTCCCATCCGCTTTTGCTTCCCCTACTAATTCTTCCTGGTTTTGTGAGCAGCAGGTCATCTTGTCCCCTGCAAAAACAAACACTCTCCCACCACCTTGTTAAACATGCAGCACACAGGGAAACTGAGGCGAACACACGCTATTCATGTACAACACTACAAAAATCCCCAACTTCGTCACATCTCTTCCCTCTTGGAGTCTGAACTGAGCTGGATCACTCCAGCCAATAACCTGGGGAAGTTCAGGCCCCCCTCTCCGGGACACAGCATCCACTATAACATCTGCTCTCCTCTAAACATGGACCACCCCCAGATGATGATCTTGGCAGATCAGACTCCACCCTTGGATTTTGGCATTGGCTCCTTTCATCCGGTGCAACCACGTCAGGGTGAGTGGTCAGTGTATACCAGAAAGCACCACCCAAATAGATATGGCTGCAGGTTTTTAAGAGCCCATCCCAGGACCAGGCATTCCTTTTCCATGGCCGTGTAGTTCTGCTCCAGGAAGAGCAGCTTCTTGCTCAGGTACGTGATGGGGTGTCTCTTCCCCTTCACATTGGCCTGCATCAGCACCATGCCCAGCCCTGTGTCTGAGGCCTCCGTGAACACCATAAAGGGTTTGTCTAAGTCTGGGTTTACCATCCCCAGCCCCTGGGTTTAGAGCCTCTTTCAGTGCGCAGAGCACCTCCCTGGCACTGCTCGGTCCAGACCATGTTGTCTGTTTGTCCAACTTATCAGTCTTCATAATGGGAGCTAAAGGGGGTACAAACCTTCAGCAGTACCCCGCCATCCCATTAGAGGCCTGGGCCTGTCTCTTGGTTTGAGGAATAGGCCAATCTCTGGTTACCTTCACCCTTGGCTGGCTCTGGCTTTAGACAACCGCTTCCCACCTTGTGGCCCAGGTACGACACCTCTGCCATCCTCATTTACTCTTTCTGGCCGCTATCCTCTGTTCTGCATCCTGGAGGTGTCCTAGCCTCACTTCACTGGGACACATGGTTCTCCCAGGTCGGGCTGAAGACACAGATATGATGAATGTAGCCAGGCACAGTCCTCCACCCCCCTCAGTAACTGACCCCACGGCACTGGGGAGTGGCAGGTGCCCCCTTGAGGCCAAAATGTAGGACCAGGAACTCAGAGCCCTATGGGGTGATGGGAGCAGATTTCAACCCGGCAACTGGGTCCAAAGGCACCTGTAGCCCCGGTGAGAGTCACAGTAGTGAGGTTCCTCCCCCCCACACCTCTTGTCTAGGGTTTTGTCAGTCCTGAGCATGGGGCAGACGTCGAACACAGTGATGGCACTGAGCTTCCAGTAGTGCACACTGGGTCTGATCAACTCATCTTACTTGGGGTCCAGCCCCACTGGTGACTCACAGGGGCTGGAGGAGGCTGGATCACCCCTAACGCCAGCATGTCATTGCCCCCTTTTCTGCATCCCGGGCTGTTTTCCCGGTGACTGAACTGGGAACACTTCCCCTCCCAACAGGGACAGCTCGATTAGTGAGCCCAGTCTGGCTGGTGCTCAGCTGCAGGGACAAACGCAGCCCCTCCAATCTCAGCCTGGGGGCAGGGGTCAGCGGATCAGAGAGGGGAAGTTATTCCAGCAGGAGGCCAGCTCCTGCCTTAGGAGAGAGATTCTCTTTGCCCTTCTCCTTCCCCTGCCACACACTCATGGCCGCACCAACAGCCTGCCTGTCAAAGTACAGCTTCATTATGTTGACATGGTACAACTGCCCAACTGGGCAGCTCCAGCACATGACTCACTTCCTTCAGCTCATTGCTGATTTCACAGGGCTCTTTCCAGGTGCCCTTTGCACTGAGTTGAGACCCCTCTTCCGGTTCCTGATCAGGCACAATGTCATACCAGCCCTTTTGCAGTTCCTGGGCCCCGGCTAGGTTCTTCCTGGCCAAATCCATGAGCTTTCCCCAAAACGATAGTTCAGAATCCACCACCGATTCCCCATTTGTTTTTCATCACGTCCTTGGGTCCCCTACTTCTCCTTCCACACATCGACTCAAAAGGGTGGACCCTTGGGAATTTCCAGGGCAGTAAATGTTCTGTAGCAGCTCTCGTTGGGTTTGCTGAACCTCCTGATGTTTAGAAGAAGGGACATCCTCCCAGTGGTACTTCTGGGGGGCCACCAGATTCCTTCTGATCCCCCAAGTTCAGTTTTCCCTTAGGGAGCCTTTCCTGGTACCGGGTTGCTTCTCTCACTTGGATCCTTCCCCAGGATCTTGTAACACTGGGGCCTACAAGGCCCCAGCTTCTTCCAGGCAGGATCCTTCTGCGGCCAGGTCTAGAATTCAGCTACTGGGTTCAGGGCCCAGCACTCACTGCTCTGCCTTAGTTTTCCCACCTTGGGACAAGGCTGATCTCAACCCTGTCCTGGAAACTCACTTCCCTCCATTGGAGGTTCCATGTCCCCCTGCTGGGTGGATTGCTGGTGCCAGGCCAAGTGACCCTCCCTGAACTCAGCTGCAGGCAAGGACCAGGGCACCGTCTGGCCAGTTCTTCAGTCCATCCCTCATCAGCACTTCTGCAGGGAGCTGAGCCTGCACCCCAGCCTCTTTGGGGCCCCCATTCAGATGTGTCCTTGCTACAGGGTCCTAAGTGGGGTCCAACCACCCCCAGTGCCTGTGTCCCAGTGAGGGTAGGGAGCGAGCCCACTGCTTTGGTTGCTGCACCAGAGCCAGTGTGAGCCCCTCTCTCCTGTGCAGGGCTGTTGTCACACTCAGCTCCAGAGCTGGCTACAGACAGGCAGTTAACCGGAGCTTTGCAGTTCTTCCCTTGTGCTACTAGCCGGGGGGAAAGTACCCCGCTTCCTGCTGGTCGGGCCAGTTATGGGCTATTCACGTGCTCACTGGCTCCTGCCCTCTCCACCTTCCAGTCTCCGAGTTCAACTCTTTGGCTGTTACTTGCACGGGCTCCGGATCCAGTCTCAAAGAGACAGTCACTTCCCAAGAGTACATCAAAGATGATGTGCTGAAGGACTCCAGCTAACAGCCCTGCACCCCGATCCTTCCTGTGTCTGCACAGGCACCCCAGGTGAATGGCTGCCATCTGGGAGCCTTCCCCCAAGTTTCACAGCCACTAAGCAGCTGGTGAGGTGGCATCACATCCACAAGAGTCTTGGTCCCAGAATATCTTCACTCTGTGAATGTCTTCCCACTGGCTCCCACTGGGGATCAGAGGGGCCTGAGTCCGGGCGTTACAAGCAGACATATCTGCTGGGCTTGGAGTGGAAGCCCGTCTGCCTTCCCCATGTCAGCCCTGCCCCAGGAGCTGGCTGGGTGACCGGTTCCCAGTTCGCTCTCTCAACTTGTGCTACAGGCTGTCTCCCCTTCGTCCGTTTACCCTTTGAGGCTTCTCTTGGGCAAAAATTTCCTGTATCTTTGGGCTTGACACCACCGTGGGTCCTTTTTAGCCATAGTAATTACATTTCAGGTCCCTTAAATCCCACAAGGGGTCAGCCTGCCCCAGCATTCATGGGCACCTCTGAGTTGGGCTTCCTGGTGTCCCACCTTTGAGAGGTCTCTGGGTGACTCCTCTTCTGGGTCTCCCTCCTCCCCGTGATCTGCTGTCCACAAACTCATCCTCCAGTGCCCCTGCACTGCACAAATCTTTAGGCTTCCAGTCCACTAACCACATCTTAAGGTCTGGAGGGCAGATGTCATACAGCTGCTCCAACCCCACCAGGTTATACACATCCTCCACAGTAGTGGCCTTGTGCCCTTTCTCCATTTGCAGAGATATTCCTCCAGCAGGTTGGCGACCTCCTTGTAGGTGCCGCCTGAGGTCTTGTATACACCTCAAAATCATTTCCTGTACTCCTTGGGGGTCAGTTCAAATTCAGCAGCAAAGCCTGTTTGAACAGGGCATAGTCCCCCATCTCAATACTATCCATTTGGCTGAATGCCTCTATGGCCTTGGGACCCAGCATGGGGGTTAGACAGTGGAGCCTGTCTGCGAAGTCAGTCTAATTCAGATCACAAGGCTTCTCAAAGGTGGTGATGTAGGCATCAATATCTCCGCCCCCGCTCCCCCAACCGGGGCAGCAGTTTGGTGTCTAGATTCCCTGCAGAACTGGCATCTTGGGGCCCTTCCCCACTCTACCCCTCCGGCTGGCCCTCCTGTCCTCCAACTCCAGCTCATGTTTTCACTACTCCAAGCAGTCCGCCAGCCTCCGTTCCTCCAGCTCCAGCTCCTTCACTCTCAGCTCCAGTTTCCATTTCTTCACATTCACTGGTGGGAACACAGGTGGGAAGCCTCCCTCCTGGCTGGGGAACTGGATGCGGTGGACCCCCTGCCACTACCCCAACTGCCCTCCTGCTACTCCCAGACTCTTCAGGCATTCCAGGAGCCCCCCCGGGATCTGGAACTTGCTCCACAGACTGGTCATTCTCTGTGAAAAATGAGGTTTTCTATTTAGAATACCCAGTAGATAAATTTAATTGTCCTATTTGTCCACAAATTTTAGCATCATTTGGGAAATAAGCTAAGCAATCAGCTGCTCCTTAGTGAGCCTTCCCATGCTCAGCCCTCTCCCCCTGCACAGACATGCCAGGTCCCTCTTACGGAGCTGGTTATAGGCCATTTCCATGCTGGTTCCTTCAATTCCCTCATTTTATCGCTGGCAGCAACTCACTGCAAAGCACTTGCGCTTGCAGCCGACTGTCTACTCTGCAGGGTGCATCCGCCAACCATCACAGGTTGTGCCCACTCTTGGCCTCATATGGTCCCTGGGGGGAACCCCCGTCAGTGCGACAGTGCTTCTCAGCGGTCCACTCTCTCTTGGGGGTTAAGCCCCTCTGCCTCCTGAAACTGCACCTCTCTGAGCCTTAACATGTCTGTGTCTCGCCATGGACCCCCTCAGGGAGTCCACTCGCTCTGGGCCCCCGGGACCTCCACTCTCAGAGGGAATAATGCAACCCTGTTCTGTAGACCGGAGCAAGACTCAGCCAGCATAAAACAGGAGGGTTTATTGAGCGTCTGAACACAGCACAGAAACTCTCAGGGTCCTCAGGCCTGGCTCCCTCAGCCCAGTACGTCTAAGTCTCCCCTGCATCCAGGTGGGCTCTACCTGCTCTCTCTCTCTCCAGTCCAGAGACCCTGCCCTTTCCAGCTGGGCATCCCGGCCCCAACAGCTCCTCCCACATCCTTTGTCTTCCGCCCCAGGTAACAGGTCTCTGGGGCCCTTTCACTTCTGTCCTTGTTCCCTCTGGCTGGAACTGGTTGGTCAGGTCACCGGGATCCTCTCTTCGCAGCCCTTTGTTCTCTCACTGGCCAGAACCAACTGAAGGCCAAGCTGGGGTGGGCCTCTTATTCACCAGTTGTTAGGGTTCCCCATCTCCAGGCCGTTGTCCCAACCACTAGGTGAGGTCACATCTGTTTCTCTGCAACAACAAACCCTCTCCCACCTCCTTATTAAACATACAGCACACAGGGAAACTGAGGCGCACACACGCTATTCATGTAAACCACTACAAAAATCCCCAACTTCGTAACGTATCAGAGGGTAGCCATGTTAGTCTGGATCTGTAAAAGCAGCAAAGAATCCTGTGGCACCTTATAGACTAACAGACGTTTTGGAGCATGAGCTTTCGTGGGTGAATACCCACTTCCTCAGATGCATGAGGAAGTTTGCATGCATGCATCTGAGGAAGTGGGTATTCACATGCATCTGAGGAGGTGGGTATTCACCCACGAAAGCTCATGCTCCAAAACGTCTGTTAGTCTATAAGGTGCCACAGGATTCTTTGCTGCTTTTACAACTTCGTAACACCACTATTCTCTTTTGGACCCCACCAGGTGTCCTTAAGTCAGGGGTTGTGACAGTCTGTGGGTCCTCTATCCACCCAATCGGTGGGGTTGCTGCAATCCCTGGTCACCTCAGTGAACAATTTGATAGGGTTCTAACCAGAAAAACCCAGTGCCCACTGGTACTGCATCATACATAGGCACTGACTAACCTTCAGTACCACAGGATTGCCCTCCCGTACCTTATGCCTCCTCAGCACCAGGAGACACCCAGGAGCAGCAGGGCCCCCAGATGGAGGGAAACTTCCTTCCTCTTCATTCGTAGATGAGACAGTAATGCTTCCACCACCACCACCTTATGCCAATGACTTTCAGGCCTTCCACCTTCTCATGAAACTCCTGGCAGAATCCCTCCAGATCCTACTAGAGGAAGTCCAGGAGTCTCAGTGCTTCTTAGACATTTTAAATATCACCCCTCAGGAAAAAATTGCCCTTGCAGTAAATGACGCTCTGTTATTGCCTGCTTGTACAGTCTGGCAAACAGCTGCCCCTATCTAGCTTGCTCATAAGGGAGCAGATAAAAAGTACTATGTTCTGGCCAAGGGAACAGAACATTTATTGTCTCACTTCCAGTTCCCTGGTGGTGGTGGCAGCTAATGAAAGGAAAAGACAGGCCCATTCCAGACCCTCTCCTTATGATAAGGAGTCCAAATGTTTAGACCCTCCTGGCTAGGAAAAGCTACTTCTCAGCAGCTCTTCAATTTTGTGTGGCAAACTACCAAGCCATGTTGGTGAAACAGGCCTTCAACACACATTCCAAGTTCACTCATTGTATTGAACATCTGCCACAGGACCAGAATGAACCATTTCAGGTCTTAATTTCAGAGGGTCAGTTGGTAGCCAAAATCTCCCTCAAAGCTGCCCTAGATGCCGTAGATAGTTTCTAGAGCCCTAGCCACCACTGTGGTTATGCAAACAGCATCCTGGCTCCAGTCTTACAGTCCCCCAAGAAAAGGGCAGAATGAAGTTGAAGGTCTTCCCTTTGAAGCATTTGAGCACTTCAGCTCTGACACAGATGCCTCCCTCCACACTCTGAAGGACTTGAGAGCTACCTTATGGTCTCTGGGAATTTATGTTCCTGAAACAGAGAGAGTTTGCTATAACATCTGAGTGCTACTAATCTAAGCCATTCCAGTACAACCAACAACAGGCTTTTCCTACACCTTTGGACTTTCAAATAAGGAGATCTAGACCTCGGAAAAGGGGACTAGCGCTTTCTACAGCACATCATCCATGCCTTCTTCTAAGAAATAGTTTTGACATCTCTGAGGGTCTCAAGCAACCTACCTTCCCAGGTCCTGTAATAAACGATCCATCCAATTGCCATTTGGAGATCAGCTATTCCACTTCCTGCCTGCTTGGGAACAAATTAACTTAGACAGATTTTGGAGGTGATCAACATGATCAAATCTGCAGATGACACAAAGTTAGGGAGGGTTGCCAACACCCTGAAAAACAGAACTAAAATTCAAAGGGATCTTTGATAAATTGGAATACTGGGCTGGAGGCAAAAAAATGAAATTAAACAAAGACAAATGTAAGGTGCTATACTTAAAAGCAAAACCAAATGCACAAATATGTAATGGAGGATAACTGGCTTGGCAGCAGCACTGCTGAGAAGGATCTGGGAGTTGTGGTGGATCACAACCTCAACATGAGTCAACAATGCAATGCTGTTGCAAAAAAAGCAAATGCAATTTTAGGTTCTATTAACAGAGGCATAGAATGTAAGTCACGGGAGGTGATCATATCACTATATTCGGCACTGGTTAGGCCTCAACTGGAGTACTGTGTCCAGTTTTTGTTACCAGTGTATAGAAAGGATGTAGAGAAACTGAAAAGGATCCAGAAGCAAGTGACAAAGATAATCAAAGGAATAGACTGGAGGTTTGCAAAAACAGGCTAGAGAGCCATCTGCCTTGGATGGGTCAGACACAACAAATCCTGCATCTCAGCAGGGGGTTAGACTAGATGACCCTTGCGGTCCCTTCTAGCCCTACGGTTCTATGATGTGTTTATCAATCTAATTAGCACAATTAGCAATATCGCAAACATTACAAACCAACAGAATAGACTGAGCAAATACAAAGCATCCAGCCCTATACTATGGATACATTCATCCTCCTTTGTGAGGGATCCCTGTAATGGGTAAGATGACTCGGAAGTGGTCCTTTGGCCCGGCAGGTTCCAGGAAATCTCCATAGAGTGTACTGGCCAAGTGCCACCTATTATCATACCTACTGCATATTCAGCAGGGGTTTCAGCCCTTTTTCCTTATGTGTATTTCCTCACCCTATTAATGTTGGGGTGCCCTTCTTCCATGGGTCACTAAATCCACTACCCCAAACTTATTAGCATATATGTCAGTTAGTAACTAAAGAGACAAGGTCAGTGAAGAAATATTTTTTTTATTGGACCAACTTCTGTTGGTGAGACAAACAAGCTTTTAGAGAAGAGCTCTATGTGGCTTGAAAGCTTCTCTCACCAACAGAAGTTGGTGCAATAAAACATATTGCTTCACCCACCTCTTGTCTCTCTAATATCTAGGACCGACATGGCTACAGTTAGTTACTATGGCATTCTTGTGGTATCAGCAGATGTTCCTAACTTGATGCAGTCCTCTGAGCTGTCCTGGACTTGCCTCCTCTGAATCCACCTACTCACTGAGTTGCTGATTGGGAGTCTCCCATGGTGGAGCTCCCATATGGATGTACACTCAAAGGAGAGGTTACTTACCTTACAGTAATTTGAGTTCTTCAAGATGTTTTGTCCTTCTGGGTGTGCCACGTCCCTCCCTCCTTCCCCTTGGAGGCTCAGTTCCTTCTCGACTATGAAGCAGAGTAGTGGCACCTCCTTATATACCCTCGTTTGGAGTTATGAGGTGCTGCTCTGTGCAGCTGTGGGCCTGCAGACACTGCTTTGCATTCTCCAGTTGAGAGTGCACACTCGCTATGGCAGAGTGCCTTTAAGGACAAAACACCTCAAAGAACTCAAGGTACCATAGGATAAGTAACCTCTTCTTCAGTGCTTAAGGCCAACATTTGGGCATGACTGACATCCACAAAACCACTACTCAGCTGCTGCCTGACTCTGTAGGTGCCTGAAGTCACTAGGCGCCTGAGTTTCCACCAGTAAAGTCCCAGAGGCACTTAAATTCTGTCAATGGGCAAGTCCTTATGCTTCCAGGCTGCTAAGTGCCTCCCTCACATGGAAGCCCAATGGAATTCACAAACAAGGCATTCTCCCATCTAGCTCATCTGTGGGGCCTGGTCTGGTAGGCATTCTCTGAGCACACTTAACTGGCACAAAGTGGTGGTGGTGCTGGTGCTGGTTCTCCTCTCTTCTCCCTCTCCCACCCAACTATGAGATATTCTGGGGTGGGTCTCTTTCTCCTGTTGAAGCTGTCCCAGTTTGTTTGAAATACCATCAGTCACCCAATAAATATTTAAGTATGTCTACGCAGAAAAGAAAAACCCACAGCTGGCCCATGCCAGCTGACTCGGGCTTGCGAGGCTGTTTCATGGCTGTGTAGGCTTGGGCTAGAGCCTGACCTCTGCGACTTTCCCACTTCTCAGGGTCCTAGAGGAGCCCAGACATCTGCACAGCAGTGGAACAGACCCGCAGCCCAGGCCCTGCAAACCTGAGTTGGCCGATACAGGCCAGCTACAGGTGTCTAGTTGCTGTGTAGACATACCCTGAGAGAACGAGAATGACACTCTAGCTCAGTGGTTGGGACCCTCTCCTGGGAGGTGGGAGACACAGGTTCAAGTCCCTGTTCTGAAGGAGGCAGAATGGATGTTTGAATCCTGAGTGGAGGGAGGCCCCTTACCTACCGCTGAGAGACTGGGCTTAGGCATTGTCCTTGGCATTTCACTCCTGGCCAGCTTAGGCATCTCCCCACTGAGCTTGCCCGGTTTCTGTTAACCTATTTTTTAGAAGCCTGACTCTCCCCATGCATTGTGTACGGAGCCTTGTCCAAAGCTGGGGGTTGTGAATTCCAGTGGGTGACAGGGCACCTAGGCCCCTCTTGTGAATCTCAAAGAATATAGGCCCTACCTACAGAATGGGCAATGGTATCTTGGGAAGCCATGTCATAGAAAAGAATTAGGGGTCATAGACAAGCAGTGGAACATGAGCTCCCCGTGTGATCCTCTGGCCAAAAGATCCCAGGTGTCTAAACAGGGAGGAGTGAGAAGGAGATTTTACTTCTGTGTATGGCATTGATGAGACCAATACTAGAGCACTGCACCAGTTCTGGTGTTCATGGTTTTTAAAGGATGTTGAAGGATGCAGAAAAGATTCACACAGCTTATTTGAGCGCTGGAAAAGATGCCTTGTCGTGAGAGACTTAAGGAGCTCGATCCATTTTGTTTATCAGAAAGAAAATTGAGAGGTGACTTATTACAGTATACGAGGTCTGTCACAGGGCACAAAAGGGCTCTTTAATCTTGTGGAGAGGGGCAGAACAAGAACTAGTGCCTGGAGCTGAAACCAGACACGTTCAAGGGATCACATTTGAGGGACTAGTTTTTAGCAGTGAGGGTGATTAACCACAGGAACAAACTCCCAAGGGCAGTGATGGATTCTCCATCTCTTGAAGTCTTCACACCACAATCGAATCCCTTTCCGGAAGGAGCCTTAGTTAAACACAAGTTACTGGTTTTGTACAGGAGTGATTGGGAGAAATTCTATGGCCTGTGTATACCTGAGATCAAGCTAGATGATTGGATGGTCCCTTCTGGCCTTAAGCTTTCTGAATCTGGGCACAGTGGAACTCATCTGTAATGCTGCTCAGTTAGAACACTGACCCACTCGATACCTGTGGGAATTGGGACCAGCTCTCCTGCTCCTACTTCCCTCTGTGCCCATCTCTGTGCCTTTGGTACAAGCTGTCTGTATCTCTGAAATCCTTGCTCCCTGCTTGGCCGGGGTGGAGGAGCTGCGGGAAGCTGCTGCCTGGCCAGCATTTTCCTTGAAAATCATGAACACAGGCTCCTTTGTGAGCAATGCAGAGCCCTGCACAAAGCTACTGTTTGTTGGGGAGCAACAACATTAAAGCCACAATTGTTCTCAGTGAGATTCTTTGGACCTTTCCACATCTACACCCCTGCCTCCTGCTGCAACAAAGAAGCCAACATCTCGGCCCTCATCACCTCCACCCTCCAAGCTGAGGGATCGCCTGTGGAGGAGCTTAGATCCTTCTGAAGTGTAGGTGGATTCACTGGAAAATGGGAACATCCAAAGCCATGGTAGGGAGAGTAAAAACCGGAAGGGCTAAGGCTGTCTCTCTCCTGTTTCAAGGCAGGATCTGCTCCCTAACAGCTATCCTCCACGGGTGGAGCTTTCCCAAGGTGCAGGTTATTTTGCCCTTTCATCGGAAGTGGCTGGGCCTGACCACCCGAGACAGAGACTGGGTGTGCTAGTCCTCTGCGCTGATCCAACCTGACTATGCTTGGTCCTGCAAAGACCAACACAAGATAGTGTGATCTCAGCCAGCTGGTGTCTGCATAGCCAGTCACTGGGACTTGCTCTTGTTCTGTTCAGTCAGGCCTGCTCTACATGACACAGTTAAGTCAATGTAAGGCAGCTTATGGTGACCTAATGATGTCAGTGTACACACTACAGCCATACTCCTGCTGATGTAAGTGCCCTGCTAAAATGATGACATAACTCCACCTCCATGAGAGGCATAGGGCTTATGTCGGTATCCTTAGGGCGATGCAGTGTTTATTACGTACATTGGCTGTTGGCTGTCTTGTCAATTTCATGGCATCAGGAAAGTCAGGCAGCTAGAGCCTGGCTGGCCCCAGCTCCCTACTCCTAGACGGGCTTGTGCCCGGAGGCTCCTTATTCTGGGAGCTGAAAAAAGTAAGTGGTGGTATCTTTCCAGCAACACCCATTCATGGCATAACAATTAGAAACGACTCGGAGAAGACTGTGCAGAGGGTTATAAACTGATTTGTCCCTCTCTTCCTTCCATAGTGTGATTAGCAGTGGCAGTCACAATACAGGCACTGTGACAAAGTTCCTCCTCTACCTTGGTGGGACCTGGCAGATTTGGTCACCTCAGTGATCTTCCCCACAGTCTGGGTCAGCTCCTCCTGTGTCTGATCAGGAGTTGGGAGGTTTGGGGGGAACCCGAGCCCGCCCTCTACTCCGGGTTCCAGCCCAGGGCCCTGTGGATTGCAGCTGTCTATAGTACCTCCTGTAACAGCTGCATGACAGCTACAACTCCCTGGGCTACTTCCCCATGGCCTCCTCCCAACACCTTCTTTATCCTCACCACAGGACCTTCCTCCTGGTATCTGATAATGCTTGTACTCCTTAGTCCTCCAGCAGCACAACCTCTCACTCTCAGCTCCTTGTGCCTCTTGCTCCCAGCTCCTCACACACACTTCCTCTCCTCTAGCTTCTCCTTCCCTGACTGGAGTGAGCTCCTTTTTAAACCCAGGTGCCCTGATTAGCCTGCCTTGATTGACTGCAGGTGTTCTAATCAGCCTGTCTGCCTTAATTGGTTCTAGCAGGTTCCTGATTACTCTAGTGCAGCCCCTGCTCTGGTCACTCAGGGAACAGAAAACTACTCATCCAGTGACCAGTATATTTGCCCTCTACCAGACTCCTGTACCTCACTGGTTTGGGTCTGTCACAGCACTTTGATACCCAGTGATGATTCCTTGAGTGCATACCTCACTGAGATGAATGGGGTAGTACATATAGGGCTAGAGACTTGCTTAAAAAAACAAAACAAAACAAAAACAGAGCGCAGAGTTTCTGGAGCACAGTGATGGCAGATTGGGAGCACTGATGTGATGTAGTGCCCAGTAACGCTCTTCTCCTCTGGCCTCTTGATTAATAGATTTTAATGCCCGTGGGGATGGGTGGGTGGGGAGGTGGGACACCATTATGGTGATCTAGTCTGACCTTGTTACTAACACGGGCTAGAGAATTTCATCAAGTGATTCTTGCTTCAAGACCAGAGTTTTTGTTTGACCAACAGCATCTTTTAGGGAGAAACACCTAAAAGATGTGTGTGACGGGTTGGCCCCCTTTTCTAGGATGCCACCTGATGTACTGGGATTTCACTGAGCCTCTCCTGCTTAAGTAGCCTGAGTTCCCTCTCCCTGCTGTGCTGAACTAGGCTCTGCGGCCTCTTGCAGCACACACACAGGTAGGGCCACATCCCGCTGCAGACACGGATGGAAGTCAGCTCTTTGTGAGAGGGTTCCCCCAGCACTCACATGCAGACTCCTTTTGGGAGATAAACCCAAAATACTACTATCTTTCACTGTATAGAAATATCTGTACAGCTCAAGCTCATAAAATTCACCCTCTTACTCAATGTGAAGAGAGAGATGCACGACTTCTTGCCCCCCCCGTTAGAAATTACAAACTGGGTTTTATTCAAACAAGAAATAAGATTAACTACAAAAGGTGAAGTTTAAGTGGTTCAAGGGATAGCAAACAGAACTAAACAGATTGCCTTAGTAAATAAACAAAAGCTGCAGACTGAGCTTAATGTATTTGATAGATAGGATACGAATTAACAAATTCTCACTCTGAGTGATACAGGCTGACATTCTTAAGGCCCAAGTTGCCTTGGCTTTCCCAGGTTTTCTTACACAGGCTAAAGATCTTAGCCTGGGACCATCACTTCTCACAGTTCAGCCTTTATTCCTCAGGTGTTTTCAGGTGTGGAGTTGTAGGGAGAGTGCAGATCCCATCATGTTGTCATTGTCCCTCTTTTATATCTTCCCCCCATCTGCTGGAAAGCTTTTTTGCTGTGACCTGGGTCAAACCTAGTTCCCATTGTGTAGCGCCATCTCTGAGAGGTTGCTAGTGCAGACAGTTCCTGGGATAATTCTTATGCTCGTGTGCATTGCTTCAATAAACCACTAACATTGTTTGGCCTCAACCAATGTAGCACATTTGAAATACAGAGACATGGTCAATATTCCCAGCTTCAGATACAAAAATGATACATGTATACAAATTGGATAAATTATTACTTTTCCAATGATATCTTACAAGACCCATCTTGCATAAAGTATATCTTAGTTATACCATATTCATATCATAACCATATTTCCATAAAGAACATGGGGTGTAATGTCACACCTCTCCTCTGAGATTACTGCCAGAAGATTGGTCCCTGACCAGTGTGGAAGCAGTATACCTAAAATCCCTTTTTGGCTTTGGTTATACAATCTTCAACTGACAAGTGACAGAAAATCCACTGTCCCCAGGTAAATTATCCCAATGGTTAATCATCCTCACTGTTGAAAATTATGCCTTATTTCTAGTCTGAATTTGTCTAGATTCAGTTTTCAGCCTTTGATTGGATATTGTTCTGCCTTTATGTACTAGTTTTAAAAAGCAGTTTACCATCAGAAATCTTCTCCCGATGTAGGTGCTTGTAGACAGTGATCAGATCTCCTCTTAGCCCTGTTTGTTAAGCTAAGCAGATTGAGCTTCTTCAATTAATCTCTCACTATAAGGCAGGTTTTTCAGACTTTCACTCATTCTTGTAGCTCTCCTTTTCAGTTGTCGGCTGCCCTTTCAGGAACCAGAACTGTAACTAGTAATAGGCTCACTAATGCTGTATATATGGGTAAGATCACTGCCCAGCTCCTACTCGATATTCCTCTGTTCATACATCCAAAAATCATATTTGCTCACTGAGCCACCATATGACATGGGGAGCTTGTGTTCAGCTGATTTCCATCATAACCCACAAGGTCTTTTCAGAGTCACTGATTCCTGAAATACGGTTCTCTATCCTATATGTGTGAGAGGCATTCCTTGGGAGAGTGCTGGTGGATTGCACTTTCCCCTGGCTCCCTTTCCTGCTCATCCTGGGCACTGATTACATGCAAAAATAATCAGTTTAGGCGTTCATCTGCGTAGAAGTAAAGTTCCCAGGTCTGATGGCACTTGGTAAACACAGGTTACAAAGCCATTTCCTTTATGAGCCCATTTTCATATGCTCCTAGCTTGCCAGTTGAATTTCTGTCATCAGCGAGACCAGGCTTACTGCATTAGTGCTCTATGGGCTTCATTCCCTTAAAGGTTTTGATCTTTTCCAGCACCAGCAATAAACTCTGCCTATCACAACCCTCTCTGTTCTGAGGCCAGTCTCACTCTGGCTGTAGTGAGGGGCCAAGCGCTCAGTGAAGGCCTCTGAGACCTGGGCATTATACCTGCCCTCAGCCTCTCTAGTCCTTTCTGGTTTTTCATCCTCGAATCAGTTTTTTCTCCCTGATAAGTGTCACATGAGGTAGTCTAATCTAGTGGATGGGCATGGGGCTGGGAGTCAAGAGACCTGGGCTCTGCCATTTACCTGCCAAGTGACCTTGGTTAAGTCACTTCACTTCTCGGTGCCTGTTTTACCTTCCATATCTGTCTCCTGTTTAAACTTGCGGCTCTGAGGCAGTGGTTGTACGGCACCCAGAACAATGGGACCCTAATCTCAGTTGAGTACATTCGGTAACCTTATAATACAAATAATACAGAATAAAAACAAGTAAAGGTATGGCAGGATATATAAGGATTGGGGTGCAAAGGATACCCAGAATGTTGTAATGCCATGATAGTAATCAATGGCATACCCTCACCGGGTTATCAGACTCAATTCTGTTCACCTGGTATAGAAAAGGTGTGGGGGGGGAAGGGTTGGAGGGGAATTTAAACAAAGAAGTAGAGAGTGTGGGGGGGAATGGGTGGCAAATGATTAGGATTTAGAAAGACTTCCCTGTGAGGAGATAGTAAAACGATTAGGACTATGTTTAATTAGTAGAGAAGGCTAGTGAGAGAGGACGTGAGAGAGGTTTTGTGAGTTCTTTGGGGCAGGGACTTTAATCTGTACTTTGGAAAAGCACATAGCACATTGTGGTTCTATTGTTGTCATGCAAATAAATCACTGTCTAGATGAGTGGTAGATAGAGAATCCTGTTTATCCGTTTATCCTCTTCCAGTACAGACAAGGAAGCAGTCAATGAAATCAAAAGGAAACCAATTTAAAACAGCTCATAGGAAATTTTTTTATACACAATGCCCAATTAATCTGTGGACTCCCTTTGCCATAGTATATCATGGAGTTGAGAGCTTTTCAGGATTCAGAGAGGTGGAATGTTTCTCTGATAGACAGTCCACGTACATTTGATAAGAACATAAGAACGGCTGTACTGGGTCAGACCAAAGGTCCATCTAGCCTAGTATCCTGTCTACCGACAGTGGCCAATGTCAGGTGCCCCAGAGGGGGTGAACCTAACAGGCAATGATCAAGTGATCTCTCTCCTGCCATCCATCTCCATCCTCTGACAAACAGAGGCTAGGGATACCATTCCTTACCCATCCTGGCTAATAGCCATTTATGGACTTAACCTCCATGAATGTATCCAGTTCTCTCTTAAACGCTGTTATAGTCCTAGCCTTCACAACCTCCTCAGGTATGGCGTTCCACAGGTTGACTGTGCTCTGCGTGAAGAACAACTTTCTTTTATTTGTTTTAAACCTACTGCCTATTAATTTCATTTGGTGACCCCTAGTTCTTTATTATGGGAATAAGTAAATAACTTTTCCTTATCCACTTTCTCCACATCACTCATGATTTTATATACCTCTATCATATCCCCCCTTAGTCTCCTCTTTTCCAAGCTGAAAAGTCCTAGCCTCTTTAATCTTTCCTCATATGGGACTCTCTCCAAACCCTTAATCATTTTAGTTTCCCTTTTCTGAACCTTTTCTAGTGTCAGTATATCTTTTTTTGAGGTGAGGAGACCACATCTGTACGCAATATTCGAGATGTGGGCGTGCCGTCTATTTATATAGGAGCAATAATATATTCTCAGTCTTCTTCTCTATCCCCTTTTTAATGATTCCTAACATTCTGTTTGTTTTTTTGACTGCCTCTACATACTGTATGGACATCTTCGGAGAACTATTCACGATGACTCCAAGATCTTTTTCCTGACTCGTTGTAGCTAAATTAGCCCCCATCAAATTATCTGTATAGTTGGGGTTATTTTTTCCAACGTGCATTGCTTTACATTTATCCACATGAAATTTCATTTGCCATTTTGTTGCCCAATCACTTAGTTTTGTGAGATCTTTTTGAAGTTCTTCACAGTCTGCTTTGGTCTTAACTATCTTGAGCAGTTTAGTATCGTCTGCAAACTTTGCCACCTCACTGTTTACCCCTTTCTCCAGATCATTTATGAATAGGTTGAATAGGATTGGTCCTAGGACTGACCCTAGGGGAACACCACTAGTTACCCCTCTCCATTCTGAGAATTTACCATTAAGTCCTACCCTTTGTTCCTTGTCTTTTAACCAGTTCTCAATCCATGAAAGGACCTTCCCTTTTATCCCATGACATCCTAATTTACGTAACAGCCTTTGGTGAGGGACCTTGTCAAAGGCTTTCTGGAAATCTAAGTACACTTTGTCCACTGGATCCCCCTTGTCCACATGTTTGTTGACCCCTTCAAAGAACTCTAATAGATTAGTAAGACACGATTTCCCTTTACAGAAACCATATTGACTATTGCTCAACAGTTTGTTTTCCTATGCGTCTGACAATTTTATTCTTAACTATTGTTTCAGCTAATTTGCCCGGTACCAACGTTAGAGTTATCGGTCTGTAATTGCCGGGATCACCTCTAGAGCCCTTTTTAAATATTGGCATTATATTAGCTAACTTCCAGTCATTGGGTACAGAATTCAGTTTAAAGGACAGGTTACAAAACTTAGTTAATAGTTCTGCAACTTCACATTTGAATTCTTTCAGAACTCCTGGGTGAATGCCATCTGGTCCTGGTGACTTAATGTTGAGTTTATCAATTAATTCCAAAACCACCTCTAGTGACACTTCAATCTGTATCAGAGGGGTCGTCGTGTTTAGTCTGTATCTGTGAAAGCAGCAAAGAGTCCTGTGGCACCTTGTAGACTAACAGACGTATTGGAGACCTGCTAGAGACCTGCTTCTGACTTGCATATATAAACCTGCCTCTGGAAATTTCCATTACATGCATCCGATGAAGTGGGTATTCACCCACGAAAGCTCATACTCCAATACGTCTGTTAGTCTATAAGGGGCCACAGAACTCTTTGCTACTTCAATCTGAGACAGTTCCTCAGATTTGTCACCTACAAAAGCCAGCTTAGGTTTGGAAATCTCCCTAACATCCTCAGCTGTGAAGACTGAAGCAAAGAATCCATTTAGTTTCTCTGCAATGACTTCATCGTCTATAAGCACTCCTTTTGTATCTCGATCATCAGGAGCCCCCACTGGTTGTTTAGCAGGCTTCCTGCTTCTGATGTACTTAAACATTTTGTTATTACCCAAATGCAGAGCATCTGTCCCTAAAAATCAGCCTTTCACTCCCCTTAGTGCTGCAGGGCCAACACAGCGATGCCCGAGGGAGCCAGTTTCTCTTCCATCTTGTGCATCATCAGCAGACCTGTGATCTAAGTCCTGTCTGCGATATCTTTCCCGCGATCCTTCATACATCTTTGGATCCTTTCACAGCAGTATCTGAGCACCTCACAGCCTTTAACATATTATTTAATGTCACATGACACTCCTGTGAAGAAAGGAAGTATCCTCCCCCCGTTTTACAGGTGGAGAACTGAGGCAGAGACAGGTCTCATAGACCTTACAGCCAGAAGGGCCCATCGTACCAAAACCTTTGGAGTTTTTAGCTAGCTGTTCTTCAAACTTCTTTTTGGCTTTTCTTATTACACGCTTGCACTTAATTTGGCAGTTTTTATGCTCCTTTCTATTTGCCTCACTAGGATTTGACTTCCACTTTTTAAAGGAAGTCTTTTTATCTCTCACTGCTTCTTTTACATGGTTTTTAAGCCAGGGTGGCTCTTTTTTAGTTCTTTTACTGTGTTCCTTAATTTGGGGTATACATTAAAGTTGGGCCTCTATTATGATGTTGTAGACGAGCAGACTCACCCCTGTGGCACCTCCTGCTGATGACTTCTGAGAATTAGCTCGATTCAACTCTGGAGCACCCTCTGCAGGCCAGTGATCCGCCTGTCCTCTGGCCCCCCATGTCCCTCCCTGGACCCCGGTGCCATTTTATCTGGGGTGCTGCCCCCTGGCATTAATCCCTCAGTCTTAGGGTCTCCCCTCCCTGGGGAATCCCCACTCACTATCCCCACCTTGCCACAGTATATGGCTACTGTCGGTCATTGTCTAGCCCCCGCGCCCTGGGGCAGACGGCAGTATCAGCCTACTCATCACTGGCAAGGAGGGTTTGGACCTGCTGCCTTGGTCTACCCCTGGACTGCCCTCTGCAACCCCTAGAACCTGTTGGCCTCATGCTAGGCCGCAGCCTGGGGCTTTCCAGGAGCTCCCCAGCTCCTCTGCCTTTCTCCTTTCTTGTCTGCCCCTGGCTTCTCTGCCTCTATAGGGCCAGCTGAGTCTGTTTGGGGAGTGGCCCCAGCTGCAGCCACTTCCCCCAATCAGCCCAGGCTAAAGCTGCTTTCTTCAGCCACAGCCCCCTCCCAGGACTGTCTTTAACCCCTCAGGGCAGGAGCAGGGGACCACGCTGCTACAGGTGTCTTTAAAAAGTGCCCATGCAGCTTGCAGGGATTTCACTTTAGTCACTGTACCTTTTAACTTCTGTTTAACTAACCCCCTTTTGAAATTAAATGCCACAGTGTTGGGCTGTTGAGATGTTCTTCCCACCACAGGGATGTTGAGTGCTATTGTATTATGGTCACTATTTCCAAGCGGTCCTGTTATAGTTACCTCTTGGACCAGTTCCTGCGCTTCACTCAGGATTAAATCTAGAGTTGCCTCTCCCCTTGTGGGTTCCCGTACCAGCTGCTCCATGAAGCAGTCATTTAAAGTATTGAGAAATTTTATCTCTGCATTTTTTCCTGAAGTGAAATGTTCCCAGTCAATATGAGGATAATTGGAATCCCCCACTATTATTGAGTTCTTAATTTTGATAGCCTCTCTAATTTCCCTTAGCATTTCGTCATCACTATCCCTGTCCTGGTCAGGTGGTCAATAATAGATCCCTAATGTTATATTCTTCTTAGAGCATGAAATTTCTATCCATAGAAATTCTATGGAATGTGGATTCACTTAAGATTTTTACTTCATTTGAATCTACGTTTTCTTTCACATATAGGGCCACCCCCCCCCCCCCCGCACGACCTGTTCTGTCCTTCTGATATATTTTGTATCCAGGAATGATTGTGTCCCATTGATTGCTCTCAGTCCACCAGTTTTCTGTGATGCCTATTATATCAATATCCTCCTTTATCACGAGGCACTCTAGTTCACCCGGCTTATTATTTAGACTTCTAGCATTTGTGTACAAGCACTTTAAAAACTTGTCCCTGTTTATTTGTCTGCCCTCTTCTGATGTGTCAGATTCTTTTTTACGTGAATGTTTGTCATCTGATCCAGCCCTTACATTATCCTCTTCCATCCTCTGCTCCTGACTATAACCTGGAGATTCTCTATCGTTAGACTCTCCCCTAAGAGAAGTCTGTGTCCGATCCACATGCTCCTCTGCAGCAGTCGGCTTTTCACCACCTCCTAGTTTAAAAACTGCTCTACAACCTTTTTAATGTTTAGTGCCAGAAGTCTGGTTCCACTTTGGTTTAGGTGGATCCCATCTCTCCTGTGTAGGCTCCCCCCATCCCAAACGTTTCCCCAGTTCCTAATGAATGTAAACCCCTCCTCTCTACACCATTGTCTCATCCACGCATTGAGACTCTGAAACTCTGCCTGCCTACCTGGCCCTGCGCGTGGAACTGGGAGCATTTCTGAGAATGCCACCATAGAGGTCCTAGATTTCAGTCTCTTCCCTAGCAGCCTAAATTTGGCTTCCAGGACATCTCTCCTACCCTTCCCTATGTCATTGATACTACATGTACAACGACAACCGGCTCCTCCCCAGCACTACATAGAAGTCTGTCTAGATGCCTCGAGAGATCCGCAACCTTTGCACCAGGCAGACGAGTCACTGTTGTTAAAGGTGTGTTGTCAGATGCTACCGGTGTGGTGCTCTGCTCTCTCCTTGTTGGTATCACTCGGCTGCGTGCGTGTGTTCCCTCTTGTGCTGTCCCAGCTCTGCAGATAGCTGACACAGCAGACCCGAAGAGAACCCTCAATGACCACGGAGTCTAGTAAGGTACGAAGGCACGTCGGCCAGGTTTATTGCGATCTCGGACACAATTGCAGTTCCCCGTAGATTACTTAATCTACCGGGCATACTACGAGAAAGTGCCTCTTGGCAATGGACCCGGCTCAGTCAGTGGCAGGACTTTCCACTGCCCCCTAGGCCGGACAAAGACATCACCCCAGGGATACATTCTTATACACAGGTACAAACAAGTTACACATCACTCCTGACGTATTGAGGTACAACCCCTCTACGTAGTAAGGTGCTGCCTCTCACCTTGTACATGTTGGTTTGAACAAATCAACTCTATCCATCATATTACCCTTTTGCCCCTGTCATTGGGATGGGTCAGTCTGTTCCTTGTTATCTGTGTGGAATGTGCAAGTATGTGAATGTTCTGATCTCTGGTGTTCAGTACCTTTTAGGTACGTATCTTCTTGCAGCATCAGCCCTTTCCTTGCCAGCTTCTGTGAGCAGGGCCTGCCTCTGGCTCCCAGCTTCACTTTGCTTTATGTTAGCAAAGTCTTGGCCATTATTTTAGTTCAGGCCTCAGGCCTCATACTGGGCCTTCACTTACTACAGTCACCATACGGTTCTCCTGGTCATCACAACCCAGTTTTCTACGTTTCTAATGACTGAATCTCCCATTACTATCACCTGCCTTTTCCTAACAACTGGATAAACATAAACATGCACAAGGGACAGACCCTTCTGCTTTATGTATAACCCACAGCTTACCTTCTGGCAGGTTAGCCCTTTACTGTCTGCAGGGGGGTGCTCCTACCTTCCTCTGAAGCACCTGGTGCTATCTCCTGTCCAGTGAATGACCAGGCTTCATGCATCCCTGTTTTGGTCAGATGAGCCTTGTGTTCTGAGACAGTTAATCCCCTGGACGCTGTCTGAATCTGACTGTGAATAGGAGCTGGGTTGCTGCCAGACCTCCACTTTCTACATGTCAATCTGGTGGAGGAGAAAGAGTGTTAGGGGTAAGCCCGGCAGCTCTGCTGTGGTGATAAGAAGTTTATTGATGCTCCTGCCTTTAAATTGCGGTTCGGCCACAAACATTTTGAGGGCAATAATAGCAAATTTCAGTGCTCAGGCTGGGTGAGGTGCCCACTGCCATAGTGTCTGTGTGCCAGCGATTTCCTTCCAAACAAATGTTGGTGGCACATTTTCAAACATTCATAATTTGATTTGAAAAATAGCCTCTTGCACCTGTCCAAAGCCTGTTCTCTCACTGTGGGAAGTGTCTCAGAGTTTCTTGGTCTTTGATTTACCACATCGGTCAAAAGAAATCACTAATTTTCCTAGTGGGACGCTTAGCCTGAGCAGGCTGCTGGTCCAAGTCACTGCACAGATTACCAAAGTCATAAGGTGGAGAGTGGGGCTCCGATGCTGGGTCTCACAATGAGGTGGCACTCTGCAGTAGCAAATCTTTGATGTACTCATGTAGCTGTTGGCAGGATTGGGAGCTACATTTGAAGACCAGACCTAGCAAGTGGGTTTAACCAACAATCGCAGAGAGAAGAGGAAGGTAGGATGGATCAGAGTTGCAAGCATCTATGACTCCATTTGGTGAGCTGGATTCATAGACTCATAGACTCTAGGACTGGAAGGGACCTCGAAGGGTCATCGAGTCCAGTCCCCTGCCCTCATGGCAGGACCAAATACTGTCTAGACCATCCCTGATAGATATTTATCTAACCTACTCTTAAATATCTCCAGAGATGGAGATTCCACAACTTTCCTAGGCAATCTATTCCAGTGTTTAACTACCCTGACAGTTAGGAACTTTTTCCTAATGTCCAACCTAAATCTCCCTTGCTGCAGTTTAAGCCCATTGCTTCTTGTTCTATCATTGGAGGCTAAGGTGAACAAGTTTTCTCCCTCCTCCTGATGACACCCTTTTAGATACCTGAAAACTGCTATCATGTCCCCTCTCAGTCTTCTCTTTTCCAAACTAAACAAACCCAATTCCTTCAGCCTTCCTTCATAGGTCATGTTCTCAAGACCTTTAATCATTCTTGTTGCTCTTCTCTGGACCCTCTCCAATTTTTCCACATCTTTCTTGAAATGCGATGCCCAGAACTGGACACAATACTCCAGTTGAGGCCTAACCAGCGCAGAGTAAAGCGGAAGAATGACTTCTCGTGTCTTGTTTACAACACAACTGTTAATGCATCCCAGAATCACGTTTGCTTTTTTTGCAACAGTATCACACTGTTGACTCATATTAAGCTTGTGGTCCACTATGACCCCTAGATCTCTTTCTGCCATACTCCTTCCTAGACAGTCTCTTCCCATTCTGTATGTGTGAAACTGATTGTTCCTTCCTAAGTGGAGCACTTTGCATTTATCTTTATTGAACTTCATCCAGTTTACCTCAGACCATTTCTCCAATTTGTCCAGATCATTTTGAATTTTGACCCTGTCCTCCAGAGCAGTTGCAATCCCTCCCAGTTTGGTATCGTCCGCAAACTTAATAAGCGTACTTTCTATGCCAACATCTAAATCGTTGATGAAGATATTGAACAGAGCCGGTCCCAAAACAGACCCCTGCGGAACCTCACTTGTTAGACCTTTCCAGCAGGATCGGGAGCCATTAACAACTACTCTCTGAGTACAGTTATCCAGCCAGTTATGCACCCACCTTATAGTAGCCCCATCTAAATTGTACTTTCCTAGTTTATCTATAAGAATATCATGCGAGACCGTATCAAATACCTTACTAAAGTCTAGATATATCACATCCACCGCTTCTCCCTTATCCACAAGGCTCGTTATCCTATCAAAGAATGTTATCAGATTAGTTTGACACGATTTGTTCTTTACAAATCCATGCTGGCTATTCCCTATCACCTTACCACCTTCCAAGTGTTTGCAGATGATTTCTTTAATTACTTGCTCCATTATCTTCCCTGACACAGAAGTTAAACTAACTGGTCTGTAGTGTCCTGGGTTGTTTTTATTTCCCTTTTTATAGATGGGCACTATATTTGTCCCCTTCCAGTCTTCTGGAATCTCCCCCGTCTCCCATGACTTTCCAAAGATAATAGCTAGAGGCTCAGATACCTCCTCTATTAACTCCTTGAGTATTCTAGGATGCATTTCATCAAGCCATGGTGACTTGCAGGCATCTAACTTTTCTAAGTGATTTTTTACTTGCTCTTTTTTTATTTTATCTTCTAAACCTACCCTCTTCCCATAAGCATTCACTATACTAGACATTCCTTCAGACTTCTCAGTGAAGATTGAAACAAAGAAGTCATTAAGCATCTCTGCCATTTCCAAGTCTCCCGTTACTGTTTCCCCCTCCTCACTGAGCAGTGGGCCTACCCTGTCCTTGGTCTTCCTCTTGCTTCTAATGTATTGATAAAAAGTCTTCTTGTTTCCCTTTATTCCCATAGCTAGTTTGAGCTCATTTTGTGCCTTTGCCTTTCTAATCTTGCCTCTGCATTCCTGTGTTATTTGCCTATATTCATCCTTTTTAATCTGACCTAGTTTCCATTTTTTTTATGACGCCTTTTTATTTTGTAGGTCACGCAAGATCTCGTGGTTAAGCCAAGGTGGTCTTTTGCCACATTTTCTATCTTTCCTAACCATCGGAATAACTTGCTTTTGGGCCCTTAATAGCGTCCCTTTGAAAAACTGCCAACTCTCCTCAGTTGTTTTTCCCCTCAGTCTTGATTCCCATGGGACCTTACCTATCAGCTCTCTGAGCTTACCAAAATCCGCCTTCCTGAAATCCATTGTCTCTATTTTGCTGTACTCCCTTCTACCCTTCCTTAGGATTGCAAACTCTATGATTTCATGATCACTTTCACCCAAGCTTCCTTCTACTTTCAAATTCTCAACAAGTTCCTCCCTATTTGTTAAAATCAAGTCTAGAACAGCTTCCCCCCTAGTAGCTTTTTCAACTTTCTGAAATAAAAAGTTGTCTGCAATGCAGTCCAGGAACTTATTGGATAGTCTGTGCCCCGCGGTGTTATTTTCCCAACATATATCTGGATAGTTGAAGTCCCCCATCACCACCAAATCTTGGGCTTTGGATGATTTTGTTAGTTGTTTGAAAAAAGCCTCATCCACCTCTTCCACCTGATTAGGTGGCCTGTAGTAGACTCCCAGCACGACATCACCCATGTTTTTTACCCCTTTTATCCTAACCCAGAGACTCTCAACCCTTCCATCTCCTATGTCCATCTCCACCTCAGTCCAAGTGTGTACATTTTTAATATATAAAGCAACACCTCCTCCCTTTTTCCCCTGTCTATCCTTCCTGAGCAAACTATACTGATCCACACCAACATTCCAGTCGTGTGTATTATCCCACCAAGTTTCAGTAATGCCAACAATGTCATAGTTGTATTTATTTATTAGCACTTCCAGTTCTTCCTGCTTATTACCCATACTTCTTGCATTTGTATATAGGCATCTAAGAAACTGGTTTGATCCTGCCTCCCAGCTTTGCCCTGACCCTCCTTTCTCTCTGCCATTATAGCCCGTGCTCCCTCCTGTTTCCAACCCATCTCCCAGGTCTTGTTCCCCACTTACCTGTGGGGTTTGCTCACCTGTCCCCGTCGAACCTAGTTTAAAGCCCTCCTTACTAGGTTAGCCAGTCTGTGCGCAAATAAGGCCTTTCCCCCCTTGAAAGGTGAACACCATCTCCGCCTAGTAGTCCTTCCTCGAATAGCATCCCGTGGTCGAGGAAGCCAAAGCCCTCCTGGCGACACCATCTTCGCAGCCAGGCATTCACCTCCACGATGCATCTGTCTCTGCCTGGGCCCCTACCTTTGACAGGAAGAATCGAAGAGAATACCACCTGCGCTCCAAACTCCTTAACCCGTACTCTCAGAGCCCTGTAGTCACTCTTGATCTGCTCAGTGTCACACCTCACAGTATCATTTGTGCCCACATGGATGAGTAGCATGGGGTAGTAGTCAGAAGGCCGGATAATCCTCGACAGTGCCTGTGTAACATTTCGGATATGGGCCCCTGGCAGGCAGCATACCTCCCGGGATGAACGGTCAGGGCGACAGATGGGTGTCTCCGCCCCCTCAGCAGAGAGTCTCCAACCACCACTACCCTAATGTTTCTTATTATCAGTGGTGGCAGCAGACCTCCCAGCCTTAGGGGTATGAGGCTTCCCCTCCTTAACTGTTGGGGGTGATTCCTTCTCTCCTGTATCAAGAAGAGCATAATGGTTATCTATTACCACAGCAGGAGGATTCGCAGCAGGGGTGGAGCACTGCCTGCTGCCAGAAGTAACCAGCTGCCAGTGTCCACCCTGAGCCATCTCCTCCACTGGTGTGTCGGTAGTCCTGTGAACTGGGACAGCTACGTCAGCTGTCTCCACATGGATACTGTCCAGGAATTGTTCATGGATACGGATGTTCCTCAGCCTAGCCACCACCTCCTGTAGCTCTCCCACCTGCTGCCTGAGAGATTCCACCAGTAGGCACCTTTCACCTACGAAGAGTTAAAAGGGAATCTCACAAACCTGGGTGACTGGGCAACAAAAATGACAGATGAAATTCACTGTTGATAAATGCAAAGTAATGCACACTGGAAAACATAATCCCAACTATACATATAAAATGATGGGGTCTAAATTAGCTGTTACCACTCAAGAAAGATCTTGGAGTCATTGTGGATAGTTCTCTGAAAACATCCACTCAATGTGCAGCGGCAGTCAAAAAAGCGAACAGAATGTTGGGAATCATTAGGAAAGGGATAGATATAAGACAGAAAATATCATATTGCCTCTATAGAAATCCACAGTACAGCCACGTATTGAATAACGTTTGCATTTCTGGTCACCCCATTTCAATTAAAAGTATATTGGAATTGGAAAAGGTTCAGAAAAGGGCAACAAAATGATTAGGGATATGGAGTCTTCCGTATGAGGAGAGATTAATAAGACTGGGACTTTTCAGCTTGGAAAGGAGATGACTAAGGGGGGCAGGGGGGATATGATAGAGGTCTGTGACTGGTGTGGCAAAAATAAATAAGTGTTATTTACTACTTCTCACAGCACAAGAACTAGGGGTCACCAAATGAAATTAATAGGCAGCAGTTTAAAGCAAACAAAAGGAAGTGTTTCTTCACACAATGTACAGTCAACTGTGGAATTCTTTGCCAGAGGATGTTGTGATGATCAAGACTATAACAGGGTTCAAAAAAGAAATAGATAAGGTCATAGAGGATAGGCCCATCAATGGCTATTAGCCAATGTGGCAGGGATGCAAAACCATGCTCTGAAGTGTCCCTAGCCTCTATTTGTCAGAAACTAGGAATAGGCGACAAGGGATGTATCACTTGATGATTCCCTGTTCTGTTCATTCCCTTTGAAGCACCTGGCATTGGCCACAGTTGGAAGACAGGATACTGGGCTAGAAGGACCATTGGTCTGGCGCAGTATGGCTGTTCTTATGTTAAGGGCTGTTGTAAAGAGGACAGTGATCAATTGTTCTCCATGTCCACTGAAGGTAGGACAAGAAGTAAACGGCTTAATCTGTAACAAGGGAGATTTCAGTTTGGTACAGGGGAACCCCATTTTATCCAATCTACTTGGGGCCAGGGCCAGATCAGATAATAAAAAATTTGGATAATCAGGCGAATGTGTGGGGCTTGTGCTGTCAAGCCCACATGGAGGGGCTTGGTTCACTTAATACAGAAAGATGGTTAAATGGGGTTCTACTGTATTAGGAAAAACTTTCTAACTGTAAAGGTAATTAAGCTCTGGAACAGGCTTCCAAAGGAGGTGGATTCTCTGTAATGTCTTTAAACCATGATTTGAGGACTTCAGTAATTCAGACAGAAGTGAAGGATCTATTACAGGAGTGGGAGGGTGGCATTCTGTGGCCTGTGATGTGCAGGAGGTCAGATTACATGATCATGATAGTTCCTTTTGACCTTTGAGTCTGAGTTGTGGAATCTCCATCACTGGAGGTTTCTAAGAATAGGTTGGCCAAACACCTGTCAGGGATGTTCTAGGCTTATTTGGTTCTGCCTCAGTGCAGGGGATATAACTTCATGACTTCTCAAGGTCCCTTCCAGTCCTGCATTTCTATGATTTCATGGTCTGTCCTTCATGGTAAAGATTCTATTAGGTGCTTCTTCTGGCTCTGCTGGCTGAATAGGTTGGCCAAACACCTGTCAGGGATGTTCTAGGCTTATTTGGTTCTGCCTCAGTGCAGGGGATATAACTTCATGACTTCTCAAGGTCCCTTCCAGTCCTGCATTTCTATGATTTCATGGTCTGTCCTTCATGGTAAAGATTCTATTAGGTGCTTCTTCTGGCTCTGCTGGCTGAAAAGTCAAGCATACTCGTGGGTGTCAGTTACTGCGGGGAATTGAGTATTTATGTCACCTACTGACATGGCTGTGAGTGCCTTCTCTGCAATTACTACTTACGTGAGCAAGAGTGGTCCACTCCTCCATAGGCGCCAGTGGGTGCTCGACAATCCCAGCCCTGCCCCAACTCCACCCCTTCCTGACCCCCTCCTGCCCCCATTCCACCTTCTTCCCCAAAGTCCCCACCTCAACTCCTCCCCCTCCCGCCTCCATTCCAACCCTGTCGTCTCCTCCTCCCTGCACCATTCTACTCCTTCCCCAAATCCCTACCCCAGCCCCCCCTCCTCCCCTGAGTGTGTCACGTTCCTGCTCCTCCCGCCTCCCTCGCAGCGCTTACTACAGCTGTTTGACGGTGGCAAGTGCTGGAAGGGAAGGAGGAACAGAGACATGATGTGCTGGGAGGTGAGGGCGGTGGGGCGGGGAGCTGCTGGTGGGTGCAGAGCACCCACTCATTTTCCCCCGTGGGTGCTCCAGCCCCGGAGTACCCACGGAGTCAGCGCCTATGTGCTCCTCTTCTCTTGCACTCAATCCTTGACATCAGTGCTGGTTGTGCTTTTCACAATGCCTGTGTCATGACTGTTTTCTCTGTCTCTGCAGGCAGAGTGTCACAATTACATTCGCATTCTGGAGTTTGCTGATGAGAACCACCTCTTCACCTGCGGGACCTTTGCTTTTGATCCACAGTGCGGCTTCATTGTAAGGGCCTAGTGCCTGTTGGGGGAGGACATAAACAGGGGGATGGTGAATGGGCGAGGAGAAGAGTCCAGTGCTGCCTGCTTGGGAAAATGGGCAGAGGCCAAGAAGGATGAACCTAAAGCTAATGAGAGGCTTTTTTGTGGCTTCATCACCCTAGTTCGAGCCCTCGGAGGCCGTAAGAAATTCACCCTCAGCCTCGTGGTGAGCTATGGAAGTAGTATCCCCATTGTGCAGAAGGGGAAGTGAGTTGCCCAAGGTCATGCCAGGAGTCTGTGTCAGAACCAGGGTTCGAACCCTCCTGAGGCCCCAGGCAGTGTTTTAACCACAGAACATTCCCTCCATATATTAAATTTCCAGTCCTGAGTGGGGTCGTAGTGAGGCAGGAACCCAGGGAAGGATTGGGGCCTCCAGTGAGTGGTTAACGGTCTTTGTAACGAAGCACCGCAGCAAAAAATAAATGTTCTCTTGGCTGTAATAACAAGTTAAACAAGGGAGGGGACAAGTCCTGGGCTTTCACCATTGAGAGTTCACACAATCTAGCTTAACATCAGCCTGTCCCACCCCAGACAGCCCCTAGGGGGATGGTGTCTGTAAGCCTCTCCCCAAACCCAAATGAGGTGGCTGAACTTTCTCTGCTTTTATTGCAGAAAGTGGCCAATTTCAGCAGCGTGGAGCGGCAGGAAAGTGGCCGGGGAAAATGCCCCTTTGAGCCTACACAGCAGTCAGCAGCTGTAATGGTCGGTATGTTTGTTGTAGTGTCAGTGGCATTTTGGTTTGGTCTGGAACTCGGTGCAGGGAGCAAGACTGTGGCTCTGGAAGGAAGAAGCATGTTGGGGGCAGCAGCAGCAAGCGAACAAGCTTCCCTCAGCATCCAAGTGTAAAGGGAGTTCAGTCCTTGACCTCCTATGCAGACACTGCTTGCAGGGCCAGTTAGTTACAGTAGCAATGTGGACACCTGTCTATTAGAAACTGGACAGAAGCACCAGCCCTTCGTTCCCCAGAGTCACTACATGGGGGCAATGACTTCCTGGGATTACTATCTATCTCTCAACGGAACTTGTGACCTATGTGTAAAACCACATAATCCATATCCTGACCCGGAGCTGGAGAGGGATACAAATTACACTGTGCACATCACAGAGCGGCATCTGCTGGTGCCCACTCCGGGAGCTGGTATAGGCTGTATGAGGTCTGCAGCACCTTGAACCATTTAGTGTTTGAAAGTGAACGCTTTTTAAATACGCTGACCTGAGCATCCAGGACTGAGGCTACCAAGGCCCAGGGTGCCCCCACGACCTAGAATCTCCCAAACCTGGTCCTCATTTTCTTGCCTGTGCTTGAGCCATGGGTACCCAGGCAGAGTGCAGTGACTGACTTGGTTAGGAAGATTCCCTTCCATCTCCAGCTGGAGAAGGGTGCCACGTGACTGGGTTAACACTGAGGCCACAGGTGGTTACCACTAGCATTCTAAACCAGCTGCTGAACCTGGGGGAAAAATGAGGGAAAATCCAGCATCTCCTTGCCATCCAGATGCTACACTAAAGCCCGATTTGCCACATTTTCCTACTAGGTTCGGGCACAGCTCTGCATTACAGCCTGGCCATGGTGTACTCCCTTCCCCTCCCCCATCTTTCCCTGCATTTCACATTGGTCCCTTGTCTCTTTCACACCTGTCACACCTTGGACCTTCCTCTAGATGGTGTCCTGTATGCTGCCACTGTCAGCAACTTCCTGGGGACACAGCCCATCATATCCAGAGCAACAGGAAACCTTGAGGAGCGCATCCGGACAGAGATCTCAGTGACCTGGCTGAATGGTGAGTGACCAATGAAAATCAGAATAATAGAATATCAGGGTTGGAAGGGATCTCAGGAGGTCATCTAGTCCAACCCTGATATTCTAAGATTCTATGAACCTCCTGCTCAAAGCAGGACCAATTCCCAATTAAATCATCCCAGCCAGGGCTTTGTCAAGCCTGACCTTAAAAACCTCTAAGAAAGGAAATTCTACCACCTCCCTGGGTAACCCATTCCAGTGTTTCACCACCCTCCTAGTGAAATAGTGTTTCCTAATGTCCAACCTAAACCTCCCCCTCTGCAACTTGAGACCATTGCTCCTTGTTCTGTTATCTGCTACCACTGAGAACAGTCTAGTTCCATCCTCTTTGGAACCCCGCTTCAGGTAGTTGAAAGCAGCTATCAAATCCTCCCTCACTCTTCTCTTCCGCAGACTAAATAACCCCAGTTTCCTCAGCATCTCCTTGTAAGCCATGTGCCTGAGCCATCTGATAATTTTTGTTGCCCTCCACTGGACCCTCTTCAATTTGTCCACATCCTTTCTGCAGTGGGGGGCCCAAAACTGGACACAGTCTCCAAATGAGACCTCACCAGTGTCGAATAGAGGGGAATGATCACATCCCTCGATCTGCTGGCAATGCCCCTACTTATACAGCTGAAAATGCTGTTAGCCTTTTTTGGCAACAAGGGCACACTGTTGACTCATATCCAGCTTCTCGTCCACTGTAACGCGAACTGCTGCCTAGCCATTTGGTCCCTAGTCTGTAGCAGTGCATGGGATTCTTCTGTCCTAAGTGCAGGACTCTGTACTTGTCCTTTTTGAACCTCATCAGGTTTCTTTTGGCCCAATCCCCTAATTTGTCTAGGTCCCTCTGTGTCCTATCCTTACCCTCCAGTGTATCTACCACTCCTCCCAGTTTAGTGTCATCTGCAAACTTGCTGAGGGTGCAATCCATGCCATCCTCCTGATCATTAATAAAGATATTGAACAAAATCGGCCTCAGGACCGACCCTTGGGGCACTCCACTTGATACTGGCTGCCAACTAGATATGGAGCCACTGATCACTACCTGTTGAGCCTGACCATCTAGCCAGCTTTCTATCTACCTTATGGTCCTTTCATCCAGCCCATACTTCTTTAACTTGCTGGCAAGAATACTGTGGGAGACCTTATCAAAAGCTTAGGGTTAGGGTTAGGGTTAGGGTAACCGTAACCCTAACCCTAACCCCTCATCCACAGAGCCAGTTATCTCCTCATAGAAGGCAGTTAGGTTAGTCAGTCATGACTTGTCTTTGGTGAATCCATGCTGACTGTTCCTGATCACTTTCCTCTCCTCTAAGTGCTTCCGAATTGATTCCTGGAGGACCTGCTCCATGATTTTTCCAGGGACTGAGATGAGGCTGACTGACTTGTAGTTCTCTGGATCCTCCTCCTTCCCTTTTTTAAAGATGGGAACTACATTAGCCTTTTTCCAGTCATCCGGGACCTCCCACGTTCGCCATGAGTTTTCAAAGATAACGGCCAATGGCTCTTCAATCACATCCGCCAACTCCTTTAGCACCCTCAGATGCAGTGCATCCGGCCCCATGGATTGTGCTCGTCCAGCTTTTCTAAATAGTCCCGAACCCCTTCTTTCTCCACAGAGGGCTGGTCACCTCCTCCCCATGCTGTGCTGCCCAGTGCAGCAGTCTGGGAGCTGACCTTGTTTATGAAGACAGAGGCAAAAAAAATCATTGAGTACATTCGCTTTTTCCACATCCTCTATCACTAGGTTGCCTCCCTCATTAAGTAAGGGGCCCACACTTTCCTTGACTTTCTTCTTGTTGCTAACATACCTGAAGAAACCCTTCTTGTTACTCTTAACATCCCTTGCTATCTGAAACTCCAAGTGTGATTTGGCCTTCCCGATTTCACTCCTGCATGCCTGAGCAATATTTTTATACTCCTCCCTGGTCATTTGTCCAGTCTTCCACTTGTTCTTTTTTGTGTTTTAAGATCAGCAAGGATTTCACTGTTAAGCCAAGCTGGTTGCCTGCCATATTTGCTATTCTTTTTACACATCAGAATAGTTTGTTTCTGGAACCTCAATAAGGCTTCTTTAGAATGCAGCCAGCTCTCCTTGATTCCTTTCCCCCTCGCTTTATTCTCCCAGCGGATCCTGCCCATCAGTTCCCTGAGGGAGTCAGTCTGCTTTTCTGAAGTCCAGGATCCAAAATGTTGCACTTGCTAAGTGTTTAAGGGATCTGGGGACAGAGAAAGAGAAGGGGGGAGATGGATGTTTCTGAGGGCGACCAGGGTGGGAGTCTTAGAGATCATCAATGGCTGATGATACACAGAGAAGATGCCAAGTGAATCCTGCCTCCTCTTGGCCCCTGAGAGTGTCCAGGACAGGTAGGGATGATATCAATATACTGGCCCTTTGCCCAGGAACAGTGGTAGTCACCTGTGGGGGAGAGAGGGTGCAGGGACGATCTGCCTTGTTCAGCATTTGAACCTCCGATAGTTCATTTCCTGTTGTGATTGTCTCTCACCTGTATCCATAGACCCAGTCTTTGTGGGCTCCACTTTCCTGAGAGGGGGCGAGAGTGGAGAGGACGACAAAATCTATTTCTTCTTCACGGAGACAGCTAGAGAGTATGACTTCTATGAACAAGTGAAGGTCCCACGCGTGGCCAGAGTCTGCAAGGTACAATCCCCAGGGCTCCACAGTCCAGAAGGGAGGGGATGACCTCACAGGCACCTGGCAGCTCCTGTGCAAGGTGAAAGCTGCCTGCCAGTCCAGGGTGTCTGCCACTCTCAGGAGGTGATAAAAAATAATTATCCTTATCTGGCCAGGACACCAGTGTGACGGTCTGGATCACAGAAACCCCTTGGGAACTGCCAACTGATGTGCTGAGACTACTCCTGAGCCTGTTTCCCCTGGCAGCTTAGGACGTCATTGCCCTGCCTGGTTTGAGCCAGACATGCTAGCCTGCTGCAAACCCAGACCCAGGTCTGAACCTCATCCCCTAACAGCTGCAGGCTTAACTGAAAACAGCTTAAGAAATGTTCCTGTCTCCAACACTCAGATACCCGCTCTGTCATAAACAGATAGTTAAGGGTTAATGTTCTTTTACCTGTAAAGGGTTAACACAGGGAACCTGAAACACATGACCAGAGGACCAATCAGGAAACAAGACTTTTTCAAATCTGGGTGGAGGGAAGTTTTGGGTGTGAGTTCTTTGTTCTTTGTCTTGTGTCTGTGCCCTCTCGGCTCTGAGAGTGATTTTTCTATCTCCTGGCTTTCTAATCTTCTGTTTCCAAGTTGTAAGTACAAGGATAGTAAGACAATAGGTTTATATTGTTTTCTTTTGTATTTACATGTGTGTAGTTGCTGGAATGTTTTAAATTGTATTCTTTTTGGATAAGGCTGTTTATTCATTTTTCTTTTAAGCAATTGACCCTGTATATTGTCAACTTGATACAGAGCCTATTTTTAATGTCCTTTTTTCTTTCTTTTTATATAAAGCTTTCTTTTTAAGACCTGTTGGAGTTTTTCTTTAGTGGAGACTCCAGGGAATTGAGTCTGCAGCTCACCAGGGAATTGGTGGGAGAAAGAAGTCAAGGGGAAAATCTCTTTGTGTTAGATTTACTAAGCCTGACTTTGCATACCCTCTGGGTGAGGGGGAGAGATTAGATCTCTCGGTACTTGTGTTTCCAGGACTGGAAGCAGGGAATCTCCTAGGGTTGTCCAGGGAGGGGAGCCTGGGAGGAAGTAACAAGGAAACAAGGGAGGGGGTTATTTCCCTTTGTTGTAAGACTCAAGGCATCTGAGTCTTGGGGTCCCCCAGGGAAGGTTTTGGGGAGACCACAGTGAGCTAGACACTGTATAATTCCTAGCTGGTGGCAGCCATACCAGGTCCAAGCAGATAACTAAGCTTGGAGGTTTTCATGCTAACACCCATATTTTGGACGCTGAGGTCCAGATCTGGGAAAAAATGTTATGACATACTCCCAATGGGGTCCAAACCCCAAATAAATTCGTTTTACCCTGTATAAAGCTTATGCAGGGTAAACTCATAAATTGTTCTCCCTATATAGCACTGATAGAGAGAGATGCACAGCTGTTTACATCTCCTCCGCCCCCCCGGCATTAATACATACTCTGGGTTAATTAATAAGTAAAAAGTGATTTTATTAAATACAAAAAGTAGGATTCAAGTGGTTCCAAGTAATGACAGACAGAACAAAGTAAATTACCAGACAAGATAAAATAAAACATGCAAGTCAATGCTTAATACACTAAGAATGTGATTAGAGATGAAATCTCACCCTCAGAGATGTTCCAGTAAGCTTCCTTTACAGACCAGCCTCCTTTTAGTCTGGGTCCAGCAGTCACTCCCACCCCTGTGGTTACTGTCCTTTGTTCCAGTCTCTTTTAGGTAACCTTTGGGTGTGGAGAGGCTACCTCTTGAGCCAGATGAAGACAAAATGAAGGGGTTTTCAGGGGCTTAAATAGACTTTCTCATGTGGGTGGTCCCCCTCCTCCAGAATTCAGCTCCAAGATGGAGTTTTGGAGTCACATGGGCAAGTCACAGGTCCATGCATGACTGAGTTCCTTACCAGCCAAGCCACATTCCTGGGAAAGCTCAGGTGTGGATTGTCGTCTCCAACTTCATTGTTGGCTTAAGTGTTTCTTGATTAGGCACTTACTGAGAATAGTCTTTTCTCACGTACCTGACCAACTGCTTCACAGAGGCTACTTAAAATAATTAAACAAGTACATAGCCAATATTCATAATTTTTAATACAAAATGATACGTGCATACAAATAGGATGAATATATTTAAGAACAAATCGTGTCAAACTAATCTGATAACATTCTTTGATAGGATAACGAGCCTTGTGGATAAGGGAGAAGCGGTGGATGTGATATACCTAGACTTTAGTAAGGCATTTGATACGGTCTCGCATGATATTCTTATAGATAAACTAGGAAAGTACAATTTAGATGGGGCTACTATAAGGTGGGTGCATAACTGGCTGGATAACCGTTCTCATAGAGTAGTTATTAATGGCTCCTGATCCTGCTGGAAAGGTCTAACAAGTGGGGTTCCGCAGGGGTCTGTTTTGGGACCAGCTCTGTTCAATATCTTCATCAACGATTTAGATGTTGGCATAGAAAGTACGCTTATTAAGTTTGCGGACGATACCAAACTGGGAGGGATTGCAACTGCTTTGGAGGACAGGGTCAAAATTCAAAATGATCTGGACAAATTGGAGAAATGGTCTGAGGTAAACAGGATGAAGTTCAATAAGGATAAATGCAAAGTGCTCCACTTAGGAAGGAACAATCAGTTTCACACATACAGAATGGGAAGAGACTGTCTAGGAAGGAGTATGGCAGAAAGAGATCTAGGGGTCATAGTGGACCACAAGCTTAATATGAGTCAACAGTGTGATACTGTTGCAAAAAAAGCAAACGTGATTCTGGGATGCATTAACAGTTGTGTTGTAAACAAGACACGAGAAGTCATTCTTCCGCTTTACTCTGCGCTGGTTAGGCCTCAACTGGAGTATTGTGTCCAGTTCTGGGCATCACATTTCAAGAAAGATGTGGAAAAATTGGAGAGAGTCCAGAGAAGAGCAACAAGAATGATTAAAGGTCTTGAGAACATGACCTATGAAGGAAGGCTGAAGGAATTGGGTTTGTTTAGTTTGGAAAAGAGAAGACTGAGAGGGGACATGATAGCAGTTTTCAGGAGGAGGGAGAAAACTTGTTCACCTTAGCCTCCAATGATAGAACAAGAAGCAATGGGCTTAAACTGCAGCAAGGGAGATTTAGGTTGGACATTAGGAAAAAGTTCCTAACTGTCAGGGTAGTTAAACACTGGAATAGATTGCCTAGGGAAGTTGTGGAATCTCCATCTCTGGAGATATTTAAGAGTAGGTTAGATAAATGTCTTTTAGGGATGGTCTAGACAGTATTTGGTCCTGCCATCAGGGCAGGGGACTGGACTCGATGACCTCTCGAGGTCCCTTCCAGTCCATGAGTCTATGAGTAGGTCATAACCTTTACAGAGATATGTTACATGGCATATGTAGCATAAAACGTATTCCGGTTATGTCATATATACATTCATAAGCATATTCCCATAAAGCATTATGGGGTGCACTGTCACAACCAGAACTGGAAACCTGGTTCTGCCAGAAGAACCTATGGGATATGCAGTGATGGTACATGGCCAGGCCCTCACTTGTGCTCACTGTCAGGAGCACAATATGTCCTGCCACCGCTTGGGGGCAAGGATGTCAGTGTGGACTTGGAGCCCCTCTGCTGTCTTTGCCAAAGAACATCTTCCATCCCTGATCAGAGTCTGTCACTAAACTGAGCTCTGCTATATCTCCAGATTCTGTCCACTCCTCTCCATCCACGCAGCCGAACTCCGGTCCTGGCCTTGGCCATCCACACCTCCACCATAGCAAATTCCTTTTCTCTGGCCTCCCTGACACACATCTACCTCTCGTCTCTGTCCAAAACTCCACTGCAAAAATAACCTATCTTGCTGCCCCCACAGAGTGTGTTCAGCTCCTGGTAAGCCTTGTGGGCTCCCTTTGAACTCCTGGTTCTCCCTCCTGCCTCTCAGCCTCATCTTCTCTTACTTCTCCATGATCTCCGTCCTCAGCTCATGCTGCTTGCCTAGACATTCCTGCCTGTACTTCCTCTGCACTGCCTCCCATGCAGGCTTCTCCTCTCCATCATATGGGCCGCCATCCATATCCTGCTTGTCTGTGTCTCCTACAAGCATCTCTGTGCTTTCCTCCATGGTTCCTTTTCCCTCCATGCGCTAGTTCATAAAGACTGTCTTGTCCTCCTCTATGACCCTTTCCTAGCCCCACATCTGCTGTGACATCAATAGTAAATAGCCAGCTTGAAGGGCTAGGCAAGGTCTTCCAATGTCATTAAAGTTGATTGCTTGCTGAATACCATTTAAAAACTAATCTGTAATGGTGTCTTTCTGCTGTGTTACCCCAATATGCCCTCCCCCACTTCCTTAGCTGCTTATATCCACCTGTTCCTGCTTGTCTTAGCTTGTGAACTCTTTGGGACAGTGCCTCTCTCATTCTGTCTATGCAGCATCCAACACAACGTGGTTCTGACATGTGATTCAGCTCTTATTTATTATCATTATTTATATTATCATAGTGCCTAGGAGCCCCGGTCATGGACCAAGAGCCCATTGTGCTAGGTGCAAAATACAGACCCAAAAGGCTGTCACTGCCTCAAAGAGCTTACAATGTAAGTACAAGACGAGATGACAGATGGATACAGACGGAGTACAAGGAAACAATGAGACAGTATTGGTCATCACAAAAGACAGTGGTATCAGTGAACCAGCAGCCTAAACCTTGTCAAATTTTTGTTGGCTTCACAGCAATTTTAAGATGGTATTTGAAGGAGAACACTGAGTTAGTTTTGCAGATGTTTGTGCAGGGCCACCCAGAGGATTCAGGGAGCCGGGGCAAAGTGGGGGAGCTGCAGCGCTTGTACTTACCTAGCAGCAGCCCGGGTTTTCAGTGGCATTTTGGCAAAGGGGAGCCCTTCAGTCACTCCACATCTTCGGCAGCACTGAAGGTCCCCCCACCGCTGAAATGCCACTGAAAAACCGGAGCGACTGAAGGGGCCCCCGCCGCCAAAGACCCGGACTGCTTCTGGGCTAGGGCTCACAAGGCCCCTGCGGGGCCCAGGGTCTGGGGCAAATTGCCCCACTTTTCCCCCTGCCCCTCCCCAGGCAGCCCTGTATTTGTGAGGAGCACCTTCCACGCTCAAGAGGCAGCATGGGAAAAAGCACGGAAGGTGCTTGTTTGAAAATTTATGAGTGAGTGGTGCAGGATGGCATCATGGGCTAATCGGAGGCTGGAGTCAACCTGTCAGTACTAAAGGCTCTGTAGGCTCTACAATAATATACAAATAAAGAACACAGGTTTCCATACTGACTACTGATCACATCCATGTTTAATAAAAATGCTTCATTTGTTATCTGCAGCTACTGCAAACCTTCCAGTGTGCCCCTGCAGAATCTAAGTCCAGCTTGCTGTGCAGTGCTGGGTGGGGCTTTACCTTCGTTATCGTTGTAAATGCCATGATCAGTTAGTCTGCCTGTCTGTGTATTGCAAAGCTCAGTGCTCATCTGTTAGAGGGACAAGGTGAGTGAGGTAATATGTTTTTTTGGACCAGCTTCTGTTGGTGAGAGAGACAAGCTTTTGAGTCACGCCTAGCTCTGCTTCAGGTCTGGGAAAGGTACTTACCGCATCACAGCTAAATGCAAGGTGCAACAGATTGTTTAGTATAAGTTAGCATGTATTATAAGGGACCATTCAAGGTAGAGTGGTCTGTTGACACAAAATGGGAGGATGGGGGTTAGTGAGTTACAGATTATTGTAATAACCCATAAATCCAGTGTCTCTGTCCAGTACATGATTTTTAGTGTCTAGCAAAATAGTGAATTTAAGCTCCCAGACTTGTCTATTTTGAAAGTGTTGTGCGGGTTTCCTTTGAAGATGAAGACTAAGAGGTCAGATACAGAGTGATCACTTTGTGAAAAGTTTTCATCCACCGGTGGCAGGGTGTTTTTGTCTTTTATTGTTTGTCTGTATGAATTATCTCTAATATCCCAGGACCGACACAGCTACAGCTACACATGCTCATCTATTGTCTGACATGCTATGTTAGCTGTAACACAGACCATGCCTGGTTTGGGTAGCTTGTGATATCTGACAAGCTTACAATCAAGATCATTCATCAGTAATTTAATACTGCCTCTGGTGGTTATGTATTCTGCCAATTGAAGCTTTCTTTCTGTTATCTTGGCCTGTTGAGAGTGGTTTACAATAGGAACAGCCATACTGAATCAGACTAATGGTCCATCGAGCTTTCTTGTCTTCCAACAGTGGCCAGTGCCAGGAGCTTCAGAGCGAATGAGCAGAGTAGTGCTACTGAGTGATCCATCCCCCGTCATCCACTCCCACTATCTGGCAGGCAGAAGCTAGCGACACCCAGAGCACGAGGTTGCATCCATGACCATCTGCGCTAATAGCCATTGCTGGACCTGTCCTCCATGAACTTCTCATTCTTTTTTCAATCCTGTTATAATTTTGGCCTTCACAGCATGCCCTGGAAAGGTGTTCCGCAGGTTGACCGTGCATTGTGTGAAGAAGTATCTCCTTTTGTTTTGTTTTGAACCTGCTGCCTATTGATTTATTTGGATGACCCCTGGTTCTTGTATTATGGGGAGGAGTAAATAACACTTCTGTATTCACTTTTTCCACACCATTCTCTAACATAACCCCCCTGCCCTCCCCAGCCATCTCTTTTGTAAACTCAGCAGTTCCAGTCTTTTTAATCTCTCCTCATACAGCAGCTATTCCATACCCTTAATCAGTTTTGCTGCCCTTCTCTGCACTTTTTCCAGTTCAAACATATCTTTTTTGAGATGGGATGACCAGAACTGCATGGTCATTCACGGTGTGGGCATATCATGGATTTATATAGTGGCATTATGTGTTCTGATTTAGGAAAGGTAATAACATTGTTAGCTTTTTTGACTGCCACTGCACACTGAGCGGATGTTTTCAGAGAACTATCCACAATGACTCCAAGAGCTTTCTTGAGTGATAACAGCTAATTTAGACCCCATCATTGTGTATGTGCAGCAGGGATTATGTCTTCCAGTGTGAATTACTTCACATTTATCAACATGGAATTTCATCTGCCATTGTGTTGCCTAGTCACCCAGCTTTGTGGGATCCCTTTGTAACTCTTTCCAGTCTGCTTTGGACTTAACTATCTTGAGTAATCTTGTATCATCTGCAGATTTTGCCACCTCGCTGTTCACTCCTTTTTCAGGTCATTTATGAATGTGTTGAACAGTACATGACTGCTTACTTTGCATAAGAGCCTTTGGTGTTGGAACTTGTTGGAGTTTTTCTGAAGGTCCAAGTGCACTGTGTTAATTGGATCAACCTGTGTGTGTGCTTGTTGATACTCAAAGAATTGTAGTAGATTGGTGAGGAATGATTTCCCTTTCCAGAAGGCTGAGTTGACTCTTCTCCAATGTATCATGTTTGTCTGTGAGCCTGATAATTCTGTTCTTTGGTATAGTTTTAATCAATCTGCCTGGTACTGAAGTTAGGCTTACTGGCCTGTAATTGCCAGGATCGCCTCTGAAGCCTTTTAAAAAAATCGACATTACATTAACTATTCTCCAGTCATCTGAACAGAAGCTGATTTAAGCAATAGGTTATTAGTTCTGCAGTTTCTTGTATGAATTCCTGATCAGTTTGTTCCAAACCCACCTCGATTGACACCTCAGTCGGGGACAGTTTTCCAGATTTGTCACCTAACAAAAATAGCCTGGCTGTGGGAATCTCCTTCAAATCCTCTGCAGTGAAGACCGATGTAAATAATTCATTTAGTTTCTCTGCAATGGCCTTATCTTCCTTGAGCCTACTTTAGCACTTCAATCAGCCAGTGGCCCTGTCATAAACAGATAGTCAAGGGTTAATAGAACAGAAGTACTTCATCTCCCTTTTGCCTGTAAAGGGTTTACAAGATCAGTGAGCCAGGCTGTCACCTGACCAGTGGACCAATCAGGGAACAGGATACTTTCAAATCTTGAAGGAGGGACGTTTATGTGTGTGCTGTTAGATTTTGGTGGTTGTTCACTCTGGGGGCTCAGAGGGATCAGACGTGCAACCAGGTTTCTCTCCAGTCTCTCTGATACAGGCTCTTATAAGTTCAGAATAGCGAGTACTAGGTAGATAAAGAGAGTTAGGCTTATGTTTGTTTTCTTTATTTGCAAATGTGTATTTGGCTGGGAGGAGTTCAAATTGGTATTTTGCTGAAAAGATTTTAATTTGTACTTGTATACTTAGGCTGGGAGGGTATTCCCAGTGTCTATAGCTGAAAGACCCTGTACCTATTCCATTTTATATTTACAAAGATAATTTTTACTGTTTTTCTTTCTTTAATTAAAAGCTTTTCTTGTTTAAAAACCTGATTTTTTTTTTTTTTATTCTGGTGTGAGATCCCAGGGGACGGGGTCTGGATTCACCAGGGAATTGGTGGGGAGAAAGGAGGGAAGGGGGGGAGAGAGGTTAATTTCTCTCTGTGTTAGGATTACTTTCTCTCTCAGGGAGAGTCTGAGAGGGGGAAAGAGGAGGAGGGGGGAAGGTGAATTTTCCCCTCTGTTTTAAGATTCAAGGAGTTTGAATCACAGTGATCTTCCAGGATAACTCAGGGAGGGGAAGCCTGGGAGAGGCAACGATGAGGGAAAGGGTTTACTTTCCTTGTGTTAAGATCCAGAGGGACTGGGTCTTGGGGATTCCCGGGCAAGATTTTGGGGGGACCAGAGTGTACCAGGCACTGGAATTCCTGGTTGGTGGCAGCGTTACAAGTACTAAGCTGGTAATTGAGCTTAGAGGAATTCATGCTGGTACCCCATCTTTTGGACGCTAAGGTTCAGAGTGGGGAATTATACCATGACAGGCCCCACTGCCAGTTAGTCTGGCAGGCTTCCTGCTTCTGATGTACTTAAAAATTTTTGCTGTCAGTTTGATGACCAGATAAATTGGGATGGGGGTGGGAGGTAATAGGCTCCTGTGTAAGACAAAGCTCCATATCGGGACTGTCTCTATAAAATTGGGATATATGGTCACCCTAGCTGTCAGTTTTTGTCTTTTTGCTAATTGCTGTTCAAATCCTTTGTTTGGCATGCCAAATTTTCCTTTGACTCTTGACTTGCCAGAATTTATGCTCCTTTCAAGGATTCCTTTTTGTCTGTAACCACCTCTTCAACTCTGTTGTTTAGCCATGCTGGCATTTTTTTGATCTGCATGTTGTTTTTTTATTGCATTTTCTATTTTGGCTATACATTTAATTGAGCCTCTATTATGGTATGTTTAAAAAGTTCCATGAAGCTTGGAGGCATTTTATTCTTGCGACTATTCCTTTAATTTCTGTTTAACAAACCTCATTTTTGTGTTGTTCCCCTTTTTGAAGTTAAATGCTACTGTGGTGGGTTTCTTTGGTATTTCCGCTCCAAAAGGAGTTAAATATAATTACATTATGGTTGCTATTACCCAGCATTTCAGCTATATTTACCTCTTAAACCAGATCCTGTGCTCCACTTAGGACTAGATGAAGAATTGCCTCCCTCCTTATAGGTACCAGACTAGCTGCTCCAAGAAGCAGTCATTAATGATGTCTAGAAACTTTATCTCTGCATCTTGTCCTGAGGTGACATGTACCCAATCACTATGGGGATAGTTGAAATCTTCCATTACCACTGGATTTTCTGGTTTTGGAGCTTCTGTGCTCTCCCAGAGCATTTCACAATCATCATCACCATCTTGGTTATGTTGTTGGTGGTATATTCCTACTGCTAAACTCTTATTATTCAACCAGGGAATTTATATCCATACATTCTATGGTACAGTTTGGTTTATTTAAGATTTTCTCTATATATGACTCTCTGCTTTCTTTCACATATAGTGCCATTTCCCTACTCTGTCATTCCAATATATTTTGTAGATTCCAAGGCCAGAAGAGACCATTGTGATCATCTAGTCTGATCTCCTGTATAACACAGATCATAGAACTTCCTCCAAATAATCCCCAGAATAGATCTTTTAGAAAAACAACCAGTCTTGATGTAAAATTTGTCAGTGATGGAGAATCCATCACGTCCCTCATGGTTAAAAATTTGTTTTATTTGCAGTCTGACTTTATGTACATATTCTGCCCTAATCTTGGGGCTGTCTTCTTCTGTGTTGAGGACGCCGGAATGGACCTGTTGGTCATAGAAGCCCCAAGTGAAAGCAGAGTGCTAATGCTTGAACAGAAGAATACCCAAAATGCTTGGATGAGTTAAGATAAGCTCTTGCTAGAAGCTGTGAGCAGCCAATGAATCCTCTTTTTTTCTGAGGGTAAATGTCTCCTTTTTTCTCTCTCTCTAGGGGGACTTGGGAGGCCTGAAGACCCTGCAGAAGCGGTGGACAACTTTCCTAAAGACCCAGCTGGTTTGCTTGGATCCAGAGAGTGGAACCAACTTCAATCTACTGAAGGATGTATTTACCTTGCACTCTGTAAACGGGACTTCTGCAGTGTTCTATGGTATCTTCTCAGCCCAGAGGTGGGTGCCTTTCCTGGCTCCGGCAGGTGCTCATTGAATGAAAAGTGGACTTGGTATGCAAAGGGGAGTGATCCTGAGTCTCGTGATATGACTGTGCTCTGCACACCAAGTCTGAGTCCCTGTGGACATCTCTGCCAGCAGAGCCAAGTGTATATCGTCTCAAGCAATGCAATGCTCTGTACAAGGATAGAATAAGGAGGAAAAATCCTCACAACTTCTCGCTTCCTTACAGGTGCTAAAGAGCAGGTGGGAGAATCCTGGTCTTTTAGTCCATTGACTGCTTTTATTCTCTTCACTCCTAGTTACGACTGTTCATCTTGTGTGTTGCCCAGATCATTTTAAATCTGGAAACACTGTGTTTTGGAGAACTTCGGTTTCTCTCTGAGTGACTGTCCACACAGATTCCATGCTTGACACACACGTGGCCCATGTGTGCAATAGCAGTGTCCATTGGAGCCAGGCCTGCACTCTGATGTCCTTACATTTCCCCCCAGTAAATGAAGGCCTATAAGGTTGAGCGGGATCAGCCACTGCTCAGTTCATTAAAGCCCATGGTTGTGAGACAGAATCCCTGCAGTGTCCATTACCTTGCTTTGTGCGACTTAACTATTACCTTACTAATGTCTATAATTAGTATTAGAGTAGGTAGAGTTAGTTTAGTTAGGTTTCCTCTCCTTGTAGGCTTCATAAAAACAACGCCTCCCCTTTACCAAAATCCAAAACTTTTCATTGGTTTCCTTTTTTCCTAACTCCCCCCCCCCAATCATCTCTCCGCAATACAAGAGGTTATTCTGATATCATAGAATCATAAAAATGTCATGCTGTGTCATGGTATAATTCCCCACTCTGAACCTTAGAGTCCAAAAGATGGGGTACCAGCATGAATTCCTCTAAGCTTAATTACCAGCCTAGAACGTGTAGCGCTGCCACCAACCAGGAATTCCAGTGCCTGCTACACTCTGGTCCCCACAAAACCTTGCCCGAGGAACCCCAAGACCCAGACCCTCTGGATCTTAACACAAGGAAAGTAAACCCTTTCCCTCACCATTGCCTCTTTCAGGCTTCTCCTCCCTGGATTACCCTGGAAGATCACTGTGATTCAAACTCCTTGAATCTTAAACAGAGGGGAAAATCCACCTTCCCCCCTCCTTCTCTCTCCCCCTCCCAGATTCTTCCTGAGAGAGAAGGTAATCCTAACACAGAGAGAAAATTAACCTCTCTTTTCCCCTTCCCTCTTTTCTCCCCACCAATTCCCGGGTGAATCCAGACCCCGTCCCCTGGGGTCTCACCAGAATAAAAAAACAATCAGGTTCTTAAACAAGAAAAGCTTTTTAATTAAAGAAGAAAAAAAACAGTAAAAATTATCTTTGTAAATTTAAGATGGAATATGTTACAGGGTCTTTCAGCTATAGACACTGGGAATACCCTCCCAGCCTAAGTATTCAAGTACAAATTAAAATCCTTTCAGCAAAATACCAATTTGAACTCCTCCCAGCCAAATACACATTTGCAAATAAAGAAAACAAACATAAGCTTAGCTCGCCTTATCTATCTAATACTCACTATTCTGATCTTATAAGAGCCTGTATCGGAGAGATTGGAGAGAAATCTGGTTGCACGTCCAGTCCTTCTGAGAACCCAGAGTGAACAACAACCAAAAACTAACAGCCCACACAAAAACTTCCCTCCCTCAAGATTTGAAAGTATCCTGTCCCCTGATTGGTCCTCTGGTCAGGTGACAGCCAGGCTCACTGATTTTGTTAATCCTTTACAAGCAAAAGAGATATAAAGTACTTCTGTTCTATTAACTCCTACTATCTGTTTATGACAGGCTGGAAGGCACCTTGCAAAGTCATCTAGTTCAGCCCCTTACTAGGGGCCAGACCAGCTGTGCCTAGATCATCCCTGGCAGGTGTTTGTTTAACTTGTTCTTAAAAACTTCCAGTAGTGCGGATTCCAAGCCCTCCCTTGGCAGCCTGTTCCAGAGCTTAACTCCCCTTAGAGTTAGAAAGCTTTTCCCAAAATCAAACCTAAATCTCCCTTGGTGCAGATTACTTTTTGTCTCACCTTCAATGGATTTGGAGAACAATTTATAACAGCCCTTAACATATGTGACACAGTACTCCAGCTCAGACCCCACCAGTGCCAAGCAGAGCAGGATATGTATCTCCTGTGTCTGACATATGACACTCCTGTCAGTACACCCCAGAATATTAGTCTTTTTCTCAGCTGCATCACATTTTTGGCTCAGATTCAATTTATGATCCACTATAACCCTCAAATCCTTTTCTGCAGTACTACTGCTTACCTTGTTTTGTAGCTGTGCATTTATATGTATTTGTGTATTCTTCTTCGAGTGCTTGCTCATATCCATTCCAATTAGGTGTGTGCGTGCCGCATGCACGTTTGTCGGAGATTTTTTTTTTACCCTAGCAACACCCGGCGGGTCGGCTGGGCACCCCCTGGTGTGGCGCCGCTATGGCACTGAATATATACCCCTGCCGACCCATCCGCTCCTCAGTTCCTTCTTACCGCCCGTGTCGGTCGTTGGAACAGTGGAGTGCGGCTCAGCTGATCTCCACTTCCCTAGCTATTCACTCCTTCTAGTTCTTATTGTGTATATAGTTTTATAGTTCATAGTTGTAATTAATACTTTTCATAACCTTTTGTTAACGTAGTTAGTGTTTATAGTTCAGAGGGTTGGGGATTAGCCCTTCCCCTCTCCCGGTGCCCAGGCTCATGCCTGGTTCACCGGGCTTCAAACCGTGCTCGGCCTGCTGGCGGCCGATGCCAATGGGAGACCCCCACGACTCCTGCCTAAAGTGCCTAGGGGAATCCCATCTCAAAGATAAGTGCCGGATTTGCAAATCATTTAAGCCGCGGACTTAAAAGGAGCGGGACTTTTGTCTTAAGCAGCTCCTAATGGAGGCGGCCCTCACCCCTCCATCTTTGGCACCGAGTACCTCACAGTCCGCGCCAGGGAGAAGTGCCCCATCGGCACCAGAGAGTGCCGGCACCGCCAAGATGCCCCGGCACCAGCCATCACCGGCACAGAAGCCAGCCCAGCACCGCTCCCTCTCCCCGCGTGCCAAAAAGGTTAAAGCTCCTGCGGCTCCGATATCTGCACCGCAGTCTGAGCACCAGCCAAAGCCGAGTTGCCCGGCACCAACAACTGCCGCGGCATCGGCAGGTTCGGCACCATTGATTCCGGCCATGCAAGAGCCGTCAAGTCCGGTGCAGGATAGCTCCCTGGTACACGCCTCTGTAGAGTTTATTGTTCCCACCACGCCAGAGACCTTTTTGACGGTGAGGGAACTGATTGCCCTGACGGAGCCCTCCCTGCCTCAACACCCAGCACCGCCGGTGCGGGTTATTGCGTCAACAGGGAAGCCTGCCCTCGTCAGGCCACCTTCCATCGACGCCGCAGGCAGGCACCACTCCAGATTGAGGTCTCGACAGCGTTCCCGATCTCGTCACCAATCCCTATCTAGATGCCGCTCGCAGTCCCAGTAACATTCTCCTTCTCGGTACCAGTCGTACTCGCGGCACCACTCAAGGTCCCGCTCTCCGGACCGGTACTCCAGACGGCAGTCCAGCTCCCGGCACCGTTTGTGCCGCAGCCGCTCTCACCATAGAGCCTCACGATCCCGGTCGACCTCCTGGCACTGTACCGGTCGCAGGTCCTGGTCAAACTCTTGGCACCGGTACGACTCCCGGTACCACTCTCTGGCACGGCACGACATCCGGTACCATGCTCACAGGGCTTCTCATGCACTCTCTGCTCTGCCATGGCCATCACGGCACCCATCTCAGTCTTCACACGCGGATAGCACCACATATGGGGACTCAGAAATGCAGAGCCGTGTCCCCCAGGAGGCTCAGGTCTCGGAACAAGCACCTCAGTGGTCCTTCTGGACGCCTTGGGCATATCACCAGGCCCAAGGCGAACACATGGTTCCACCTCATTCCGTCCCGTCGAAACATTGTGCACCAGAGGCCACTGTTAGCCGCCTTCCTCCAATGGGTACAGATGAGTCGGCTCTGGCGCCAGACCCTCATGTGCTCCCGGACCCTGATGCTCCTCCAGAACCGGAGTTACTAGATGAGCCAACCGTGCCGGGTCTGTTGTCCTCCTCTTCACTGGACGAGGCAGTAGTGGCACTTTGTCATCGGGCCCACCCCCGATCGACCTCCGAGCCCACCAGGACCTTCTTCGGCGAGTCGCCCTAAATATCAACATCCAGATGGAGGAGGGTCCGGAAGTGGAAGACCCGGTCATTGACATACTCTCAGCAGATGCCCCAACTCGCATGGCTCTGCCATTCATCCGTTCCATCCAAGCCAAAGCGGACACCATTTGGCAATCTCCGGCGTCTATCCCTCCTACGGCCAGAGGCATGGAAAGGAAATACATGGTACCCTCTAAAGGGTACAAATACTTATATACCCATCCTCCTCCATGCTCTCTGATCATTCAATCCATGAATGAGCGAGAGTGCCATGGACAGCAAGCCCCTGCCCCAAAATCGCAGGAGGCTAGATGGATGGATCTGCTGGGGCGTAAAGTCTACTCCTCCAGGGGCCTCCAGCTACGGGTAGACAACCAACAGGCCCTGCTCAGCAGATATAATTATAATACCTGGCAATCGGTGAGTAAGTTTGCTGAACTGGTCCCACAGGACTCCCGCCCGGAATTTAAAGCCCTTCTGGAGGAAGAGAAGAAAGCACGAACTTCCCTGCAAGCCTCCCTCGATGCTGCTGACTCGGCGGCCAGAACTGTGGCCTCAGGGATTACGATGCGGAGAATATCGTGGTTACAGGTCTCAGGTCTACCTCCTGAACTGCAACACACTATTCAGGACCTTCCGTTTGAGGGACAGGGCCTTTTCTCTCAGAAAACGGACTCTAGACTCCAGAGTCTCAAAGACAATCACGTCATCATGCGTTCCCTCGGGATGCATACCCTGCAAACCCAACGGAGGTCCTTCCGTACCCAACCTCAGCGCCCTTACCCACCACGCAGACCACGACAAGATTTTAGCAGGAGGCGTGGTCACGGGAACCGCAGACGCAATCGGGTTCCCAAGGGAGCCAGAATAACGGTTCCGCCAAACCATCAGCGGGACCAAAACCGAACTTTTGAAGGTGCGCCCAAGAGCAGAGCACCAGTCCTTCCCCAAGATCCCCTCCAGTTTTCCAACCACCTTTCCTCCTTCCTTCCTGCGTGGGCCCAATAAACCTCAGATCGTTGGGTCCTACGCATGGTGGAGTCTGGATACCACTCCAATTTATTTCACCCCCTCCTTCCCACCCTCCCTCCCCGTCCCTCTTCAGGGACCCCTCTCACGAGCAATTCCTCTGGCAAGAGGTTCGTACGCTCCTCTCTATCAGAGCTATAGAGGAGGTGCCGGAGGAGTTCAGGGGCAAGGGATTTTACTCCTGATATTTCCTAATCCCCAAGGTGAAAGGAGGTCTTCGACCTATCTTGGACCTGCGCAGTCTCAACGTCTTTCTAAAAAGTTGATGTTCCGCATGGTGTCCCTGGGGACCATCATCCCATCCTTGGATCCCGGAGACTGGTTCACTGCTCTCGACATGAAGGACGCATACTTTCACATCACCATTTACCCTCTGCACAGACGGTACCTATGGTTTAAGGTGCACTATCAACATTTTCAATTTGCGATCCTTCCGTTTGGCCTCTCCACCGCCCCACGCGTATTCACAAAGTGCATGGCTGTAGTGGCCGCCTTCCTCCGTCGTTAATGAGTACACGTCTTTCCTTACCTAGACGACTGGCTTATTCGCGGGACCTCCGAAGCCCAAGTTACCAGGCATGTTGCCGTCATCACGGACCTATTCGAGCGTTGGGCCTGATGATCAATCTAGAGAAGTCTACTCTAGTGCCCATTCAAAGAATAGAATTCATTGGGGCCGTGCTAGACTCAAAACTCGTAACAGCCTGCCTTCCACTGTCCCGCTTTCAGGCAATAGCCTCGGTCATAGAAAGCCTCCGAATTTTTCCGATGACCTCGGCCCGCACCTGCCTCACTCTTCTCGGTCACATGGCCGCGTGCACTTTTGTAACCAAGCACGCCAAATTACGCCTGCGTCCCCTTCAAACCTGACTCGCCTCAGTTTACCGTCCAGGCAGGAATGCCATAGACATGGTCGTCACTGTTCCTCAGAGCATCTTAGGCTCCCTCAACTGGTGGCTAACATCTGCCCTGGTGTGTGCAGGAATGCCGTTCCAACCGAGACAGCCCTCAGTATCCCTAACGACGGATGCGTCATCTCTTGGCTGGGGAGCACACCTAGGCCATCGTCGCACGCAAGGTCTCTGGTCTTCTCAAGAGCTGGCGTTGCACATAAACGTCTGGGAGCTGAGAGCAGTTCGCCTCGCCTGCCAGACGTTCCAACATCATCTGCAGGGCAGTTGTGTTCTAGTACTCATGGACAACACAACAGCAATGCACTACATAAACAAGCAGGGAGGGACTCGATCCTCCCCCCTTTGTCAGGAGGCGATCCAACTGTGGGAGTTTCGTATAGCCCACTCCATAGACCGTGTAGCATCTTTCCTCCCAGGGGTCCGGAACACTCTGGCACACCATCTCAGCAGATCCTTTCTCTCCCACGAGTGGTCACTTCGCCCGGACATTGCACATTCCATCTTCCAGAAGTGGGGCTTTCCCCACATAGACCTCTTCGCTTCCCGCAACAACAGGAAGTGTCAGAGGTTCTGCTCCTTCCAGGGTCTCGCCCCGGGCTCAATATCAGACACCTTCCTAATCTCTTGGGCGAACCACCTGATTTACGCCTTTCCCGATGGTGCACAGGGTTCTCGTAAAGCTTTGCAGGGACAGGGCTCGACTGATCCTGATTGCCCCTGCATGGCCCCGACAACACTGGTATACCACGTTGCTGGACCACTCGATAGCCAACCCGATCCCCCTGCCCCTTCATCAGGATCTGATAACGCAGGACCACGGCAGGCTTCTCCACGCAGACCTGCAATCCCTCCATCTAACGGCGTGGCTCCTGCATGGTTAACCCAATCGGAGTTACGCTGCTCTGCACTGGTGCAAGAGATACTCCTGTGTAGCAGGAAATCTTCTACTCGGTCTACTTACTTAGCCAAGTGGAAGCGGTTTTCTTGCTGGTGCCAAATGCGAAATGTCACACCTACAGAGGTTCCCATCCCCACTATTTTGGACTACCTCTGGTATCTTAATCAGCAAGGCCTCGCTATCTCATCTTTGCGAGTGCACTTGGCGGCTATTTCTACTTTCCACCCTGGAGAAGGAGCTTACTCCGTCTTCTCCCACCCTATGGACTCAAGGTTCCTCAAAGGCCTGGAGCGTCTATACCCTCTAGTACGTCGCCCCGCCCCTTCCTGGGACCTCAGTTTAGTCCTGACCAGACTTATGTCCCCCCCGTTCGAGCCATTAGCAACCTGCTCACTCCTATACTTATCATGGAAAACAGCCTTCCTTGTGGCCATTACATCGGCTAGGACAGTCTCTGAGCTTCAGGCTCTGATGGTGGACCCACCGTACACGGTGTTCCACAAAGACAAGGTGCAGCTACACCCACATCCAGCATTCCTCCTGAAAGTAGTCTCGGCCTTTCACCTCAACCAGGACATATTCCTCCCAGTCTTCTTCCCCAAACCGCATACATCTCGTACGGAGCAGCAGTTACATTCGCTTGACGTCCATAGGGCGCTCACCTTCTATATTGACCATACGAGACCCTTCCGCAAAACGCCCAACTCTTTGTTGCAGTGGCGGACTGGATGAAAGGCCAGCCCGTCTCTTCTCAGAGGATTTCGTCCTGGGTAACAGCGTGCATCCGGACTTGCTATGATCTAGCGCATACCTCTCCCGGTCATACTACCGCACATTCTACCAGGGCCCAGGCCTCGTCGACTGCCTTCTTAGCCCAAGTACCTATTCAGGAGCTTTGTCGGGCTGCTACGTGGTCTTCGGTACACACCTTTGCTTCCCATTATGCCCTGGTGCAACAATCCAGAGACGATGCAGCCTTTGGCTTAGCAGTTTTGCATTCTGCAGTTTCTCACTCCGACCCCACCGCCTAGGTAAGGCTTGGGATTCACCTAATTGGAATGGATAGGAGCAAGCACTTGAAGAAGAAAAGACGGTTACTCACCTTTGTAACTGTTGTTCTTCGAGATGTGTTGCTCATATCCATTCCAAAACCCGCCCTCCTTCCCCACTGTCAGAGTAGCTGGCAAGAAGGAGCTGAGGAGCGGACGGGTCGGCAGGGGTATATATTCGGTGCCATAGCGACGCCATGCCAGGGGGCGCCCAGCCGATCCACCGGGTGTTGCTAGGGTAAAAAAAAAAAAATCTCCGAACGTGCACGTGGCGCGCGCACACCTAATTGGAATGGATATGGTCCCTAATTGGAATGGATATGAGCAACACATCTCGAAAAACAACAGTTACAAAGGTGAGTAACCATCTTTTTAATTTTTCTTTCTTAAGTGTAGTACTTTGCACTGGCAACCCCTCCCAGCTTTGTGTCATCCACAAATTGTATGAGCATAGTCTCCACTCCATTACTGATGTAATTGATGAAAATATTCAGTAGTACCAGATCTCTGTGAGAACCCACTAGATATGTCCTCTCAGTTTGACAGTAAACCATTGATAACTATTCTTTGAGTTTGGTCTTTCAAACTCCTCTCTTAACGTTGTAGTTATGTTCCTGAAAAGTGCAACTTTAAGCGAAATGATGTTAAGCGAATCCAATTTTCCCATAAGAATTAATGTAAATGCGGCCGGGGGGTGGGGGAGAGTTAGATACCAGGGAAATGTTTTTCACCAGACAAAAGACTATATTATATATATTTATACACAGTATAAGTTTTAAACAATTTAATACTGTTCACAGCAATGATGATTATGAAGCTTGGTTGAGGTGGAGTCAGAAGGTGGAAGAGGGTAGGATATTTCTCAAGGAATGCCTTACTGCTACATGATGAACTAGCACTCGGCTGAGCCCTCAAAGGTTAACACGTTGTTAATGTAGCCTCACACTCTACAAGGCAGCATAAATGGAGGGGGGGGAGACAGCATGGTAGACAGAAACACACACCGTGTGACAGAGAGAGAGGGAGATGCACATTGCCCCTTTAAGTACACTGACCCCAGTCTAAGTACACTGCCTTTTAAGTAGATCAGCAAGTTGAGACAGCAGCTGCTGTGAGCAAGCTCCCTCCATCCTGAGCCCTGTCGTGTTCCTCCCCCCATCCCGCTCTATGGAGATGGGGTAAATGTGGGGCAGGAGCAGGGGGGAGAGAGACACCCTGACATCAGCCCCCTTCTTCCCCTTCCCCCCTCCTCCCCACACAGCAAGCGGGAGGCTCCTGGGAGCAGCTCCAAGGCACAGGGCAGGAGCAGCACAGGGCAGTGGAGGGAGGGACAGCTGAACTGATGGCAATCGATAGCCTGTTGGGCAGCTGCCACGCAGGGAACTTAGGGGAGCTGATGGGGAGCTGCCGGTCCACCCTGGTTCCAAGCCCCTACCAGCTAGCTCCAATGGGCTGCTCTTTCTGCAAGCAGCGGACAAAGCAGGTGGCTGCCAAACAGCGTTATACGGGAGCATTGCGCAACTTTAAACGCATGTTCTCTAATTGATCTGCAATGTAACAACAAAACAACGTTATTTAAGTGAGGAGTTACTGTAGTAATTTCTTCTACAACACATTTCCCTAGTTAGCTTTTGAGAATGGGGTTGTCAAACTGGGGATCAGGACTCCTCAGGGGGTCACAAGGTTATTACATGGGGGGTTGCAAGCTGCACCTCAAACCCTGCATTGCCTCCAGCATTTGTAATGGTGTTAAATATATTTAAAAGTGTTTTTAATTTATAGGGGGATCACACTCAGAGGCTTGGTATATGAAAGGGGTCACCAGTACAAAAATTTGAGAGCCACTGCACTAGGGCACTAATGCTGTTAAAGGAAGTTACGTGACAAATTGCTTGACATATTCATGTTAGCTATATCCTCTGGGTGCTTAAAAATTGATTGTTTAAAAATTAGTTCTAATATCAACAGTGTGCCCTTGCTGCCAAGAAGCCCAGCGGAGGGCAACAAAAATGATTAGGGGGCTGGAGCACATGACTTATGAGGTGATGCTGAGGGAACTGGGTTTGTTTAGTCTGCAGAAGAGAGGAATGAGGGGGGATATGATAGCTGCTTTCAACTAGAATCATAGAATATCAGGGTTGGAAGGGACCTCAGGAAGTCATCTAGTCCAACCTCCTGCTCAAAGCAGGACCAATTCCCAAATAAATCATCCCAGCCAGAGCTTTGTCAAGCCTGACCTTAAAAATCTCTAAGGAAGGAGATTCCACCACCTTCCAAGGTAACCCATTCCAGTGTTTCACCACTCTCTGAGTGAAAAAGTTTTTCCTAATATCCAGCCTAAACTTCCCACACTGCAACTTGAGACCATTACTCCTTGTTCTGTCGTCGAGTACCACTGAGAACAGTCTAGATCCATCCTCTTTGGAACCCCCATTCAGGTAGTTGAAAGCAGCTATCAAATCCCCCCTCATTCTTCTCTTCAGCAGACTAAACAATCCCAGTTCCCTCAGCTTCTCCTCATAAGTCATGTGCTTCACCCCCTAATCAATTTTGCTGCCCTCCGCTGGACTCTTTCCAATTTTTCCACATCCTTCTTGTAGTGTGGGGCCCAAAACTGGACACCGTACTCTAGATGAGGCCTCACCAATGTCAGATAGAGGGGAATGATCATGTCCCTCGATCTGCTGGCAATGCCCCTACTTATACAGCCCCAAATGCCATTAGCCTTCTTGGCAATAAGGGCACACTGTTGAGTCACATCCAGCTTCTGGTCTACTGTAACCCATAGGTCCTTTTCTGCAGAACTGCTTCCTAACCATTCAGTCCCTAGTCTGTAACAGTGCATGGGATTCTTCCGTCCTAAGTGCAGGACTCTGCACTTGTTCTTGTTGAACCTCATCAGGTTTCTTTTGGCCCAAGCCTCTAATTTGTCTAGGTCCCTTTGTATTCTAGCCCCACCCTCCAGCGTATCTACCACTCCTCCAAGTTCAGTGTCATCTGCAAACTTGCTGAGAGTGCAGTCCACACCATCCTCCAGATCATTAATGAAGATATTGAACAAAACTGGTCCCGAGACCGACCCTTGGGGCACTCCACTTGAAACTGGCTGCCAACTAGACATGAAGCCATTGATCACTACCCACTGAGCCCGACGATCTAGCCAGCTTTCTATCCACCTTATAGTCCAATCGTCCAGCCCATACTTCTTTAACTTGCTGACAAGAATGCTGTGGGAGACTGTATCAAAAGCTTTGCTAAAGTCAAGGAATAGCACATCCACGGCTTTCCCCTCATCCACAGAGCCAGTTATCTCATCATAGAAGGCAATTAGGTTAGTCAGGCATGACTTGCCCTTGGTGAATTCATGCTGACTGTTCCTGATCACTTTCTTCTCCTCTAAGTGCTTCAGAATTGATTCCTATAGGACCTGCTCCATGATTTTTCCAGAGACTGAGGTGAGGCTGACTGGCCTGTAGTTCCCCGGATCCTCCTCCTTCCCTTTTTTTTAAAGATGGGCACTGCAGTAGCCTTTTTCCAGTCATCTGGAACCACCTCTGTTCGCCATGAGTTTTCAAAGATAATGGCCAATGGCTCTGCAATCACATCCGCCAACTCCTTTAGCACCCTCGGACGCAGCGCATCCGGCCCCATAAACTTATGCTCGTCCAGTTTTTCTAAATAGTCCTGAACCCCTTCTTTCTCCACAGAGGGCTGGTCACCTTCTCCCCATACTGTGCTGCCCAGTGCAGCAGTCTGGGAGCTGACCTTGTTTGTGAAGACAGAGGCAAAAAAAGCATTGAGTACATTCGCTTTTTCCACATCCTCGGTCACTAGGTTGCCTCCCTCATTCAGTAAGGGGCCCATAGTTTCCTTGACTTTCTTCTTCTTGCTAACATACCTGAAGAAACCCTTCTTGTTACTTTTAACATCTCTTGCTAGGTGCAACTCCAAGTGTGATTTGGCCTTCCTGATTTCACTCCTGCATGCCCAAGCAATATTTTTATACTTCTCCCTGGTCATTTGTCCAATCTTCCACTTCTTGTAAGCTTCTTTTTTTGCGTTTAAGATCAGCAAGGATTTCACTATTAAGCCAAACTGGTCGCCTGCCATATTTCTACACATCGGGATGGTTTTTTCCTGCAACTTCAAGAAGGATTCTTTAAAATACAGCCAGCTCTCCTGGACTCCTTTCCCCCTCATGTTATTTTCCCAGGGGATCCTGCCCATCAGCTCCCTGAGGGAGTCAAAGTCTGCTTTTCTGCAGTCCAGGATCTGTATTCTGCTGTGCTCCTTTCTTCCTTTTGTCAGGATCCTAAACTCGACCATCTCATGGTCACTGCCTCCCAGGTTCCCATCTACTTTTGCTTCCCCTGCTAACTCTTCTCTGTTTGTAAGCAGCAGGTCAAGAAGAGCTCTGCCCCTAGTTGGTTCCTCCAGCATTTGCACCAGGAAATTGTCCCCAACACTTTCCAAAAACTTCCAGGATTGTCTGTGCACCGCTGTATTGCTCTCCCAGCAGACATCAGGGTGATTAAAGTCTCCCATGAGAATGAGGGCCTGCGATCTAGTAACTTCTGCTAGTTGCCGGAAGAAAGCCTCGTCCACCTCATCCCCCTGATCTGGTGGTCTATAGCAGACTCCCACCACGACATCACCCTTGTTGCTCACACTTCTAAACTTAATCCAGAGACTCTCAGGTTTTTCTGCAGTTTCATATCGGAGCTCTGAGCAGTCATACTGCTCTCTTATATACAATACAACTCCCCAATCTTTTCTGCCCTACCTGTCCTTCCTCAACAGTTTATAGCCATCCATGACAGTACTCCAGTCATGTGAGTTATCCCACCAAGTCTCTGTTATTCCAATCACATCATAGTTCCTTGACTGTGCCAAGACTTCCAGTTCTCCCTGCTTGTTTCCCATGCTTCTTGCATTTGTGTACAGGCACTTAAGATAACTCGCTGATTGTCCCGCTTTCTCAGTCTGAGACAGGAGTCCTCCCATCTTGCACTCTCTCCTGCTCATGCTTCCTCCTGGTATCCCATTTCCCCACTTACCTCAGGGCTTTGGTCTCCTTCCCCCAGTGAACCTAGTTTAAAGCCCTCCCCACCAGGTTAGCCAGCCTGCTTGCAAAGATGCTCTTCCCTCTCTTCGTTAGGTGGAGCCCGTCTCTGCCTAGCACTCCTCCTTCTTGGAACACCATCCTATGGTCGAAGACTCAAAAGCCTTCTCTCCGACACCACCTGCGTAGCCATTCGTTGACTTCCACAGTTTGATGATCCTTACCCAGGCCTTTTCCCTGCACAGGGAGGATGGACGAGAACACCACTTGCGCCTCAAACTCTTTTATCCTTCTTCCCAGAGCCACGTAGTCTGCAGTGATCCGCTCAAGGTCATTCTTGGCAGTATCATTGGCGCCCACATGGAGAAGCAGGAAGGGGTAGTGATCTGAGGGCTTGATGAGTCTCGGCAGTCTCTCCGTCACATCGTGAATCCCAGCTTCTGGCAAGCAGCGGACCTCTCGGTTTTCTTGGTCGGGGCGGCAGATGGATGACTCAGTCCCCCTGAGGAGGGAGTCCCCAACCACCACCACCCTCCTCCTCCTCTTGGGAGTGGTGGTCGTGGAACCCCCATCCCTAGGACAGTGCATCTCTTGCCTTCCAATCGGTGGAGTCTCCTTCTGCTCCCTTCTCTCAGATGTACCATCTACTCCACTCTCCGCATTAGTACCTGTGGAAAGAACATGAAAATGATTGCTCATCTGTATCTCCATTGCTGGTACATGGATGCTCCTCTTTCTTCTTCTGGAGGTCACATGCTGCCAAATTTCTTCACCCTCCCTCTCTCCCCTCTGCACAGCCTGCTCTGATTCTTCAGGACGTTGTGCCCGTAGAAGCATATCCTGACGTCTGTCCAGGAAATCTTCATTTTCTCTTATGCAAACACAGGGTCGATACTTGTTGCTCCAGACCTTGAACCTTCTCTTCCAATATAGAGACCAGCTTGCACTTTGTACAGACAAAGTCGCTTCTGGCCTGTGGAAGAAAGACAAACATGGCACAACCTGTCCAGGATACAACAGCTGAATGCTCACCTTCCATAATTTCTTGCTTTTAAGAGCTTCCTCAGCTGTTGCAGCAACTCACAGAAGCCCGGGAGGTGAAAGCCTCAATGGGCTCTCCCCAGGCAAACTCCCTCTGTCAGCCTCTGCTGTTCGCCGCTTAGCTGGTTCTCTGCTGACTGCCTTTTTATAGCAGTCAGGCCCACTCAAGGCCCATCTGGAACAAAGCACTCCCAATTCACACTGTTCAAACAAACAATCAAGCACACGGTCAAACTGACAAACTGTCCCCTGCAACAGACACTCAGATACTCACCAACACAGCCCCCCCTAATTGCAGCACTTAACGTACCTCCTCACAGACAGATCCCAGGCAAGCTTCCTCTGTTAGCCTCTGCTGTTCGCCGCTCCCTCTGCTGTTGGCCGCTACCTGAAGGGTGGTTCCAAAGAGGATGGATCTAGACTGTTCTCAGTGGTACCTGGTATCAGAGGGGTAGCCATGTTAGTTTGGACCTGTAAAAGCAGCAGAGAGGCCTGTGGCACCTTATAGACTAGAAAGCATGAGCTTTTGTGTGTGAATACCCACTTGGTCGGATGCAGAGCCTGATGACAGGACAAAGCGTAATGGTCTCAAGTTGCAGTGTGGCAGGTTTAGGTTGGATATTAGGACAAACTTTTTCACTGAGAGGGTGGTGAAGCACTGGAATGGGTTCCCTAGGGAGGTGGTGGAATCTTCTTCCTTAGAGGTTTTTAAGGTCAGACTTGACAAAGCTCTGGCTGGGACAATTTAGTTGGGAATTGGTCCTGCTTTGAGCAGGGAGTTGGACTAGATGACCTCCTGAGGTCCCTTCCAACCCTGATATTCTGTGATTCTATCACGTGGGCAAGAGAAGTGGGCAGAGCTGCAAGTTCTGATGACAGGTCCCCCGTACCACATTCTATAAATACAAAGTCTCAATGAAACCACATCTGGAATTTCTAATGAAGGTGATGTCCAGCTCTCACCATAATCAGACAATCAATCTATTCATAAGCTGACCTTATAATTCAGGGGTCAGCAAACTTTGGCTCCTGGGCCATCAGGATAAGCCGCTGGTGGGCTGAGATGGTTTGTTTACCTCGAGCATCTGCAGGCATGGAGGTAAACCTAAGTAAACAAAGTGTCCCAGCATGTCAGCTGCTTACCCTGAGGGGCTGTGACATTTTTTTGGGGGGGAGAAGCTGGGAGTCAGGGGAGTAACCCCTGTGACCACCCCCCACATGACCGCCCCTAGCCTGGGACCCCCACACTCTCTCCATCCCACCCCTTCCCACCTTATCTGGGGAGGGCCAGGGGAGGATGTCTCTGACCTGACTGGAGCTGCTTCAGCAGGCTTGGCAGCACGGTTGCAGCATGTTCCAGAGAGCTGGGCTGGGCCGCGTGGCCACAGCCTGCTCTGTGGGGTGGGGCCAAGCGGCATCCCTGCAGCCTACCAGCCCCGGAGCTGCAACTACTTCAGAGGCTGAGGGGAGAACAGCGTGGCCAGAAGCGGAGAGACTGTGGCCCTGTCTCTTCCCTTTTGTCTCTGTGGGCTGTGCTGCCTCTCTTTGCTCTCTCCGTTCAGGGGGAGGGGCTGTGTCCCATCTCTCCCTCTCTATACCCGTTCATAAGCCAACCCCCATCTCTGGTGCTTCCCTTTTTTACTAAAAAAATTCGGCTTATGAGCAAGTATATATGGTATGTCCCATCCAGGAAGGATAAAGGGTCAGGCAGTTCCAGCCCAGGAAATTTCTCACTGGATAATCTCATGTTATGAGTAGGTTTGCCAATTTTGATTGGACATATTCCTGGAGGTTTCATCACCTTACATAATCTTTAATTACAGATTAATCTTTAATTTGTGGAGACTCCAGGACAATCCTGGAGGGCTGGCAACCCTCATTTATGAGCTAGCTAACACTTTATGTCCTCTAAGAGTGGCAGTGCATTCTACCACAGCCCAAGCAACTTGCCTGACTTTGTTGAAAAATGTGCCTATAGAGGATATCTGTAAAGCAGAGACATGGTCCTCGAGGCATATCTTTGCCAGGCATTGTGTGATTATTGCAGCTTCCAAAGCTGACTTGACTTTAGGAGAGCAACGGTGCAATCCCTTTTCAAATTGACTCCAGGCCCCACCGCCATGATGCACAGCTTGGGTGTCATCTAAGTGGAATGGATGTGTGCAGTCACATAAAGAAGAAAAATCTGTTACTTAACTGCATTGTAACTGTGTGAGAACCCACAGCGTACACTCTTTCTCTTCTTCCTTGGAGTCTATCTCATCATGATTCTGGTGTGAAGGAACTGAAAGGGGATCGGGGACTCCACCATTTATGCCTTTGGCCCATGGTGTGGAGAGCAGGGTTGCTAACTTTCTAATTTTTGGAAACCACACACACACACACACACACACACACACACACACTCTCTCTCTCTCTCTGTCCCACCTCTTTTGCCCCTAGGCCCTTCCCCCTGTCCTGCCTCTTCCCCAGTCACTCACTGCTCTCCCCTCTCCACCTCCCTCCCTCTCCCCAGCTGGGCTCCCTCTGTTCTGGGGCTGGGACAGGAGCTGCAGCCTGATGTGGAGCCTGCTGCCTGCCCATGTGATGCAGGTAGGAGGCAGCCCCGGCTGAGCAGGGGTTGGTGCAGGTTGATGACCGAGTCCTTCCCCTCCCCTTCCTTCCCTATCCACAGTAATCTACTTTTGGTGTCTGGTCCCCTTTTTTACTGGACTTTCCAGTCAAAAACAGGACACCTGACCACCTTAGTCAGGAGGTGCAGGGCACATGCTGTGTCATGAACTCTTTGGCTTGAGTACCCTGGGTGCGCCCACACCAAAGAAGAAGAGAGACACAACACATCTTGAAGTACAACAGCGACAATATAGGAAAATAACCATTTTATCAAACAAGACCTGTCCCAAGTTCTGCAACAGTGCCACACTGTGATATGTAGGTCTGATACTTGGGAACCCCTGGATTTGACATGCGAAGCTGCCTTTGCTTGTGCCAGGTCTTCTGCATCTACTGTTATAATGTTTTATGGTGACACATCTGCCAGGAGAACTAGAGAGTCCCATCCTTTACCGCTGAGCCCTACTTACACAGCTTTCGCTGAAGACAAATGGGTAATGGGCCCACACCCCAATTTCTTCCCTAACGTGGTTACTGATTTTCTCTTGTCTTCTCCAAATCTTTTGCCTTCAGTGGAGGTTAGCATACACCCTGACACACGCGTATGCATGACATTAAAAGTGCTCCTAACTGCTACCTAATGGAACAATCCCCCAAGTAGAGTTAGGGGACAGGCTATTTCCTCCTGATAGATAGATCCCACTGGGTCAAATCCTCTATAGGAACATGCTGTGGGTTAGCAGCTATCCCATCCCACTGCAACCAAGGTGTCTTACAAGGCTTGCTTTCTGTAATGTCCTCAGTGTAGAACTATACAGAGCTCAATTCCTACCTTCATAGCATCACTTTTGCCCTAGCTTTGACATCTGGTGCCTAGTTCAGGAGAGCAATTTTTCAGTCACTTATCTAAATATCTTCCTCATTCCCTGCTCTTTAGGGGTTTCTTACCACTCATGAGTGAATTTCCCCAAAGTGCATATCTCTACTGATAATGCCTATAACTGGATTCATAGAGTTTAAGGCCAAAGGGGCCATTAGGTCACCTATTGTGACCTCCTGTACATCACAGGCCATTACATTCACTCAGTTACCCCTGTATGGTGTGTGACTAAGGCACACCTTCCATAAAGGCATCTGGTACTGATCTGAAAACATCAAGAGCTGGAGAATTCACCACTGCCCATGATACTTTGGTCCAACGGCTAATCTGTTGTTTTTTTTTATTGTCCCTAACTTCTGATTTGAATTATCTGCCTCCAGAATCAAGCCATTGAGTCTTGTTATGCTTTTCTCTGCTAGATTAAAGTGCCCTTTAGTACCTGGCATTTTTCTTCCATGATGGTATTTATATGCTGTAATCAAGTCACCTCTAAATCTTTTTTGATATGCTAAATAGAAACTTGAGAGGTTGTATGGGCCACACTCCTTATTTAACTTCACACAAGTCATTCCTTGATGCCACTCGGAGTCTGAGGATTCTCCCCTGACAATCTGCTCAAAGCTTTTCTTACAGCTAATTAACCTCTCTTTCTGTTTCTCCTTCAGGGATGGCGGGCAGGTCTCAGCTGTCTGTGCCTACAGCATTTGGGACATCCAGAAAGCCATGAACGGCCGTTTCAAGGAATTTAAACATGATTGTGACAAGTGGACAAGTATCATGGGTGGAGATGTCCCTGAGCCACGGCCAGGCGCAGTAAGTGACTAGAACTGTGCTGACATACAGATCTCTTCTTTTTTTCTTTTTCATGAACAGGACTGTGACCTTCAGGCTTTGGCCTAGAACACTGGGTGGGGCAGTGAGGGAGGTGTTGACAAACAGGGCCGGCTCCAGGCACTAGCGCAGCAAGCAGGTGCTTGGGGCAGCCAATGGAAAGGGGCGGCACATCTGGCTCATCGGCGGCAATTCAGTGGCAGGTCCCTCAGTCCCTCTGTCAGGGAAGGACCTGCTGCCAAATTGCCACCGAAGATTGAAGCAGCGGCAGTAGAGCTGCCACCGAAGTGCCGCCAATTGCGGCCTTTTTTTTCCCCCTCCTGCTTCGATTGGCGAAAACGCTGGAGCCGGCCCTGAACTAACATATACTTCCTAATATATATATGTATCATGTGTACCATACCATTCATACACATATCTACCTATCTATCTCAGTATGCAGTAAGCACAAGTATTATAGCAGTTATATAGCCTAAATTGGCCTATAATTTTTATATAACCCTGATAACTTATGCTAAGTGTCCCATAACCTTTGCATTCACTAAAATAAGTGGCAAAGAGTCCTGTGGCACCTCATGCTCCAATACATCTGTTAGTCTATAAGGTGCCACAGGACTCTTTGCTGCTTTTACAGATCCAGACTAACACGGCTACCCCTCTGATACTTAAAATAAGTGTTGGCTTACGCAAATAAAAAAGCTGTCAAAATTGGTACAGATGAGTGCTTTATCATAAGAGCAAAAAGAAAGTTTCTCTCACAGGCCTGTGTTGGAATGTCCCAAAGGAAGAGGACATAACAAATAATTGTTCTACCCTAGTCCAAAACTGGAAGGTGGAGTCATACCTTTTGGTACCTAAAATGCATGTGTACAGAATAAAACGATAAGGGTTACACCATGTTATTTTAAAAGAAAAAAAAAAGTAAAAACCTAATTGGTTAAATTTAGTTTCAAATAGTGTACACAATACCTTTTACTTGTAAACAGGATATAAAAATGGCTTTAGGGTGTAACTTTGGGAGTCCACTTTCCACATAAACAGACGAGAACAAGGAGTAATGGTCTCAAGTTGCAGTGGGGGAGGTTTAGGTTGGATATTAGGAAAAACTTTTTCACTAGGAGGGTGGTGAAGCACTTGGATAGGTTACCTAGGGAGGTGCTGGAATCTCCTTCTTTAGAGGTTTTTAAGGTCAGGGTTGACAAAGCCGTGGCTGAGATGATTTAGTTGGGAAATGTTCCTGCTTTGAGCGGGAGGTTGGACTAGATGACCTCCTGAGGTCCCTTCCAGCCCTGATATTCTATGATTCTGTGATTCTATAAAGTAAATATAACAACACTGCATGAGGTAGCTTCCTGGAGACTGGTATTGTATAAAACAGAGGTGGGCAAACTATAGCCCACGGGCCACATCCAGCCGTCAGCTCCCGCTGGGGAGCAGGTTTGGAGGTTTGCCCCGTTCCAGCGCTCCAGACAGGGAGCGGTGTCTGGGGGTTTGCTCCGCTCTGCGCAGCTCCTAGGAAGCAGCCGGCATGACCCCATTCCGTCTCCTACGTAGTACATGGACGTATGACCAGGCAGTTCTGCACACTATGCCGTCCGCAGTCACCAACCCTGCAGCTCCCATTGGCCACGGTTCCATGGATGGTGCCTGTGGAGGGGGAAGCTTGCAGAGCCGTCTGGCCATGCCTCGGAGCCGGAGGGGGAACATGCTTCCAGTAAACGCCACCCGAAGCCTGCACCCCTGAGCACCCCCTGCACCCCAGTCCCTTGTCACAGTCCTGATCTCCCCCTCCCACCCTCAATCTCAGCCAGGGCCGGCTCCAGGCACCAGCTCAGCAAGCAGGTGCTTGGGGTGGCACGTTGGGCTCTTCGGTGCCGAGTCCCTCGGTCCCTCTCAGAGGGAAGGACCGGCTGCCAAATTGCCACCGCAGAAAAAAGTGGTGCGGTGGAGCAGGTGCTGATCGTGATTGCGGCTTTCCTCCCCCACCCCCCCCCACTTGGGGCGGCAAAAACCCTGGAGCCAGCCCTGATCCTAGCCCAGAGCCTCCTCTTGTGCCCCAAACCCCACCTCAGAGCCCGCACCCCCAGCCAGAGCCCTCACCCTCCCCGCCCCAACAGCCTGCCCCAGCCCTGATCCCCCTCCCGCCATCCAAACCCCTCAGCCCCAGCCTCACCCCCAATCCCAGAGCCTAACCCCCCTGCACCCTGAACTCCTCGTTTCTGGCCCCACCCCAGAGCCCGCACTCCCAGCTGGAGCCCTTACCTCCTCCTGCACCTCTACCCCCAATTTTGTGAGCATTCATGGCCTGCCATGCAATTTCCATACCCCGATGTGGCCCTCAGGCCAAAAAGTTTGCCCACCCCAGTATAAAACCTTTTTTCCTGTGTTATATTATAATGGCTTATAGCAATAAACCTAACTAACGTTGGTTATTTGTCTCGTAAGTATATTTCATAACAAACCAAAGTATGGTCAAGCAATTAACTGTGCCCAATTTATCAACAAATTGGCGCGCTGAGCGAGGAGCCATCCAGCCAAAACATCAGTCAAACCAAGCAGTGTTGGGTCGCAACCTAACTGCTCGGAAGGGGTAACGTTGAATGAGAGGTGGGACGCTAGTGTTTGTTAATCTCATGTACATTTGTGCAGGCCAGCAAGCGCTGTGCTCAATCCTGCAATTCCAGGCCGCACAGAAGTTGCTACTGTAACTTCTTATTAAAAAAAGTGCTACTATAGCAGAATGCCTGTTTAAAAAATTAACTGATTTTATCAGAAGTGCCTAATAAAGCACTCGAGGCAAAACACCAATACTTAAAAAATTCCTGAGCAAAAAAACATACTTTAAAAATATATAAAAATTAATTACAAGTAAAACTTCCGAGGCAAAATGCACAAATACAGCAAAGGTGAAAATGGCAAAACACCGAAGTCCCAAAATTAGCAATTATAATGGCCAAAAATAACTGATTGTCTCTGTGAGAGGGCAGATTTTATCTGGGGAGGATTTGTTGTAGGCAGAGATGGCAGTGGTTTCTAATGCTTCTCATTATATCCCCCTTTCTCAGGTGCTTAGTTAAGCTATTAACCATCTCCCTAGTCAGCCATTAGCCTGTAGATACCTTTGTGACCTGTTTGTAAGGGCAGCTAAGTAGTCCCTCTATTGCTCTGAGATGTTCCTTAAAAGCCTGAATGGGCCATTCTGGAGTTAGCCCCAGTCACAGTGGAATTTGCTGAAACACAAAATGATTTGCTACTGTGTGTATGAAACCCCATATGCAGGTTGTATGCACCATATTTTGTATTCAGAAGATCCCGAGGGTATTGAAGGAGTGGAATTACCAGTTTCTGACTAGGAAACAACATCCAGTCCAGGTGTTCTGCTGCCCAGGTCATTTGAACATGTCTTCCTGTTTTTTACCCACAGTGCATTACCAGGAGCATGAAGCTGGCTGGCTTTGGCTCTTCGCTGGCACTGCCTGACCGTGTTCTGACATTTGTCCGAGATCATCCTCTCATGGACCAGGTTGTTCATCCACTGGAAATGGGGCCCATGTTGGTCAAGCTGGACACACAGTACCTCAGAATTGCAGTACATCGTGTCAGAAGCGTCTCTGGGCAGGAATATGATATGCTGTACCTGGGGACCGGTGAGGGAGATGGCAGCACTGGGTGGAGACAGGAAAGGACAGGCACAGGGAAAGAATGGGCACAGGTTGGGAGGGTATTGCTATAAATCAGGTGCAGTCACCTGGGGGCAGCCACATGGAGTGGAGAGATGATTGATTATTTGTATTATAGCTCCTGGGAGCCCAGTCATGGACCTGGCCCCCAGGGTGCTAGGCACGGTACAAATGCAGAACAAACAAACCCCTGCCCCAAGGAGCTTACAGTCTAAGAATAACACAAGAGATGGACACAGACAGACTGAGGGGGGAGTACCAAGAAACAGACAATATTGGTCAGCATGGTAGGAAGTGGGCTCAGCACACTAGCACCATTGTCAAATTTTTTTTTAGACTTCACAGCAAAGGAGGGTTTTGAAGGATGATAATGAGTTAGTTTGGGGGCTGTTTACTGGGATCATCTCCCAAGTGTGGGGGTAACAGGGGAGAAGGCACAAAATGTTTGTTTGAAAATGTAACAAGTGGGCAGAGGAAGCTGTCATGATGGTCTGACTTGGAGAGGAGTCAGCATTTCAGTAGTTAATGAGAGATGATAGGAATAGTGGGAATAGGTTGCAAAGGGGCTTGAAAGCAAAGACAAGGGCATATGTCTGAAGTGACAGAAAAGGGGAACCAGTGGAGGTATGCGGGGAGGGGCTAGCATGGTCAAAGCAATGAGCTAGGAAAACAATCTTTGCAGCAGTATTCTGAATGGTGTGCATTGGGCAAGACTACATTTGTCGAGGCCAGGGAGAAGGATGTTCAGTAATGGAGACGTGTGAGAACCAAAGCCCAGATGAGAATTTTAGCCGTGTGGGTGGGTAGGAGAGTCCATATTTTAGAGACATTATGCAGAAAGAATCTGCAAGACATGAACATGGTATGACCTCTCTCTAGGTCCTCACATCCAGAGTCAAATGGGACCTCTGCATTATGGGACTGAGTGACAGGCAGATGCTGATGTTGTCCACAGTGATGGAGAGAGGAGGTGTCAGGGAGGGCTTGAGATGCAGGCTGAGGGTCAGCTATCTGAGGTGAGAGCAAGAATGGCCACCCCCTGGCATGGGAGCTGAGGCCCTTTTGGGAAGGGACAGTTGTGGAGCTTGTTTCTGCTGCTGTGGCACCAGATGGTGGTGCTGATCTAATCTCTTCCCCTGCTCTGGCCTTTCCTTTGCAGAGGATGGACATTTGCACAAAGCAGTGAAGATTGCCCAAAAAGCTGTCATCATTGAGGATCTGACACTATTCCCAGAGCCCCAGCCAATTCAGAACCTGCAGCTCCATGAGGTGAGAGAACAAGCCCCTGGGTGCCTGGAGCTAGCTCCGGCTAGGCTGGCATGTTCCAAGCACTGATGGACACGTGGTATTTGAAAAGGAAACAACACGTACAGGGTGGGAAAATGGGGGTCTGGTGGATCAAATCCAAAAAGTGGCTGCCTGGCCCCAACCTTCCTTATCCCTGATTCACTGGCAAATGAGGTTTACTGGGTTCCATTGCTCCCTGTTGGTGAGGGTAATAGATTCCTCCCTTACCCAGACGCCCCAGTTATCTGCCTGAGTGCTTATACTGTGCTCAGCACCATGGCAACTGTACATCTTACAGGTTATATATTAGAAGTTCCATGGAATCTTGTTTTTCTTCCCCCGTCCGCGTCGGCTGGTTGCTGTAGGAATGGTGATCACGTGAGTTTAATATGTGGTCCTGGCAGCACTGAGATTTGTGCAGGGAGTGACTCCGGCAGCTGTGGGCTACTAGTCACAAAAGTGCTATCTTTATGCTCATGGACCTTCCCTTTGTGGCTGGCAGCTCCAGCAATATATACAGGGCCGGCTTTAGGAACTGTGGGGCCCGATTCGAATACCCAGCGGCGGTCCGGGTCTTTGGCGACACTTTGCAACAGGGAGTCCTTCACTCACTCTGGGTCTTCCGCGGCACTGAAGGAACCCCCTGCTGCCAAAATGCCACCAAAGGCCCAGACCGAGTGAGGGACCACCTGCCGCCGAAGACCCAGACCGCTGCCAGGTATATAAAAAAAATTTTTTTTTAATTAAAAAGGTGCCTAAGACGTGGGGCCCTTTTAGGCACGGGGCCCGATTCCAGGGAATCAGGGTATATAGGTGTCATGGTGTCATCCAAGGCAGAGAGAGAATTTCTCAGGTACCTTGGGCCGACTTCCTGATTCCAGACTCAGTGTGAGGTGGGGAGACAGATCAGCTCCGTTGGCCCTGTCTGCAGTTCCTTTCTCAGGTCCTTGCAGGTTTACAGGCTGTTCCTCTAGTCTCCAGGAGCGTTTTGTTCAGCTGTGAGTGAACATTCCCCACAATACATTACACTTCTCTGCCCTAATGATCACACCCTTAATCTTTTCACCTCATAGGCAGGAGACTGTTCAGTTCTCTGTACCTGGGTCATAGATTGCTCTTCTGAGAGTTACCATATGGATGGATCCATGCTTGGCACTCAACCGGAGCTCTTAGAAGAGCAGTTTCTATTGGGCTGGGCATGTGCTCCTTTGTGAATCCAAATTTTTAGTTCAAGAGATGTGGCTGTGATCCCGTCCAGCTCCTTTCTTGCTGCTTCAGTACAGCAAGTCGTTGTATGGTGGACGTGCTAGCACTGAGCTGGATCTGCTCTGTCTCCCTTGGGAGTTCCTGTTTGAGGAAGTCTTCCTATTCATTGCGCAGTTTGCTGAGTCTCAGCTCTCACACCCGTCTCACTTCCCCCTTCACCCATCCCCAGAGAGACAACTCCCACTCAAAATGTTATTCAAGTGGCTGGCTATATTCCACTTGTTGAATTACACTCCTCCTCACACCAGAGAGGAAGAGTGTCCCATTGGCTGATCCCTGCCTGATTTGTGAAGGAGGTGATAGGAAGCTGCACAAAGTGGGAGGAATGCAAAGATCTATGCAGGAGGGGCACCCAGAGGCTCATGGGGTTATAGAGCCTACATGCAGTGCATGCTGGAGGTGCATGAGGATTGTCAAAGGGACCCTTCTAGAGGCTCAGATTTAGTCTCTCAGACTGCATGGAAATTTTTCAAAGCACAGTGTGGGCAGTGCTTGGTCTTTGAAAATCTACTATCAGCACTGAGCACCTGGTGCCTCGGCCTTAGGGGACCTTGTAGCTGTGATGCTGAACTCCTTGTTTCTAAATGTCACTGCTTCCCTGTTGCACTCTGCCACCAAGGCTGCTCAAGATACTTCAGCAAGGGGTGCATGGTGTTGATGGGGATGGCATAATGACTGCACCAGCCTGTCAAATGATAGAAAAGCCTCAGAAATCAATGGGGTGGGGAGGGACCTGGTCACTGGGGTGTAAGAGATTCCCAGATGTACAGATTTCAAGGGCCGAAGGGATCTCTGCTCATGTAATCTGACCTCCTGTGTAGCACTGACCAGAAAACCTCACCCAGTGATTCCTGCATCCAGCCCATAATTTCTGTCTGAGCTAGAGCAGATCCTGTGGAGAGCCAGGCCTGGATCTAAAGACTCCAAATGATGGAGAATGCACCACATCCCTCGGTCAGTTGTTCCAGTGATTAATTCCTCTCACTGTTAAACAAAATATTTGCCCCTTACTTCTACTCTGAGTTTATCTAGCTTCATCTTCTGGCCCCGGACCATGTCGAAGGAAACTTACCCTTTATTTGTTACATAGAGCAGCCTGAGTATTTAGTTATTAGAGAAGTTATCAACCTCTGCATGTCACATCTATCTATCATATTCATGGAGCAGGGACATGTCCTATGTTCTGTCCTTGCACCCCTGGGGAGGACAGTGCAGTCCCCCCACTGACGGAAAATTCCACCAGATCTAGAAGTGTGACGTAACAAGCCACACATATACCCTGCTTGCTGCACCGCTGTGATGTTCCCCTGGTGTTATCTGGACCGGTGATCTGCTAGGTCACTCCAATCCTTGACTCTGGGAGCCAGCCTTCCCCTGCTCTGCTGTGAGAACCCCACTCCTGGGTTGTTCCCACACAGCCTCTAGCATGTAAGCTGCTCCCAGCTACATGAGTGAGCACTTTTGGCTAGCCGCTGCTTGGATTGTGCAACCAATTGTGGATTGTGCAGCTAGCCAATATCTCTGGTCCCAGACACAACCCTAGGAACTTCCATCTTGCAGTGTCCAGTTATGCCGCTGAATGCTGCAAGCTTGTATGAGTTCGTGGGCACCACAGTGCTCCACGTGGGCACCAATGATACTGCCAAGAATGACCTTGAGCAGGTCACTGCAGACTATGGTTCTGGGAAGAAGGATAAAGGCATTTGAGGCGCAAGTGTTGTTCTCGTCCATCCTCCCTGTTGAAGGAAAAGGCCCAGGTAGGGACTGTCAAATTGTGGAGGTAAATGTGTGGTTATGCAGGTGGTGTCGGAGAGAGGGCTTTGGATTCCTCAACCACAGGATGTTGTTCCAGGAAGAAGGATTGCTAGAAAGAGATGGGATCCACCTAATGAAGCGAGGGAAGAGCATCTTCGCAGGCAGGCTTGCTAACTTAATGAGGAGGGCTTTAAACTAGGTTCACCAGGGGACGGTGATCTAAGCCCTGAGGTAAGTGGGGAAGTGGGATACTGGGAGGAAACACAAGGAGGAGGGTGCAATGGGAGGGCCTCCTGATTCATACTGAGAAAGCAGGGCAATCTGCTAGTTATCTTAGGTGCATGTACATGAACGCAAGAAGTCTGAGAAACAAGCAAGAAGAATTGGAAGTACTGGCACAGTTAAAGAACTGTGATGTGATTGGAATAACAGAAACTTGGTGGGGTAGCTCACATGACTGGAGCATTGTCATGAATGGGTATAAACCTTTCAGGAAGGACAGGCAGGGAAGGAAAGGTGGAGGAGTTGCACTGTATGTAAGAGAGTGGTATGATTGCTCAGAGCTCCAGTATGAAACTGGAGAAAAAGCCTGTTGAGAGTCTTTGGGTTAAGTTTAGAAGCAAGAGCAACAAGGGTGGTGGTGATGTGGGCGTGTGCTATAGACCACCGGACCAGGAGGATGAGGTAGACAAGGCTTTCTTCCGACAATTAACTGAAGTTTCCAGAACACAGGCCCTGGTTCTAATGGATATCTTCAATCACTCTGACATCTGCTGGGAGAGCAATACAACAGTGCACAGACAATCCAGGAAGTTTTTGGAGAGTGTTGGGGACAACTTCCTGGTACAACTACTGGAGGAACCAACCGGTGCCGTTCTCCTCTAGACCGGCTGCTTACAAATAGGGAAGAATTGGTAGGGGAAGTAGAAGTAGGTGGCAACCTAGGCAGCAGTGACCATGAGATGGTTGAGTTCAGGATCCTCACAAAAGGAAGAAAGGAGAGTAGCAAAATACAGATACTGGGCTTCAGAAAAGCAGACTTTGACTCCCTTAGGAACTGATGGGCAGGATCCCCTGAGAGGCTGATATGAGGGGGAAAGGAGTCCAGGAGAGCTGGCTGTATTTTAAAGAAGCCTTATTGAGGGTGCAGGAACAAACCATCCCGATGTGCAGAAAGAATAGCAAATATGGCAGGCAACCAGCTTGGCACAACAGTGAAATCTTCGCTGAACTTAAACATAAAAAGGAAGCTTACAAGATGTGGAAACTTGGATAGATTACTGGAAAGAGTAGAAAAATATTGCTCGAGCATGCAGGGGTGTAATCAGGAAGACCAAAACACAACTGGAGTTACAGCTAGCAAGGGATGTGAAGGGTAACAAGAAGGGTTTCTACAGGTACGTTAGCAAAAAGAGAAAGGTCAGGGAAAGTGTGGGACCCTTAATGAATGGGGGAGGCAACCTAGTGACAGATGTGGAAAATGCTGAAATACTCAATGCTTTTTTTGCCTCAGTCTTCACAGACAAGGTCAGCTCACACACTTCTGCACTGGGCAGCACAGTATGGCGAGGATGTGAGCAGCCCCCAGTGGTGAAATAGCAGGTTAAAGCTGTACATGCACAAGTCCATGGGGCCGGATGCACTGCATCCGAGGGTGCTAAAGGAGTTGGCGGATGTGATTGCAGAGCCATTGGCCATTATCTTTGAAAACTCATGGCAATCAGGGGAGGTCCTGGACGATTGGAAAAATGCAAATATAGTGCCCATCTTTAAAAAACGGAAGGAGGAGAACCCGGAGGACTACAGACCGATCAGCCTCACCTCAGTCCCTGGAAAAATCATGGAGCAGGTCATCAAGGAAATCATTTTGAAGCACTTAGAGGAGAGGAAGGTGATCAGGAATAGTCAACATGGATTCGCCAAGGGCAAGTCATGCCTAACCAACCTGATTGCCTTCTATGATGAGATAACTGGCTCTATGGATATGGGGAAAGCAGTGGACGTGATATTATCTTGACTTTAGCAAAGCTTTTGATATGGTGTCCCACAGTATTTTTGCCAGCAAGTTAAAAAAGTTTAGATTGGATTAATGGACTATAAGGTGGATAGAAAACTGGCTAGATTGTCGGGCTCAACGGGTAGTGATCAACAGCTCAATATCTAGTTGGCAGCCAATATCAAGCGGAGTACCCCACAGGTCAGTCCTGGGGCCGGTTTTGTTCAACATCTTTATTAATGATCTGGATGATGGGATGGATTGAACCCTCAGCAAGTACACAGATGATACTAAGCTGTGGGGAGAAGTAAATACACTGGAGGGTTGGGATAAGGTCCAGAGTCACCTAAACAAATTGGAGGATTGAGCCAAAAGAAATCTGATGAGATTCAACAAGGACAAGTGTGGAGTGCTGCACTTAAGATGGAAGAATCCCATGCATTGCTACAGGCTTGGGACTGACTGGCAAAGCAGTAGTTCTGCTGAAAAGGGCCTGGGGATTACAGTGGACGAGAAGCTGGATATGAGTCAGCAGTGTGCCCTCGTTGCCAAGAAGGCTAGTGGCATGTTGGGCTGCATTAGTAGGAGCATTGCCAGCAGATTGAGGGAAGTGATTATTCCCCTCTATTTGGCACTGGTGAGGCCACACCTGGTGTATTGTGTCCAGTTTTGGTCCCCCAGTACAGAAAAGATGTGAACAAATTGGAGAGAGTCCAGCGAAGGGCAATGAAAATGCTCAGGGGGCTGGGGCACATGATTTACAAGGAGAGGCTGACGGAACTGGGCTTGTTTAGTCTGCAGAAGAGAAGAGTGAGTGGGGATTTTATAGCAGCCTTTAACTACCTAAGCGGGAATTCCAAAGAGGATAAAGCTTGGCTGTTCTCATTGGTGGCAGATTTCAGAACAAGGAGCAATGGTCTCAAGTTGCAGTGCGGGAAGCCTAGGATGGTGTCATGGTATAATTAATTCCCCACTCTGAACCTTAGCATCCAAAAGATGGGGTACCAGCATGAATTCCTCTAAGCTCAATTACCAGCTTAGTACTTGTAGCGCTGCCACCAACCAGGAATTCCAGTGCCTGGTACACTCTGTTCCCCCCAAAACCTTGCCCGGGGACCCCCAAGACCCAGTCCCTCTGGATCTTAACACAAGGAAAGTAAACCCTTTCCCTCACCGTTGCCTCTCCCAGGCTTCCCCTCCCTGGGTTACCCTGGAAGATCACTGTGATTCAAACTCCTTGAATCTTAAACAGAGAGGAAAATGCACCTTCCCCCCTCCTTCTCTCTCCCCCTCCCAGATTCTCCCTGAGAGAGAAAATAATCCCAACACAGAGAGAAATTAACCTTCCTCTCCCCCTTCCCTCCTTTCTCCCCACCAATTCCCTGGTGGATCCAGACCCAGTCCCCTGGGGTCTTACCAGAATAAAAAAAAAATCAGGTTCTTAAACAAGAAACTTTTAATTAAAGAGAAAAAAACAGTAAAAAATATCTTTGTAATTTTAAAAAATGGAATAGGTACAGGGTCTTTCAGCTATAGACACTGGGAATACCCTCCCAGCTTAAGTATACAAGTACAAATTAAAATCTTTTCAGCAAAATACCAATTTGAACTCCTTTCAGCCAAATACACATTTGAACTCCTTCCAACCAAATACACATTTGCAAATAAAGAAAACAAACATAAGCCTAACTCTCTTTATCTACCTAGTACTCACTATTCTGAACTTATAAGAGCCTGTATCGGAGAGATTGGAGAGAAACCTGGTTGCACGTCTGATCCCTCTGAGCCCCCAGAGTGAACAACAACCAAAATCTAACAGCACACACACAAACGTCCCTCCTTCAAGATTTGAAAGTATCCTGTCCCCTGATTGGTCCTCTGGTCAGGTGACAGCCAGGCTCACAGATCTTGTTAACCCTTTACAGGCAAAAGGGATATGAAGTACTTCTGTTCTATTAACTCTTACTTATCTGTTTATGACAGATGGAGATTAGGAAACACTATTTCACTAGGATGGTGTTGAAGCACTGGAATGGATTACCTAGGGAGGTGGTCGAATCTCCATCCTTAGAAGTTTTTAAGGTTCAGCTTGACAAAGCCCTGGCTGGGATGATTTAGTTGGTGTTGATCCTTGTTTGAGCACAGGGTTAGACTAGATTATCTCCTAAAGTCTCTCCCAACCCTAATCTTTTATGATTTGTCAATTTAACAAAGAAATAGATATGTACCAGGATTGTTATCCCAAGGGGAGTCTCTGACTTGCTTCAAACCAAACGCACTGCTTCAGGTAGAATAAACAAACATATTCATTAACTACAAAAGATAAATTTTAAGTGACTCTAAGTCAAAGCACAAGAAGTCAAATTTGGTTAAATGAAATAAAAGCAAAACACTTTCATTGCCCTTACAAACTTAGATGTGTCTCACCACAGGCTGGCTGGTTGGTTGCCCTTCAACCAGGCTCTCCTCTTTAATCAGTGCTTCAGTCACTTGGTGGTGGTGTCTGTAGATGGAGTTGGAAGAGAGAGAGAGAGCATGGCAAACATCTCTCCCTTTTATCATGTCCTTTCTTCCCTCTTGGCTTCCCCCCCCCCCTTCAGAGTCAGGTGAGCATTACCTCATTGTAGTCCCAAACTGACCAAGGGAAAGGGGGTCCAATAGATCCTTTGTTGCTGTCTAGGTCAGTGTCCTTTGTTCCTGTGAGGCTGGGCTGGGGTTGTCCCATGCATGCCCTGATGAGGTGTGAACTGCCCCTCTGCTCCTGGAGAGTTTTTTGCCTGGGCTTGTTTTAAGCCGTGAGGACACATTTTCAGCCTCATAACTATATACATGAAATTACAACCTATAACAGTACTATAACAACAATGCTTAGTGTATCATGAACCTTCCAAAGTCTGCTGTGACAAACTTTGCATTGGATACCACACAATCATCTAAGGATGAACATGGGGGAGCAGAGTGTTCCCCTGAGGTACAGAGCATCACACCCTGCAGGTCACATAATTTCAAAGCCTCCTAGGCAAAGAGGCAGCAAATTTGCTGATGCCAGTCACATCCCTCAGAGGACCCAGAGGCAAAGAAGAGTGCTGTGCTGACCCTGTCTAGGATGTAGAGGAGCCTGGTTCCTATGGGTTGGTCTCTCTCCTGCTCCCCTTTAAAGACAGGAGGTGCTAGATGGCTTCAGGGATGAACCTGCGTCTCTGTGAGGACCTTGTTACAGGAGGGTGAGGGGTACCTATCACTTAGATTTTGCCCTGTTGTCCTCCCTTGGAATGCTCATTGGGAAACTTGGGAACAAACAAACCCCAACTTTGAAAATCTCCTGGGTGCTCAGCTCACACCTGAGCCCATCCGTTGTGCCCAAGATACTCTTTGTACATAGCCAGACTTTGCAAATGTTGGTTTTCACCTTTTGTTCTCTCTTGCGACCTTTGTAGAGTTGGTTGTATGTAGGGTCCTCTACTGAAGTGACTCAGGTCAACACAACAGACTGTGAGAGATACAAGAGCTGCATGGAGTGTGTCCTGGGCAGAGACCCCTCCTGTGCCTGGAGCAGAGAGCTGGGTGCTTGTATACACCACCAGGGACAAAGTGGGTAAGTGATTTGCCTCCATTTCCTATTGTTACCAAAGGACCCATGAAAAATAAAACCTATGAAAGAGATCATCGTTGACCTTGAGGGATTGCTGCCACCACCGGTTGCCTATAGCCTGGATAGTGACATCTTTTCCCTGAAATCTGACATCTGCAAATCTCCTGTCACCACCTCTGCAACATTGCCATTTGCAACACCTGCGACCTTAAGATTCCCCATCCTGGGTCCCATCTCCTCTGGCCAGGGCCATTCCAGCTTCCTGCCCTCTGGCCTCCCTGAGCTCCAGCCCTTCTAATGCCAACTTGTCCAGAATGCTGCTTCACACCTTATCACTTCGCTCCACCCCCTGCACTCTGCCAGTGATACTAGCCTAGATACTCTATTTGTCTGCTTCTCTCATAGCCCTCTCCATTCTTTCTTGCACACCATCACAATGCATGAAACCTGAAATGATCTGTGAGGTCTGTACCCTCGCCTTAATCCCTATCTGCCTACAAGAATAGAGCCAAAAATGACTGTCAGGCTGTCTGAAGTGGCTCATGAATGTGGGTGCCAACCTCAGGGCATATGGTTATAAACCAGGGCACAAACCTCAAACTGGTCATGTGATCTATAATTAGAGTTCACCAACCAAGTGTCGAGTGTGAATTCCTCAAGCACTATAACAGACTGAACATGAAATCAGACAGCCCTCTTGGGCACTCCATCTGTCTTGCAGCAAAGTGTGCCTTTGTGATAGATGGTCTGTTACACAAAAATCACAGCAATATTCAGGTTACTCCCAGTCACTTACCCCAGGTCAATTGTACCTTAGATCTCTCACCAAAGACAACACTTGTAGCCAATCCTATATTAAAGTAACTGAAGGTTTATTAACTAGGAAAAGGAAATCTGGCTGGTAAAAGAATAGGCATCTTCTCTATTTCCTTGTCAGGACTGGAGGTGTCCAGCACACTTACAATAATGGAATACAAATTGGCCTGACTGAACCCCGTGTACCTCTCCTTGTCACCTTATCGAAGGATTAGTTCAGATGTATCCCATGTTGTATAGATTAGCAGGGACTTTAAAGGTGTCCTGTATCGGGAAGGTAGCTGTGTTAGTCTGTATCCACAAAAGCAACGTGGAGTCTGTTGGCACCTTAAAGACTAACAGATTTATTTGGGCATAAGCTTTTGTGGGTAAAAAACTCACTTCTTCAGATGCATGGAGCCTTGTGTTTTTTTTTAAAGGTGTCCTAGGGATGTTAAATCATATAATATTACAGGTCTTCTTTAAGTGGCCTCTGCATAGTCACACTTATGGTATATAGCAGCCCTGCTATCAAGCTGTAAAAATTTTTCTAATAAGCATTGTCCACTGGGGCCTCTTATCACTTCCCCCATGGAGGATACTGGGGTGTTAAAGAAGGAGTGTCCCCAGCCACTTTCCAATTCATTTTTAATCACCAAAGGTGCAGCAAGCTTGGCTCACATGCAGTGTCCTCAACTTTTCACTTGTCGCTTTCTTTTTTGATTCTGCCTTTGGGGGACATTTCCAATTTAGATAGAGTAACAGTGCAAATTTCTTCAGTTTGAAATGACCACCAGGCACTGGTGGGCTGTCTCAAAGCCTCTACTGTTGAAGGAGGTTCCTCAAGCCCAGCTGGCAGTGTGCAAGTCCAGCAACTACTTTTGACATCTGCTAGCCTCAAGTGACTCTGTGCTCAGTGTGGAGAAGGTGGGAATTGTAATATTTTTATGAGCAATGTGTGACTCAGTTTATCCACTCATTTTGTGCTGCTGCCCACTGGGGTTGAAGGAGTTAAAATTCTCCTCTGGGACAAAAGGTATAAGAGCTCGGTGGTGGAGGCAAGCATAGATGAAGGAACTATCAAGGACTCTCAGCATATGAATGGAGACAAGGGGAGCACCTGACAGCCAAGGAAGGGATGAAAACAGCAGGACTGCAACTTGGAATAGTGACAGGAGGTTTCCAATGACTGTGTTAAGAACTGGTCAGATAGACACACAAGGAGACAGAGGCCACAGACAAAGACTAGGTGGATTCCAGGAAGGCATGGAGTAATAAGGCAGTTGCTTTTGCCAGTAGTAACTCTGTCTTAAGTTGACTTTTCCATGCTAGCCTAAGTAATCCCATATGTTGTGTTTCAGTTGACTAATAAATGCTACTGTTTTGAAAAGGCTGCCCCATGTCACTGAAAATACTCACTGATTGCTTTGCTCCTTGAAGATGCAGAAGCTTAAAGGCTTCTGAACTCCATGTAAGTATGCACAGTGAGAATTGGGCTGTTGGAGGCCAAAGGTGCAGTTTTGCAGCCATGGGGCTGCATGGCCCACCTTTGTAAAAAATTAAGCCCAGTGCCTGGTGAATAATAATGGTGTTTCCAAAAGGGACTGAAGGAAGGCCATGATATAACAAACCCCGTATAGATCTATGACACTCAGCTTAAGTAGTATCCCCCTTCCTGGTCTTATCCTGGTGAGCCTGGTGCTGAGGCCCTGGTGCCAGCTTGCACCAAGATCCCTGAATGTGTCCGGGTTAACCTGTTCATTCCAGAGTCCCAGAATTGCAATGCAGCACCGAGGTTTCTAGATTCCTCCAGGTCAACCTATATGTTGCCAAGGTCCCAGCACAACACTGATGCAGTAGGTTGCTCTATTCAGCACTGAGATCCCGGCACCACTGGTAGCTGAGATCCCTGGGTCTCTCTGGTGGCATCAGTTTGGTGTCACAGTTCTCAAGTCGTTCTGGGCTGACCTAGTTTGTCCCCAACATCCTGGCACCATCCTCAGATCCATCCAAGTTAACTGAGTTCAGTGCCTGTGATCCAGCATCATGAACCCTGGTGAACCACTTGATGGAAGTGTTTCAGTGCCTATTACATATGGCATTAATGTTCCCACAACAATCTGGTTCATCTAAGGTTTTGACCCAGTTAGCTAGGGTACCACTAGCCTAAAGGAGTCCAGCACCAATATAAAAGAGTGTTAGGTCTTCAGGTCCTTCTTGGTGCATGGGGCTATTGCTGAGAACTTGGCACAATTAACTGTGACTCTTGCTTCAAGTGACTCGGGAGCAGTATAAACGGTACTAAGGTGGACCTTAGTTGGAGTGTACTGTACCCAACTCTATGGTTTATAGGATCCATTTGAGCCAACATAGGTCAGTAGGAAGATTCAGCACCATTAACTTGGGTTAAACCACTTGACAAAGCAGTTTGGTGCCCAAATAGTCAAATTCCCATGTTTGCTCAGTATAACTGGATCTGATGCCAGCATAATTCACTGTCTAGGAAGTACATGTTGCTAAAGGAGTTTTATCCCCTATAGTCACCAAGGTTTCCTGATTTCTGGCAGATTCAGGAGAATCACATATTTTGATGCTTTAGGTCTACCATAAGTGGCTTATAGGCCCCCAAACATATCTACATTGTCTGGGTCAGAGAACCTGGCAGCATTGACTGTTGCCACCTATAAGAAAAATAAAATAGTTCCCTGATCCCCTAGGGACTGCTGTTGGTACCCCTAAAAAAATCTGGGTCTACTATCCTGGAGAATATTTTATTGCCTTTATATAAATCCATGGTATGCCCATGTGATGCAGTAGGGACTGTCTGCATGGATGGATGAGAGAGCAGGGGATGACTTTAGGTGAGGGACAGGACCTGAGCCTGTAACCTGAGCCAGGAAGAGGGGTGGAGAGAGTCAACACCTTTGCCCGGGAAGCTGGACAAAGGAAGAGAGCCTGCTGGAGAGGTTTTTGAGTTTTGATTTTGGGCTGGCTGGGAAGAGGCAGGGAACCCCAAGTCTGGGGTCTAAGTTCCTTGCCCCCAGAGGGACCTGACTGAGGGGTCCTGGCTGTACCTACAAGCCCTGCTTGGGACTGTGTTCCTGTTGTCTAATAAACCTTCTGTTTTACTGACTGACTGAGAGTCATGGTGAATCGCAGGAAGTGGGGGTTTCAGGGCCCTGACTCCCCCACACTCCGTGACACCCACATCTTGAATAGTGCATACAGATGTCGTCTCCTCATCTCAAAAAAGATATACTGGCATTTGAAAAGGTTCACAGAAGGGCAACTAAAACGATTAGGGGTTTGGAATGGGTCCTATATGAGGAGAGATTAAAGAGGCTAGGACTTTTCACCTTGGAAAAGAGGAGACTAAGGGGGGATATGATAGAGGTTAATAAAATCATGAGTGGTCTGGAGAAAGTGAATAAGAAAAAGTTATTTACTTGTTCCCAGAATACAAGAACTAGGGGCCACCAAATGAAATTAATGGGCAGCAGGTTTAAAACAAATAAAAGGAAGTATTGCTTCACACACTGCAGTGTCAACCTGTGGAATTCCTTGCCAGAGGAGGTTGTGAAGGCTAGGACTATAACAGGGTTTAAAAGAGAACTAGATAAATTCATTGAGGTTTAGTTCATTAATGGCTATTAGCCAGGATGGGTAAAGAACAGTGTCCCTAGCCTGTTTGTCAGAGGGTGGAGATGGATGACAGGAGAGAGAGAATTCTCAGATAATTTTGAAATTAGGCTAACCTGAGAACTCAGGAAGCTACAATACCCAATGAGAAAGCACTTAACTTCTAAAGCTAGGATTACCACTGAAATTAAGACCTCCAATTGCTCAGAATTGTTGGTGTGGAGTGTTGTTCCTTGGCCCCAGCACAGGAAAATCGCTACATACCGTCACACTATAAAGTAACATTTTCATTTTATAACCTTTTATCATAGAATAAACTCCAGCTTTTATATCGGACCAACTAGCTATATGTATCCGTTGGATGCTTTCGTTTTAAAGCAGTTAAAAAAAATGAGATGGAGAGAGAATCCTGCTATCTAACTCAGACATCAGTGTGTCCATGTCTGTATACAGACTCTTTTGGTCAACAGGCAGATTCCTTACAAGTGTAACTGGGTTTTACCTTTATTCAGCCGCCATAAGACTGATTGCAAAGGAATCATACTTCATTGATGCTACTTACTCCCAAGCAACTTATGTCTCAGGTCATGCAAGATGCAGAAAGTAAACATAACACATGCTCCTAAGGGAATTTCTTTCTCTCCTCCCTGACAATCTACAGTAATATTTGCAGATGGTGACTGGAATGGTAGAACAGTTCATATTGTTATCCAACCTTTTTAAGGTTCATATACTCTGTAGAAAGTGAAAGCTCCATGTTAGTGTTCTGGAGTTGAAAGCTATTTGTCTTGCCTGCAAGACATTCTCCCTTTGATCAGGACCAGAACCTCATCTGCCAAAAGCACAAATGTCATATATAGGTCTCAGTCTACTAGTATATATTATTGGTCTGCTTCGAGTGATTGTGTATGTATTGATCCACCTCAGTTGTGTTCATGCCCAAGGTACATGAGCCAAAGAATTTTAGTTGGCAGTACTTGTTGGGGTGCCATATGTCCCTTGCAGGGCCGGCTTTATGAAGGGCGGAGCCCGCTTCGAATACCTGGCGGTAGTCCGGGGCTTTGGTGGCACTTCGGTGGCGGGGGGGCCGCTACAGGTCTTCCGCAGCACTGAAGGACCCCCCGCCACTGACATGCCACCAAAGCCCCGGAGTGGACCCCCACCACCGCTGAAATGCTGCTGGAGCTGTGAAGCAGACCACACGCACACTCCCGCTGGGTGAGTTAAAAAAAAAAATTTAAAAAGACACCTAAGGTGCAGGACCCTCTTAAGTGCGGGGCCCGATTCTGGGGAATCGGCTTAAAGCCGGCCCTGGTCCCCTGAGTGTCCCCATGCCTCCAACAAGGGCATAAAGGCCTGGGCTGTCCTGACCCTTCTTGGTTCTACTCACCGTCTGTGTCTATAAGTTGGAGCTCCTTGTGAGCCTCAAGCTCATTTTTCCAGCTAACTTCTCATTACTCTTTTCCTGTGTAAATAGTTGAGTGTTTAGGCTTAGAGTAAATGGATAGTGTTTGTTTCCTTTATCTGTTCCTGGATGGGAAAGCTTTTCTTTGTTTTTGGGGGTGGTGTTCCAGTACTACGGTACTATGGAGAAAAGAATTCTCTCTTTCACATGAGGCAGTTATGCGCTCATTGCTTCATTTGCATATGTAAGAGACAAGAGCAGCATTTGCAAGTCCTCTGCTAGGAGAAAGTTGAAATACCATGAGCCTCATCTGAGAGAATACCTTGTGGAAAAATCTATACATCCAAACTCAGATCCAGACTATTGTGGATCTGAGCAAGCTGGTTACTCCTCCTACAGAAGTGCACTGGCTGCTCCTCCTTCTGCTTCTGAGGCTATGTCTACACTACCGCTGTTAGTCGACTTACATTACACAATTCCAGCTATATGAATAATGTAGCTGGAGTCAATGTAGCTTAGGTAAACTTACTGCGGTGGCTACACTGTGCTACACTTACCTTACACTTCTCGTTCCCTGTGGAATACCGGGGTCAACCACAGAGCGCTTTGCCGTTGACTTTGTAGGTCATCACTGGACCCGCTAATTACTGGAGCATTGATCTGGCGATAGCGTAGACATAGCCTTACTCTCAGAAAGGCAAAAAACCCCAAAGACCCACACAGAGAAGAGGTATTGCTCTCCTTCCCTAAGGTCACCCTTCAAGGACATGAAAACTTTCTGTTGTCAAAGTAAAGATTTTGTCAGGACCCAAGAAGTGCACCTCAGCCTCTCATGGGGATTCTGGCCATTGTATTTCCACTTTATTTTCTCCCTCTGTAACAGCGGAGGCTAACAGAGGGAGTTTGCCTGGGATCTGTCCGAGACGAGGTACACTAAGTGCTGCATTATGGGGGCTGTGTTGGTGGGTGTCTGAGTGTCTGTTGCAGGGGACAGTTTGTCAGTTTGCCTGTGTGCTTGATTGTTTGTTTGAACAGTGTGAATTGGGAGTGCTTTGTTCCAGGTGGGCCTTGAGTAGGCCTGACTGCTATAAAGAGGCAGTCAGCAGCGAACCAGCTGAGTGGCGAACAGCAGAGGCTGACAGAGGGAGTTTGCCTCGGGAGAGCCCATTGAGGCTTTCATCTCGCGGGCTTCTGTGAGTTGCTGGAACAGCTGAGGAAGCTCTTAGAAGCAAGAAATTATGGAAGGTGAGCATTCAGCTGTTGTATCCTGCACAGGTTGTGCCATGTTTGTCTTTCTTCCACAGGCCAGAAGCGACTTTGTCTGTACAAAGTGCAAGCTGGTCTCCATATTGGAAGAGAAGGTTCGAGGTCTGGTGCAACAAGTATCGACCCTGTGTTTGCATAAGAGAAAATGAAGATTTCCTGGACAGACGTCAGGATATGCTTCTACAGGCACAACGTCCTGAAGAATCAGAGCAGGCTGTGCAGAGGGGAGAGAGGGAGGGTGAAGAAATTTGGCAGCATGTGACCTCCAGAAGAAGAAAGAGGAGCATCCATGTACCAGCAATGGAGATACAGATGAGCAATCATTTTCATGTTCTTTCCACAGGTACTAATGCGGAGAGTGGAGTAGATGGTACATCTGAGAGAAGAGAGCAGAAGGAGACTCCACCGATTGGAAGGCAAGAGATGCACTGTCCTAGGGATGGGCGTTCCACGACCACCACTCCCAAGAGGAGGAGGAGGGTGGTGGTGGTTGGGGACTCCCTCCTCAGGGGGACTGAGTCATCCATCTGCCGCCCCGACCAAGAAAACCGAGAGGTCCGCTGCTTGCCAGAAGCTGGGATTCACGATGTGACGGAGAGACTGCCGAGACTCATCAAGCCCTCAGATCACTACCCCTTCCTGCTTCTCCATGTGGGCGCCAATGATACTGCCAAGAATGACCTTGAGCGGATCACTGCAGACTACGTGGCTCTGGGAAGAAGGATAAAAGAGTTTGAGGCGCAAGTGGTGTTCTCGTCCATCCTCCCTGTGCAGGGAAAAGGCCTGGGTAAGGATCATCAAACTGTGGAAGTCAACGAATGGCTACGCAGGTGGTGTCGGAGAGAAGGCTTTGGATTCTTCGACCATGGGATGGTGTTCCAAGAAGGAGGAGTGCTAGGCAGAGACGGGCTCCACCTAACGAAGAGAGGGAAGAGTATCTTTGCAATCAGGCTGGCTAACCTAGTAAGGAGGGCTTTAAACTAGGTTCACCGGGGAAGGAGACCAAAGCCCTGAGGTAAGTGGGGAAATGGGATACCAGGAGGAAGCATGAGCAGGAGAGTGCAAGATGGGAGGACTCCTGTCTCAGACTGAGACAGCGGGACAATCAGCGAGTTATCTTAAGTGCCTGTACACAAATACAAGAAGCATGGGAAACAAGCAGGGAGAACTGGAAGTCTTGGCACAGTCAAGGAACTATGATGTGATTGGAATAACAGAGACCTGGTGGGATAACTCACATGACTGGAGTACTGTCATGGATGGCTATAAACTGTTGAGGAAGGACAGGCAGGGCAGAAAAGGTTGGGGTGTTGCATTATATGACTGCTCAGAGCTCTGATATGAAACTGCAGAAAAACCTGAGAGTCTCTGGATTAAGTATAGAAGTGTGAGCAACAAGGGTGATGTCGTGGTGGGAGTCTGCTATAGACCACCAGATCAGGGGGATGAGGTGGACGAGGCTTTCTTCCGGCAACTAGCAGAAGTTACTAGATCACAGGCCCTGGTTCTCATGGGAGACTTTAATCACCTTGATATCTGCTGGAAGAGCAATACACGGTGCACAGGCAGTCCAGGAAGTTTTTGTAAAGTGTAGGGGACAATTTCCTGGTGCAAGTGCTGGAGGAACCAACTAGGGGCAGAGCTCTTCTTGACCTGCTGCTCACAAACAGAGAAGAGTTAGCAGGGGAAGCAAAAGTAGATGGGAACATGGGAGGCAGTGACCATGAGATGGTCGAGTTTAGGATCCTGATACAAGGAAGAAAGGAGAGCAGCAGAATATGGACCCTGCACTTCAGAAAAGCAGACTTTGACTCCCTCAGGGAACTGATGGGCAGGATCCTCTGGGAAAATAACATGAAGGGGAAAGGAGTCCAGGAGAGCTGGCTGTATTTTAAAGAATCCTTCTTGAAGTTGCAGGAAAAAACCATCCCAATGTGTAGAAAGAATAGTGAATATGGCAGGCGACCAGCTTGACTTAAAAGTGAAATCCTTGGTGATCTTAAACGCAAAAAAGAATCTTACAAGAAGTGGAAGCTTGGACAAATGACCAGGGAAGAGTATAAAAGTATTGTTCAGGCATGCAGGAGTGAAATCGGGAAGGCCAAATCACACTTGGAATTGCAGCTAGCAAGAGACGTGAAGAGTAACAAGAAGGGTTTCTTCAGGTATGTTAGCAAGAAGAAGAAAGTCAAGGAAACTATGGGCCCCTTACTGAATGGGGGAGGCAACCTAGTGACAGAGGATGTGGAAAAAGCGAATGTACTGAATGCTTTTTTTGCCTCTGTCTTAACAAACAAGGTCAGCTCCCAGACTGCTGCACTGGGCAGCACAGTATGGGGAGAAGGTGACCAGCCCTCTGTGGAGAAAGAAGTGGTTCGGGACTATTTGGAAAAACTGGACGAGCACAAGTCCATGGGGCTGGATGCGCTGCGTCTGAGGGTGCTACAGGAGTTGGCAGATGTGATTGCAGAGCCATTGGCCATTATCTTTGAAAACTCTAAGCGAACAGGGGAGGTCTCGGATGACTGGAAAAAGGCTACTGTAGTGCCCATCTTTAAAAAAGGGAAGAAGGAGGATCCGGGGAACTACAGGCCAGTCTCTGGAAAAATCACGGAGCAAGTCCTCAAGGAATCAATTCTGAAGCACTTAGAGGAGAGGAAAGTGATCAGGAACAGTCAGCATGGATTCACCAAGGGCAAGTCATGCCTGACCAACCTAGTTGCCTTCTATGATGAGATAACTGGCTCTGTGGATGAGGGGAAAGCAGTGGACGTGTTATTCCTTGACTTTAGCAAAGGTTTTGATACGGTGTCCCACAGTATCCTTGCCAGCAAGTTAAAGAAGTATGGGCTGGATGAATGGACTTATAAGGCGGATAGAAAGCTGTCTAGATCGTCTGGCTCAGTGGGTAGTGATCAACGTCTCCCTGTCTAGTTGGCAGCTGGTTACAAGCGGAGTGCCCCAAGGGTCGGTCTTGGGACCAGTTTTGTTCAATATCTTCATTAATGATCTGGAGGATGGCGTGGACTGCACTCTCAGCAAGTTTGCAGATGACACTGACTTGGAGGAGAGGTAGATTCGCTGGAGGTTAGGAACAGAATACAGAGGGACCTAGACAAATTAGAGAATTGGGCCAAAAGAAATCTGATGAGGTTCAACAAGGACAAGTGCAGAGTCCTGCACTTAGGACGGAAGAATCCCAGGCACTGCTACATACGAGGAACCGAATGGGTAGGCAGCAGTTCTTCTTCGAGTGATTGCTCATATCCATTCCAGTTAGGTGCGCGCGCCGTGCGTGCACATTCGTCGGAAGATTTTTACTCTAGCAACTCCGGTAGGTCGGCAGGTCACCCCCTGGAGTGGCACCCCTATGGCGCCTGATATATACCCCTACCGGCCCGTCCACTCCTCAGTTACTTCTTACCAACGTGTCGGTCGTTGGAACTGTGGAGCGTGGCATAGCTGTCCTCCATGTACTAGCTTCTCCTTGTTCACTTGTTGGATATAGTTATCGTTAGTGTATAGAGTAATTAGTTCATAGTTGTCAATTAGTTATTGTATATAGTTTAGCAGGTTCGGGCTCTAGTCCTTCCCCGCACCCAGTGCCCGGGCTCATGCTCGGTTTGCCGGGATTCAAGCCGTGCTCGGCCTGCAAAAAGCCGATGCCCATGAGCAATCCCCACGACGCCTGCCTAAAGTGCCTGGGGGAATCGCACATATCTGAGAAGTGCCGCATTTGTAAGGCCTTCAAGCTACGGACCAAGAAGGAGAGAGACCATCGTTTGAAGACTTTCCTTATGGAGGCAACTCTTAACCCTCCTTCCTCGGCACCGAGTGCCGACACCGCGCCGGCACCGGACCGCGCTGGCACCACAAAGATGCCTCGGCACCGGCCTTCCCCGGCGCAGGGTCCCGACAGAAGAACATCAGCTGCCTCTACTCCTGCGAAGCAGGCTCGTGCGGACCGCCTGGCACCGACTCCTGCCGCGGCCCCGACGCCAGTGATACCGTCGACTCTGGGCCCGAGAGATCTGTCGAGTCCGGTCTTGGTGAGCTCCCCGATGAGACCCGTGGTCGAGCTGACGGTCCCCTGTACGCCAGAAACATTCTCGTCGGCCAGGGACCTTATCGCAATGACCGAGTCTGCTCTCCCTCAACCCCCAGCACTGCTGGTGCGGGTTCTTCAATCTAGAGGCAAGCCGGCAGCCATGAGACCTCCGTCCCTGGAGTCGGCGGGCCGACACCGATCTCCACCTAGGTCCCGGCACCGCTCCAGGTCCCGTGGAAGATCTCAATCGAGGCGCCACTCGCAGTCCCGGCACCGCTCACCACGGCGGTACCGGTCGTACTCGCGGCGCAGATCCACCTCCTGGTACTCGGCACCGCTCCGGTTCTAGTCATCACTACTGGCACCAAGACTCCTGCAGCTGCTCGCGCCGTTGGCGTTCCCGATCCCGATCGACCTCCCAGCACCGAGCTGGTGGCAGGTCCCGGTCGCAATCTCGGCACCGTTATGACTCCCAGTACCGGTCTCCGGCACCGAGGAGGTCTCCACCAATGAGGGCGAGGGACCCATACTAACCTCGTTCGGGCCCCCCCCGGCCGTCCCGCCAGCCGTCTGTGTCTTCTCAGCGGATAGCCTATATGCCCCGGACACAGATGTACTTACTACCTTGTTCCACGAACCCCAGCCTTGAGAGCATGGACCGCAGCAGTGGGGGTTCTGGACGCCTTGGGAGTACCATCAAACCCAAGGCCTTCAGCCGGGTCCATCACGTTCCAATGTCTCGGAGCACAGGGTTCCTGAGGCCACGATTTCCCGTCCTCCTCCCCCTCCCACGGAGGAAAGGTTGTCCCAGCCTCAAGACCCCAACCCCCCTGCGGAGTCGGATGCAGTTCTTCAGGCAGAGCCCTCCGCAGACCCGCTCCTCCCATGTCTCTCCTCTTCATCCTCTCCGGACGAGGCTGTGGCTGGAACATCATCTGCCAGCCCGCCTCCACTTGACCTTAGGGCGCACCAGGACCTCCTCAGGCGTGTTGCACAGAACATGAACCTGCAGGCCGAGGCGGTCTCGGAGATACAAGATCCAGTGGTGGACATATTGTCAGCGGATGCCCCCACTAGGGTGGCCCTTCCGTTTATTAAAACCATTCAAGCCAACGCCACTACCATCTGGCAGTCTCTGGCTTCTGTTCCCCCCGCTGCTCGAGGGGTGGAACATAAATACATGGTCCCCTCAAAGGGGTATGAATACTTGTATGTCCACCCTCCCCCTTGTTCCCTCGTCATCCAATCTGTGAACGAGAGGGAGCGACATGGTCAGCAGGCCCCGGCCCCAAAATCTAAGGAGGCGAGACACATGGACTTACTCGGCCGAAAAGTCTACTCTGCGGGGGCCCTCCAGCTCCGCGTCTCTAATCAGCAGGCCCTCCTTAGCTGCTACAACTATAACACGTAGGCCGCAGCGGACAAATTTAAGGAGCTGCTCCCTCGGAAAGCACGTCAGGAGTTCTCCGTGATCCTTGATGAGGGCAAAAAGGTCGCGAGAAATTCCCTGCAGGCTGCCCTAGATGCCGCGGATTCAGCTGCACGTACTCTGGCATCTGGCGTTACCATGCGCCGTATCTCATGGTTGCTGGTCTCCAGCCTCCTCCCGGAACTCCAGTATACCATCCAAGACCTCCCATTTGAAGGCCAAGGCCTGTTCTCCAACAAAACTGACCCTAGGCTGCAAAGCCTAAAAGACAATAGGGTCTTTATGCGCATACACCCGTTACCCAGCGCAGACCCTTCCAGCCACAGCAACAACACCGGCCTTACCCCCAACCCCGGCAGAGGCAGGACTTCGCCAGATGGCGAGGCAGGAATGGTCGCCGCAGACAATCCAGCAACCAAGGAGGCCAGAACCAGAACCACTCCAAGCCTTCTTCCGGGCCGAAGCCTTCCTTTTGAAGGTGCGCCCAAGGGAATTGTACCAGTTTCGTTGATGGATCCATCCCCTCCATTTTCCAACCGTCTTTTCTCCCTACGTGGTCCCAGCTAACATCGAGCCACTGGGTCTTACGCACGGTGGAACTTGGATACCACCTGCAATTTGTTTTAAACCCTCCCTCCCACCACCCTCCCTCGTCCCTCTTCAGGGACCCCTCTCACTAGCAACTCCTCCTACAGGAGGTGCGAGCGCTCCTCCCCAAAGGAGCCAAAGAGGAGGTTCCCGAGTTTGAGCAGGGCAAGGGGTTTTATTCCCATTACTTTCTAATCCCCAAGGCGAAGGGAGGTCTCAGACCTATTCTCGATCTGAGGGAACTCAACAGATACCTAGTAAAGTTGAAGTTCCGTAGGGTATCCCTGGGGACCATTATCCCATCCCTGGATCCTGGAGACTGGTACGCCGCCCTCGACATGCAAGATGCCTACTTTCATATAGCCATCTTCCCACCCCACAGGAGGTTCCTCCGGTTTGTGGTCAACCGGCAACATTTCCAATTCGCGGTCCTCCCGTTCGGCCTATCTACAGCCCCAAGAGTGTTCACCAAGTGTATGGCTGTAGTTGTCGCCCACCTTCGCCGCAGTCGTATACACGTATTCCCATACCTAGATGACTGGCTTATCTGGGGGACTTCCGAGGCGCAAGTCCTCAGGCACATCTGCATTGTCAAGAACCTGTTCTTAAGCCTAGGTCTACTGATCAGTGTGGAGAAATCAACGCTAATCCCCACACAGAGGATAGAGTTCATAGGCGCCACCCTGGACTTCACTCTTGCCAAAGCCTCTCCGCCTCTGTCGAGGTTCCAAACTATGGCAGCCATCATACGGAGACTGCAAGCAGCGCCCCTGACCTCGGTGCGCACCTGCCTTACCCTCCTGGGCCACATGGTGGCCTGCACGTTCATAATGAACTATGCAAGGCTCTGCCTAAGACTCCTCCAGTCCTGACTCAACGCACAATACCGTCTGGCCAGAGATCCAATTGACATGGTTGTCACAATTCTCCAGGGCTTCTTGGACTCCCTCCAGTGGTGGCTGGACCCTTCCGTGGTGTGTGCGGGGCTCCCGTTCCATCCCCCCCAACCCTTGGTGTCCCTGACAACAGATGTCTCCTCCCTGGGTTGGGGGGCGCACCTCGGGCTCCTGCAAACCCAAGGCCTGTGGTCACCTCTCGAGCTAGCCCTCCACATCAACATCCGGGAGTTGAGAGCGGTCCGCCTTGCTTGTCAGGCATTCCGTCACCATCTGCAGGGCCGTTGTGTCTCGGTATTCACCGACAACACGACGACCATGTATTATATAAACTAGCAGGGCTGCACGAGATCCTCTCCCATGTGTCAAGAGACCTTACAGCTCTGGGACTTCTGTATAGCCCATTCTATTCACCTCATCACGTCCTTTCTCCCAGGGGTTCGGAACATGCTGGCGGATCATCTCAGCAGGTCCTTCCTGTCCCATGAATGGTCCCTTCGCCCGGACGTTGCTCTTTCGCTCTTCCGGAGGTGGGGGTTTCCCCGAATGGACCTCTTCACATCCCACAGGAACAGGAAATGCCAGATGTTCTGCTCCTTTCAAGGCCTCTCACCGGATTCGGTGGCAGACGCCTTCCTTGTTCCTTGGACTACGCACCTGCTCTATGCCTTTCCACCGTTTCCGCTCGTCCACAAGGTCCTATTGAAGGTGTGCGGAGACAGGGCCCGCTTGATCATGATAGCTCCAGCGTGGCCTCGGCAGCACTGGTACTCCATGCTGCTGGACCTTTCCATAGCCGACCCTGTCCCGTTGCCCCTTCATGTGGACCTGATCACTCAGGACCACGGCAAGTTCCATCACCCGGACCTTCAATCGCTCCACCTCATGGCGTGGCTCCTGAGTGGCTGACCCGGTCTGAGCTCCGTTGCTCTACCCCAGTGCGGCAGGTGCTCCTGGGCAGCAGGAAGCCTTCCACTAGAGCGACGTATTCAGCCAAATGGAAGTGCTTCACCTGCTGGTGCGCGGAACGGAGTTTCCTTCCCACCGAGTCTCCATTGCTAATATCTTAGACTACATCTGGTCCCTCAAGCAACAGGGCCTAGCAATATCATCTCTCCGGGTTCACCTGGCAGCCATCTCCACTTTTCACCCGGGAGGGATGGCCACTCGGTGTTCTCTCACCCTATGGTGACTAGATGCCTTAAGGGCTTGGAGCGTCTCTACCCCCAGGTTCGCCGCCCTGCCCCTACCTGGGACCTTAACCTGGTTCTGACCTGGCTCATGTCCCCTCCATTTGAACCATTAGCGACTTGCTCCCTTCTCTACCTCTCATGGAAAACCGCTTTCCTGGTGGCCATCACATCAGCGAGACGGGTCAAGGAGCTTTGGGCCCTCATGGTAGATCCCCCGTATACTGTGTTCCACAGGGACAAGGTGCAGCTGAGACCGCACCCAGCCTTTCTCCCCAAGGTGGTATCGGTTTTCCATGTTAACCAGGAGATCTTCCTACCTGTCTTCTTCCCAAAACCCCATTCGACTTGCAGGGAGCAGCAGCTACACTCACTGGACGTCAGTAGGGCGCTCGCCTTTTACATAGAGCGAACTAAGCCATTCTGCAAAACCCCACAACTCTTTGTTGTGGTGGCGGAACGTGTCAAGGGGTTACCCGTCTCCTCGCAGAGAATTTCCTCGTAGGTAACATCCTGCATCCGCGCCTGTTATGAATTGGCGCACACACTCCCGGGCCACGTGACTGCGCAGTCCATCAGGGCTCAAGACTCATCGGCTGCTTTTCTTGCTCACGTGCCCATTCAGGAAATCTGCCGGGCAGCAACCTGGTCTTCTGTCCATACCTTCGCTTCCCACTACACCCTGGTTCAACAATCTAGGGATGACGCAGCCTTCGGCTCCACCGTGTTGCACTCTGCGACATCTCTCTCCGACCCCACCGCCTAGGTAAGGCTTGGGAATCATCTAACTGGAATGGATATGAGCAGTCACTTAAAGAAGAAAAGACGGTTACTCACCTTTGTAACTGTTGTTCTTTGAGATGTGTTGCTCATATCCATTCCACCCGCCCTCCTTCCCCACTGTCGGAGTAGCCGGCAAGAAGGAACTGAGGAGTGGTCGGGTTGGCAGGGGTATATATCCAGCGCCATGGCAGCACCACTCCAGGGGGCGACCTGTTGACCCACTGGAGTTGCTAGGGTAAAAATCTTCCGATGAACGTGCACGCGCGGTGCGCACACCTAACTGGAAGGGATATGAGCAACACATCTCGAAGAACAACAGTTACAAAGGTGAGTAACCGTCTTTTCTGCAGAAAAGGACCTAGAGGTTACAGTGGATGAGAAGCTGGATATAAGTCAACAGTGTGCCTTTGTTGCCAAGAAGGCTAATGGCATATGGGGCTGTATAAGTAGGCGCATTGCCATGATCATTCCCCTCTATTTGACATTGGTGAGGCCTCATCTGGAGTACTGTCCAGTTTTGGGCCCCACACTACAAGAAGGATGTGGAAAAATTGGAAAGAGACCAGCGGAGGGCAATAAAAATGATTAGGGGGCTGGAGCAAATCATGACTTATGAGGAGAGGCTGAGGGAACTGGGATTGTTTAGTCTGCAGAAGAGAAGAATGAGGGGGGATTTGATAGCTGCTTTCAACTACTTGAAAGGAGATTCCAAAGAGAATGGCTCGAGTCTGTTCTCAGTGGTACCAGATGGCAGTACAAGGAGTAATGGTCTCAAGTTGCAGTGAGGGAGATTTAGGTTGGATATTGGGAAAAACTTATTCACTAGGAGGGTGGTGAAGCACTGGAATGGGTTCCCTAGGGAGGTGGTGGAATCTCCTTCCTTAGAGGTTTTCAAGGTAGGTCTTGACAAAGCCCTGGCTGGGATGATTTAATTGGGAATTGGTCCTGCTTTGAGCAGGGGGTTGGACTAGATGACCTCCTGAGGTCCCGTCCAACCCTGATATTCTATGACCTGACATGACCAAACTAGTCCGCAGATACCAGACCATCCCTGTAACCCTTATGCCCCACTTGTGCCCTCTGCCTGTTGACACCAAGTAGTCACTAGGTCACAAGCACCACTTCCCCAGACTTCTTCAGTCTCACTCCCAGAGCCCTTTAGTCACTACTGATCTGTTCAGGGTCAGTCCTGGCAGCAGCATCAGATCCCATGGGGATGAGTAGCACGGGGTAGTGATCAGAGTCATGGATGAGCCTCTGTAGCCTTTGTGTGACGTTTCAGAAACAGGCTCAAGGCAGCCTGTGCATCTCCCAAGATTTCAAGTCAGGTCAGCTCAAGAGATGGATGCCTCCATGCCCCTCAGAACTCTCTTAGATAGCTAGAAATACTGCAGTTGGCTGTAACAGTGCCTAGAGACAAGGCATTCTAGGACCTGGCCAAACTCCTTTGGCAGACGCCTGCTTCCCTGACACCTATTTTGCAGAGGATGGATCACAAACACCATGTGCTCTCACAGGGATTCCAACAGAATTTTTGCTCACCCTGTGCTGTGTTCCCTGGTTCTGGCTTGACAAGGATAAATCAGTCTGAGAGCAGTTCAAAGCCACACCAAAATATAAGGAGCCAGAAAGACTAGTCTTGTTGGGTAGGGAGACGTACTCAGCGACTAGTCTATAAATGCAAATAGCAAACTACTAAGCATTTTTATCTAAGAACAGCTGTACTAACTGACTCCTTAAAGAAAGATCACCAATTTCTGAGGTGAATCCCTGCAGCATCTGTCTTTGTGGCCTTTCAAAGCAGCTGACGTGACTCCTTTGAGAGCTGAATATCCATCAACCAGGTTCTTCCCAACCCATCCCTTTCTTTGGGCATCTCCTCCCCAATTCCTATATGTCTGCAACTCCATAACTAGTGATCATGGGGATTTAGACACTTGGAATGGGGATGCATCATCTGATTTCAGTCCTTGTCCTACCCCCACCCCTGTTCAGGTACCCCTCTCATGAGACCATAGTGCTGCGGGAGGGGCAGTCTCTTTTAGGTGTTGGAGCTATAGAGGAGGCCCCTTTACAGCACAGGAGAAAGGGAGGGATTCTACTTTCAGTATTTCCAAAAAAGAGGGGAACTGAGGCCTATCCTGGACTTAAGAAAGTTAAACAACTTTATTAGAAAGATAACGTTCAGTATAATATTCCTTGTCTCTATTAACCTATTTCCAGATCTCAACAACTGGTAAGCTGACATGCAGGATGCGTATTTCCATGTTTCAATTCATCTGGGCCACAGGAAATACTTAAGATTTGTAGTAGGAGACCACAACTCCATTTTGGCTTTTCATCAGACCCAGGGACAATTACAGAATGTATGGCGGTGGTCATTGCTCACCTCAGCAACTCAGTCTTCAGCTGTTTCCATATCTGTATGATTGATTCATAGATTCCATGGCCAGAAGGTATTAGCCTGGGCTCAGCTATTGCCTCTTGCCCTTGGGTCCCCCCCAGAACCCCCCTGTAGGACTTAACCTCACTCCCATGGTGCTTTCAGAGTATAATTAGCTCCAGTCCCTGGTGCAGGTCCTCAGGTCCAGATATAGGGCACTGATGGAGAGCAGACGTCCAGAGTCCTTCCCTGGGCTGCAGTGTCTGACTGCCCTAAACTGGGGGGAAAGGAAGTCTGGTCACTGCCTCGGGCTGGGCTCCTTGGAAGTCTTTAGCAGCCTTGACTCTTGGGCAAACTTCCCCCCTGCTTTGTGACAAGCTTCACCTTCTCCAGATAGCGCATGCTTTGCAAGTGCACCTAATTGGCTTTGCCTAAGTGCAGTGATGCTCATTAGGCTTGCTGTCACTGGAATGGGGCATGTCCCATCATAGAAGATACCATTGGGCTCATCTAGTCTGACCTCCTGTATAACACAGGCCAGAGACCTGCCCCAAAATAACTCCTCGATTTGGCTGGTTTCAGGCTGATCCAGCCAACAGGTAGCAGACAAGAGAATGAACAGAAGAAGTAATCAGGTGACCCATCCCCTGTCACTCATTCCAAGCTTCTGGCAAACAGAGGGTAGGGGACGCCATTCCTGCCCATCTTGGCTAATAGCCATTGATGGACCTATCCTCCATGAATTTATCTAGTTCTTTTTTTGAACCCTGTTATGATCTTGGCCTTCACAACACCGTCTGGCAAGGAGTTCCACAGGTTGGCACTGCATTGTGTGAAGGAATACTTCTTTTTATTTGTTTTAAACCTGCTGCCTATTAATTTCATTTGGTGACCCCTAGTTCTTGTGTTATGAGAAGTAGTAAACAACACTTCCTTATCTACTTCCTCTACACCAGTCATGATTTTATAGACTTCAATCATATCTCCTCTTAGCCATCTCTTTTCCAAGCTGAAACGTCCCAGTCTTATTAAACTTGCCTCATATGGAAGCCATTCTATACCCCTAATCACTTTTGTTGCCCTTTTCTGAACCTTGCCCAGTTCCAATATATCTTTTTTTGAGATGACACGACCACATCTGCACACAATATTCAAGATGTGGGCATACCATGAATTTATATAAAGGCAACATGATATTTTCTGTCCTATTATCTATTTCTTTCTTAATAATTCCCAGCATTCTGTTTGCTTTTTGGACTACCACTGCACATTGAGTGGATGTTTTCAGAGAACTATCCACAATGACTCCAAGATCTTTCTTGAGTGGTAACAGCTAATTTAGACCCCATCAATTTGTGTGTCTAGTTGTGATTATGCTTTCCAATGTGCATGACTTTGCATTTATCAGCACTGAATTTCATCTGCCATTTTGTTGCCCAGTCACCTAGTATTGAGAGCTCCTTTTGTAGCTCTTCACAGTCTGCCGGGGTCTTAACTATTGTGGCAAGCTCCAACCTTGTCCCCGTGGGTCCCACGCTTCCAGGCAGTTTATGCTAGCCTAAGATGCTCACTTTGACCCTCCATGTAGCCCTTCTCTCTCTAGGGCCAGGGCTCAGTCAGCAGCAGGTGTTTCTGCTGTCCCCTCAGCCACACAAAGGGTATGGGGAGATATCCCAACATTTATAGACGGAGACATCCAACTGGGGTAAACAACTTACATTACCCCTTACATGTTTCTTGTCATCTGTTTGTTGCCTCCCCTTGTACCTTTCGTCTAATGTTTCAGACAAAACATCCTTATTCATCACTTCTGTCAAACCATCTTATCTTGGGTTGGGTTGGGGTGTAATTGTGCTAGCCTTTTGGAACGTGTTTACATACATATTAAGTGTGTTTTAGCAATGCTAGCAGCACCGTCGCCAAGTTCATCTACCTGACAGTGAACTTATAGGCATGTGCTGTAATACGTGGCCTGACTTTGGTTCACAGCTGGTCCAGGCCTCATGTCTTGCACCAGGCGCAATGCTGTAGGCTCTCTGTGTTACAGGACAGTCAGTCTATAAAATGTTTTGAGATCCTTAGACCCTGCACAAAGTGCTGCAAGCCTCTGCTGGGAATGATTCCTTCCTGAGCCTACTCCCACACCTTTGCCACCAGCCAACATCCCCATTTCTGACAGCCCCAGTTACTGTCCTCTCACTCCCCTTTTCCCAGTAGACACACTCCTGGCCAGCTTGCCTCCTTTTCAACCTGGTGTTGGTACCGTTGTGTGTGTCTGAACACAAACCAGAGCGCAGGGCAGTTTTCTGGTGGTAATGAGATAGATAGGGCAGGTAAACCCCTAGAAAACAGCACTTCTCAGTCCTCCTAGTAACTGACCTCCACCCAGGGAGGGGCAGTCCCCAGGCAGGTTTAAGCTCTGATCCTATGGTAGCCTGGTAACCTCTGTCCCTTGCAGATACTGGAAGTTTTAATTTCTGTCCCTGGATTTCCTGCCATTTGGGCCCCTCTCTAAGACCCCCGTGTAACAGTTTGCTGCTCAGAAATGGAGGCTTATCCCCTAGTCTAGGATTCCCCCCCCCCCATGTGCTTCCCCCTTCCTCACCTGCTGCAGAGCCAGACTCGCCTCCCCTACACATGGGAACCTGGGCTGGGTGGGTCATTTCCTGATGAGGCTGCAGCAGCCACTGAACTTCATCATGATCTCTGCTTTTCTGCCTCATCTCAGGTTACTCCAGGACCTCACGTCTCTAAGCATCTTAACACTGTGTCCACAGGGAACAGAAGGTATGTGGCCTGAGGACAGCTCAGTGCTGGAAGCACATACAGCACTGAGAAGTTTGGGAGTTAGGGCCTGGATGGGTATGGCTCTGAGGGGTTCCTGAGCAGTGTGGCTGTGGCTCAGAGATCAGTGTTCCCATATCTGAAGGGGGAAGCACATCCCTTAGCCACGCCTGGCTTTGCATAGACTAACTGGGGGGAGGGGTTGTGCATGGGGGACTCTGCTGTGGAGCGGGCAGGACCAGTGGCAGCTGGGAAGAAGGGCCATGTCAGGATGCCAGCCTGTACTGAGCCCTGATTGACCACCTTGCTACTGGTTTGGGATCATGCACCTTCCCCCAGCCTGGGCCAGTGGAGGCAGGTTGTGTGCCAGTGCAGCAGATGCTGGCAGTAGGGAGAAAGTGGCATGGAGACCAGAGTAGCTCTGGACTGAGTTAAGGGCATAGAATAGCTCGGGTTTGGGGGGGTGCCTCTTTCAGTACTATAGCGAGGGGCCTGTGAAAGACTAACAGAATGGGGGGGAGGGCTTATTCTGAAGAGAGGAAGAAGGAAGAAACTCCACCAAAGAGGGGATCCTAGAATTGTGCTTTCCCTGAGGAACTCAGGCTATGGGTTCACCTCCCCAGTGTCCCTGTGCCATATGCTTTGTACCCTCTTCTTTTGTCTCTAGGGGATACAGCTGCCCCCTTGTTATTTCCATGGGACTGGACTGGGCTGGGGGATGCTCCTCTCCTGCTGCCCATGCCTATGGAGAATCAGTAGCACATATGGCAGGAGCCCTGTCTCATGTTCAGCTCCAGCCCCAATGCAGTGTTTCTATCCCACTTGCAGATGTGCCTGTTACAGTCGAGGTGCCAGTGTCTCTGGCTGCCCGGGTTGTGCTCCCCTGTACTCCACCATCAGCCTGGGCAACCTGCATGTGGCAGAAACCTTCCCAGGATGCCACTGTGTATTCCTTGCGCAGCGACGGGCTGGAGTTCACAGTGACAGAGAAGACCCTTGGTGATTACACCTGCGAGTGCATGGAAGGTGGAGCAGGGGGTGTGATCGCCTCCTACAGCCTGGTGAGGGGCAGCAGCTCTGCTAACGCCTGGAAGACAACTGAGCGGAACTACAGTGTCCTGGTGGGAATCCTCTTGTTTTTCCTTGGCTTTGCTGCTGGCTCTGGCTGCTTCTTCATCTACGAGAGGAAGCGACGGGAGCGACTCCAAAGGGAGCTGCTCAGCCGTGAGAGAAATGGACTGGATTTGATGCAGTCGAATACGACTAGCTGCAGCCATGAGCCACACACACCCAGCTCCCCAGAAGATGAGCGCCACCCGCTCGCTACAGCTAAGAAGAATGGCAGCCTCAACGGCTTCCCCCACCTCTACATCAATGAGCTGGACAAAGATCAAGCCCGGATCTACCTGACGGGGGTTCCACTGGCCAAGTGCGATGAAACTTCCATTTAGTAGCCCCCAAAGGGAGCACATCCATCACCAACACCCATGGCGATGCCTGCCCCTAGTGGAGCACAGCCATCACTGACAGCCCTGGCTGTGTCTGCCCCCTAGGGGGAGGAAGGGGACAGCCATCATTGACATGCCTGGCAGTGGCTTCCCCAATAGGCGAAGAAGGGCACAGACACTTCATGTCATTACCAGAGTTCTTGTTCTCAGAATCCATCTGACTGATGCGACCATCTAGGCCTGGAGTTGGTGTGATGCCCCATTGTGGTCAGTGAGCAGAGCTGGTGTGTCTGAGAGTGGGACTCACCCAGATTTATTTCTGCTAAAACCTTCATGCAGCCTCCTGGCTCTGGCCAAAGAATTCCATGCTGAGTGGCTTTGAGTCCTTGTGCCCCAGATCCCCCAAACTCTGTGAAGCTGTTTGGAACAGGCCATTGGAGTCTGTGTTACTAGCCTGGTGGTGTTACTTGGCAAACATGCACCAGGGCCGGGTCCCTAGGCTCTGCATCCTGTAGATATTCCCTGGAAGTGGTGATTGTATTGGCTAAAATTAGCCTTGATTGTGACTGTAACCCGAGCTACCTGGAACAATATTCCCCTCCTCCCTTATCCCTGCTGCCTGCTCAGCTGTAGGGGTGGTAGTAGAGACCTGCTACTGGCTTCTTCAAGAGCAGGAAGTATGCACAGCCAGCACTTACCGAAGCCTTCTGTGTTTATGTGGAGTCTTCTCTGCCTTCGGAGTCTGGTACGCAAGAGACAGTAAATGCCCCTGGAGATCTCTTGACCAGTGTTGACAAGTGACTGCCTTGGTGGTGCTTTCTGTTAACCAACACCATCCTCATGAATGTGGTGTGACTCAAACCAGGTGCAGAGTCTCCTTGAGATCATGTGGCCCTCTGAGAACAGTTGTTGTCCTCCAGGTGCAGAAGTCTGTAACACTCTTCAGAAAGAATGGTGGCTGATTCTATAATGCCAAAATCTGCAGCTGCCCTGACTGCACATGCCTTTAGTCCACAGCCATGTGGATCCTTATGTGTCTGGGCTGGAGAAGGCCCAGCACTGTTTTGCCAAGTGTGTTATGGTAGATGTGAATGATCAAAGCCAATGACATAGTGGTACTATGGAATATCGTAGCTATGCATGTTGAGACAGGAGAGACTAGGCCATTGCAGAGAGTAAGTTGAAACCTTCTCCCAGAGCTGCTTTTCCTCCAAGCAGTGAGGTCAGGTGGAATTGCTTGTTGCTGTGGTATTCATGCTGTAAAGCACTGAACCCGAGGGCATCTCCCTCTGTTAGAAATGTCACAGCCGCTTTGGACTTTGTCTCTAGCAAAAGTGTGACACACACCCATGTCACTGCCATGAGCCTCTCCTTGCAGGTGACTATCTGCACATCTTGGACTGAGGACACGTCTTCCACTCCTGTGTGTGTCCACTTGCAGCTTTTCCCACTCCGATCTCCCTTAGCAAGTTCAATGAGACCCTCCCAACCTTCCATTGTTCTCTGGCTTCCTCAATAGGCCCACTGGCCGTGTCTGGCTTCCTCACAGGCTGGTTCAGCATCTCCAGCCACTGGAGCTTTCCCAGCTTGTCTTGCAATCTCAGTGAGAACTCCTTTCTTAGCTTACCATGGGCCCCTGCTGTGGCTGGGGGAGTGGGTGGGGGTGGGGGTGGGACTGAATGTGAAATTAATGTCACCTGCTGATTTTGCTGTTTTGTGTTTTCTGTTTTTAATCAAACTTTTTTATTTTGTGATTTATTAAAAATTACTGTCAAAAAGAATCATTGTCTGGGTGTTGGTAGGAGGCGGGTGAAGGAGCTTGGCAGACAGAAACTCTTCGGGGCTCTGTTACTAGTGATGTTTTGTGGTTCTTCGAGTGCTTGTTCACGTCCATTCCACATTAGGTGTGCACGCGCCACGTGCACGAATGTCAGAAACTTTTTCCCTTAGCGGCTCCGATCAGGCCAGCTTGCCTGAGAGGCGCCACTGCACCGTGCATATATACCTCCGCTGGCCCGACCCTCTCCAGTTCCTCCTTACCATCGGTGGCAGCGTTGGAACAGCCTCCTGCTCTCCTACGAGAAGCAATCCCTTAGCTTTAGAGTTGCATAGCTGTTATCAGTTCGTTAGCATTCCCTTGTTGTGGACACTTAGTAGATTAGGTGCTTGGAGGCTTCCAGCAGCCGCCCCGGGCTGTGGGGTATGCCACAGGCCCATGGGTTTAAGGTTTGTGCCACGTGCCACAAGCCTATGCTGGTTAGTGACCCCCACGACTCCTGTCTACATTGCCTGGGGGAAGCACACCAATGGAGCAGTGTAAAATTTGCAAGGCATTCAAGCCAAGAACAAAGAAAGAGAGACTTTCATCTGAAACAGTTGTTGATGGAGGCCACACTGCAGGCACCAGGCCTGGAGCGCCTGATGTCGGCTCCAGCTTCCTCGATTTGGAGTGCCCCGGAGTCATCAGGAGACCCGGTGCCAGCCAAGCACCGCCAGCAGTTGGCTTTGGAGCGCCAAAGTAGGCCCCAGCACCGCTCATCCTCCCCGGTGCAGCCCAAGGCACAGCCAAAGGAAGGGCATGGATGTTCCCCTCAAAGGAGACTGGCGTCATCTAAGGCCCCAGGCACCAGGAAGAGCGTGCTGAACGCTGTACTGGCGCTGTCACTGGTGGTACCAGCTCTAAGTGAACTCACTGCGGATGAAGGGCTCAAGGGCATAATAGATCAGCCCTCCATGCCTTACACCTTTGAGGCAGCGAAGGACCTCATCGCGTTATCAGCGGCGAGCCCCCTCCCGACCAGGGAGAAGCCTCCAGTACCTGTGCCCAGGGTGCCATCAAGGGGAAAGCCAGCAGTGGTGCGCCGTTTGAGAACACTGTCCCGGCATCGCTCCCGGTGTTGGTCCCGGTCGAGCTCAGAGTCCGTGGACTCCCGTTTGCCCATGTCTCAGAGGGAAGTCTCGGTACTGGAGGCAAGTCAACGTGCAGAATTAGTGGAAGGGGCATGCCGCTCGCCAGCGCCCCCCGGAGGCTGGCATGAGGAGAAGACAGGCCAGCTGTCGCCGGAGGCTCCCCAGACACCGGTCCCAGGAGTACTGGTACCGGTCCTGGTCCAGGTCCCAAGGGCATCGGTACCGGTCCCACTCCTGATCGGCCAGAAGTTGTTCATCGACCTCCTGCCGGCACAGATCGACAGCACTGCCGTGCCTTCATGTTCGATGTCGCCAGAGTCCAGCACTGATTTGGGCTGATACAGTTACCTGCACTGGGCACCAGACAGTAGGGAAGCCCAGGCTGGTTGGCACCCCCAATGGGGGCCGCCAGGATACTGGCTCTTCTGGACCCCTTGGGCCTACCACTAGTGGCAGGGGGCTTCCTCCAGGGCCAGCTACTCAGTGCAGCAGTCCCAGTCCCCGCACCGATGCTCTTCCGTGTGGGAAGCTATGGTGTCCAAACCCCATGCTGATCCGAGTCACCGCAGCCTGCACACCCTGGATGTCCATCGAGTGTTGGCGTTCTACTTGGAGTGCACCAAGCCCTTTCGTAAATCCCACGCAGCTGTTTGTGGCCATATCTGAGAGGATGAGAGGCCTCCTGATGTCGGTGCAGTGAATCTCATCATGGATTACAGATTGTATTCGGGTGCGTTATGACCTCACAGGTGTTCCGGCTCTAGTGGTCATGGCTCACTCTACCAGGGGGCAAGCAGCTTCCATGGCTTTCCTGGGGCAGTCCCAATCCAGGGAGATCTGCAGGGCAGCCTCCTGGTCATTGGTGCATACCTTCACAACTCACTACACAGTCAACCACCAGGCCCAAGAAGACGCAGCAGTTGGCAGTGCAGTCCTCCGATCAATTGTTCCGTGACTCCTACTCTCCTCCAAAGGTAAGCATGTGATTCACCTAATGTGGAATGGACATGAAAAAGCACTCGAAGAAGAAAAACGGTTACCTACCTTCTCGTAACTGTTGTTCTTCGAGATGTGTTGTTCACGTCCATTCCACCACCCGCCCTCCTTCCCCTCTGTCAGAGTCACCGCCAAGAAGGAACTGGAGTGGGTCAGGCCAGTGGGGGTATATATACACGGTGTAGTGGCGCCACTCGGGAAAAAGTTTCTGATGCTTGTGCACGTAGCGCATGCACACCTAATGTGGAATGGACGTGAACAATACATCTTGAAGAACAACAGTTACAAGAAGGTAGGTGTGATGATGTGGTTCTGGCGAGACCCAACTGAGAGTGCCAGTTCAGGACAAATCACTTAAAACAGGCAGTTACAGCCCAAGGCTGGGGTTTTTCCACCTCTAAGGCAAACCAAACCAGCCAGACAAAGAGGACTTTGTTCTCACCCCACGGGCTAACCACAAGTCACACAAGCAATTCCCTTAGACACTCTAGTTTCCCAGTATCACCATCAGTGCCACTCGTCCTGGGGATGAATGGTTATGAAAACCAATACCCCAGTAAAAGAAAAAGGTTCTCTCGATCCCAATGAATCAAGCCCCAAACCCAGGTCAATATACAAATCAGATCTTACCCACAAATCACGCTGGTGCCAATCCTTTAGAATCTAAAAGTTTATTCATAAAAGGAAAAAGATACAGATGAGAGCTAGAATTGGTTAAATGGAATAAATTACATACAGTAATGGCAAAGTTCTTGATTCAGGCTTGTAGCAGTGATGGAATAAACGGCAGGTTCAAATCAAGTCTCTGGAGAACATCCCCCACAGGGCTGGTCATTCAGTCCTTTGTTCAGAGCTTCAGTTTGTAGTAAAGTCCCTCCAGAGGTAAGAAGCAGGATTGAAGACAAGATGGAGATGAGGCATCGGCCTTTTATAGTTTTTTTCCAGGTTTAAGAACCTCTTTGTCCTTACTGTGGAAATTACAGCAAAATGGAGTCTAGAGTCACATGGGCAAGTTCCTGCATACTTTGCTGAGTTACAAGGCGTATCTGCCTCCTCTCAATGGGTCAGTTGTATAGTTGATGGTCCTTAATGGGCCATCAAGCAGGCTAGGCAGAGCTAACACCAACTTCTCTGGGATGTCTCCCAGAAGCATAGCATAAGTTTGAAGTACAGACAGTATAGAGCCAATATTCATAACTTCAACTACAAAATGACAAATACATGCAGACAGCATAATCATAACCAGCAACCCATAACCTGGTCTTAGACACCTTATCTGACCCCCTTTACATAAGATTTGGTGCCACTACAGGACCTTGGTTGCAACCATCTTCTATATGGTCCCAAATTATATCAATAACGTCACAGTAGGTAACCGTTTTTTATGTGAGGAGGCTGCTGGCACAGTACCGTGCTCGCTATCAACATAAGACTAGCCAGACTGGGTCAGGCCAATGGTCTAGCTAACCCAATATCCTGTCTTCCCACAGTAGCCAACGCTAGGTGCTTCAGACCAGCCTTTTTCTTTTAGAGGCCCACCCAACATGATATAAAAAAACTCCACTGCCTGCTTGTGCCACATCTGGTTTTCTGCATATAAAAGTCAGGGCCAGCGTTCGGGGGAAGCAAGCAGGACAATTGTCTTGGCCCCCACGAGGTTGCTCAGGCTTTGGCTTCAGCCCCATGTGGTGGGGCTCAGGGCCCTGGGCTTCAGCCCCATGCAATGGGGCTTTGGCTTTCTGCCCTGGGCCTCTGCAAGTCTAATGCTGGCCCCACTTGTCGGACCCTCTGAAAGGTGCTTGCAACTCCCCCAGGGACCCCCAGACTCCTGGCTGAGAACCACTGCTTCAGAGGCTATGAACAGAAAGGTAATCATCAAGTGATCCATCATTGCCTGTCGCCCATTCCCAGCTTCTGGCAAATGGGCTAGGGACATTTCAGAGCATGGTTTTGCATCCCTGCCCATCCTGGCTAACAGACTTTGATGGACCTATCCTCCATGAACTTACCTAGTTGTTTTTTAAACCCTGTTATAGTCTTGCCCTTCTCAACATCCTCTGGCAAGGAGTTGACTGTGCCTTGTGTGAAAAAATGCTTCCTTTTGTGTGTGCGAAACCTGCTGCCTATTAATTTAATTTGATGACCTGGTTCTTGTGTTATGAGAGGGTGTAAATAATACTTCCTTATTTACTGTCTCCACACCAGTAATGATTGTATAGCTCTCTATCATATCCCCCCTTAGCTGTCTCTTTTCCAAGCTGAAAAGACCCAGTCTTATTAATCTCTCCTCATATGGAAGACTTTCCATACCCCTAATCATCTTTGTTGCCATCTTCTGTACCTTTTCCAATTCCAATATATCTTTTTTGAGATGGGGAGACCATATCTGGATGCAGTATTCAAGATGTGGGCATACCATGGATTTATATAGAGTCAATACGATATTTTCTGTCCTATTATCTATCCCTTTCCTAATGATTCCCAACATTCTGTTTGCTTTTTTGACTGCTGCTGCACATTGAGAGGATGTTTTCAGAGAACTACCCACAATGACTCCAAGATCTCTTTCTTGAATGGTAACAGCTAATTTAGACCCATCATTTTATATGTATAGTTAGGATTATGTTTTCCAATGTGCATTACTTTGTATTTATCAACATTAACAGCACCTCCAGTTACCCCTCCCAGGATACACAAACCCCTCCTATGGTTGCCAACTTCCTACTTGCACAAAACCAAACCCTCTTCCCCCCCCCCCCCACAAGGCCCCTCCTCTGCTCACTCCATTCCCCCTCACTCACCGTCGCTCACTTTCCCCACCCTCATGCTTCATCTTCACTGTGTTGGGGCAGGGGGTTGTGGTGCAGGGGGGTGCAGGCTCTAGAGTGGGGCTGGTGCTGAGGGGTTTGAAGTGTGAAAGGGGGCTCTGGGCTGGGGCACAGGGTTGGGGCATCGTGGGGGGAGATGAAGGCCCAGCTATGGGTGTGGGCTGTGGGGTGGGCCTGTGGATGACTGATTTGGTATGCAGGAGGGTGCTCCGGGCTGGAACTGAGGTGTTTGGTGGACAGGAGGGGGATCAGGGCTAGGTGTGGGAAAGGGTCAGGGGTGCAGGCTCCAGTCGGCACTTACATCAAGCAGCTCCCAGAAGCAGCAGCATCTCCCCCTTCTGGCTCCTTGTAAGGAGGCGCCCTGGCTCCCTGCTGCGCCTGAGAGGGATGAGCCAGAGCAGGTGCCTCAGGGGGCGGAGTCAGCACGGCCTGTCCCCGCCCCCCGGAAGTCAAGGGGTGGGACAGGAAGTATAAAAGCCCGGCCCCAGCGCTCAGTTGGGCGCAGGCTGCTGGAGAGGACAGACGCTGGTGCCCGGGCTCCCGCCGGGCCGGAGCTGCCCCGCGCCCACTACCCCAAGGAGCGCTGGCCGGACCTGCCCCACGCCCGGTACCCAGAGGAGCACTGGCTGGACTTGCCTCAGACCTGGTACCTGGAGGAACGTCGGCCTGACCTGCCGTGTGCCCGATATCCCGAGGAGTGGCCTGAGCTTCCCCACGACCGGTACCCAGAGGAACCCATGGTCTGGGACCCACCAGACGACGCTGGCAAGGACCAGGTACCCAGAGAGGGGGAGGTTGGAAGTGACCCGGGGGTAGCCGACCCTGGTTTGGCTCCTGAAGAGCCCAAACCCATGTCAGTGTGTTGCGGCCAGGATCCCCACTGACTGCAGCGGGTCTTGACCGCTGCTAGGGCCCCGGGCTGGAATGCAGTGGAGTGGGAGGGCCTGCGTTCCCCCTGCCACCCATAACCGGGTGGCAGACTCCCCCTCTTCCTGCCTATTGCCACTGCTCTGCCCTGACCCAAAGGGCCAGAGCTAATTAGGCTTGTGTTTGTTGCCCCGCCCAGACCAAGGGCTGGGCCCCTTTTGACTTTGCCACTGCTCTGCCCTGACCCAAAGGGCCAGAGCTAATTAGACTTGTGTTTGATGCCCCACCCGGACCAAGGGCTGGGTCCCTTTGACTTTGCCACTGCTCTGCCCTGACCCAGAGGGCCAGAGCGAGCTAGACTTGTGTTTGGTGCCCCGCCCGAGCCAAGGGCCCGGGCTGATACTCTGTTTGCTCAGCCCCTGCTAGAGGCCTGAGCCTGAACTATTACTGCCTGCCCTGTCCAAGGGCCTGGGCTGATACTGTGTTTGCTCAGCCCCTGCTAGAGGTCTGCGCTTGAACTTCTGCTGCCCCGCCCTGTCCAAGGGCCTGGGCTGATACTGTGTTTGCTCAGCCCCTGCTAGAGGTCTGCACTTGAACTTCTGCTGCCCCGCCCTGCCAAGGGCCTGAGCTGATACTGTGTTTGCTCAGCCCCTGCTAGGGGCGTGAGCCTGGACTATTACTGCCCGCCCTGTCCAAGGGCTGGGGCTTATCTACTTTGAGAGCCCCGACCCCGGCTAGAGGGCTGGGGCTCTACCTTGTTTACAGACCTTGTACCCTGCTCAACACCTGCCGAGGGGCTAAGCCTACCCGGACTGCAGTGCGTAAGGAGGCGCTCTGGCTCCGCGCCTGAGAGGGACGAGCCCTGACACGACTGGCTTACACTCCTACACAGAGGTGCAGCCAGATGGCTCTGCATGCTGCTCCATTTGCAGGCGCCACCCCTGCAGCTCCCATTGGCCACAGTTCCCAGCCAATGGAAGCTGCTGAACTGGCTCTTGCAGCAGGGGTAGCGCACGGAGACCCCTGGTTGCCCTTATGCGTAAGAGTTGGAGGGGGACATGCCACTGCTTCCGGGAGCAACATGGTGCCAGAGCAGGAAGGGAGCCTTGTCCTGCTGTGCCACCGACTGGACTTTTAACAACCTGGTGGGGTCCCTTTTTGACCAGGCATTCGGGTGGAAAACCAGACACCTAGCAACCCTAACCCCTCCAGCACTCCCAGGTACCCTTCCCAGTACCCCCCCCCAGGTATCCCCTCCAGCACCCTCAGGTACCCATCATTGAAGATTAGGATTGAAAGAAACCTCAGGAGCTCATCTAGTTGAATCGCTTGCTCAAAGCAGGACCAACAGCCAGGCTTTGTCAAGCCGGGCCTTAAAAACTTAAGGATGGAGATTCCACCACCTCCCTAGGTAACCCATTCCAGTGCTTCACCACCCTCCCAGTGAAATAGTGTTTCCAAATATCCAACCTAGACCTTCCCCACTGCAACTGAGACGATTGTTCCTTGTTTTGTCATCTGCCACCACTGAGAAAGCCAGGCTCCATCCTCTTTGGAACCCCCCCTTCAGGTAGTTGAAGGCTGCTATCAAATCCCCCCTCACTCTCCTCTGCTGCAGACTAAACAAACCCAGTTCCCTCAGCCTTGCCGCGTAAGTCATGTGCCCCAGACCCCTAATCATTTTTGTTGCCCTCCGCTGACCTGTCTCCAATTCGTCCACATCCTTCCTGTAATGGCAGGGAAAAACTGGATGCAATACTCCAGGTGTGGCCTCACCAGTGCCAAATAGAGGGGACTAATCACTTCCTACACCAGAGGTGGGCAAACTATGGCTGGCGGGACCCTCCTGCCTGGCCCCTAAGCTCCTGGCCCCTCGCTGCAAGCCCCTGCGGCAGTGCATCTGCAGAGCCCAGCCTGACCCAGTGCTCTGTGCTGTGCGGTTGCGTGGCTGGCTCCAGCCGGGTGCTGCGGCTGCCTGTCCTGGTGCTCTGGGTGGTGCAGCCGTAGCACCACCAGCCACTGGTGCTCCAGGTAGTGCGTTAAGGGGTCAGGGAGCGGTGGGGGAGGTTGGAGAGAGGGCAGAGGAATTCAGGGTGTTGGTTGGGGAGGTGGATGGGGGGATCGGGGCAGTAAGAGGGTGTGGACCACAGGGGTTGAATGGGGGTAGGGGTCGTGGGGGGGCAGTCAGGAAGGAGGGGGGGTTAGATGGGGCACTGGGGGTCAGGGACAGGGGTTCTGGGAGTGGTCAGGGAGAAGGGGTAGTTGGATGGGGCAGGGGTTGTGGGGGTGGACAGTCAGGAATGAGAGGAGGTGTTGGATGGGGCGGTGGGGGGCAGTCAGGGGACAGGGAGCAGCAGGGGGCAGTGGATGGGGCAGGGGTTCCAGGGGGCTGTGAGAGAATGGGGTTGGATGGGGCAGAAGTCTGGAGGGAGGGCATCAGGGAGTGAGAAACAGGGAGGAGGTCAGATGGAGGCAAGGGCCAGGCTATGCCTGGCTGCTTGTGGAGGCACAGCCTCCTCTAACTGGCCCACCATATAATTTCTGAAACTGAATGCAGCCCTCAGACCAAAAAGTGTGCCTGCCCCTGCTGTACACACACACTCCTCCAGCACACAGCCCCCAAATACACCCTCTCAACTCCCCCGTCTGCTCCGTGGGAACCTGAAATATGGTAACTGCACCCTCCTCTACTCTTTTCAATTTACTCTCCGCTTTCCCTCTCTAGCCCCTTCCCCACGTGGCACAAGACTTGGTCACATTCCTGCCTGCGGGGCCACGTGCTCATTCTCGGAGCTGCAGAATTGGCCCCTGCCAGCGCTGCTCACAGAACCCAGACCCAGAGTGTAGGGAAAGTGGGAGGAGGCGCTCAGGCGGGGCTGGCTCCTGGCCACTAAGTGTGGCGGGCTGCAGCTGGGTAGGGGCTGGAGCACCAGGGGTGGGGCCGGAGGAAGTCCGAAGAACAAGGAGGAGACACGGAACAACTGGGGGCAGGGGAGCCCAAGCCAAGCCGCTACTGCCTGGTGGGGCTGGGTCAGGAGAGACCTACCCTGAAGCGCTGTCAGTGTCTGGAGAGACCACGGGCAGGGGCGGCTCTAGACATTTCTCTGCCCCAAGCACGACGTCATGCCTTGCGGGGCGCACTGTGCCGGTCGCCGGTCCCGCGGGACCAGCGGACCCTCCGCAGGCATGCCGCCAAAGGCAGCCTGCCTGCCACCCTCCTGGCGACTGGCAGAGCACCACCTGTGGCATGCTGGCCCAACAAGCGCTTGGCGTGTTGGGGCCTGGAGCTGCCCCTGACTTCGGGGCAGCAGGGTGGGCAGGGCACAGACCCTGCACCAAGGCTCCAGGAGCTGCAGGTCTTGCAGCCCCTGGGGACCTGCTCCTGGGCGGGGCTTGGACAGCAATGGCATTGCTGCCCTCAACGTGCCTCCAGTTCGGGCAGACTCTGACCCAGGGGCAGCACTGGGGGTTGGGGGAGGGGTCCCCCTTTGTGTGTCTGGGTGGGGAAGGGGCGGGATGGAAAAATCAGCCTGAGATGGGGGGGGGCAGGGACAGACTGTGTGCGTGGGGGGGGGGTGTTGAACTAGCTTTGTGCAGCCAGGGATCTGGGGGCGGGGGGAGGGGTGTGAAATCCTCTCTGGGTCTGTTACTGCTCGCTCCAGAGTGATAAAATTCTCCCCGTTTCCCCTGACTGTCATGGATGGGTATAAAATCCAGACAGGTTTATCCTGTCCTCTCCAGTTATTGACACTTTCTGTAGTTCCCGCCTCAGCTTTTGACCCATTTTCTCTCTAGTTCTCCAATGGAAATTTAAAATCACATCAGATTTGGGATATTTTCCTACTGTTTGACCTGCTGCAAATTGTCCTTGTTTAGGTGGAAAACTGTTGCCCTGAGTCATTCTGTAAATGGGAAGAGGGTTAAAGATGAGCACTGACACAAGGCTATCTCTGGGGTGGGATGTGGTGGCCATTCTGTGCCAGCAACAAGAGCCTGCATGGAGGGGCTTAGGAAACGGGAGGAGGTAGTGTCCTGAATGGACACTGGCCAGCCCCAGGTCACACAGTCCTAGCTATTGCCCCCGTAATGGCTTCCTGAGGCCCATGTGACTGGGCGGGGGGGGGGGGGCGGCTTTTACTGTCTATTTAATTGAACTTCCATATACAATCCCATCAATCTATCCCTGCCCCACTACTCTCATTTGTTTAATATCAATATAAACTCCTTTCAGCTCTAGATGGTTTTCTTTCCCTAGCTAATATTTCTTTTTTTTTTTTGGCCTATTTCCTCCCCAATTCTCAAAGTTGCATATAAAATAGCCCATGTGCAGTGCTGCGGTAGCCATGGTGGGCCCAAGATAGTAGAGGCTGCTCCCTTTATTTATATACAGATGTTTGGTGTTACTCTCTATCACGTACCTTATAAATCCTAACATTTTGTTAACTTTTCTAGCTGTGCACTGAATGGAGTTTTTCATTGTGCTGTCTACAACATGCAGCTTGTTTTCTTGAGTTGATAGTTATTTACAACCCAGTATGGGGTATCAGGCGCTCAAGTTTTTCCCTCCAATGTGCATTGCTTCACATTTAGAGAGACAAGGTGGGTTATGTAATAACTTTTATTGGCTCAATTTCTGTTGGTGAGAGGGACAAGCTTCTGAGCTACACAAGCTCTTCTTCATGAGAACATTCTAAAATTTTGCCCTGCTTCCTCTCTAGTTACCTGTTCCTAATTTAATGTTCCCTGAGGTTTTTTCCATGTCTCTCTAATTATAAAATATTAACATAAAAGCCCTTCTGTTTTTTGCCTTTTCCCAACTTCTTGAATATTAATAGAAAATCCTTGCATATGTTGCCACTTTTCTCTCAATTTGTCAAATAAAGATATGACAGAGACTCAAATTTTACATTTTACGAACTATAGACTACTGATATAAAATCCCTTACATTTTTCCACTTGCCTCTCTAACCTGTGAAAATTGAGCCAAAATTCTCCAAATTTCCACCCTTCTCTAATAACTGAACAGTGATACCAGCTGTCAAATTTTGCCTTTTTCCATATAATTATCAAATGTCTGTTAAAAAGCATCTTAAGTTTGGCAGTATCCCCATTTTCAGTTGCAGCAACTTTCTCCTTTTTTGGAGAGAATGTGTTGCTTGAGTCATTCTCCATCCTGATGTTCACAAGGGGTTAATTATCAATTTTCCTGTCTCACTTGAGCTTCATTTCTTTCCTCCTTTAGCTCAAATAAAATGTTGCCTGATGAAAGGGACTTGCCTCATATTTCCACATCCAGACCAGAGGCTGCCTCTACTCTCCCACCTGCTCACAGGTCAGAGTGAGGGTAGGGTTAGGTTTATGGGGAAGGTGAAGGTGATGGTTAGGGTTATGTTAAGGTGAGGGTAGGTGTTAGGGATGAGGGCTGGGGTAGGGTTGGGCTTACAGGTGGGGGTTGGGTAGGGTTGGGGGGTTGGAGGTCAGGGTTAGGTTTAGGGGTTGAGGGTTAGGGTTTAAGCTTAGGGAGAGGGGGAAGGGATTTAGGGTTAGGGTTTAGGGATAGGGTGGGGGTGGGGGTTGGGATTGGGGTTTGGGTTTAGGGTCAGGGTTAAGGGTTAAGGGTTAGGTTTAGGGTTGGGGTTGGGGTTTAGGGTGAGGGTTTAGGGTTTAGTGTTCGGGTTCGGGTTGGGGTTAGGGTTGTTAGGGTGAGGGTGAGTGTTTGGGTTAGATTGGGGTGAGGGGTTAGGGGTTAGGGGTTGGGGTTTAGGGGTGAGGGTTAGGGTTTAGGGTGTAGGGTTTGGGTTAGGGGTGAGGGGTGAGG